>NC_080167.1:38967263-40167263 GCF_950295315.1 Erinaceus europaeus | reverse complement strand
ATACTCTTACATAAAGCAACCAGAGATATCTGGTTCAGAGCACTCTTGAATGGGCTTTAAATTTACTACCTAGCTGTCTAACTGTGAACTTATTTTCAGCAACTCTTAACACACAAAGACAAGGAAAGGAACTAATTGTGTGTGCTGCTGCTATAGCTGTTGTCCAAGTGCCCTCCAAGTAGCCAACAATAAATAACAGTTTCCTCTGTCTGCATCCACTTCCTCCAAATGATAGTTCTTCAAGAAAATGCCTGGATTCTTTTTTTTTTTTTTCAACTTCAGTAACACTTGATTGAGGGAATGCTGATTTTCAGGATTGTTGTTGTCATCAGGGTTCATTTCCACACTTCCCAGAGACAGGTGTCAGAACATCTCATCCTCCACCTAATACTTTCTATTGATGACATGTTAAAATAACACTAATTATAAGATGGGTTAAATAAGCAGTGCTATTAAAATTAACTTTTCATTTCATTTTCCTTTAAAACTGTAGATATTTGAACAATTTAGATTACATATGTAGTGTGCAGTTAGTAGCCGTCAATATAGTTCTATTGGACAATACTGGTTTGAGGAAAACTCCTTTCTTACTTCCTTACAGCAGAGCACAATTTTTAATCCTAATGGTGCACAAGTCAAAATAACTATGTTGCCACAAAGGCTAACATTAAGTGCTTCGTGGAGACATTACAGTTCATACACTGTATAAAAAAGCAAAAACAATTCAAATAAGATTTGTTTACAGGAATACATTTCCCAGTGAAATCAGTCACTATTGCTTACGAAGGGAAAACAGAAGAGAATTTCTGATAGAAAACTTAATTGGAACTGAAGTAGTTGCCATAGCACACCAAGTAAGTGATAAAGGCTTTTTGTTTTTACATTGGAGTTCTAGTTTGAAGCAACCACTAAAAATAGACACTCACATTTTAAACTAAATTATAAATCACACAAAAAATTACTGTATACCACTGTCAAAGTGTAGAAAATTCCCCACTTATCACTAAATACATAGATTATAGACTCCTATTAAGTCAATGCACATATAATTGGACTTACTGTACCTTCTGCAACTGTTTAATTGGAAATTGATACTCTACACTGTTCCCTCCATACACATAGATTTCTTTCCTGCCCCTCATAATCATTTTCATATCATTCATTACATTTCTAGAAAAAAAAGTAAAACACTCTCAAAATTTATCCAGAAGACCATGTAGTCAAATTAGTTTAGTCAATCAATCTGTCAGCCAGTTTAGAAAACTAGTCTACTGCCTGGTGAGCTAATCTGTTTATCGTTTTCATTTACTGTAAAATATTATGTACACTCTGTAGAATGCAAAAAAGCTGATGGTTTCAAACTCTACAAAAGTTGCTGATGTTGATTTGTTGAATGAAATTTAACTCAAGCCTCCAGAAAAGAGGGTGAGTGTGAATGTCAGGCCCCATCATGAGAAGTACAACTCTAATCATCATGATCTTTACATGAGTGCTACCTATAGAAAATATCACCAACACAAGCTCCCTGAAATAATTCTGAGTTACAGGTGCTTCTAAGTGCTAAACTTGAAAACTTTTTTTTTACAGAAAAATCAACGCATTATGAGTGCTAAACCTGAAAAGTTCTAGACTTTACAAAAGTACATGAATTGCTCTACTTTTTTGCAGAATGCAAGGAGTGATACTTGTGAAAGGGAGAAATATTGGCATACCAAGGGTTTGTAGGAGAATGAAGTTTTGCTCAGAGTCTTATTTAGAGAACCACTCCCCACATTTGCACAAAGAATTCCTGGTAAAAAAAACTGTATGAAAGAGTTCATATTCAAAAGTAACCAGAATAAAATTAATTTGGATTAGCTATTTCCAAAGTATATCCTAAAATCCTGACTTCTGTGATATATAGAGAGCTCTAATATATGAAAGTTTCATTGCAAATTTTAGAAACTCTAAAAACTAAATTCTTTTTTTCCCCTTTTCACTTTTTTATATAGACAGAGAAATTGAGAGGAAGGGGGAGTCATAGAAGGAGACAGAAAGACAGACACCTGTAGCATTGCTTCACTACTTGTGAAGTTTCCCCTCTGCAGGTAGGGGCTGGAGTTTTGAACCTGGTTCTTTGTGCATTTTAACATGTGCACTAAATTTGGTACACCACTGTCTGCCCCCTAAATCCCTTTTCTTTGTATATTTTACTTATTGAGTAGAGAGAGAGAGAAACCAAGAGAAGAGAAGGAGATAGAGATGGGGAGAAAGACACCTGCAATATTGCTTCACCATTCATCAAGCTTTTTCCCTAAAGTGGTGGTGGGGGGGGGTAACGGGGAACCAGGGTCTTGAACCTGATTCTTGCCCATAAATTCCTTCTAAGAGATTTATAATACACATTAGCATATTACAAATCTAGAAATTTCCTAATGTCAAGACTCTTATTTGACTCAACTTTTTCAAAAGAAAATGATATAACAACCATCACCAGAGGAAATATAGTGGTTAAATCTACTTTCTAGAACCTAAGCCCATAGACTTGAATCCCAGATCTACTACTTAGTAGGGTCATGACTTTAGTGAAGCTATTAACCTAGATATGCCTCCGTTTCCTTAACTGGAAATGGAACTTGTGGCAGAATGTACCCAGAAGAAAAGTGTGGAGATTAAGTGAGTTAAAGAGGGTGCTATGTCTAGAGAGCAATCCTTACCACCCCACCCTCTGGCTGGAAGAGTATTCCAAAGAGGGCTGCTGTCTGCAAGCTAAAGCTCCTTGCTTTTTTGTTTTGAGACCTAGTAACCCTGTGTCAAAGTTCAACAATTATCTTTCCTTTCAGCAACAGGCTATGTAAGACTCTTACAGAAAAATTTCAATGGACTGATTAAAATTATAATATCAGTGAATACAAATGAGGATAACATAGAATACCAGAAGGAGAACTTAACTAATTGAGAAGATGGAGACTTTAACACCTACGAGGTAACTTTTAATCCAGGGGCAGGTCACTTAAGCTTCTGCACCTCATTCTTTTCATTGTGTAGTGAGTGTTGGACTAGATGTGTCATTTCGTTACCCATTCATGTATGGTGTTGCAGATTTAAGGAAGGATTATAAATCTAAGTGCAGTCATTTGGATGTTACACTTACATTCATAGACACATTAGGGTACATAAATCTTGCCCCTCTAGGCTATAGAATCCCCAAATAGAAGGATCATCCCTCTTCATTTATTTTTTATTTTATTACTGTTTTTAGTGCATGGTACAGTGGAAAGAAAACAAGCACTCAACAAATGTTGAATGAATACCTGTTATTTATTTATTTATTTATTTATTTATTGCCACCAGGGTTATTGCTGGGGCTCGTTGCCGGCACTACTTACGAATCTACTGCTCCTGCCAGCCATTTTCCCCCCTTCTTTTTCTTTCTAATTTATTGGGTAAGACAGAGAGAAATTCAGAGGGGAGGAGGACATAGGAGAGAGAAAGATAGACACCTGCAGACCTGCTTCACCACTTATGAAGCACCCCCACCACCACAGGTGGGGAGCAGGGCTGGAACCTAGGTCCTTCTGAGTGGTAATGTGAATGCTTAACTGAGTGGCCCACTACCTGGCCGCCGAATGAATGCCTGTTTAATAGCAACCATTGTAGTATCCTTTTATTCAAAAAATGAAATAAAATTCAAGATCCTTATTATGAAAGATCCAAGCTGGGCACAACAAAGCACACATAGTTCTGGAAAGTTACCAGATCAACCTATAAAGAACTTATTTAATCTGTGCTGTGAATATCAGATAATGGCATATTTTGTTGTAGACTGTTTTTACTACCTTTTAATTTGAATCCCATGACTCTAGTGAGTTTTACAGTTTTTTAATGCAGCACTTTCATGGAGTAGCATTATTATATAAAGGTATTCAGTAACTATGATGAAAGAAAACTATAAAGTATTTTCAATCAGTCTCATGTAAGTTTTTAGATAAATAAGAATAACAGTTGAAACTTCTTAACAAGAAGAGAAAAGAGACACCTTTGGGAACTGATTTTTAAATACAATATGTCATGGTCTGGGCGATGGCTCAGTGGTTATAGAATAGGACTTACATGTGTGAGGCCAAAGAACTAGCACACTTGGACAGTGTGCTGCTTTGCCATGTGTGTGACAAAACAAACCAAAAGCTAAAAACAAATAAACAAACAAAATACGACCCTGGATATGAAAGCATAACACAGGCCAGAATGGTGCTGCTTGCTTTCTTGTTAACTGGAGAATAAAAGTTATTCCTTTTTATTAGAAAAAAAAATCACTATTCTCCTTTCAAAATACAGTTGTACATAGTCTTTAAATAAATGACCAAGAGCTAGGAACTAATTTACCTAGTAGAACCCATATCTTACCATGTGCAAGGCTCTTAGTTGAATTCCTGGAAATACTATGCATGGCATTACAGGAGTTCCATGGATGGCAGAGCAATTCTATGATATTTCTCTTTCCCTCAGAGAATAATGATGAAAAATCTGGGGAAGTCGGGCAGCAGCTCAGTGGGTTAAGCACAGGTGGCGCAAAGTGCAAGGACCAGCGTAAGGATTCTGGTTTGAGCCACTGACTCCCCATCTGCAGGGGAGTCACAGTGAAGCAAGTCTGCAGGTATCTATCTTTCTCTCCCCCTCTCTGTCTTCCCCTTCTCTCTCCATTTCACTCTGTCCTATCCAACAACAATGACATCAATAATAACTACAACAATAAAACAAGGGCAAAAAAGGGAATATTTATTTTTATAAAATCTTAAAAGAAATAAAAAGAAAAGAAAAACTTGGTCCCAGGAGACTATTCAGCAGTGTTGTGTGTGAGAACCAGAGTTCATTCACCAGCTCCAGAAAAAGAAATGATGTACTTCAGGAAGTGGAATAGTGGCTAGCACATTGGACTTGGGCGCATGGGGTCTGGAGTTTGAACCCCAGCATTTCATGCACTAGAATCACAGTCTGGTTATCTCCAGATCATCTCTCTTTTTTCTCTCCCTCACTAATAAATCTTTTTTAAAAAAGAGATAATTAAAAGTGTTGAGTAAAGGCACATATACCTTCCATAGCTGCTAATCAAATTTCAGTTCTTTTTACTAACAAGTTTTTACTAAGACCTTAGACATTATCTTTAAAATCCAATTTTCTAAAATGCCCCATTTAGATCAAATGTAACTAATTTGATACAGGCTACTCTGAGAGGGAGAATATAAAGACAACATTCCTTGAATTTACTCTATTTACCTGTGAAAAGGATGCAGAAATGCTTATGGAGAAATGACTCGATCTTTAAAATCTCAAAATAATTGTTTACTATCAACATTCTTCCTGATGATTGCTTCAGAACAGCTCCTCTAATGGCATCACTTTATCAGTAATGTAATAAAGGAAAACTTTCAAGGGGCAACTGTGGTAGACAAGAGTCACATCAATGGGGTGCACAGTGTGACCAGCCAGATTAAGATTAGCAAAGATATTGCTGCTATGCAGAGGGCAAAGTTTTAATAGGTCTAAGAAAATAAGAACGTCTTCTTCATTCCTTGCCCCACTGTGTCCTGTCCCTATTGTAAATTATACTTGACTTTGCAGGTGTCTGCCTCAAGGCAAGTCACTGAAAGTCAATGGAAATCAGGGCAAACTCAGCAGCACAAATTAACCTGCAAGTGTGGCAGGCAAATGTATATTTTAGAGAGCTTTGCTCTAACCAAAACAATCAAAGCAGACTTCACAAAAGGAACAAAGACCCAAGATAACAAAAGCAATCATCAGCATCTCTTTTAATGTTGAATATTTCTTAGATATTACAGATGTCATCCAACAGTGAGTGCATTTGATTTCCATATGTGAGCAAAACTGAGGCAGCAGATAAATTTGAATGGAATGCTAAACTTCACTTAATTTTTTTTTTTTCCCTAGCTGATGGAACAATTTTAGTATTACCATAGTGGAGCTGCTCGCTGTTTAAAGCATTAAATTAATGGATGGGATTTAAATTTAAAAAAAAAAAAGCTTAGAAACTTAAAAAATAAACAACTTTCAAATATCTATATACTTGATGGTGTCAAGAGCCAAGATGAATGTATTTCAATCGCAACTTCCAAACTAAACTCACAAATTACTACTATTATGCTAAGTGTTAGCTACCCCACTGTGCAGTTTTGCTTTGTGAATTTTTACCTTCCTCTACGAACACTTTTAGCCACTGATCACACAGCCTTTCAATGTTTTCTGCCTTTTCCTTTAAATAAACTGGCTCTGGCTCCTTCCATCTGGTTCCCCTTCCGTCAGCAACCCTGCACCTGTTCACACCTCCTCTCCTGTTGGATTCCACTGAACATTTCCTCCTCTGCCAGGGCTATTCTGGCACTCGCAACCTTTCTGTCATTCAATCCATCTGTCAGAAGTGAACTTTGTTTACCGCAAGCTTCTGCTTTCTTCTTCAAGAAGCAAAGCCCCTCAAGGTCATTGTCAAATGAACTGTCGGCATGGATTTAAATCCTCTACTGCTAACCAGCAGAAGATGAAGTTCTGTTTGTGTAATGTACTTGTGAAAATTACTTTTGGGTTTGGGAAGACAATAATTTGGTGTCAAAGTAGTAAGACATGGTGTTTTAATGATCATTTGTAAAACCAGACAGCTGACATGTACTTCCTTCATGTGTGTCTGCACTTCTTATTATATCTAGAATGAACTAATTATATGTAAAAGAAGGAAAATAAAAGTTTTAAAGTGAAATCAAAATATCAAAAACAAGTTTACACTATGTAAAAACTGCTTCATACTGTATAGCATTAACTTGAGGAATAAATATTTTCACTAATGAATTAGCCAAGGGAAAGAGTATTCCAAATAAGAAATTTTACACTGAGATGCTAAAATGTACAAATATGAAGCATTTCAATTATAAGCTATATATTAACACAGTTGATTAGTGCACTGAAAAATTTAACCCATAATATGCAAATAATCTTATGAGTGTTTTAAATATCTCCATTAAAAATAAAGTTCTACTTAAATAGTGTCCAGTAATACCTGTCAAACATACACATAAAAGAAGTTGTATCAAGAGATCGTTTCTAACAAAGAAATAAACCATAGAAATAAGGTGGAAACTAAATTCTGAATTGAGTTTATTCTGTGTCATCTACAGTTATCGAAGATTTTCTCCCACCATAAATCAGGCATGCAATCTTTTATTGTATCTTATCAGTATTTTATACAATAATATTCCTTAGGAGAAAAGCAAACCAATGACTCAAATTTCTTATAAGAAAAGGGAAATCACTTTTCTAGAAGAGTTCATGTAGCAAGTATTTTAGCTAAAGTACTGTTAGAAATATAAATTTTCGTGTAAAACAAAATGGGACTTCAATTTGTATTTCAAATTTTGAACTTACCCCCAGACTTAATCTTAATGCATATATTTTTAATTAAGAAAAATTAATAAAGTCTACAATATTTTATGAAGATTTTTTTAGAAAAGATAAAAATTAGAGCATCTCCAATGATACAAAATTGCATTGCAAGGGGGGTTTATGTCAAAAGTAGTCTCAAATAATGTGCTATAATTTTGAGTCTTAATATTTTGATTGACTATAATTTTAAAGATGACTAAAACAGCAGTTTCTAATATTTGTTAAAGAAAATTATTCTGGTTCTAAATATGAAATCAAAAGCAAAAAAAAAAAATCCCTTAAAAGATAATTTCAAATCTAAGTGTAGGGATATTTTCTCAGCTCTAATTTCAACCCTGCCACTAAACTTCAAAATATCTAACATCATATATAAGTTACTCCTATATATTTTATTTTGTGAATTTTGAGCCCATAATATTAATTCTAAGAGGTGATCTCTCTTTCAGCTTCCTGAAAGAAAATTTCTAAAATTATTGCATTTAGAGGACATTTCAAAAATATTATCTAATTTACTAGTGAATTTATATATTTTCTGTGTCTTTTTCCTTTTTAATGTGAACTGTGCTTGAGAGTTTGGTTAACTGGGCTCCTATTTCTGAAGAGCATAGAGAGAATACTGGTAATTTGATCATTCTCATGGTCTAGTTTACTATATAAAAGATAGAAATATTAGCAAAATGCTAATTTAGTAAAGGCAGCTTAAAAACATCAAGAAGAAACTCCTCTTTCTTCACAAACTGCATCTCAAAAACTCACAGGCTTGTTTGGGGGAAATTTGTATGATAAGAACATAAACAAATGAAAAAAAACACTGACACAAAAGCATGAGTGTGCGCTCTCTCTCATACACACACACACACACACACACACACACACACACACACACACACACACATTTTCCCCCTCCATAAATACACAAGAAAAGGGAGATGATAACTTTGACAAGTGAACCAAATACAATATATATATGTATATATGTGTATATATATATATATACATATATATAGAGAGAGAGACAGTGCTGTTTATAGCTGTCTAATGGGTAATATGCTTATTTTATCTTTTAGCTAACTAAAATTCTGATGGTACCTGAAATCTGATGGGAAAAAAAAGTAAATAAAGAGGCATTGAAGCAACGTTGCCAGGTTGCACTAGAAAACGGTAAAGCCGTTTTGAGGGGCTACTAGGTGAAGAGGAAGAGTGAATGTTCACATTCTTCAATACCAGTTTCCCCAGGATAGCATATGGATGTCGGATGGAAGGTAAACTTAATTTAAAAAAAAATTGTTACAGTTCTGGATCTACATTCTGAATGAGACTAATAAGCCTAGTTTTTGAAGAACTGAAAATGCTATCTATGATTTGTCTCTGGTTTATTGGGTTTTTTTTTCTTCTGTCTATAGGTGTGAAATCTTTCAATAACTGAGGCTATTCTTTCTTCCACCCCCTTCCTCAGTTACCTTAGACAAGACCTCCCTTCAGATGTGGAAATAGTTACAGGACTGCAGGACAAAGAACTGAGACATTTTAACAGAGTTGATCAAGGGAGCAAAAACGAATTTGTGAGATTCAATTAAGAGTAAAGAAGACTAAATGACAACTTTAAATCTGCCACAATCATTTACTAATGTGCTGCGATATCAAATAAGTCTAATTTTTTTGACAGCACCAAATTAGATTTATTGCAGAAACTGCTGCATAGATAGCATATGGCTGTGTTATACCACCTATTTCAAATCCTGGTAATGCTTCCCCCCTCCCCCTCCAAAATGAATAAATTGAGCCAAGATACAAACCTGCAAAGAAAGAAATATACCAGTTCACAAACAGATGTAAAATATCTGGATTTCCTTGTTAAAGCCATAATTTAGTATGATTATCTCAATTCTGTACTTTGAAAAGCACGGCTCGTTAATAAATTATTAAGTTTAGCAGACCAAGTTTCTCTTTCAATTTTAAGAAGAATTTGCTTTAAGGTTTTGGATTCTGAATATGCTTACATTTTAGTGTTCAATTCACAAGTCACATGGGGGGAAAGGAATAAGTGGCTTTGAATGAAGCAAGGGTTAAAGTAGATTATGAAAAATTAAGTGTAATTGCATGTATCATATGCTTGGTTGGGGTTTTTATTTGTGAGAGACAGTTGTGGTAGAAATCATATTAGAAACTTTTCTAATTTTATCCACAGCCTTAATACTGTGAACTCTTTTGATGCACAAAATATATAAAGGGATCATCCCGTGACCACAGTGTCACACATTACAACAGCAGAACCATTTAAACATAAAATTAAAAAAATAAAATAAAATAAAAAAAATCAAAGTTCCGTGGAAGCTAAGATTGAAAACTCACACAACAAATTCCAAGATGGACAATTCTTCTTTTCTCAGTCTCCACCCTGACACCCACCCCCACTCTCCTGGCTCTGTTACGATTCAACTCAATTTTTCATTTGGAACAAAAGTTTCAGTTCTTCCGTAGATGGGAAAGACATTGCAAGGTCTTATCTCAGACCAATGGGCACACCACTGCAAACATCATGGCACTCGGCTACCCCGCAGACTCTCTCTCTGTGGTCAGTCTTCCCAGCTGCCCTATCTGTTACTGTCTGATTAGTTCTGCTAAGGAGCCCCTCCCCTGCCAGCTTTCAATGCCATCTGTTCTACACAAGATGGCTGCTGCCCAGCAACCTAACACTGCCCTCCTACCTGGCACCCGGCTACCATCCTTACCCCAAAGTGCTAACACAGGTTCTCACTGCTGGCAGAGTCAGGATTTCATTACTACTACTTTGACAAGTGCAGGGTTGTTTGTAATTTCTCTTTTATCCTGATTTTGATTGTACAACCACCTCCCACTGATTCAGTTTGCTTCAGTTTTGTTGCTCACAGATTTTACTCTCCACATTAATCTCCCTCTGGCATGTTACTGCATCTGTTCCCTTTTTTATTATTAATTTTCAAATTCCCACCATTTTTGACAAAAAAGGAGGTAATCTACACTCTGTTTCTGCCCATTTCATTTTCTTTAATTTGGAAGATAAGTATGAAAGCATGCCAAAGAAGTTAATTCTCCGTTAACAGTTTATTTTCTGGCATCCCTAAGCCTTTGTATATGAAAAACAGATAGGAATAAATGTTGACTGAATCACAACAACATCATCGCAACCATTCCCAAATTTAATGAAAAGCAAACATATGAAACAGCATCTAAAAAGTTTATTCATTACATGAATTATATCGTGCTGTCATTCTTTTCTTCCACTGTTAACAACTCATTCTTTGTATCAGTCTGAGTGCAGGATCTGAATTTGGGTTCATCTACAGTTCTGCCTTGGGTTCCATTTTCAGAGTAGATGAATTTTATTGGTTCTTTTTTAAAAAATATTTATTTTCCTTTTTGTTTCAGTTGTTTTATTATTGTAGCTATTATTGTTGTTCTTGATGTCATCGTTGTAGGATAGGACAGAGAGAAATGGAGAGAGGAGGGGAAGACAGAGATGGGGAGAGAAAGATAGACACCTGCAGACCTGCTTCACCGCTTGTGAAGCGACTCCCGTGCAGGTGGGGAGCCGGGGGCTTGAACCGGGATTCTTACCTGGTCCTTGAGCTTTGCCACGTGCTCTTAACCCGCTGCGCGACCGCCCGACACCCCTAATTTTATCGTTTCTTAACGTGACTGTCATCTTAGCTCAACAACACATTGTTGGCTAATTCAGGAGCAAATGATTCTGAATAAATGCCTTATTTCAGAAATAGGTTAAAAATGGAGAACCCTCATCAGTGCAACAAAGGAGCTTAAAGAGCCCCTAGGCTGCAGAGATGCTTCCATGAGGTCTTGTTTGACAAACAATTAATATTAGGAATGGCAAGATGGTTTTTCCTCTAAAGACAAAGAAGGCTGATTAAGATTTATAGAAAAGCTGGGGGAATAGCACAGTGGTAGTAAACTAGACTTACACATAGAGGGTCCCAGGTTTGGAAGTTTGCTTCCAGGCAATACCAATAGCCAGACCTGAATGGTGCACTATGATTTACAGATATTCTATAAATAAATATATATATATTCTACTAATTTGTACATTCTATAAATATAGATATTCATGTATCTTATATAAATGTAAAGCCACATATTTCATACTATCTTTTCGTATCCCTAATTTATCAACATAGCCACCCTGCCAAAAAAAAAAAATCTGTGTGATTTGATCATGTCTCAGGTGACTTATGTTTTCTAGACTGATCAAAGCTAATTCATTCAAAGTGATACCATACTAACAGTACTGAGCTTCCTAAGGAAATAAACAACTCAGATTTATAGAACCCTGGATGAGTTTCAATGAGCAGTATACACACACACACACAGAGTTAACAATATTACAGTAAGGTATGTTTGAAATAAAGTGGAATAGAAGATTTTCCCCATTGTGACAAGTAATTAGAAATGGAACATGGGGGGGTCGGGTGGTAGCAGGTTAAGTGCTCTTGGCGCAAAGCACAAGGACCGGCTTAAGGATCTCGTTCGAGCCCCCAGCTCCCCACCTGCAGGGGAGTTGCTTCACAGGCGGTGAAGCAGGTCTTTCTCTCCCCCTCTCTGTTTTCCCCTCCTCTCTCGATTTCTCTCTGTCCTATCCAACAACGAACGACATCATCAACAACAACAATAATAACCACAACAAGGCTACAGCAGCAAGGGCAACAAAAGGGGGAAAAAAGGCCTCCAGGACCAGTGGACTCATGGTGTAGGCACTGAGCCCCAGAAATAACCCTGAAGGCAAAACAAAACAAGAAAGAAATGGAACATGGACTATTGTCAAAATCAAATGAGACGGGACTTGAAGACCACATTTCAAATCAGCAACAAAACCCAAAAATCTTCAGTATGCTAAAACCCACTCTTACTGCCTTACCTCAAATACCCCTATGCCCCATCTGCATATATTCTAATAGTGACTTGTTACTTTATAATATATCCTTCTATTGTTAGTATAATTATCATTATAATTATTCCCTAGACACAGAGTATGTTCTTTTGGTAAATCTCCTGGTCAGAAATAGACTTTTTGGACTAGGAATATGGAGACTGTCAGAGGAATTCATTACTTACACACTTGTGCTCTCCCTGGAAGAATTCCTTTGCTACTCTGCCTGTGTTTGTCTCCTTTACTTGTCTCCCCTCCCCAATTCCTGATCAGGAGCAGGAGACACTCTCCCAGAGGTGACCTGTGCCTCCTAGGGAGAGGCCCAAATGAGCCAAGTTGAAGAAGTCTTCCCCTCAGCTGGACATCAACTTTGCAGGCTGCTTCCAAATGTTTTCTAACCCACTTGGTGTCTGTTTAGAATTTCTAAGCTCAGGAACTATTTCCTTGATTCAGTCAATCTAACAGAGTAGCAGCTCAATGAAAATGAGCTAGTTACCCCCATCTTCACCCCGCCCCCATACCCACATAAAATGTGACCCAAGATGGGTACTGATGAGACTGAGCATTCTCCAAATCTCTTCTTTTCTCGGGTTTCTTTTTTTTTTTTTTAATTATTTTTTTATTTAAGAAAGGTTAAATTAACAAAACCATAGGGCTTTGTATGTTAACTCTCTTTTCAGTCACCAGGTTCCAGATGTCATCAGGATGCCGGCAAGGCTTTCTTGGACTGAAGATCTCAGGATTCTTTTTTTTTTTCTTTCTCTTTCTTTCTTTCTTTCTTTCTTTTTTTTATTTCTTTATTGAGGAATTAATGTTTTACATTCAGCAGTAAATACAATAGTTTGTACGTGCATAACATTCCCCAGTTTCCCATTTAACAATACAACCCCCACTATGTCATTTATCATCCTTCATGGATCTGTATTTTCCCCACCCACCCACCCCAGAGTCTTTTACTTTGGTGCAATACACCAATTCCATTTCAGGTTCTACTTGTGTTTTCTTTTCTGATCTTGTTTTTCAACTTCTGCCTGAGATCTCGGGATTCTTAAAATGAGCTTTGTTCCCAGGGTTTACCAGTCAACAAATCGCTGAATAATTGACTTGTGGGTGTTAGTGAAAGATTAAGTAAAAAGCTAGCAATGCCTAATAAGTGGTCTAATCCCCACACTGAATTAGAAAGAGATATTTAAGAAAAGACTAAAACATCACACTGATATCTCTTCATCAACCGATGCTTTTTCATCATTTAAAAAAATGTCTTTCAACCTTACATTACTACTGGAGATAAGAGCTTTCTTTTAGAAAAATGCTCTGACCTCGGGCTGTTAGAAAAGCAATTCTGCATCCCCCTATTTTCAATGGACTTGATGTTCATTGTTGTTAGGCTGGGGTTCTGGGCAATACTTTCTTGGTTTCCTTTGAGCTCCTTCAGAAAATGAGTTGGCTACTGCTGCCACCATGCTCCAGGCTGTGGGCCTGTGTGGCAGGGGAGAAGAGTACATCCCCAGTGTAGATTTTCATTGCTCACACATTTGGGCTTCACAGAACGGAGAGAAGTGAGCCAAGGAATGTTAGGCAGACCCTGCAGAGACCCATACCCTGGCAGCCTCTGACTCAAACCTCCTGCAGCGGGCCACACATAGACCAGGGTTCTTGGCCTGTCAAACAGGTGGACAGAGTGGACTAGGACAATGTGGTATCCATCCAAGCAAAATGAAATGCTTCTTCTCCCTCTGGCTCCCCAACAGCCTGTTCTCTCTGATACGAGGTGGGGGAAGGGAAAGAGGACACAATTAAAGAAAAATAAATGTACCAAGGCCATCTATATCAAGACTTGAAGATCTGCATTGCACAGAGATCCATTTAAAATTATTTTTGACATATTCTTGGCTTAATTTATTCATGAAAGGAGTACAAGAGAAAAATAGCTCTTAAATGGCAACTTAAGGCTTAAAGATTCTTCAATAAATCTTAGGAGGAAGAGAAAACATTAAATTTCAGTGTGTGGCAGTTAGAATGTACGTCAATGTTCCACTATCCTGTTCTAATGAAGAGAAATGGAAAGTTTGGTCTTTTGATGAAGCTAGTTGTCACTTGAAGATGAGTGCATTCCTTTTTTAATTTTCCTTAACAAGAAAGAGCAGAGGCAAATTATTCAACATTTACAGAGAACCTGCTAAAATTAACCTGATGCCAAACTTGGTGCTGGAGACACAAACATGAAACAGGTCTGGATCCTGGCCCACAGACTGAGATTTTGCAATCCAAAATCGTCTCTGTTTAGTTTAAAAGAATGCTTTTACACCTATTTGTGAATGTGACTTGTGCAATCTCACAGGCCCAATTCAGTTCCTGCCTTTCTTCCTTCCCTTTCAGTACCATCACTCTATGCCTGAATCAGCTTCCTTGGGCTTAAGATATGAGAACATAGGTCATTTCAAACTTCATGTCCCAGAGATCTTTCTCAAAAGTTTCTAACCTTTAAGATGTACATCTTCTAAAACTTTGATAAATAGAAAAATTAAAAAATGAAGGATGCAAAAACAAACTCCCTGATTATTCACTCAGTATAGTAACTAAAAATTGATATAAAGTTCTCAAACTCTACAATTTTTACTGGTCTATTAAGACCAGTAACATATAGCCAACTGTGAACCACACTGGATGATAGCACTGCACCACAAAACTGGGCACAGTGCTTGGTACATGCCAGATATTCATTTATATAATCTCTCTCTCTCTCTCTCCATGCAGAGAGTTCTCTAAGTAAAAGTACAATGACCTTGTGGGGAACTGATTGGATTTTTTTTTTTTTTTTTTACCAGAGCAGTACTTATCTCTGGATAATGGTAGCACTGTGGGAGATTGAACCTGTAACTTTGGAGACTCAAATATGAGAGGCTCTCTTTGCATAACCATTATGTTATCTATCCCCACCCCAGAGAGATACGCTCCTTCCCTTCTCTTCACTTTTAGTCATTCCTTAATCAAAGGAAAAATAAGGGATTGTATTGGAGAGAAAGGACGGAAGGAAGAGAAAGAGAAAGAAAGAGAGAGAGAGAGAGAGAAAAGCTCGAGTGTATACTTATTGCTAGAGTTCCTGACATCCTCCCCCTGACAACTTTAGCCAAAGTTTCTATTTAAAAGATTGTCCCCTGGGCCAGGTGGTGGCACATCTGTTTGAGAGCACATATTACAATGTGCAAGGACCTGGGTTTGAGCCCCCGGTCCCCACCTGCAGGAGGAAAGCTTCGCAAGTGGTGAAGCAGTGTTGCAGGTGTCTATCTCTCTCCCTCTCTAATACCCCCTTCCCTCTTAATTTCTGACTGTCTCAAAAAAAAAAAAAAAGATTGTCCCCTGTGGGGGGCAGGCAGTGGCACACTAGTTAAGCACCATGTGCAAGGACTCTGGTTTGAGCCTGTGCTCTTCACCTGCAGGGGGATGCTTCAAGTGGGGTGAAGCAAGTCTGTAGGTATCTTTCTCTCTCCTTTTCTATAAAGCCCCTCTGTCAACTTCTCTTTGCCCTACTCAATAGAAGGAGAGCAGGAAAGAGAGAGAATGACAGCTGGCGGATAGGGCAGGCACTGAGGCCTAGTGATAACCCTTGAGTAAGAGATAGACAGTCAGATAGATATAGAAAGAGATCCTTGTTTTTCATAAAGAGCATCTCTTCTTGAGGTTGTCAGTCCCAGTGTACAACAAGTGTGTGTGTGTGTGTGTGTGTGTGTGTGTGTGTGCGCACGCGCAAGTTTGTGACCAAGGGGTAGTTTTGAACTTTAGGGAATTGATTTTTGAACCATAGTTAGGGTTACCCTTTATCTTCAGTTCTGACTGAAAGATAGGATTCCATGGTGTGGAAAAACCTGAAAGAAGAAGCCAACACACGGACAGAAATCAGTTGAGAGAAAAAACAGACTGTACTCAGGCAGCATTGACTTTCTGGTCCAAGAAACCTTGAGAACAGCTGCATCTGGATTTTGCATGGTCTAATTATCAAACTCATCAATCCTCCCTTTTGAGTTCCTATTACCTCACCCAAAGACTCCTGACTCACACTGTTAATCTGAGATGTCAAACAACTAAATTCAGGAAAGCACTTACAATAGTTGTTTTGTAGAAACTAAATGTTCTGCAATGTTCTGGGAAAGAAGTCTGAATCACCTCTCCCCAGTCCTAATAGGATAATCTGTTAGAGACTCTATTGCATCCTTTCTCCTTACCAAAAAGTACAAATACTGTGGTTCAAATTGCTATTGCTCTAGTTGCTGGACTGAATCTTCCCCTTGGAAGCATAAAAATAGATTAGAGCACAGTACCTACTTTATGGATCATACTCAGATTCCTGCTATAAGAATTTCTCTAAAGTGCTTATCACTGTGAACATTAGTATAAAAGAGAGATTATTTTTCCCTTTCCTTTCCCTTCCCTTCCTTCTTTCCTTCCCTCCATTAGCCTCCCTTTCTCCCTCCTCCTTCCTTCTTCCTCTCTCTGTCTCTCTCTCCTCTCATAGCTCTGATGCTACAAGTCAAAGTCTCTGAAGAGCTAATAACAGGGCAGACTCCCTTCTGCACCTAGAAAAATTCAAATTGTAGAAAATAAAAAAAAGAAGGCTCTTCTCAGTCATTTTCCTCTAATTTTGATTTGAGAAGAAGATGCAGGACTCAAAAGTATGTTTTAATACATGCACAGTAGGCAATGGGGAAGAGTGTCTGCCTCAGTAAGTAGTTAGTAACAGTAACATAAACATTCGAGAATGGTTAATAAGGAAATCTAAATTCCCACAATGTGATATCATATTAGAAAATAATCTGCCCATATGCAATGTAAATGACAGTACTAAGAATAGGGATGGAAACCCTGGAGCTTTTAAAGACGTTAGGACATTTCAAGAACAAGTATGTGAAGAAATTTCTACTTCTTTGTCTGTAGGATCAGTTTTTTTATCTTGTGATTCAATATTGATTTTTACAAAATTATAAGATAACAGAGATATAATTCCTCACCGTTCCCACCACCAGAGTTCTGTGAGCCCATTCCCTCCACTGGAAACTGTAGTGGTTCTCCCAAGGTTATAGATATGGGTTGACTGCTATTTCTGTAACTATCTATCTATATTGTTTACATTTGCCCATTTTTTCTATGGTCTTGCCATCTCTTCCTTTGTGACCAGGAACTCACCACTGAGACATTTTTTTTTCCAAATAGAAAGAGAGAGTTGGAGAAACAGAAGAAAATGGGGAAAGATACAACAGCACCAAAGTTCCTCCAGTGCAGTGGTGACTGGGCTCAAGCCTGAGTTATGCTAATGATAAAGCAAGCACGTTATCCAGATGAGCTGTCTTGCTTGCCCAATTGCGACTTTTTGATAAAAGCCTCTCTTTTCTCCTTGTAAATGAAGATGTAAAAGATAATCACATGTTACACTAATGCATAAAATAAAAAGTCCAATTCAAGGTTAAAATTCATGGACAAGTATTCATAGCAGTATATAAGGTAACCAGCTAGCACATTCCTTCTTATTACAAACCTATTAATTTAGCTTTTTTTTTTTTTTTTGATTTTTCACTTTAGGGAAACCTGGCAAAGAAGGTAAGATTATTAATAAGACTAGAGAAGGGCTTAGAAGTGTCCAGCAAAAGGAGAGACAAGTTCAGAAGTACAAAGAGTAGGGGTTGCATCTGCTTCCATTTGGCTGGAAATCAGCACATGGGGGATGAAATAAAAACCAGAAGGTTGGGAATCTCCCATAGAAACTTAAATGCTGAGTAGTCAGGGCCTTCTGTAATAGCATGGCAAAATGGAAGGTTGTGAGAACAGGTGACAGAGTCAAGAATATTCATGCTTAGCTATGGTTTTTCACATACTGAAAGGATGTTAGCAGACTATTTTTATAATATTTGCAAGGTCAGTAGAGTCTAAATTATGAGAAATATATGAAGGGCATTTCTATGAAATCTCTCTAAGATTCATACTAAATGAACTTCTAAAACATGTGGATAAGTCAAGCAATTTAAATGTCTAATGACTGGAAATAAGAACTTAATGAGCTCTCTTAAATCGTTGTTGGAATCACTGGCTATTAGAAATAGAAGGAAACTTAGACATCATTTAGTCTGACCATACTTTATAAGTAAGCCAGTTCAAAGAATTAACTTGTCAAAAAGATGAAAAGATAGTGAATGCCTAGAGAAGATACTAAAATAAGTTTTTCACACCCTGGAATGTCTGGTGTATGGTTTTAGTTGTTACTTTACTAAAACATCCTTTGAACAATTTCTTATTTTTTTATTATATATGCTGGAAGCTCCATTTTGGTCTCCATAACCGTAACTCTTCTACCATCCTACTGCAGAACATGACCCTCTCTAAATATTTTTACCCACACTCTTGGCTACTATAACTAATGCCCTCATGCAAAACTCTCCAGGTCTATGCCTCTAGTTATGATCTTTCTCCTCAAATTAGATCTATGCTGAACATCTCCAAAAGTTCTGAAACAAAATGTATTATCTATATCTACTACTATGTTGAAGTTCCCTAGGTTGGATTAATGGGTAGTCTGGGTAATACAGGTTGGAGGCTTTGAGGGCACCTTCATGCTGGTCTCTCTTATTTACAATTAAAGTGTGTCTTGAAGATGTTATTTCTTTTCTGTTTTACCAGTGCAACCACTGCCTCAGATTTCATTCTGATCCCACTGACTACTGCACTTACATTCTAACGAGGCTCATGCCAATCATCTTTTCCTCATCTAATCTATTTTTACTGTGCCTTTCAAGTATCTTTTTAAAACACACATATTAACCTCCCAGTGTTCACACTCTCCTGCTTTCTTACAGCATACTGAGTGATAGGCAAACGTTTTGGGGTAGAAGGTCAGACAGTAAATATTTTAGATTCTGAGGACTATACTTATGCTATGGCAGTCTCATACATAATGCACAATGGACAGTCATGGTCATGTCCAATAAAATTTTATTTATGAATGTACAACTTTACATGTAACAAAATAATATTTTCTCTTGTTTTTTCCCAAACAATTAAAAAATCTAGAAGTTATCTTAAATTCACAGAGCATATAAAAATCATTTTTAATTCATACTCTGAGAGGTCATATTTGTCCTCTGAGCTATAGTTGCCGGCTCTGTCCTAGTCTTCCTGCTTCCTCTCCAAGTTCACTCTCTAGATTGCTATTATGAGTCAGGATTCCAAAACCTAAAACTGATCATGTTGACAGCCCTGCTTAAAAAATATTCAGAGAAGGGTCTGGGAGGTAGAGCACCCTGTATAGTGCAAGTTTTATAAAGTATAAGGATCTGAGTTCAAGACCTGACCCCACAAGTGAACACAATGGATGGTGGAATGGTGCTGGGGTATTTTTCCTCTATGTCTATTTTCTTATCTCCTTGTCCTCTCTGTCTAAATACAAACAACAACAAAAAACACAAACAAAAACAACAACAATAATAAAACTAGACCAGAGAAACTGCTAAGTGGTGACCTGCACACACTAGGTTCTGAGTTCATTCATTCCCTGGCACCTCATTTAAACATAATTTATTGATTTATCTTAAAAAATATACTCAGGGGGAGTCAGGCAGTAGTGCAGTGGGCTAAACACACTTGGCGTCAAGTGCAAGGACTGGCATAAGGATCCCAGTTTGAGCCCCCGGCTCCCCACCTGCAGGGGAGTCGCTTCACAGGCGGTGAAGCAGGTCAGCAGGTGTCTATCTTTCTTTCACCCTCTCTGTCTTCCCCTCCTCTCTCCATTTATCTCTGTGCTACCTAACAACGACAACACCAATAACAACAACAATAATAACTACAACAATAAAAACAAGGGCAACAAAAGGGAAAATAAGGAAATATAAAAAATTTTAAAAATATATTTAAAAAATGTACTCAGGATGACCGAAACTGTCAGAATGACCAATACTTAGGGTAGTATGGCCCACAAAGGCTTTACTCTGGCCCCTGCTTCTCTCCTGCCAAATGCCTAGCATGACTGATGAGTTTAGGTTCTCTCTTCTGTCAATGTTTTTGTATATATTGTTTCCTTGACCTTGGATAGCCTCCCCAACACTTCCCAATTAGAACTCCTGTTCACGATTTTAATTGTAAAGATTGTTATCAAGCATCTTATCCTCCAAAAACCTTACCTAACCATCATCTTCACGACTGGAATGATGGAGAATGAAGGAATTAAATCAAGTTTCCCTCCAAACCCAGGTTCAATCAGTATATTTCAAAGATAAGAAGTGCTCAAGGAACATCATTAAATGAGTTAATATTACATTCATCAATGAAGGTCTCTCAATAAATGATAAATTTTTATTGTTTTACTTTAAATCCAACTAGATACTATAGGTATGAAAAAACAATAGGTTAATTTTCTTTCAAATTTATCTAAGGATTTCTGGCCTATTTTTTAATTTGTCATTGAAGGCTTATATTCTTATCTCATCATTCTTTTACAATATGACTCCCATTCATTTGCAAAGTCTGTTTAAAACATGCCATTGGAAAGGTGTAAGTTGAGACCATGAAGAACTACCTGTGTAGATTTTTTTTATTTCAACTTATCTATATTAGAAAAAACAAAGTTTCTCACATTTGAATATCCTAATCAATAAAGAAAGGCGGGTGGTACCATGGGAGGGGGTGGGTTATGGGGATTGGGTGTTGGGAATTGTGTGGAGTTGTACCCCTCCTACCTTATGCTTTTGTTCACTAATCCTTTCTTAAATAAAAAATAAAAAAAAAAAGTATATGAAAAAGTCCCATAGTCAGCATAAAAGATATATATATATATAGTATATATAGTATATAATTTTATATATATATAAATTTCTTGTATTTTATCATCTTTAGACTTATAAATGTAAATTTTATAAAACAAGAACAGACTAATTATAAAATGTTTACTGCACTTTGATAATCGGTAATTAAAATTTAATTTTTATAAAGCTAAATTTAAAAATTTACAACTTTGTATAAATAAAGTTTAATAGAAGAAAGCTTTCTTTGGAATCAAGTATAACCATTTTTCTTAAGAACAAAGCAATCAGTTACCACCAGTCCATTTCAGCAGTTGCCGTATCTTAATATGCTCTATTTGCAAGAAATTGATCTTGTCAGACAGTACAAATTGATACTGTACAGGAAAATTCTCTATGGATTTTGACTTCAGAAATTAACTCTCTAAATAAGACAGAATGGCAAAAGGGGCAAAACCAGCATTAATATTTATTTACTGAAGCTCAGTACAACTGAGAGATTAAAAGCTGTCCCTTTTTTTGTAGTTTAGTGATGCTTAGCACACAAATGGTTGGCTTTCAATAGAAGTCTGACAGAGAGGGAAAAACTTCATAAGGAGGCTAAATTCCAAAATTTCAATGCTTAAATAACCATAGAAACTATGTTAAAATTACATCTCCAGTTTTATAATGACAATACTTTAAACAGGCATTGAAATCACAGTTATTCTGCAGTATTAAGCAATTTTTCTCAAAAAAGAAAAAAAATCCTTTACTGAGTTCTTTTTTCTAGATTATCATACACACACATAAATGATTTATTTTCTTTCCTTCCTTTCTCACTCCTCCTCTTTACTTTCATTGTTTGAGAGAAGATGGCAAACCATTTGGGATATTATCATAACAAATTTTTTAACAAAGTTTGATTTTAACAGAACTAGAGGCATCTTAACACTAACCCAAAACTTTGGGAGGTTCACCAACCTCTAGAATTTTTTTCTTCCCAAATGCAGGCTGTTCGAGTGGTGTTTTTCTCCATCTGTTATCCTACCGTGCTCAGAATTACATTGTCATATTTAATGTAGAAGAGATCAGTCCCCTTTTATAGTTTAAATTCAACATATTACTATGATTAGAAGACTATATTTTCTGAATTATGAAATAAACCAAATACCACATAGTTAAGCGTGTATTTAAACAATGTTTTCCATAAAAATTGAAAAACACTAAGTATTAAACAAATCCAAAGGCTTGATCTGAAAACTGAAAAATTATACTGTTAAGAAGTAACTAGCCTGTGAAATATCAACAATCTCTAAATTTTTCTCATCTGTATTTGTATGTATATAGAAAATTACACAAGGCCTGCCACCTAAAATGTTATATTGTACTGTAGGGATATTCACTGGAGTTTTATAACTATGATGATCACACCACAATATTCCATGACAGAAACAATTAGAAATCACCTTGGCATAAGCATAGTTTAATAATGTAATGATGACTTAAACAGAAAATAGTGGCCAGTCAATCTCATCTGCAAATTTTCTACCTTCATAGGACTCAGGTTTCTTATTATTTATTAGTTCTACTGCAGTTTGAGTCTTCAGCTGTCTTTTGCTTTGTTTCTTTCACCACAGACAGTATTTGATTATTTCCCCAAATATATTCCTCAATTCCTTCAGTTCTACATAGAATTAACAGGAGAGGTAGTGGTGGTGATGGTAGAAGAAATATGTCATTTTGCTTATATTGATAGAGAATACCTAAATATTTGAGCATGGGAGATGAAAGGTTTTGTAATATATCAGTAATTCCCTGACACACTTATCATTCACATGTCTGGGTGTTTTGCTTACCACATCTCCACTTTTCTTAAAATGCCTGAAAGCTGTGTGTGAAGTGAATGACTAAGACTAGCTCTAACAAATGTTTGGAAAGCTGTAGCAGAAATCAGTGGAGATGAAAGCGGTGCTAGGATCCATAGTGGGATTAGGGAATACCTGGTGAGGTATAGTTGATGCTCAGACTCGCCCAGCAGTTCTGTCAGTTTCAGGCACTCCTCTCTGGCCCGAGCTGCCTTCTGCTGCTCCTGTTCCAAGTGTTGCTTGATTTCACTCAGTTCTAATCTCAATTTCTCTATTTCCTTAGGTGGAGATAAAAAGGTGGAAAAGCACTGACATAAAATATATGGAGTTGCCCTTTAAATTATTTCATTTTTACTTTTGCCATCAATTGCAATGTAGTGAAAAGTGATCAGAGAATTCAGGCCAGCTTCCATTTGATGACAAAGGGAAATAACACAGCCAAAAATGCACAGTAGTGAGGATTTTTTGGATTCATAATATGAAGTCTAATTGTTAAAATGAAATAATTAAATGAGAGTAGTCAAAACAGATAATTTGCACTTTCATTGTGAAGCTTAGTTTCTTTAAAGCTATTAACATATCACTGCTTTTTAAATACAATTTTTTTTGTTTGTCTGAAGATTAGACACATGCAGTGACTTACTTTAAATCTGTGACTCCTTATTCTGAAAAATATATTTATGTATTAGTTAGGATGTTTTGAAATTTGTATCAAAGAATATAGTAACTTAGATTTTTTTTTCAGAAAAATATAAGAGGCCTAATAGAAAGCATCATGAATCTCAATATTATTTGGAAAAAATAATTTAGGAAAAATGCAGTATGAGAAGCATTAGGCAATGAAGAGTATATAAACTTCATAAGCTAGAATATTATATTTTTAAAATGTAATGAAAGCATTCTAGAATATAAATATGAACATCTAAAATATGTATAAATTGTTATTATTCTTTGGTCTCAATATGAAATTATCCTTACCTTACTGAAACTCAAATATTTCAAGGCAAAACAAAATCCTTATATAAAATAATTTTAAGTAATTTATATAAAATTAAGCAAAGGAAAATAAACTGACTACTAAAACAAGAAAAAAAAACAACAAAAAAAGGGAAAGTAAAGGGTAAAAACATTTTCAAAATCGGCAGAGAATAAGGAGTAATTTTAAAACATAAAATATTGAATAAAAGTATCTCCTATTCTTACTGTTTTATAAAAAGGCAAATACTTTATTATTTCATTCTATGAGATATTTAGAAGTTGTCAAAACCATAGAGACAAAAGTGATTGCCAGAGGATGACAGGATCTACTGTTTACTAGGTATAGAGTTACAGTTTTACAAGATGAAAAGAACTCTGGAGATCAGTAAAGGTAATGATTACACAGTATTGTGAATATAGTTAATACCACTGAATTATACCCTTAAAATAGTTACATTTTTTGAGGTTACATTTTTTTGTTATTTTATGTGTATTTTTACGGGATAAAATAGTAGGGAGAAAATGCAATCCCCTATTGGAAAACAAAATGATGTCTAAGTAGAGTATTTTAAACTTAGCATTTAAGTATATTCCAAATTTCTTCACATATTACTTAATATTCTGAAATATCCTTAACTATATTTTATACAGCAGACAAGAGAAACTCAGTGATTCATTTTCAGCATTTTGCACTATGTGTTCAGTATATCTGCAGCAAATTTGCTTAGCAACAGCATAAAAAAATCAAACTATTACAAGTAGTCATATATTTTTACTAATTAAAAAAAACCTATGTAAAAATAAGTATAGTACTTGTATTGAATAGATTTTCTGTATCTTTTAGAGTAGAATACTAAATGAAATTTATTTTTTCTCTAAAATATTTAAACTATTAAGTTTTGATTATAGAGAATTTATAAACTTAACAAAAATATAGAATTATAATTAATGACTTTAAAACTTCATTAACTTCTATAAAGTGTTATATGCAAGAAACTATACTAATTTTTATGGTGGGTTCAGAGTTTCCATCTCCATACTACTATAGTTGGTAATTTGGTTGAATAATATCTATACATCTACAGATATAGATCTATCGAAAATACACATAGAGTCAGTACATTGCACCAAAGTAAAAGACTCAGGTGGGGGTGGGTGACACTCAGGTCCTGCAACATGACAGCAGAGGGGGACCTAGTGGTGGTTGTATTATTATGTGGAAAACTGGGAAATGTTATGCATGGACAAACAATTGTATTTTACTGTCGACTGTAAACCATTAATCCTCCAATAAAGATTTTTTTTTTTGAAAAAGCACATACACAGACTATCAAAACGTAGAGCACATAAAAATATTAAGTATGCAATACAGAAGGTCAGTGTTTTGATCGGACAGATTAAGGATACATTACTGTGGGCAAAAAAAAAATTACAAAAGATACATAAACTCATAGAATGATAGGTAGACACATTACGAAAGGTCTCAGATTCTAGATTAAGTTGAATTTTCCCTTAGAGACATGAGAAGCAATATGAGAGAAGCTGAGCTTAAAAACAAACAAACCTGAATCTCTGTGTACAGTCAATTTAGGACAGCATAGAATAGAGGAAGGGGTGGTAGTAGAGGACCTAGGTGGGGAATTAGAGTGTTATGTAGAAAATGAGAAAATTTGCACATTTACCACTTACAGTATTTACTGTTGACTGTAAACTATTATTCTCTCCAATAAAAAAATATAATTGCAATATTCCAAAGAGGAAGAGATACCCAAAACAGAAAAATACAAAGAGTATGGTGAATATAAGGGGGGAAAAAAGAAAGATAACAAAAGACATCAAAGATAATACCGGAATTTAGAATTACAAGAACACAAAAAATGACAGAAATAGAAAAATGTATAAAACACTAAACTTTTTAAAAAGCATTCAACAATTTTTTGTAAGCATATGCAGTAAAAACAGATAAAACCATCCATTAGTAATGAGTATATTATAGTTTCTGTATTGGTATTAGTATATTTCAGGGAAAATCAACAATTTTTATTTGCGTTTGTAATTTAAAAAATCAAAGGCTACACTAAAATGCAAACATTGAGTAAATATAGACTCAGCAATTAACTCAAATCAGGGTATCAGACAAAACTCAGTTACACTACAACTCTGTGATCTTGAAAAGGCACTCGACTACTACACTGTTTCTTTGGTCTAAAATGAGAGTGGTAACTGTGGCAAGTTCCAAAAACTATTATGAAGACTAAATGAAATGATGAGTGCTTAGCTGAGACTCTAGCATACAGTAAAGTCAAGTAAAAGAGAGTTGGTATTACTCTCATTATTGTCTTTTCCTCCTAGCTATCTTTAAAGCTCAGCAAAGTAGTCTATAGGAAAATATAACCTAACTATGGTTATAGCTGGACACTAAAGAACTCAGAATTTAATTCAATAAAATCCCCCCACCCCACAGCAAGAACATTACTTGGTAAAAACAGAATAACACTTTTGTGATTTTTCTAAGTTTTATGAGGATAGAACTGTTTTCAGTGTAATATCAAAACACAAAAACCATTTTGTTAGGGATACGGAAAAGCACTGCCTGCTTCTGATTAGCTAAGCCAACAGCAAAGGTTATTGGTGCAGATAATCAAAATCAACAGATCTAACCAGCTGGACCAGGGCTCAACACTTACTCCCAGAGTCAGGAAGATCTGCCATGGCACCAACTCCAGTAGTTAGAAGAGGAATCTCTTGCCAGAAATACCATGCACCCACTGGCAAGATAACTCTTTGCCTCACCCAACTAGGTCAGGACAGTTTCTTTGGCTGTATCTACTGGATAAAGGACAAAAGACCAACAGGAGTAACAGGGCAACTGTATATTACTCTCAATTAGTCTACAACATCCACAATTCAGTTTGATCTGGTTATAATTTGACTAACTGTTCAAAGAAAGTCCTGATAGCTCTACACTTTAGCAAAAGACATATTTCAGAGATGTGTCCATCTCAGAACTAAAAGTAAAACTAGTAAGAGGGGCTACTTCAGGAGAACAGACTAAGGTTGGGATATGTAGACTCTTACTTTATAATCTCTACTATTGGAAGTTTTTATTTCAAATCGTGAACATATATAACTTTTTTTTATTCTTACAAAAGTAATGTGCCTAATTTCAATAATGTAGTACTTACAGCTTTTAACAAACAAGGACAGTGCATATTACCACACCACACGTCCACCACCAGAGTATGCCTCTTCCACTGCTCATCTGTCTCCATCTCACAACTTGCTTTAGTTTGACTTTGTTCCTTTGCTTTATTTTTTTATATTCCATATACAAGAAAGGCCATCTAGTGTTTGTCCTTCTCCTTTAATGGAATACAATGCAGCTATAAGAAGAGATCTTGGTCATGGGTGGTGGCATACTCCATTGAATACACAAGTTACCCTGTGCAAAGACCCAGGTTCAAGCCCCTGGTCCCCACCTGCAGGGAGAAAACTTCAGGAGTGGTGAGACAGTGCTTAGGTGTCTCTTTTTCTCTTCCTCTATCTTCCTTCTCAATTTCTCTGTCCTATTAAGTTGAAATAATAAACAAATATTAAAAAAAGAATAAACCTTGCCTCTTGCTGTAACATGTGATGGACATGCTTGTGATGGACATGCTATGTAAAATAGCTTCATATTTTAATATACTCAAAATGAATTTATAAATTTTCAACATTATTTACTGATAACCTATGTTTAAACATTTGGTGACAATTTAGGTCTCTTCTTATATTCCCCACCAACACAAGTGAGGCTTGGGTTGAGTGTGGTGTACTACACCAAAGCAAAGGTCTCTGGAGAAGAAGGGGCAGGGAGGGAGTAGAGGTGTTAGGACCTAGTTGGGCTATGAGACTGATTTTTGCAGTCTAGCACAGGAAGATGAGAAATTGTACCCAGGCATCAACAACCAACTGTGCCATAAACCATTAAGACCCCACTACGATGATTTTTTTAAAAAAGAATTTTGGTGAAAGGGCTGGCAAAATAGCTAACATGGATAGTGTGCTGCTTTGCAATGTGCACAACCCAGGTTTGAGTCTGGTCCCCACTGCATTGAAGGGAGTTTTGGTGCTGTAGTCTCTCTCCCTCTCCCTTTGAACCTCTCTGTATATAAGCAAAACAACAACAAAAAAGAATTTGGCTAAATAATTAGTGAGTAATTCATTTACATTGTGATGACTACATAAATATTATTAACTACCGAGCAGGCATTATTTTGCTTAAATTAACTTTCTTGTACAGTACTTTAATGTATTTCTGGAATTAAGTGCTTACTTTTAACAGTTTATTTTTCTAGGAAACTGACATTTTTTCCCAACTGTTGAAACAGATATGTCAAATACTCATGAATAATATTTTTCAAATAATAAAGCACTTCAGTTAAATTATCTGTTCCTTTCATTTTTTCCCTAGATGTTTCCTTTATAATGCCTTAAATTTGGGCTGGTTGATTTGTCTTGAGTCTAATATTACCCATACTCTCCCACTTAGAATTCCCTGTTTTCTCACTAATTTCTTTCTTTCTCTCTCTCTCTCTCTCTTTCATGCCTCCCCTCCCTCTTCTCTGCTCCCTTCTTTTCTCCACTCCTCCCTTTCTTCCTTTCTTCCCTCTCTCCCTCCTTTCTTCCTTTCTTCTTCCCATTTTTTATTTTTACCCACCAACACTTTGCTCAGGTTTCAAGCCTGCACTATTCAACCACTCCTTGTGACTTTTTTCCACATAGAAGTAAGATGCAAAGAGCTATAGAGACACAGAGAGAAAGGACTCCATAATACTCATCTGCCACTCATGAAGCTTCCCTTTTAATGTGATGGCTGCTAGCTCAAACTCAGGTCCGCACATGTGGTAAAGTGTGTACTCGACCAGATGATCTATCTCCTAGTCCCATTTTTTAATTAACATCTTTTGGAATTGAAGTGCATTCTCCAGGTAATTGTCCTTAAAATGTATAAAAGTAATTAATCTCAAAATGTGTATGCCTGAAATGCTATTATTCTAGACATATATTCAACAATTTGGCAGGGTATAGAAACTATTCTGAAATTAATTTTCACTCAATCCTCTCCCTCCCCTCTCCCCACCCTGTACCCAGGGATGTACTAGAGTTTTATGTCTGCATGATTCCAGCATCATTCTCAGAATTTTTTTCTTCTATTTTTTTTCAGGTAGAGGGTGAGAGACAGAGACACCATAGCCCTGTTTCTGTACTTGTGAAGTCTCCCCTGCCAGTGTTCCTATATGGTGGCTCTAACCTGTTTCCTTGCACATAGTATAGTGTGTGCTTTGCCAGGTGAGCCCAGTCCCTTCACTCAAGACTTTTAATGGGGTACTCCACAGTACTCAAGATTAATATTATAACTGAAAGCCCTATGACATTCTGGCTCCTAATATTGTCTTTTACTTGGCTCTTTGCTTATGAAAGCCTTATTATTCTTCTGTCTGCTTTAGACATTAGGAAAATTGGGCTGAAATGTGCAGATGAATGAAACAGGACCACCACATAACACCATGCACAAAAGACAACTTCAAATTGATCTAACATGTGGACATTATACCAGGAACCACCAAATACATAAAAGAAAACTTTGGCAGAACAGTTCATACATTGTGCTTAGGAAATGTCCCTAAAAATTAGAGTTCAACACAAGAAAAACAAAACCAAAAATATTTCAATGAGACTATATCAAAGTGGAAAACTTCTACACAACAAAGGGAACCATGACAGAAAGATACCCTAAAAAATGGGAGAAAGTCTTAACATGCCATACGTCAGTTAAATGACTAATAACCACACACACACACACACACACACACACACACACACACACACCATTATACTCAGCAGCAGCAGCAGCTGCAATAACAACAATAACCCATTACAAAATGAGAAGAGGGTATGGACACAATTGTTACAAAAGCAGAGATTCAGAGGGTTAACAGACATATAACAAAATTCTCTAAGTCACTGATTATTAGTCAAATGCAAATATAGAAGAGATACCTCTGGACTCCTGTGAGAATATTGTACACTAGAAAGCAGAGAAATAACAAGTTTTGTCAAGGATGTGGAGAAAAAGGAATCCTTCTACACTTCTGGAAGAAATATAAATAGGTTCACTCCCTATAGAAAATAGTGTGTAAATTTCTCAGAACACTAAAAATGAATCTATTCTACGTCCCAGCAATTTCTCTCTTGGAGGTTTATCCAAAGGAAGCAATGACACCTGTCCAAAGAAATCTTTGTGCTCTAGATTTATAATAACATATTTCATAATAGCCCAAACCTGAGGGCAACCCAGATGCCCAACAGTAGATGAGTAGCCAAGTTGTGGTATATATAAACATGGAATACTACTCAGCTGTTAAAAATGATGATGCCATCTCCTTTGCTTCATCTTGGGTCTAACTTAAAGGAATCATGGTAAGTGACCTAAGCCAAAAAAGAGAGGATAAATACCAAATGATCTCATCTGTGAGAAAACTTAAGAAAGATGGATAGAAAGGCAAAACATTATTTGTTATAGATATTTGTTAAGAATAACTTATCCAATCAAAACTCACAATATACTATACTGTATATCAAGCATAGTTTTGATTAAAGACATCACGTAGTCTTGAAGTCAGATGTTTTATAACTACTGTATCACAAAAATATACACACTGCATAGGACTGCTATAGTAGGCACCCTAGTATAGTGCTCTGCACAATGATTTTCCAGAAATTAATAAAAAGCAGTCCTGTTTATCACTGCAACAGCTAGGTATTTCTGTAACTGTTAAATAAATTTTTTGGTTAATTCCTGAAAAGAAAGAAAGAAAGAAAGAAAAAGAAGGAAGGAAGGAAGGAAGGAAGGAAGGAAGGAAGGAAAGAAGGAAGGAAGGAAGAACGGCAAAACAAAGTGAAAATGTGGACTGGGTCTGGTGTATTGCTCCAAAGCAAAGGACTCTAGAAGGGGAAGAGAGTTGGAATCCCTGTTTATAATGGAGGAAACGGACCTAGGTTGGGGGTAAGAGTGTTTTCTCAAATGGGGAAACATTTTATTATGGGGAGCAGAGAAACTGTACTTATGCACCAACATCTGTATTATAAACCATTAATTCTCAGTAAAATTATTTGGATAATTATTTGGAAAAACTAATAGAAACTTTCCTCAAATACAGAGTGGTACTTGGCTATTCTCTCGTAATTGAGAATGTAATTGTCACTAAAATATTAGATGCAGTTTGAGGGAGGATAATGTGATAGTTAATTGAGCAGAAATATTCCTGTCTGTATCCTTTTCACTGGAAATGGAATACACTCTTTCCACTGACTCTGGGCATGACCATCAGGCTTTGCTTTAACCATAAGATTGTATGCCTACAGACATAAGAAATGTTTCTGTGGACTGGTTTTATTTGTATTCTGATAAACAGCCATAAGGGAAAAAAATCCTGGGGTGGGGGTTGATAGTTCAACTCTTTAGTTCCCACCTGCAGGGGGAAAGCTTCACAAGTGGAGTAGTGCTGCAGATGTTTCTCTTCTCTCTCTCATCCTCTATAGAAATGGATCCTGAGAAAGGCGGAATAGTACAAGAACAAAGTCCCAGCAATAATTCTAGTGGAATAAACAAACAAACAAAAAACATATTCTAGATAGCTCATCTTTTATGTGTGATCTATGGTACAAGTAACTATAATGAAAAACTAAATCCAAAGCATAGCCCACACAACCTACAAGCACAAGCTAGAAGCAGAACCATACAGGCAAATGCAACCTATATCACCAAATCTCAGTTGTTCTGAAGATTCACAAACATTAACATAGATAATTTGCTATGGGAAGTTGTGAATTTTTCCAACATAGACAGATTGACAAACTAAATTACACTTGCCCTTTGAAACAACTGATCACTAATACTAAAAAAGAAACTGAGGGTCAAATATGGTGATTATGCAAAGAGGTAAACCTGAGTCTTGAACCATATCTTCTACCTTTACTGATACATAGTAAGATATTCATTAGACTTTACTTTGATGACGTAAAATTAGTTGATAAGGCTATATATGAAATTTATTTAAATATATAATTCTTTTAAACAGATACATAGATTTAACTAGCATGTTAAAATATGAATCTTGAGTAATTATAAAGCACTCAGATATTTCTTATTCTATCCCATTTTTAAAAAGAAAACCTCTTACTCCAACCCACAAATTTAATTTCACAGTGATGCAATTTGAAAAGTATTGTGCATGTCTGATAATTAATTTGTATTTTACATAAATTAAGTAAAATAAAAATTCATCAAAATAAGTGTTACTATAATTTACAAAACTGTTTTTTTAGTATTTTATTTTTTCATTGGCTAGAGACTGAGAGAAATCAAGAGGAAAAGAGCAGTTAGAAAAGTAGAAACACCTGAAAAATACTGCTTCACTTGTGAAACTTCCTCCCTGCAAGTGGGGATGGAGGACTTAAACCCAGGTCCTTGTGCATTTTAACACATGTGCTCAACCAGGCATGTCACCACCCAGCCCCTTACTCTAACTGATGAAAGCAAAACCCATTTGAAAGATATTCATTACCTTAATGCTAAAAAATAATTTTATCTAGAAAATATTGTCATGCAAGAACTATTTAAATCTCATCAGTGGAACATGGCTTAAAGAACATTTATTAATGTTTAACATAGAGTAAGTTATTTGTGTAAGTAAAGAAGAGAATGGCTAGAGAAGAGAACAATTACAGAACACTAAAACAATGGAACAAAATTCTTCCATAATAAGGAGAAGAACTTGTGCTTTTGAAGCTGGCAAAATCTGACAGTGTGAATTTATCACTCAGAAAGCAAGAATGGGGGCCAGGTGGTGGCACATCTGGTTCAGTGCACATGTTACAATGCACAAGGACCCAGGTTCAACCCCATCTAAAGATGGAAAGCTTCATGAGTAATGAATCAGTGTTACAGGTGTCTCTCTGTCTCTCCCTCTCTATCACCCCCTTCCCTCTTGATTTCTGGCTGTCTCTACACAATAAGTATATAAAGATAAGAAAAAAGAAAAAAGAAAAAAATTAAGTAATAGAATATATTTAGAAATGTTAAAAGTTGTATATGGTATTGAAAATTGCAACATAACAGTCTATCACGTGGGGGAGAAGTAACAGTTTCTCTTGAGTTCTGTGTGGGTAGAAAAGTGTAATTGCTGGAAGTACAGTATCCCTCAGTGGATATTTTTATTATGTTATAGATATTGAGAATGAATTTACCTAATCACTAAGCAGAATATTAAAGTTCATTAAAATGAAACATTAGTTCCTCAGTTTCATTTACAACATGACTGGCCATTTGTAGATCATGGCTGCCATGTAAGATACTATAGGTATAAAATATATAAAATGTAAAAAATTAAATTTAAATTTAAAAAAATTTTAAAGGCAGAGGTGGGCCAGGAGGTGGTGCACCTGGTTACGTGCACACACTGTAGTGCACAAGGACCTGGGTTCAAGCCTTTGGTCCCCACCTACAGGGGAAAGCTTCACAAGTGGTGAAGCAGAGCTGCAGGTATCTCTCTGTCTCTTTCCCTCTCTATCCTCCATCTCAATATCTCTTGTTTCCAACAATAAAATAAATAAAGATAAAATATTTATAAAATGTTTTCAAGACGGGTATACAGTATTTTACTATATCCTATACTAGTGCCACCTAATAGAATTATTACAGAAAACTCTGTTGGATACCCCTGGTACAATATATAGCAAATTGTATTTCTAAGACTTGCTTTCTAAATCAGTTAAAAAAAAATAAAACCTATGTGGATAAACAGGTATTATAAGTAGTAAAAATTTCACTTTAAAATATTTAAAAATAGTCATCCTCTTTATTGTAGTAATGTTGGAGGCTTCTCACCTCATTCTAGAAGTTCTGTTCATGGTTATCCTGTTGAGGGCACATAGCATTTATTTCACATGCTTTTAATGAAGGTCTAATAGTAATATTAACACTTGCTATATTTGAGAGTCTACCATGTGCCAGACATTATCTGATCATTTTGAATTTGTGAATCTCATTTTGTGTTCAAGACAACCTTGTGAAAATAAGTATCCTATCCCTGTTTTATAGTTGAAAAAAACTGAAGCGCACAGACATTCAGTAATTTACACCAGATTATACAGCAGCACAGCAGGCACTCAAAACAGATTTGAAATCCTATAATCTTTCTAACTGGAACATGTGTTGTCACCCTAAACACATCTTCTGGATAGGAGAGGAAATAGAGTGAATGACACAATGTACTTTCAAAAACCTCATGGCCTACAAATTGATATGGGGAGAAGAGACAAATGACAGTGACACAGGGAAGAGACATAAATCAGATACCTGGGTCAGTGGCCACGTTTGCAATAAGCACAAAGGTCTCAATTTGTAAAGTTTACTTTGAAGAAGTACTTCCCCGTGTTGCCACACAGGTGAAACTTTCCAGTCTGCTTGTTACTATTAATGTGGCTACTAAATCAGCCCTCACCCTTCCAAACATTTTTTAAGGAATTTTAAGAAAAGCTTTTTAATCACAATGTGGCAAGAGGTTGCCTTGACCCATCACTTAAACTCAGCAGCACTTACTATGAGCTATATTAGTTTTCAGTGAAAACAAGTATTCAAAGCACATGAGATGGGACTGTAGAAGCAAGCGATTTTCTAAAAAATAGTCATCTAAAGATGATTTTAAGATGCCTAATATAAAGTTGACTCAGTTAAAGTGTGAAAATAGGGAGTTGGGCGGTAGCGCAGCGGGTTAAGCGCAGATGGCGCAAAGCACAAGGACGGGCAAAAGGATCCTGGTTTGAGACCCCGGCTCCCCACCTGCAGGGAGTCGCTTCACAGGCGGTGAAGCAGGTCTGTAGGTGTCTATCTTTCTCTCCTCCTCTCTATCTTCCCCTCCTCTCTCCATTTCTCTCTGTCCTATCTAACAACAGTGACATCAATAACTACAACAACAATGAAAACCAACAATGGCAACAAAAGGGAAAATAAATAATATAAAAAAGTGTGAAAATAGCAGATATTTTGATAAACCAAGTTTACACCACTGAGCTATGATTTTCAGAGTTTTAGGGGCAGAAACAAGTATAATTACAGCTCAGGTGAGTTTACACAGTCCCAGCTGTGATAGCTCTCTTTATATTTTTTTTGTATTGGATTAACAAATGCAAATTCTTTTCTGAAGTGGAGAGAAAGCTTGCTTTGATGTTTCAGTTTACCGCTGACAAAGCATCAGACTGAAACTTTTTTATTTAAACTACTGAGATGTGCTTGCATACCCTAGTGTTCCAAAAGGATAAAAAACGACCAGTCTTTAAGTAATCATATGCTTATAAATTTAAGCACCAGAGAAATCTTGACCTCCTATGTCCATTGACGTAGTACAATTGTCAGAAATAAAAAAGGACTATTAAGATGACCCTGAAATACTTTGTGACTTGCATAGCCTGTATTCAAACCAGGGTCCCCATTGCACTGGAAGAAGCTTCAGTGTTGTGGTATCTTTCTTTCTTGCCCTATGTCTCTCTGTCTCTGTATGCTTCTATCTGGAAGAAGTTGGCTCAGGGTAGTGAAGACTGAGCAAGCTCTTCTACTATGAAGTTTCCATTTTTGTTCTACAGTTTGATAGCTAAGATCCTTATTGGATACATTGACACATCGTTTTGCATTGTGAGACTTTTTTATTCATATTTTCATTAATCATGATCAAGATTATATAACAGAGTTGCAACCTGCAAGAACAACAACAACAAAAAAAAGTGATACAAAAAAAGAAGGGGAAGTGACTGTATTACCATTCAACTTGATGAATGAACTCCTCTGGAATATAAAGTGAGACACCATAAATCTATGAAGCTTCCAGTCAATCACAGTGCACTGGAGAAAGCTTCCTCTAATATGCTGAGCATGGAGCATGTACCTCTAATGGTATGAGCATCCATCCCCATAAGTAAATAGCATTTTATCGAAGCAACAGGGATAGTTTTCACACAATTGAGCCCCTAAGCCAGTTTCATATGGGGTTCCTGTCTGAATAAACAAATCTTTCCAAATAATGAAAGTAAAATGATGTGAGTTGAAGGAGACAGTATAATGCTTATGCAAAAAGACTTCCATGTCTGAGGCTCTGAGGTCCCAGGTTCAATCCCTGGAACCAGCACCATCATAAGGCAGAGCTTTGGTTTCTATTTCTCTCTTTCTCTCCATCTCTCTCACTAAGATAAAATAAATATAATTTTAATAATAGTAAAATGTAACATGAAATGAAATCAAAATTTCAAGAAAAGGTTTGCATGCTCCAATGTGTAGGAATATAGAACTCTTAAAAATACATAAAAATCGATGCTTTTAAACATTTATGTAGACTATATAAATTGTGAGCTTTGAGAATTTCTAAAGTAATTTTGACTATATGAAATAGTTTTCTTTCAAGCTGAATATATGGTGCTACCCCTCCTAAAATATCACCCTACTACAGAAAAATACTAAGTGTAGGTTAGTAGTGGGATTTATCTCAATAGTTTCACAAACAATTGACATTTTGTATTTCTAAGCATTCAAGACATAAATAGGGTCAAATTTTTCTATATTTAATGGGAAGAATTAATTGCTTTTGCTATCACTGAACACCTTGGGATTTATTCCTAAAGAGGTCAAGGATCTGCTGAGACTTCAAGCATTAGAATGCATTGGAAAATAGCTTTCAAACATTGAGTATTATTTACCTATTACGTACTAGTTAACTGAATCAGCAGTCACCTGATGACTGGAAACTTCTGAATTTAACATGTTTGTAAATAAAAACCTTCTAAGAATGGTTGCTTGATCACTTACAAATCTCTTTAATTGATGGAAGATATAGCTCACCCCATAGAGTGACCATGCATGAGACCCTGGTTTGAGCTGCAGCATTACATGGAAGAATTTTGGAGTTTAGCACTAAGGGGTGGGGCCTCCACAGATCAAGGTGCAAAGCTTGAGGGGGTCTCACCTGTTGTTCAGTGACAAATAAGTGAAGCTAAGAAAACTGTGGCACATATACACCTCAGAATACTGCTCAGATATTAAGAATGATAAAGTCATTTCCTTTGGCTCATCTTGGATAGAGCTTGAAGGGATCATGTTAAGTGAGATAAGTCAGAAAGAGGATAAATACCAGATGATCTCACTTATAGGCAGAACTAAAGAAAGACAGGAAAGGAAAACACAAAGTAAAACTTGAACTGGGTTTAATGTATTGTGCCAAAGCAAAGAACTCTGGGAAAGGAGCAGGGGACTAGGGATCCTGGTGCACGATAGTGGAAAAGAACCTAACCTGGGAATGAGAGTGTTCTGCAGATGTGTCAACAACTATACTGTAAACCATTAGCTTCCCCAATACAATCATTAAAAAGGGGTCCAAGTAGTAGTACACCAGGTTGAATGCACAAGTTACAGTGAATAAGGACCCAGGTTGAAGCCCCACCCAAATCCCCAAATGTAGAAAAGGTTCACAAGTCTATCTCTATCTCTATCTATGTATGTATCCCTATCATCTCTATCTCTATCTCTAGATCTCTATCTATGTATGTATCTACTATACATACATAGATAGAGACCTATGTATCTCTATCTCTCTATCTATGTATAGACATCTATATCTATCTCTCTATCTATGTATGTATCTACTATCACCTCCTCTCCATTTCTGGCTATCTCTATCCAGTAAATAAAGATAATAAAATAAAAAAGAAAGCAAAGAGAAATAAACTGTAACAATTCACACAAAAAAGCCCCCCAAAATAAAATCTGCCTAATTTAATTATCATCCAAGAAAAGATGCCTATGTTTTGTTTGTAGCTTTATCAAGTGGACTAAGTTTAATTAATAAACTTGAAATATTGGAGTTCTTTGGAAATTTCTTGTTTTAGAAAACAAATAATCCTATAGTATCTATTCTACTATACATGTCCAGAATTTCTATGTGGGAATTTAAATATGATAGTCTTTGTAAAACTACTTGTTTTTTTTTTCTACCAGGGATATCGCTGGGATTTAGTAGCTGCACGATGAATCCACCACTCCCAGTGATCACTGTCCCCCACTTTTTTCTTTCATTCATTTAATAGAACAGAGAAGTTGAGAATGAAGAGGTAGATAGGGAGAGAGACACACACACGTAGTTCGACTTTATTGCCCGTGAAGCTTCTCCCCTGCAAGTAGGAACACGGGCTTGAACCCAGGCCTTCAACATGGTTACATAACGTTGTCTGTGGTGAAACTATGACCAAATAGACTAAATCAGATCTATTTTCCTTTAAAAATTTTTTTTTATTTTTATTTATTTTTTGCTTCCAGAGTTAGCAATGGGATTTGGTTCCAGTACTATGAATCCACTGCTCCTGGCGGTCATTTTTTCTTTCTTTTCCCCTCTATTTTATTTGATAGGACAGAGAGAAGTAGAAAGCGGAGATGTACAGAGAAAGATAGATATTTGCCTCATGAAGAATCCTCACAGCATGTGGGGAGCAGGGGCTCAAACCCAGGTCCTTGGGCATAGTACTATGTGTACTTAACTGGGTGCAGCACTTCCCAGCCCCCAGCAAATAATTTTAAATTCTGTATAAGTACCACGCACTAACTAGTTGTGCCACTGGAGCTCCAAATATTTTTAAATTCTGTAACTACCTTATGACATACATTTTATTTATATTTTGTAAGTAAATCTTTTTTCTGATCTTCATGAGAGAGATTCAGTAAACTGAAGGACTACTGAGCACTTACATGTGATAGTGTGGGAGATTGAGGCTGGGGTATTTGCCATCTCAGGTATTCAAGTTCAGTGCTCTAAACACTGAACTATCCCCCTGACCCTCATGTTACACCTTTTAAGACAAAGAAAAGCATTAAAAAGTTTGGCTTTCATTAGAAGACATATATATATATATATATCTGATATTCCACTTTTCAATCAATTCTCATAAAACCATGCTTTAGAGAAAAATACCTTATTAGATTTTTTATCAGTGTAAATTGTTTAGTACAGGTGCCTGAGCAGGATAAAATGTTTTTTCTTCAAACCAAGAAAACCTCAAACACTTAAACTCACTCAAGGTCTCCTAGTTTTTCATGTTAAACTAAATGACTTTGTTGCACAGGAAAGGAAAATTTTATTTTTCAATGCCATTTGAAATGACTGTTAAAAGAAAACCTCTATCTATATAGTTTGGATTATACAGACAGGTCTGTTTCCTACACAGAAATAAAACATATTGGACCTCTCTAAGGTCACCTTTCTTTCTACCAATCTACCTACCCTGAGGTCTACCCCTCTGCTTCTTGGTCTACTTGACTACAGAACATATAAATATCAACACTCTGGCTTTAAAACTGGCGTTAAAAACAGTAAGAGAGACAGAATACTGCTGAATGCATACTGAGGGCACTGAAACATGCAAGCTCTTTTCTGAAGATATGTGCTTGGAGTATAAAAAATATTCCGAGCATTTAGAAGATCATGCCTCTATAAAACTCACCTCTCAGCGGCTACTCTGCTTGTAGCTGACACAAAATAGATGCTCTTCTCTTGGAAAACTAGACCAAGTTAGCCTTGTCTTGTTGGATAGTTTTCACCGAAATTAATGAAATGTTCTTACGTGAAGAGGAAACAGCAAATTAGAACAACAAAACTAGGTTTATTTTTAGAGTCATAACTGATTGGGGAAAAAAATCCTTCTGTACTGAGACAGGGTATACGTGATCTCACCTTATGGGGAGTTTTTAGAAAATTCACTTTAGCTGTGGGCTATATAAATATTTCTGTTAAATTCTATTTGGGGAGTATGAGCATTCACTATGCTTCACTGTAACTCAAGAATAATCTATATTTAAAAATTCATTCTGGCAAGACACTTTCTATGTAAAGTATGTGCTTTAGCTAATAAATATTTTTAATGTAGTTCTTAAAAATTAACATCTCTATATAGCAGAATCCATCAAGGGAATTGATGAACAAAAGAAGTATTGAATGACTACAGAACATTCAGTACTGTATAATCTGTAACAACTAGAAAACTAATTTCTTCTTTCACTCATCTGCATAAAAATAAAAGACATAGAGCAGACAAATATAGGGCTACGTCTAAATTGAGATATAATCAACATAAAATCTACTATATTTAGGTGTACAACATTCAGTATGTGTTTATGGATAGAAACTCTTCTTTATGCACAGGGTATTTGCATTCTGTGTGATTCCAGCACTCCTGGCAGAATTAAAAAAAAAAAAAAAGCCTCAAGTGGGTCTGTGAAATAACTCACTTGGATGATGCATTACTTTGTCATGTGCACGACTCAGGTTCGAGTCTGACTCCACACATGGAAAGTAGTTTCAGTATGTAGTTTCTTTCACTATCTCTGCCTCTCTTTGTCTCTACATTAAAATAATAGTAGTAAAAAAATAAAAGGCAGGGGCAGGCAGTGGCACACGGAGTTGAGCACCTACAGTACTATGCACAAGGGCCTGTGTCTGAGCCTTAGCTTCCCCATGTGAGTCAACACTTCGCAAGTGGTGGAGCAGGTCTGCAGGTTTCTCTCTCTCTCCTCCCTCTATGTCTCCCCCATCACTCTCAGTTTCTCTCTGTCCTATCTAATAAAAACTGAAAGAAAAAAAACAAACAGGAAAAATGGCAGTCAGGAGCCGTGGATGTATAGTGCTGGTAACAAGCCCCAATGGCAATAAAAATTATGTTTTAAATAAGAGAGAGAGGGGAGAGTTGGGAGAGAGAAGAGAAAGAGGGAGAGAGAGAGAGAAACTACAGCAGTAGAAACACAAAGTGCTCCTAGAGGCTCAAAAAAGGCTCACTGAATATGATAAAACATGAGGTTTACCAGTGACTTATCTCCGGGCTCCTGGATAGAATACTTTTGAAAGGAGACTAGGTCTTTAGAACGAATAGATGAAATCTCAGAAAGTGATTTTTATAAACTCTTAAGTACTCAGTTTCCATTTTAGTCCATTTATTTAGATTACTTATTTTATTTTATTTTTTAAGAAATCTCCGAGATAGTGCGAAGCACAAGGAACTGCACAAGGATCCTGGTTCAAGCCCTGGCTCCCCACCTGTGTGTGGGGGGTCTCTTTGCAAGCGGTGAAGCGGGTCTGCAGGTGTCTATCTCTCTCTCCCCCTTCTCTATTTTCCCTCCTCTCTCAATTTTTCTCTGTCCTATCCAACAACAACAGCAGCAACAACGATGGAAAAAGAGATGGCCTCTAGGAGCAGTGGATTCATAGTGTAGGCATTGAACCCCAGAGATAACCCTGGAGGAAAGAAAGAAAGAAAGAAAGAAAGAAAGAAAGAAAGAAAGAAAGAAAGGAAGGAAGGAAGGAAGGAAGGGAGGGAAATATCCAAGACTGATCAATTCCTCTTCTGTTGGGAGTTTCCCAACATAGGTTTAAGCCCTAAAAAACTGGTCCTTACTTGCAAAAACACATTAATTTCTTTTTTAATTGAAATAATATCACACTATGACATCATATACACTTTGGGTGGCACTTTGATTTCTTTGCCATCCATACCTAACCTCTTCATTACTGTCTGCTTTTTTTTTCATTTCTTATTTATTTATTTATTGGGGGATTAATGGTTTACAGTCAACAGTAAAATACAATAGTTTGTACACGTGCAACATTTCTCAGTTTTCCACATTCCATTCAACCCCACTAGGTCCTCCTCTGCCATCATGTTATAGGACCTGAGCCCTTCTCCCTGCCCCCACCTCAGAGCCTTTTATTTTGGTGCAGAACACCAACTCCACTCTAAGTTCTGCTTAGTGTTTTCCCTTCCATTACTATCTATCAATGAATCATTCCATCACATAAATCAGTGGTACCTAAATACAGTTTTTATACGTAGTAGGTACAAAAATAAATGTCTATTAGTTTGACAGGAATCATTTTTGAAGAAGAAATACGGCCTGTTTCTTAATATTTAGGAGCTACTCTCTTCCCTGATCCAGCTGTTTCTTAAACAGAAAATAAACACACCAATTAAAACCAAATATGGAAGACAGAATGGAACAAATCAAGCCACAAAGAAGTCTTTAGCTCTAGGCCACAAAGCTATACTGTGCTATATGTGCAATATTATTTAAACCCATGCTTTTAAAACTTGCCTAAAAAGAGATAATTTATGGTGGTGAAGTGTTAAAAGGAGTCCTGAGATTCCCAAATAGACATGGTGGGCCTAGACCTCGAATAAATCCCTCTCTCCATTGTTACTGGTCATCTCTATCAGGAACAACACAATAGACCCCTTTGTGGACCCACATAGGACCTTGCCCTCAATGTGGATTAACAAAGGTAGAGAATGTTCCTCCCTCTGAATGGAGGCTGGACAACATACTCTATGCTACACCTGAGGAAGATGGGTCCTGAAATTGGGGCAACTTGAAATGTTCCTATTGATGACCACAGAATGTGAGCTCAGATCTACAGGGATGCAGAGGTCACATAGGCTCCTAAGCTGAACATGGGCCCCAAATAAGATCAAATTAATAGGTTTTACAGTCAACAATATTTATACACATTTCCCATATTTAGGAGCTACTCTCTTCCCTGATCCAGCTTTCTGGTCCTTTTCCAGCCATGGCATCATCTCCCCAGACAATAACTTGTGTCCACCTGCATAACAGATGTCAAGAAAAAAAAAAAAAAAAAAAAAAACTAGTATAGTCATAGGCCCTTTGGAATATAACTAAAAGCCTACTTCAAAACAGAGACCTCAACTCTTCATCTGAAGTATTCCAGTCTTTAGGTTCATGATTAGTCAGTAATTTGTTTGGCTTTGTATGTTAATTATTTTTTCAACCACCAGGTTCCAGATGCTAACATGATGCCAACTGGACTTCCCTGGGCAATGTGTCCTACAGCCCTGCTTTCCCAGAATCCTGCCCCACTAGGGAAAGAGAGAGACAGGCTGGGAGTATGGGTCAACCTGCCATCGCCCGTGTTCAGCAGGGAAGCAATTACAGAGGCCAGACCTTCCACCTTCTGCATCCCACAATGATCTTGGGTCCATACTCCCAGAGGGTTAAAGAACAGGAAAGTTATTCACAAGAGAACTTTAAAACTCTCATGCCTGAAGGTCCAATAAACCAGAAAGAGAAGGATAAATATAAAATGACCTCACTCATAGGTAGAACTTAAAAAAATAAGAATAGAAAAGGGAAATATAAAGTAAAACCTGGAGTAGTGATTTGATATATTTCACCAAAGCAAAGGATTCTGGGGGAGGAGGACATGGGAGAGGAGTTGGAGAAGGGAGAGCTTTCAGATACTGGTATATGATGACGGATCTATTTAGGGATTAGAGTGTTTTGCAGAAACCTATCTTGATGAATTGAGAAAGAGTACTCATGTGCCAACAACTACACTGAAACCATTAACATCTCAATAAAAGATTTAAAATGTCTAATAAAAAATAAAAAATAGAGCAATTAAAATAAATGAAATCAGAAAAATGGGTGCATTATAGTATATTAGCAATCTGAACTCAACAATTCATTAAAAACATATTCAGCATGATCAAGGAGGATTCTTCCAGGGGTTAAATATCCATAAGTTAACCAATGTGGTATATCATATTAACCAAGTGAAGGAGAAAATCATACAATACATAGCATCACTTAATAATTTTATATAGATTACCAGCTAACGTGACAGTATTTTGTATATGTTGGGTTAAATAAAATGTTATTAACATTTTTAAGCTGAAAAATTTCAACATTAATTTATGACAAATACTCTCAACAAAATGGAGCCATAAGGAACATAGCTCAAGATAATAAAGGCTATATATGACAAGCCCAGAGTCACACATTATCCTCAAGGGTGAAAAACTGAGAATTTTTTCTCTAAGACAAATCAGTAATAAAAGATGCCCTTTCTTAGCACTTTTATTCAACATTATAACAGAAGACCTAAACAGAGAAATTAAGCAATGAAATGAAATACAAGATATTAAACTTGGAAAACAAGAAGAAAAGATATTTTCCATGACATCATATTATATATAGAAAACCTTAAAGCCTCCATCAAAAAATTGTTGGAACTAAAAGAGAAATTCAGTAAGGCTGCAGAATACTAAATCAATATACAAAATTTATTTTGCTGCATACCTACACACTAATAAGGAATTATCAGAAAGAGAAATTAAGACAGTAATCCCAATTACTACTGATTTGAAATAATAAAATGGAATAAATTTAACTGAGGAGATAAAAGACCTCTAGCAAAAATCTATAACACACTAATGAAATTTAAAAAATGTCCTCATATAAAACAAAAATAGAGCTCAATGAAAGAGAACAGAAAATCCAGAAATAATACACATCTACATAGTCAATTTTGGCAATGGATTAAAGAATATACAACTCCAGTAAATATTATATGTAAAACTGTGCAGTCACAAGTTAAACAATCAAACTGGGCCCCTATGTTATACCAGACACAAACATTAACTCTGAATTGATTCAAGCATGATGTCAAATTGGAAACCATAAATTTCTTAATGAAAGTATACATCAACCTTTGCAATGATTTCTTGGATCTGACACAAGCAAAAGCTACAAAGGGAAAGATAACAAGCAGGACTATATCAAACTTAAAAAAAAAACTTACGTAAAGCAAAGGAAATCAACAAATTAAAAAGGAAGCCTACTGGGAGTTGTGCGGTAGCGCAGTGGATTAAGCACAGGTGGTGCAAAGCGCAAGGATCCCAGTTCGAGCTCTCAGTTCCCCACCTGCAGGGGGGTCACTTCACAGGTGGTGAAGCAGGTCTGCAGGTGTCTGTCTATCTCTCCCCCTCTCTGTCTTCCCCTCCTCTCTCCATTTCTCTCTGTCCTATCCAACAACAATGACATCATCATCAACAATAACTACAACAATTAAAAAAAGGGCAACAAAAGGGAAAAAATAAATATAAAAGAAAAAGGAAGCCTACTGAATAGAAAAGAAGGGGCTACACACACACACACACACACACACCTATCACTTCAGCATCTATATAGTTCCCTTGGTGCTGTCATTGTTCATACATGGTGCTAGAGATTGAACCCAGGCCCTCATGCATGAGTACTGAATGTGCCTTACCCCTGCAAGCATCACCTGGGCCTTGAGCTCAGATTTTAAATCAGAAAATTCTAAATAGAAAAGCACAATGCTTTCAATGATGGGACATTTTTTTCAACTGAACAGTTCTGTCTCCATCTTGAGATCTTATCAGTGTCTGCACTATTGAATCCCCTGCTCCTGGTGGCCATCTTTTTCCATTGTTGCTCCGGCTATTGTTGTTGTTGTTGTTGTTGGATAGGACAGAGAGAAATTGAGAGAGGAGAGGTAGACAGACACTTGCAGACTTGCGAAGCGACCCCCCAGGACTGAAGGTGGGGAGCCTGGGACTCCCTCGGTCTGCATTTTGCACTGTGTGCTTAATCCATTGTGATACCACCTAGCTACCAAGATCTTAAAGTTTTTACCTCCCCACTTCACTTGGTAACAAGCTATTCTTTAAAATATATATTTACTTTATGATAGAGTAACCATAACACCGCTCTGGCATATGGTATCAAAAACCTCTCATATGTAAGGATCGTGTTCTATCTGTGTTCTACTCAGGCTGGCTGCTACTCTCTTTAAGAAGCCATAAAACGGAAGTCTGGTGGTAGCACAGCAGGTTAAGCGCACGTGATGTGAAGCGCAAGGACCAGTCAAGGATCCCGGTTCAAGCCCACAGCTCTCCACCTACAGGGGAGTCACTTCACAGGCAGTGAAGCAGATCTGCAGGTGTCTATCTTTCTCTCCCCTTCTCTGTCTTCCCCTGCTTTCTCCATTTCTCTCTGTCCTATCTAACAACAACGACATCAATAACAATAATAATAACTACAACAACAATTAAAAAAAGGCAACAAGGGCAACAAAAGAGAAAATTAGTTAATTAAATTTTAAAAAGATAGAAAAGCTATCAAAGGAGGGGATGGGGTAAAAAAAAAGAAGAAGAAGAAGAAGCCATAAGACTTGCTTGTAATTAATGGACATTTTCAACCACAGCTTGACTCACAATTTCTGAAACCAAGTTAATGCCATTGCTTGCATAGTTTATTATGAGAGAGAGAATAACCAAATATCTGCTATAAATCAAGGAACAATTTATTAATTCATTTTTATTGGTGGGTTAATGAATTAAGAGTACAGCTGTTAACACATGGATAAAGTCTCTCATCTTCTTATAATAGGTGTCTACAAAACACTCAGCATATGTCCTTTTCCACCATCATGCACAAGAAACTCAAAGTTCCCCAGGCAACCCCCTCTTTTCCCAGAGTCCTCTGCTTTGGTGTAAAATCTTGCAAAATACAATCCAAATCTTACTTTGTGTTTTCCACTTCTATCCTTGTATCTTAAGTTCCACCGATGAGTGAGACTGGTAATGATTCCCATTTTTGCTTATCTCACTTAACATGAGATATATCCTTCAAGTTCCATCCAAAATGAGGTAATGGAAACAGGAGAGAGGGTGGCATACATGGCTAGAGCATACATTGTAGTGTGCAAGGACCCTGTTTCAAGTCCCTGGTCCCCACACACAGATGGAAGTTTCATAAGTGGTTAAATAGTTCTGCATATGGCTCCTTGTCACTCTCTTCCTCTCTATTTCCCTCTTTTCTCTGTATCTCTATCCAAAATAAATAAACATATAAATAAAAGACAAAAATGAAGCTATGGAGATAATGTCGTCATTTTTAACAACTGAATAGTACTTAATTGTATAGATAGATGCACCACAACTCTCTTAGCCACTCATCTGTTGTTGGATATCTGGGTTGCTTCAAAATTTGGGCTATTACAAACTACACTGCTATGAATACAGGTATACAAAGATATCTTCTGACAGGTTTCTTTGTTTCATTTGGCTAGATCCCCAAGAAAGAAATTGTTTAAAGGGTAGGCTAATTTCTAAGATAATGATGGCTTTCCAGAATGTTTTCTACAGTAGTTAGACCAATTTATATTCCCACTGTCACTATTGAAGGATTTCTTTTCCCCCCACATTCTTCCCAGAACTTGCTATTAGTGTCCTTCCTAATGTATGACATTCTTACTAGTGTAAAGTGGTATCTCATTGTTGTCTTTATTTGCATTTCTCTGATAATCAGTGACTGAGCATTTTTTATATGTCTGCTGGCTCTTTGGAGCTTTGGTGAAGATTCTGTCCATATCCTCTGCCCATTTTTTAATTGGGTCATTTCTTTTTGTTGTTGTTGACTTTGGTGAGTTCCTTATATATTTTGGTTATTAGTTCTTTGTCTGGTGTGTGGCATAGAAAGATCTCCCATGTTGTAAGGAGTGTTTCCTTACAACCGTGCAGAAGTTTTTCAGTTCAGTGTAGTTTTATTGATTAAAAATTTTTTTTTCTTGCAGTCAGACATGAATCGTCAAAGATACACTTAATGTTTAAATTAAAGAGTTCCGCCAATGTTTTCCTCTAGATATCTGATGGTTTCTGGTCTAATATCCAAATCTTTGATCCATTTGGAGCTTATTTTTTCTGCATATATATTGGTTCAGTTTCATTCTTTAGCACACTTCAACCCAATTTCCCCAATGCCATTTGTTGAAGAGACTCTACTTCCTTCACATAATGTTTGGGCTCTCTTGGGAAAATATGCTAAAGCAATCTTGAGAAAAAGAGAACAAATGGGGCATTGCACTCCACACTTCAAGTTATACTATGGGGCTATTGCAGTCAAAATTGTCTGTTATCAGAACAAAAATAGACACACAGACAAGTACACCAGAAATATGCCCCCATACCTATGGACATATAATTTTTGAAAAGGGGGCCCAAATCAATAGAATACTATAGAAATGTTCATTCCTAATAGGGAACTCCAGAAATTCCCACAGATGACAAAAGGCAGACCAAAAATAAAGATATTGCTGCCATGTTAAAGTGATTGCTATGAAGAATAGGCAGAAACGGGTAAAAATAAGGTAATATGTGAATAAAAGCAAAAATCCAAATACTATTTATGTTTACTACTTGCAAATAGTATATATGCATGTGGACAAAAAGTAGAAAATAAAACATAAAAATGAAAAGTTTGCACTACTGAGTGACGGGATTATTGTCTCTGAGAATGAGCTTCTGTTAATCCAATATATTTTCTTTCAAAATGTATACATGTGTAGCAGTTAGGAAAATATATACTATATTTTTGTTTATGTAGGAAATTAATGCTTATGTATGAAAAAGCATATTACACTGTCCTCTGGTTAATGCATCTCAGCATACCGGCTTGTGTGGACCCAGATTCAGAGAGCTCTTGGGACAAGGTAGCTACACTAAATGCAGATATGGGACCTAGAAAGACAGTCTGTAAAGGTTGGCCTTGTGAGACTAACCTTTAGAGTCTAAATAAGCCAGCCATTGTTAAAGGGCCAATGTATGTGTTATTCACTGAAATGGAAAAACATAGCAAAAATTCTATTTCTTTGGGGCCAGTAGCAGATTAACTTTGTGACTTCCTTGTAACACAAAAATATTCCTTGGGTTTGGCTTACAGTTTTGTTTTTTTAAATTTCAATCAAAGGGCAATTATTTTTATCTAAATGCTGATCCAAAAATACATATTTATAAATGGATTTATTTCATATTTGTGCTCTGCTTTATGAATTATATTATTTCCTATATTATTTCCACATGCATATTTGATGTTTAAGCATAAAGTATTATGGCAAATAGCATTTTTATCTTTGCTAGGGAATCAAATGACTCTTTTTCAAGTAAAGGAATTTCTATAGTGCTTTGATGACTGGGACATACATATTCACAGCCACGCATGGTCACTGCCCAGACCATTAACAAAATTATTAATACCAAATACACCAAAGATCTCTGATTCACTGGATTGATTTGGAACTACTCCTTTGTATAAAAATACAACCTAATTAATTTTGTTTCAGCTGCTAATTGTGTGATTTTACCAACATAATTATGGTTTAAAATGATGAAAAATTTCTTGGCATGCTATTTAGGAAAACAATAACTCCAATAGTCTTCTAAAAGATTTAAAATTATCTTTATAATCTTATTGGTCCCATTCAAGCATCACACAGGACAAGAACAAAAGAGGCTGATTTATTAGACATATGACAGGCTGAAGAATTTTCTCAGAATTCTTGGTTAGACTGTGATAAGAACACACATTTATCTAAGTATGCTGAACAATGCTTTAGGGCATACTTAGGGAAGATGCTATAAAAAAAAAAAAAGCTCTATTGCATCACACACATGAAACCAGATTCTCCTTCTCATGGGCTGTAGCCAACACGAAGTTCACACTCCATTAATTTACACTTGTCGATATGCATTTGCAAGTATTTTTAAGGAATGCTCAAAAGCATACTGTCTCCTCATTTAGAATATAAACTCCCCAAGGGCAGGACCTGAGGCTTCTAGTTCTCATGCTCACAGTGTCTAATACACTGGTCTGGCAAAGCCAAGACCTTAGAGCTGAGCTTGTCTGAGTGAGAAACAGGGAAAGGAATGTGCTAAGCCTCCAGCACTAAAAGAGAGTGTGAAGAACACTGGAGAGCAACTCTGTCATCACCAGGACCAAGTGATTACATGTGCTAACTGCTTGCCCAAGTGGCCTCTCTTCCAGTCACTTTTTTTTTATTTTTGGAGATAAAAGTACAACTGCAGGTAGTTTTTATTTTTTAATTTTTTTTCTTTAAGGATTTATTTATTTTTTTTTAATTTTTTATTTAAGAAAGGATTAGTGAACAAAAACATAAGGTAGGAGGGGTACAACTCCACACAATTCCCACCACCCAATCCCCATAACCCACCCCCTCCCATGGTAGCTTTCCCATTCTCTAGCCCTCTGGGAGCATGGACCCAGGGTCGTTGAGGGTTGCAGAAGGTAGAAGGTCTGGCTTCTGCAGGTAGTTTTTAAACAAGTCTCTGAAGTCTAGCTCCCAGTAAACCATTCATTACCTAAGTATATTCCTCCAAGGCTTTCTCAATAGAGTGCACATAGCATTACAGATAAAAAGTGGAGTAGACATAAAGGGAAATTCACTCTATAGGCACTAAGCTACTAGTAGAAAAGATTAATACCACTACTAGCTACTTTAACAAGACACAATGAAGTAACTCTAGGATTTCTGGAGTCCAATAGAAGGCGGTGGACCTCAGAGGCCCATAAGCTGAGACTTCAGATAAGAATTGCTGGTACTATTTTAAAAAATAATAATAAACAAAAATAAATTCAGAGAAGAAATGTCCATGGTCAGTTGCAGCAATTTAGTTCAATCTTTTCCCTGTTGTAAAGTTCTTACTTCAGGCTACAGTAATTTCCAGTTGCTGTGATTAAATCACTTTGTTCTTATTTTTTCCTTATTGGAGATCAAGAACAGGTGTTTCACTTTCTCCTTGAGATAGCCTGTCAAGCCCATGAAGATTATAAAACAGTTTCAGTTTTCTCTAAGAAAAAAAAAAAGGTACAATTCCTGAAACATTCGTTTGTGCTTTTCTTTTCTTTGGCAGTAGCTATGACTCACTTTTAGGACTTGCAGGGTTTCCTCTCATCTTTACACAAAGCTTTACAAAATAGATGCACTTCTCCTGACAGTCAATTGAATTAAAAAATTGTTGACACAGTCTATGTTGACACAGTATTAAAGTGCTGAATCACACTGCTGTAGACACCAGCAATTCTCAAATCCTTTCTTTGCCATAAAATGTTTTAGCTAATTGCTCTGCTCTATTTCTTTTGTACAACTTCTCTAGCCTTACGAATTTACGTCAATCACTCTAGTCAGGTAATTTTGACTCTCACTGCTTCCAACTCAAGTAGAAAGTTGTAAATCAGATACTACTCATAAGAATGTGGGTTTTTTTCTTTATATTTTATTTATTTATTAATGAGAAAGATAGGAGGAAAGAGAAAGATCCAGATTATCACTCTGGTACATATGCTTCCAGGGATTGAACTCAGGACCTCAAATTGAAAGTCCAGTGCTCTATCCACTGTGCAACCTCCTGGAACACAGAATGTGTTTTCTTAAAAAGAGAACATTTTCTTAAAGAGGGAGTTGGGTGGTAGCACAGTGGCTTAAGCATAGGTGGTGCAAAGTGCAAGGACCAGCATAAGGATCCCGGTTCTAGCCTTGGGCTCCCCACCTGCAGGGGGTTGCTTCACAGGTGGTGAAGCAGGTATGCAGGTGTCTATCTTTCTCTCCCCCTCTTTGTCTTTCCCTCCTTTCTCTATTTCTCTCTGTCCTATCCAACAACAACGACATCAGTAACAGCAACAATAATAACTATAACAATAAAACAATAAGGGCACCAAAAGGGAATAAATAAATAAATATGAAAGAGAGAGAGAGAGAAACAGAGATAGAGGGAGGCACACACACACACACACACACACACACACACACACACACACACACACACCCCACCACCACCACCACCACTACCACCACCACCAAAAATTCCTTCAGTGTGGGGTTGGGGGCTGGGCTTGAACATGAGTTAAGTGCAAGGCAAAGCAGCACTCTATCCATATTGATCTATATTGCTGGCTCAAGAATGTATTCTTTTCTTTGGAAAAAAAAGTTACACCAACCAAGGCTAGGAGATGACTCACCCAGTAGAATGTACAACTTACCATGAATGAGCACAGCATCACATGAGAGTACCACTGACAGTGCCAGGCAAAGCCCCACAGATGGTACAGTGGTGCTGGAGTACTTCCCCTTCTCTATTTCAAGTAGAAAGAATGAAAAAAGTTGTCCTAGGTGCAGTGACACAGTGAGTGTTCAAAGCTCCATCACCCCCACCCTCCATCACACACACACCCCACACACAAAACTGTCACATGAAATAAGTTTCTCACTTATATTTCCATCCAAATCATTACTAGGCCATGCACCACTAATAAGATAATGACATTATATCCATCCATACACTTAACTTGGCAATGCCATTAGGTGATTAAAAGACCAGGGATGTGCCACATTTTTCTGTACTACAAAATACTGTAAGATCATTAAATTGCAATTTAAGATTGACGAGCCTTCAAATGCAAAATTCCACAATCTGGAAAGGTCATGGAAAATGAAAACATGAGTTGTGTTTTGGTACTGAGAAGAAGTTGGCAAACTTCTCTGTAAAAGATCAGCTGATAAATATCTGAGTAACCTCTGAGGTATCCCCTCAACTCTGCCCTTGTAGCAGGAAAGCAGCCATGAATAAAGTAAGTGCATGATGGCTCTGTGTCTCAAACAGAATTTTATAAGCACCAATGGATAGCAGGTGAGATTTGTCCTGTGGACTGTAGTTGGCCAGCCCCCTTTATGGATGACATGGGCATGTTAAACATATGTGTGTGCCTGTATGTGTGTACGTTTCTCAGTATACCAAATCCCTGCCTATGTCTATATAATCACGGAAGCTTCCTGGGCATGTTGTCAGCATAGTCATGCTGGGTGCCATGTTTAGAAAGGCCTAAGTTTGCCCTCTAATGCAAATATGGCCAACGTCTTGAAATGCTTAATGATTTCTCAAATTACAATTTGTACTGTGTAAGTGAAATTTGATGGGACAGTAGAACCCTGACTCATACATATGGTCTTATATCTCCACTGCCCATGGCAGCCCAGGGACAGTTCTTAAATACTTGCTCTACTTTCCTTGCCTATGAGTTGGGTGGGGTCATGTCATGAGAGACAGGTGGCGGCTGTTGTAGTTTGTGTCTGGCAGGAGTGTGCATGCAAGCCCAGGAAAGGATGGATTAAGTGTATCCACTCTTGAAGGTCTCAGGTGCCTCAGACTGGCATCATCGGCAGCACATTCTGTGAACTCTGTTTGGGGCTACTGTATAGACCGATCCAGGTATTTAAAGGTTTCCTTTTGTGTAGGCTGTAATCTTTGGGGTAATCAGCCAACTGATCATTTTCAGATAGAGAACAATGACTCTCTCCTCCCCCACTGAGCTGTGCTGTGTATCTAGGGGTTGTGGCCCAGAAGTCAGGTGCCCATGTTCCCACACATTCATGAAGCACATGTGAGGGAGGGTCTGCACTCTCCCAAGAGTGTCGCTGTGCCTGAGATATACCCCCACACACATACATTAATCTGCAAATAAAAAACATCAGCACCAACCAAGAGAGTATAGAAGAAAGAACTTTTTTTTCCCTTTTTCTTTTCTTTTCTTTCTTTCTTTCTTTCTTTCTTTCTTTCTTTCTTTCTTTCTTTCTTTCTTTCTTTCTTTCTTTCTACTCTAACATTACTTGCTTATGGGCCCTGCATTTTCATTTTGCAGTGAACTCTGATCAAAAGTTAGGGGGCTACAAAGAATTGTCTTCCAAAATTCATCTGCTAAATTGGAGGCTAACAAAGAAAACCTCTTTATGCATCACTTACTTCAGAATCAATAACCACTGAAGTGTCAGGGAAATAGAGTTTCTCGAATATTTCTTAATCTTAAATGTAAAACTCTGAAATTAAGTATGTAGTTTCAGACTTCACTGGGCTCCCTTCTGGCTAGTATTATTAAGGTTGCTGCATGGAAGTCATACTCAAATAATTTACCATAGGATTAGTTTATATTTCTTAAGAATAATGATGAGGCAACTTATAAATAAAACCACAATCAAAACATAATATATGAAAGACTAACAACAGACAAAAACATTTACTTTTTTCCTAAAAGTTTCCTTTATAGTCTTTTAAAGGTAATACCATACCATTCTAGCATACATACTTTTTTCCTGATTTGAATATACCAACTCCAAAGCAAACATTGTTGAGACAATCAAAGAAGTTTGAATACAGGAGGGTATTACTGAAACTTAAAATACTAATATTGTTAAGATTTTATGCTATAGTGACTATGAAAATATACTCTTCAAAGATGTAAACTGAAGTATTTATGAGTGAAATAATAATTAATATCTGAGATATGCGATATTCAGCAAAAGAAGAAATGTAAGAAGGTGGAGAAGAAACAAAATCACAAAAAAAATGACGATGACCACGAAGATGCAAAAATGAAAAAAAGAGTAAGATCGAAGGGATATGATTAGCAAAATAATGACACTGATGGAAATGTAAACATTCATTAAAATATTCTCTTTATCATCATGTATATTTTAAATACCCACAATAGTGTATGTGTTTCTGTGTGTCGGTAAGTGTTGCTTAGAAAATTTTCTAACAGTAATCTGAACAGATTTCCCATTCTCCTTTTTTACCCTTCCCCCACCCTCATTTCTTTTGAGGGTGTAAGAGGAGCCCTATAAGACTAACAGGAATTTTCTAAACTGAAGAGATACAAAAGAGTTGATGGGAAGATTAATCCACCCCTTAGTTCCTAACACAATGCAGAAAAGAAAAGGAGAAAGTGGGAGGAAGAGACTACCATTGTTACCTCCCTAACCTTCCTTTCTAATTATGCCAGAGTCAGGCCACAGTCTCAAGGAAAATGACTTTGGTGGTCAACCATTTGACCTACTTTGTATATATCAAAAAAAAGCACTTGTTCTTACCACATTTCAATCTCAGTTTCTTGCCTCCTTTAAAAGTGTATTCAGGGGCCAGATTAATAAAAAGGCAAATAAAATCACTATATTATAAGAAACAACTTGTTTGTAAACCTAGAAGCAGCTTTCCTATTATTTTGCACTGCCAGGTATATAGCCCATTAAAAAGTTGAATCCACTTTAATCGTTATAGATTCTTTGTTCAGCTTTTAAAAGTTATATGTAAATTTCTCTCCTGAGTGCAGATGGTGGCTACGCAAAGTTAAGTCTTACAGACAGAAGGTCAGGTCATGGCTGAAAGACCAAAGAACAATTACAGTTTTGCTACTCCAGATCATCCATGGAATGAGACACCACGACTATCTTTTCTGAACAGTCTGTTCAATACAAAACAGTTACAAAGAGTACCTCTAAGATTTCCTCATGTTCTAAAAAATGCCCGAGAAAAACAGGTCACAAGCAACTCATATCACAAATAGCCGATAATTAAGAGTTTGTTCTTAATTCTTTGACCCTGTAAAGTGGCAAACTTTTCTCTAGAAAGAACATTAAAAGTCATTAGGCTAATGACACATGATCAGAAAACAATGATAAATGAAAACTGCTCCTTTTGAAATCTTGTACTTTGGTTCTCATACCATTACTGGTAAACTTAATGAGGTAGTGGTAGAAATGAGGTAGAAAAAAAATTATAAATGCCCTCACACATTATTCAGTTACAAGTGATTTTATATTTTTCTTATTCCTGTGATGCTTTGTCTTTCTAAAACATTGTAACATAACTAAACTCAGAGACTTTCTTCACTATGTTTTTCATAGAAGTCCAAAATATTATTCTGGTACATGCTATAGAACAATAAAAAGTATATTATATTAATGAGCATGCCAAAATGATACTGTTTTTGAAAAATATATATATATATATTAAGGAGGGAAACTTCTGTATTTGGTTTGGTAATCCTAAAATCTCCAGTTCCTGACAGAAAGGATTTGCAATTCCACTAGCAGGTACGCCCCCAACTGGATGGAATAAAATAGTATCATGATCTGTACATGTTAATAGTCCATTTTTTTTCTCACAAATTTAAGTTCTTATGATACTTCGAATACAATGATAAAAAAGCAGAATTTGGTTTTGGTAGGTTAGGTTTTAATTTAGTACTGGGGATTTCAGTTATGGCTTGAAATTTTTCTGGTACTAAAATTCATTACTATTTTCATTTTCAATATTTTCCCAGATTGTCTTTGCACAATTTTTACAAGGAGTTGATTGGGATGAAAGGAAAAATATTCTGGAAAATACAATGTAAGGCTGTGAACTAGAAATACAATTCTCAAGTTGTACTCAGCTTACCTACTTTTAAATCATAGTAGTTTCTCTAGAATATAGACGCTAAAAGCTTAGTCTTATTTGATTTATTTAATTAGTTGATTAAATAATCTTAGTGATTTAATTAAATAGATTTATCAGCCTACTTTCACTATGAAAAACCTTGAAATCCCTCAATATCCAGTACTGGAACAGGAAAATGGAAAAATCAAAAGTAAGTTATTAGAACTGTCCTTTAAAAACAAACAAACCCTTATCCTTATTGTCATTTAAAACTGGAGTATCTGCATGAGATCAACAAAGATACAGCATGAAACATCTGTTCAAATTGAAATTGAACTAAGCTGCATTTTCCTCCTAACATTTCTAATTTCACTGTATTTAGGCTTCCCAAGAAAACGTATTCATGGTTATCTAAGTTAAAACTAGTTCCACTCTGCCAACAATCAATTTGATTGACATATTTACATATCAACTCATCTCATCTAACAAATTTTAAACTTTTTCATTTAAAATAGGATTCAAGTTGGCATCTTTCAGGAACTTTATGTACGTATATTTTAGGTTCAAACTGTGCATTAGAACATGTTTTTTTTACTTTTGTAAGTAATAGATACACATATCCAAATGTATATTTATGACCTGTCAAGATGGGAATTTTATATGCATGCAGTTGTATTCTCACCATTCATGTGAAAGGTGGTAATTTTAGACAACTATACATGAAATTCTTTTAATAGAATAGACTGGATCATTTCATTAATTAGAAACAATATAAGAGAAATAAATGATTTCAGAATAAAACCACATCAACTTCACAAAGAACATTAATTATTATGTCTTTAATTGCTACAGTACGCTTGTGCCATCTCTTACCTGTTCTTTAATTTCAAGATCCCTTTTAGTTTTTGTTCTGTACTCTCTGTGCTCCTTTTCTGCCTCATCCTTCTCCATTTTGGTTTTATTCAATTGATAGCGCATTTCCCCACACACCTGTTAGATTACAAAAACTAGATCAATAGCTGTTGGAATCTACCAGGCAATGACTACAATTAGATCCTTTGGTGCCCCCTACAGGTGATAGGAATATAATACAACAGCATTTTAGGTATGTCATTTACTGTTCTATAGAATATTCACTTTAATCTGTTAAAATGTGGAGGCAGCATCTGTATTATAGAATATAAAAGTTCAAATTAGTCTGGAAAAAATTTCAAATTATAAGTAAAATGTATAATCATATAGTTTAAGATTCCTTAGGTAAAATACAGTTTGAATTTCATACCATCACTACCATTTAATAGCACTATAATTTGTCTTAACTAGATAAAGTTGTTAAAATATTAAACTGGAGTACGGATGGTGGTGCGTCCAGTTGAGTTACACTGCACAAAGACCCAGGTTCAAGCCCCTGCGCTCACTTGTGGAGAGGCTGCTTCACAAGCAGCGAAGTAGTGCTACAGTTCTCCCTCTCTTTTTTCTATCTCCCTCTTCCATCCCAGTTTCTCTCTGTCTCTCTCAAAAAAATAAATAATTTTAAAAATAAAATATTAAGCTATGTATGGTACTATTTATTCAATTTTTTAAAGATTAAAAAATATATATTTATTCCCTTTTGTTGCCCTTGTTGTTTTATTGTTGTTGTTATTGATGTCTTTGTTGTTGGATAGGACAGAGAGAAGGAGAAAGAAGGGGAAGACAGAGAGGGGGAGAGAAAGATAGGCACCTGCAGACCTGCTTCACCGCCTGTGAAGCGACTCCTGCAGGTGGGGAGCCGGGGGCTTGAATCCATATCCTTACATGGGTCCTTGTGCTTTGCGCCACGTGCGCTTAACCCGCTGTGCTACCGCCCGACTCTCATCAGGTAAACTTTTATTTAAAGAAATTTACAAAGAAGTTCCTCTGTCAACAAAACACATTTCTGATATCTAAATATACAGTTCTTCTCTGTATTTATTATATACTTTACAGATAAGATCAATCTTACCATATACAAAGTTATGTATTTTAAACTAAGAAAGTGGCAAAAGCCATAGCTAGAACTAAGCAAGCATATTCTGTAATTATAGCATTCAATATAAAAGAAAAATACATAGTCAATGAAAGAATTTTAATGTATATTAAAATATTCAAATAATGAACACACATTATACCTTTAAAATGTTACGTCTAGTCAATTATCCGGTTTTTTTTCAATCCAGGGATTCTACAGTCAGATAAATAAACTTGAAAAATACAATCATCATACAAATGTAAATAAAGACATTACAAGTTTTTGAACTAAGGACTTGTAGAGAGGTCAATTAACATATTATTATGCTAAGTAAGTTTCTAACTTACAAATAATAAATTCTAGGGAGCCAGGCCATGGCGCAGTGGGTTAAAAGCACATGGCGCAAAGTGCAAGGACCTGCTTAAGGATCCTGGTTCCAGCCTCCAGCTCCCCACCTGCAGAGGGTTTTCTTCACAGGCAGTGAAGCAGGTCTGCAGGTGTCTCTCTCTCCCCTCTCTATCTTCCCCTCCTCTGTCGATTTCTCTTTGTCCTATCCAACACAACAACAGCAATAACAACAACAATAATAACAACAACGACGATAAACAACAAGGGCAACAAAAGGGGAAAAAATTTAAAATAATAATAAAAAAATCTTAAAGATCATGTATCCTTTAATGGTTATGCTTGCTTGAAACTCTTCAATTTTTGCATTTCTCCAAAACAACTAAAACTTCAGAAACAAATTCATCACCATGGAGGTATTAGAAAATTAATAATCCTATAAGTTTTCCTATGTTAAAATTTTAAAAATTAATTATTGTGGGCTAAAAAACTATTGATATAATTAAAAGAAGAAAAAGTCAGTAAGCTCCTCTCCAGGAGGAGTCCTCAAAAAGTTATAAAAAGGGAGTCAGGCGCCCAGCGGGTTCAGCGCACATGGCGCCAGCGCACATGGCACAAAGCGCAAGGACCAGCATAAGGATCCTGGTTGGAGCCCTTGGCTCCCCACCTGCAGGGGAGTCGTTTCACAGGCGGTGAAGTAGGTCTGCAGGTGTCTATCTTTCTCTCCCCCTCTCTGTCTTTCCCTCCTCTCTCCATTTCTCTCTGTCCTATACAACGACAACAACATCAATAACCACAACAGTGTTAAACAAGGGCAACAAAAGGGAAAATAAATAAATGTATATATATAAAAAAAGTTATAAAAAGAATGAAAGTACTAAAATTTATATTTGAAATTCAGATGTCTTAAATGTGTAAGTAAGACCCTCCCATTTAACAAATTACTATTCTGATACTTGAATTATTTTGAACAGTTTATAGACACAGTACTCATTCAATAGAAAGTTATATTGAGGGGGGCAGAGCCAAGATGACGACTTGGAGGCAACTGCTGGCATGAGCTCGGACAACAGCGGCCTGATAGGTAGGATATTACACTGTCAGCAGGACGGTGAAAAGGGGATCCTAAGTGTGACACCAAAGAGGTGACTATACCTCAATCTTAGGTTAGAAAACGGAGGGGAAAAAAAGGAAATCTGATTTTTCCTGAAGCACACCCCTCCCCCCACGTCAAAACCAGACCCCAGGGGCTGGAGAGCTACTACTAGCAGGTTCCCCACTAAGCTTTTTTTCTTTACCAAGATTCCTGGCTCAACAGGGGTGTCATTCCAATTCTTTTCCTATTTGATTTCCTTCTCTCTCTCTTTTTTTTTCCTAAGTGGAAGGAACTCTATTTGAATAACAAAATATCTAACCAATCAGAGCCTCACCCCTGCCTGGGAAAGACTACCTGAGGTTTTTTTTACAATTGGTGGTCTTTGCTCAGGCTGCCTGAGCTAATCCTGAGCCCGCCAAGCTGCAGACTGACTGTTAGGGTTTTTTACTCTATTTTACATTATTATTACTATTATATATACGTGTTTCCCTCTCCCCTCTCCTTCTTCAGGTTGACCAAAATTAACTGTTATTGTTTTTTCAATTGCTAGGTGACTGACTGTCCTGTCCATTGTGAGAGGAATTCATCTCATTCATTCTACCTCTTCCATCCACTCTCCCCTTTTTTCCTCCTCCTAGCTAATTAAAAAAAAAGAAAGAAAGTTATATTGAACTAAAATTCTTCACCATAAATGGATTAGCCATTTCCATCCCAAGGTACTGTATCACTGCCTAGCACCCCAAATATGCTATTTCTAAACTCCTACATGAGATATTTTAAAATTTAGAAGGCAGGGCCAGGTAGGGGTGCACCTGGTTGAGCCCAGGTATAAGCACATGTATTACAATGTGCAACGACCCCAGTTCAAGCCCCTGGTCCTCACCTGCAGAGGGAAAGCTTTGTGAGTGGTGAAGTAGTGCTGCAGGTGTCTCTCTGTCTCTCTGTCTCTCTCCCTCTCTATCACCCCTTCTCCTCTTGATTTCTGGCTGTCTCTATTCAATAAATAAAAAGATAAATAAAATTTCGAAGGCAAAGAGAAAAATATATATAATATGTAAAATATAAATATAAATAAATAGATATAAATAAAAATACATATATATCCAAGGAAAAAAAGGGTTTTCTTCCTAAATCTATCATAGTAGTTCTGATAAGCATGATAAGTCAACAGATATTAATGAAGTATAAAAAATAAGAAAAATAAGTTTAGAGGTAAAATGTAATATGAAAAGGGTATTAACTTAAACCAAATTATCTTATATCTATTGTCAAAATACAAATTAGTTAGATCACATCACGTATGACCATACTTAGTTTCTCTGTAATTTAAAGTAATTAGTAAATGAAATCATTTTGATTTCTAGTGTTTCTTAAATGCGTACCTTGTATTAGCCAGTTAAATTATCATTACAATTTTTATTGCCACCAGGATTATTGCTGGGGCTTGGTGCCTACATTTTATTTATTTTTATTAGATAAGACAGAGAAAAATTGAGAGGGGAGGGAAAGGTAGAGAGAGAAAGGGAAAGAGACACCTAAAGACCTATTTCACAACTTGTAAAGCATCCTCCCACCCCACGCCCATTCTCGCTAGTGGGGAGCAGGGGCTTGAATAGCCAGTTAAATTATTAAATAATTAAAGATAATTTTGTTCTTGGTTCACAAATTTATGTTCATAGGATAGTCACTGTGATATTAAAGTATAAGTTTAAAGAGTGATATTAAAGTATAAATTTAAAGACCAATAACATAAGAAGTATTACTAGAGTCCTGCTTTTAAAAAATATTTATTTATTCCCTTTTGTTGCCCCTTTTTTTGTAGTTATTATTGTTGTCGTTGTTGGATAGGACAGAGAAATAGAGAGAAGGAGAAAAAATGATAGACACTTGCAGACCTGCTTCACAGCTTGTGAAGCGACTACCCTGCAGGTGGGGAGACAAGGGCTTGAACCCGGACGCTTAAGCCAGTCCTTGCACTTTGCGCCACATGCACTTAACCCGCTGCGCTACCGCCCAGCTCCCTAGAGCCTTGCTTAAAGATGCCACATCTGAAGCGCAAGGACCGGAGTTAAGGATCCTAGTTCGAGCCCCCAGCTCCCCACCTGCAGGGGAGTCGTTTCACAGGTGGTGAAGCAGGACTGTAGGTGTCTATCTTTCTCTCCCCCTCTCTATCTTCCCCTCCTCTCTCCATTTCTCTCTGTGCTATCCAGCAACAACGACATCAATAACAACAACAATAAAATTAAAAAAAAATGTCACATCTGAACAGGAGTGAGAGGTGGAGAATCTTTTATATTAAGCATACATTTCATGTTGTAAATAAATATGTATATATATGCGTCAGTATTATTCTGATGATCAAATCTATAATTTCATTATTTAAAAAAAAAACCTCCTAATTGACTAATGTAATTTAGACATGACCAATTGAGAAGTTTTATCAACTACTCACCATTAAAAGTACTAAACCCTGCATATTTATAAGTTCTCCAAGTCCATCAACCCATAAGTTGTTTGGGGTCATCATTTATGTCTAATTCATTCTTGTATTTGCAGCACCAGGCAAATATTTGCCAAATGATCATTAGTTGAACTTTTATTATAATGAAATAACAAAATATTTCTACCCGGACTTCTTTCTGAACTTTGAACAATAAGGGAAAAATATCAAAGAAACTATTTAAGTAATTACTAAACTAACATATCTCTTTGTACCTTTGTGACATCCATTTCCTGAGAAGTAAGCTGGTTTTGAATTTCTTCAAATTGACTAACAGCTGAAATTTTCTCTCTTGTAGCTTTTTCCACCTGGGCCTCCAGTTGGGCAATATTCTGAGACAGGGTCAACATCTGTTAGAGAAAGTAAAAATCCTAAATGATAATTTGGTTTGAAAAAAAAATGCTAAAAGCAATTTGAATTAAGAGAGAGTCAGCATGGTCACTGGGCTCACTCTGTTAGGACAATTTTTCTGTTCACTGAGCATGCCCTTGTCCCTACTGCCTCAACTCATCTCTCCCCCATGACTTAAACATACTCTCTCTTACGTACTCCCTCATCTTTGTTCTGATTTTGAAAAAGCTATAACAAGATGATAAAAATCAAAGTTTTGGTTGAAAATTTAAGGTGAAATAGCCTGTGTAAGTTCTGAAGAGACTGACGTGAGTGAGAGGTGTTGAAAAATCAACTATTAAATCCTCCTCCAAAATGGAAAGAGAGATAGTATTATAGTGTGAATCCCATTGCCTTTCTAACACCGACAATTTTCTACAGTCCTTCTTTGGAAAAGCCCTACCAATCCTCCCGATATCTAGTTATCTTTCTTCTTATAAGAAGAGTTGTATAGGAATTTAATAAATTTTATAGGATAACTGCAGTTATCTCCTTTTGTCTTTCCTTCTGACTTCTCCCCTTTCAATTGTTGCAGGTCAACTTCATCAACAGAGAGACATACGAAGCAGAGAAGACATTATAGCACTGAAGCTTCCCTTCAGTGCAGTGGGGTCCAGACTTGAACCTGTGCAAATAGCCAGCCAGGTACCTTCCTAGGTAAACTATCTTGCTAGCCATAGGAAAGCATCATTTACCTCCAATTCTGAGAAAAAGAAAAAAAAAAATGACACCTTCAAATATCCAGTGTTGATATTCAACTAGCATGTATTGGGGTAATCATGCCTGCATATATATCTGTCGTCCATTCTCACTGATTGTTGCTCATGGTACACTGGTGATTTAATATCTTTGAGTGACACCAGACAAAAACTCCCTATACCTCTACCACAGCTCCAATTCCTCATCCCTCTAGCACAGTACTTATCACACATGTTTTAGTTGTCTGCTTCTTCATATTCCTCAAGAAGCACCAAACGTTTAACAAATAGCTGAGTAGATGGAATGACTTTTCTAAGGACTCTGTTATGAATATTAGGTTCAGTGCAACCCTCCCAGGTTAAAAATACCTTCTATTAGGGTTAGGGTTAGGGTTAGGGTTAGGGTTAGGGTAAATAAAAAAAAATTAAAAAAAAAAATAAATAAAAAAATAAAAAATAAAAAAAAAACCTTCTAAAATTATATACATAACTTCTAGACTTTAGATTTAACCTTTACAATTTTATGTTCATAACCATCTTCTTCTTTACACCTCAAGAAATCAGACCTTTTTTAGGCCTTTTTAAAAATTTGTATTAGCAGTTTTAAAATGAAGAAATATTACCTAGCCCTAAAGCAAAATAAAAGTGATTTTCAGTTTGTCAAAGGAAGTACTGATTAAGAATTTTTGGTAGCAATATTTGAAATCTATCATTGTATCCTGGAGTATGTGTAAATTCAATTTTATATGTGAAACAATAACTAAAATTTTGTAGTAAAATCAAGATTGAGCTCGGACTGTAGATTTATCTTATGTTGACACTTAAGAAAATAATAAGCCTTGGGAAAACCACTGAAGTTTCCAGCGAAGAGGATGAGGACACAGAACTCTGGTGGTGGGAACATTATGGAACTATACCACTATTATCTTATAATTTTGTAAATCGATATTAAATCACTAATAAAAAAAGAAACCTTGCAACTATTTCTAATTTCTATGTAGTAATTAAATTTTCTCGTGCCTGTAGAGAAATACATATTTTCCTTATCTTTGTTTACATGCCTTTCTTTTCTTTTTTTGATTTTTATTTATAAAATGGAAATACTGGGGCCGGGTGGTGGTGCACCTGGCTTACCACACATGTTACAGTGCACAAGGACCCAGGTTCGATCCCCTGGTCCCCACCTGCAGGGGGAAACCTTCACAAGTGGTGAAGCAGGGCTCTAGGTGTCTTTCTCCCTCTCTATCACCCCCTTCCCTCTCGATTTCTACCTGTCTCTATCCAATAAATAAATAAAGATAATTTTTAAAAATGGAAATACTGACAAGGCCATAGGATAAGAGTGGTACAATTCCACACAATCCTCCCACCACCAGAACTCTGCATTCCATCCCCTCCCTTGATAGCTTCCTCTGGGAGTATGGACCCAAGATCGTTATGGGGTGCAGAAGGTGGAAGGTCTACCTTCTGTAATTGCTTCCCGGCTGAACATGGGCATTGGTAGGTCAATCCATACTCCCAGCTTGTCTCTCACGTTCCCTGGTGGGGTAGGGACCTGGGAAGGTGGGGCTCCAATGTCCTTCTTTTTTTATAAGTAGCTATGAAACTAATATGTACACAAATTTAGTTTATAGCATGGCACAAATTCTCTTTATACATATTACAATCTGAACTGTAAATTAGAGCTCAAAAGTAGTTAAGTGTAACAAATGAAAAATATAACTTCCTTAGCTTAAAAATTCAATATCATAAAAGTATGTTAATATGCTTTTTCTGGAACCAAACTGCCACAACAAACTTTATACTCCTTCCACATGCCACCCATCACTTTATTCCTCTGCCTGCTACCTGTCTGCTCCCTCCTGTCACCCACTTCCAGAGGCCTCCCCTCCTGTTGTCACAACTTCTTTTACCCCATACCCACCATCTGGAAGTCAACATTATACACTGCAGGAGTTTCTCCATCCACATCTGTTGCAAAGACAGAAGTAACACAGACAGCTGCAACACTGCTGGATGTCTAGGGCACTGACATCAGGTAAGTTCTTTAAACTTTGACAGGGGCAAGCAAGAGACAAGGACACCCAGGTTGGAAGAGCTGGATAGAAATTTCTACACGAAAGCAGACCCCAGTGTGTGGAACAAGTTGTAAAGCCGTTCTTTGTTTAAAAGGTAAAGGAGTTAATGATTCTAGCAATTGGCTAATGTGAAGGGAACCAATGGAGAAAATCCCTGGACCATAAGGAAGGTCAATAAATATATGATGGATGGCTGATTGACCTAATAAACCTAGTGGCTCAGTGCAAGCATGAACCATTGGTGGAAACAATAAACAAACAAACTTGTCTAGGCAGAAAGAACCCACCATCCTAGACACACACACACACACACACACACACACACACACACACACACACACTTTCAATGAATTTTAAAAAGGAAAACAATGTAAAAAAAAAGCAAAACTTTTACCAAAATCCCCTACCACTTGAAAAACATAAGTCAACTACTATACTCTAGACCATTCTCCCAAATACAATGGTATATAAATTAAAAAAAAAAAAAAAGGACACTTGCTCTAGCACTCCCTTTAGAGCACTTAAATGCTGTAATTGCTGAGTCTTCCTATTAGATTGGGTTCCTATAATACAGACTGTATATTTTAGTCTCTCATTTAATCCCCCAAAGAATAAATTACATTGGGTTAATATTTAGAAGAAAAGAAGTTATATTCAGAAAACTGGGTAATTTGCTAATAAAAAATACAGCATGCTAATAAGTAAAAAAAAAATTAAAACTTGGCTTTATACTGAAATGTGCTTTTACTAACATGAGCAGCCACCAAACTGGGGACAAAGAGGTGGTGCACCCTTTTAAATGCACACAGTACCAGGCTCAAGGATCAGTGGAGGAACTGGTTTCGTGTCCTGACCCCCTAAGTCCCCACCTGCAGTGGGGACACTTCACAAGTAGTGAAGCCCGACTGCAGGTATATATCTCTTCCTCTCCTTCTCCCTCTCCCCTTCTCCTCTCAATTTCTCTCTGTCCTATCGAATAAAATAGAAAAAAAAAAAAAAGCCATGAAATTTACCTAATAATACTTTCTCCAGAGTATTAACTATAATAGCCAAAATCTAAAATTTACTAAATGTCACTCTAAGGTAAACATATTAGGTATTTTCAAAACATCTGTCATGAGTGGTCTGGGAGGTGGTTCAGTGGCTAAGGAACTAGACTCTCAAGCATGAGGACCTGAGTTCAATCCCCAGCAGCACATGTACCAGAGTGATGTCTGGTTTTTTCTCCCTCTCTTCCTATCTTTTTCATTAATAAATAAAATCTAAAAAAAAAAAATCTGTCATGCAACCCTGTTAATTCTTTGAAATAGAACAGCACTATCTATCTATCTTTCCTACTCTCTGAAATTTGGAACAGTTAATTGTTTATGGTCACAGAAAGGTTAAGTTGGATTCAACATCAAATTCTTTTACGTAAAAGCCACTTTCTGGCATTTCCTGCTGAGATCATTTACCTTAGTAGTAAGACTTTTCATGGGTTCATTCATATACCTCTGACTGAACTTTGAGTTTAAACATCAGCCAGGGATTACTGGAAGCACAATAAACGACACAAACTCAAAATTACATTTTATTTCCATCATCAACTTTGTTTACCAAAGAACTTTCTGTATAAAAAGTGGTGTTACATACGAGCAGCTAAAGCCACATTTCACTCTTACTTTTCCTTTTCTTACCAGGAATTCTCATCATCATATTTTTTTAAATATAGCATTATTCAGTATGTCAAAAGGTTTCTATTAAACAAGCTGGAGACTGAAATCTCTGAGGGATGGACAATACTTGATCTTTGCTCTTGATATCATCCTCTCACATAGACAACATTAAGGTTATAATTTTATCTCTCCCCGTGCCTTATTTATATTGGTCATAGCCAACTTTCCTCCATAGCCAACTTTCCTGCATGTCTAAATTCTTTTATTTTATTTTTTGCATTATATTTATTTATTTATTATATACAGACAACTAGAAATTGAGAGGGAAGGGAGTGATAGAGAGGGAGAGAGACAGAGAGACACCTGCAGCACTGCTTCACCACTTACAAAGCTTTCCCCTGCAGGCGGTAACTGGGCCTCAAACCTGGGTCCCTGAGCACTGTAACATATGCACTCAATCAGGTGCACCACCACCCAGCCCCTGCATTTCTAAATTCGAACTGTCCTTTCAAACTCAGTTTAAAAATACAACTTCCTGGGGTCGGGTGGTGGCGAATATGGTACAAGGCACAAGGACCCAGGTTCGAGCCCCTGGCTCCCGCCTGCAGGGGGGAAATCTTCGCAAGTGGTGAAGCAGGGCTGCAGGTGTCTGTCTCCCTCCCTCTCTATCACCCCCTTCCTCTAGATTTCTGGCTGTCTCTATCCAATAAACAAATAAAAGATAATAAAAATTGAAAAAAAAAGAAAGAAAATCTTTAAAAAAAAATACAACTTTCTGCCCTGATCCAGCTCTCTAGTCCTATTCCCAACTCTGATACTATCTTCCCAGCCAATACTTTTAGCCCACCTCCATGTTATCTGTGGAGCTCAGGCAAAAATTCAGTAAAGTCATGGGCCCCTTGGAGAATACCTAAAATAGACTTCTGAGCTTCTTCCAACATAAAGATCTCCAATCTCATCTGCCATATTCTTACCTTTAGGTTCCAGATTATTAAACTATTTTTTCTGCTTTATATCTTAATGCTTTTCAGCCACCAAGTTGCATATGCTACCATGATGCCAACCTGACATCTCGGGACAGATGGCCAGACCAATGTGCCCTGGAACCCTACATCCACAGATGGGAAAGACAGAAACAGGCTGTGGGTATGGGTTGACTTTTTGGTTCCTGTTTATTACTCGGGTGAGACCTTTCCTTTTATAGTACACTCCAATTTCATCTCAGGTAGTTCAATTTCTAACAAAGTCCCATAACCTAGACATACACCAGTTTCTGTGAGAGAGAGCGTACGTGCACACGTATCCATAAACTACTGCAAAATATATACCTGAAAGCAGGATTACACTAGAGTTTGCAGTGAGTACCTCCCTAACACTTCCTCTCCACTATTCCAAACTTGGGATCCATGATTGCTCAACAAATTGTTTGGCTTTGTATGTTAACCATATGACCCAATAATTCCTCTCCTGGGGTTATACCCCAAGGACTCCATAACACCCAACCAAAAAGAGGTGTGTACTCCTATGTTCATAGCAGCACAATTCATAATAGCTAAAACCTGGAAGCAACCCAGGTGCCCAACAACAGATGAATGGCTGAGAAAGCTGTGGTATATATACACAATGGAATACTATGCAGCTATCAAGAACAATGAACCCACCTTCTCTGACCCATCTTGGACAGAGCTAGAAGGAATTATGTTAAGTGAACTAAGTCAGAAAGTTAAAGATGAGTATGGGATGATCCCACTCATCAACAGAAGCTGACTTAGAAGATCTGAAAGGGAAACTAAAAGCAGGACCTGATCAAATTGTAAGTAGGGCACCAAAGTAAAAACCCAGTGGTGAGGGGTAGACATGTAGCTTCCTGGGCCAGTGGGGGGTGGGAATGGGCGGGAGGGATGGGTCACGGTCCTTTGGTGATGGGAATGGTGTTTATGTACACTCCTAGCAAAATGTAGACATATAAATCAGGAGTTAATTAATATGAGAGGGGGAAATCAATTGTATGTCTCAAAGGTTCTCAAAAGACAAACTGAATCTTTTTAATAGATAGGCTACGTATTTGATATGCGGACTCTCTCAAAAGCCTAGACCAAGTAGATTAGAAGCTTCCAACAGCACAGCTATATACAAGATACTGGGTACTATACAGCAAACCATAACAAAGGGAATTTTCAAAGTTAACCCAATTAACAAATAATGTGATGATAATATTAACTATTGATTGTCTTTTTGAACCCTAAGACAGCAGGAACCTCACATCTTCACTATAGAGCCCCTACTTCCCCCAGTCCTGGCACCCTTGGATAGGGCCCACTTTCCCGTATGCATCTCCCAATCCATACCAAATAATATTGCATCCGCCGATCACAACCTAACCAAAGCAACGATTGCCATCTCAACATGCTTCACCTCAGAGTGTATCCAGAGACTTCACGTGTGGAATGACAACCCTTCAGCTTCATTACTCGGGTGAGACCTTTCCTTTTATAGTACACTCCAATTTCATCTCAGGTAGTTCAATTTCTAACAAAGTCCCATAACCTAGACATACACCAGTTTCTGTGAGAGAGAGCGTACGTGCACACGTATCCATAAACTACTGCAAAATATATACCTGAAAGCAGGATTACACTAGAGTTTGCAGTGAGTACCTCCCTAACACTTCCTCTCCACTATTCCAAACTTGGGATCCATGATTGCTCAACAAATTGTTTGGCTTTGTATGTTAACTCTCTTTTCAATCACCAGGTTCCAGATGCCACCAGGATGCTGGCTAGGCTTCCCTGGATTGAAGACCCCACCAATGTGTCCTGGAGCTCAGCTTCCCCAGAGACACACCTTACTAGGGAAAGAGAGAGGCAGACTGGGAGTATGGACCGACCAGTCAACGCCCATGTTCAGCGGGGAAGCAATTACAGAAGCCAGACCCTCTACCTTCTGCAACCCTCAACGACCCTGGGTCCATGCTCCCAGAGGGCTAGAGAATGGGAAGGCTATCATGGGAGAGGGTGGGTTATGGGGATTGGGTGGTGGGAATTGTGTGGAGTTGTACCCCTCCTACCTTATGCTTTTGTTCACTAATCCTTTCTTAAATAAAAAATTAAAAAAAAAAAAAATTTTGTTCAGCAGAGAAGCAATTACAGAAGTTAGACCTGGGGGTGGGGGCGGGGCGGGGCGGAGCCAAGATGGCGACTGAGAAGTAGCTTCTGGTCTGAGTTCTGACAACAACTGCTGGAAACGGTAGGATTTTTTGCCTTCAGCAGGACAATGAATTCGGGGTCCTAGCTGTGACACCTAGAGGGCAAATATAGCCCAGTCTGGATTAGAATATAGAGGAGAAAAGAAAGGAAAATTTTTTTTATTATTCCTGAAGCGAACCTCTGCCCCACCCCCACCATAACCAGACCCTAGGTGCCAGAAAGCTGCTCCTGGCAGGCTTCCATGCTGAGCTTCTTTCTTTACCAAGATTCCTAGCTCAAGAAGGGTTCCATTCCAAGCCTATTCCTTTCTGAAAACCTCGGCCCTCTTTCTTTCTAAATGGTCAATTGGATCTACAAAAGGGAAAGACTTCTCTGAGGTGTTTTTGTTTTTTTGGTTTTTGGTTTTATTTTTGTTTCTTTGTTTTACTTTCTTAACAATCAGCTGCCTCTGTTCAGGCGGCTTGAGGCAATCAGGGACAGGGTTTTTTACCATACTCTATTTTATTATTAATATTATATAAAGGTGTATCTCTTCCCCCCCCCCTTTAGGTTGACCAGAATTAACTCTTAGTATATTTTCCATTGCTAGGTGACTGGGCATCTTATCCATTGTGAGACAAACTTGTTTCACTACTCCTACCTCCTCTACCAACTCTCCCCTTCTCCCTCCTCCTAGATAATTAAAAAATAAAATAAAAAATAAATAATTAATTTAAAAACTTTCACTGCTCCTTTATTACAGTTCTTTTTCTTATTTCTTTTCTCTCTCTTGTTTTTCTTCCTTTTCTCTCTCTTTTTTTTTCTTGTCTTCCTTTCTTCCTTTCTCCTTCTTTGGCTTTCTGAATACACTGATACTCATTTGCCAATTATTTGAGGGAAGAAATCAGACTCAGAGTGGACTCTCTATGTGTGTATCTCTGTTCTACTTCCCTTTCTCCTCTTGCTACCCCTAGAATATACAGTGGATAGTAGATTTGCATAATTGTTTATTCTTGCTATCCCTTCTTTCCTTTCTCTTTCTTCTTCACTTGGACTTGGTTGCTATTTTTTCACGGAATGGAGACATTGTTTGGCTAACTGGTAGTGGTTAAACTGCTTCAATCGCTATTGTAATTTCTGAGGTTGGTAATTACATTTGTCATAAAGGTATTTAGTACAGTGTTGCTTGTACTCAAAATACAACAACTGAGGAGCAACAGAACATAAAAATAAGAAACAACATTAATAAAAAAAATGGGTAGACCAAGAGCAAATAAAACTGCTACTACAATGAATGAAGACAAGAGTCCAGAAGAAACTACAAATCAGCCAGAAGTAACCATAGATAAGAAAGTATGCAAGCAATAATAAACTTATTAATCACAGAAATTAAAACAACTTTGGAGGAAAGGAATGGCAGTATTAGGGAAACAAGAGTTGAGACCCCCCAAGGAAAATACTGATTATCCTGAAGCAATTAGAGAACTGAAAGCTGAAATAGCTGAACTGAGGAAAGAAGCTGAGGGAAGGGAAAGCAGACTAACAGACGCAGAAAACAGAATTAGTCAGACAGAGGATAAGTTAGAGAAAACTAAGAAAGAGGTGAAAGAGCTCAAAAAGAGAGTGAGAGACACTGAAAACAACAACAGAGACATATGGGATGATCTCAAAAGAAGTAACATTCGTATAATTGGCCTGCCAGAGGAAGAAAGAGAGGAAGGGGAAGGAAACATTCTAGAGGAAATTATAGAAGAAAACTTTCCAGACCTGAATAACAGAAAGGACATCAAGATTCAAGAGGCCTCGAGAGTTCCAAACAGAATCAACCCAGACCTGAAGACACCAAGACACATCATAGTCACAATGAGAAGAAGTAAAGATAAAGAAAGGACCCTAAAGGCTGCAAGAGAAAAACAAAAAGTCACATACAGGGGAAAACCCATTAAGACTATCAGCAGACTTCTCCACTCAAACTCTAAAAGCCAGAAGAGAATGGCAAGATATCTATCAAGCCCTGAATGAAAAAGGGTTTCAACCAAGGATAATATATCCTGCTAGACTTTCATTCAAACTAGATGGAGGGATCAAAACCTTCTTAGACAAACAACAGTTAAAAGAAGCAACCATCACCAAGCCTGCCCTGAAAGAGGTTCTAAAAGACCTCTTATAAACAAGAACTTCACTATAATACTTGCCATATATCAGAGCAAATAAAAATTCATTGAACAATGGCACTACAATACATTAAATCCATAATATCGATAAATGTCAATGGCTTAAACTCACCCATCAAAAGGCACAGAGTGGGAGGATGGATGAGAAAACATAACCCAACCATATGCTGCTTGCAAGAATCCCATCTGACACAACAAAATAAACACAGACTTAAAGTGAAAGGATGGAAAACTATCATACAGGTTAATGGACCACAGAAAAAAGCTGGAACAGCCATTCTCATCTCTGACACAATAGATTTTAAATTAAATAAAGTAATAAAAGATAGGCAAGGACATTACATAATGATTAGAGGATCAATCAGCCAAGAAGACCTAACAATTATTAACATCTATGCACCCAATGAGGGGCCATCTAAATACATCAAGCACCTACTGAAAGAACTTCAAAAATACATCAATAGTAGTACAATAATAGTGGGAGATTTTAACATGCCACTCTCACACTTAGACAGATCAACAAAGCAGGGAATTAACAAAGAAACAAGAGAATTAAATGAAGAGATGTTCAGACTAGACCTCCTGGACATCTTCAGAGCCCTTCACCCCAAAAAACTGGAATACACATTCTTCTCAAATCCACACAACACATACTCAAGGATAGACCACATGTTAGGCCACAAAGACAGCATCAACAAATTCAAGAACATCAAAATCATCCCAAGTATGACCCACTAATTCCTCTCCTGGGGATATACCCCAAGGACTCCATAACACCCAACCAAAAATAGATGTGTAATACTCCTATATTCATAGCAGCACAATTCATAATAGCTAAAACCTGGATGCAACCCAGGTGTCCAACAACACATGAATGGCTGAGAAAGCTGTGGTATATATACACAATGGAATACTATGCAGCTACTAAGAACAATGAACTCAACTTCCCTGACCCATCTTGGACAGAGCTAGAAGGAATTATGTTAAGTGAGCTAAGTCAGAAAGATAAAGATGAGTATGGGATGACACCACTCATCAACAGAAGTTGAGAAAGATCAGAAAGGGAAACTAAAGGCAGGAACTGACTAAATTGAAAGTAGGGCATCAAAGCAAAAACCCTGTGGTGAGCGGGAGGGTGGACATGAGGCTTCCTGGGTCAGCGGGGGTGGGGGGTGGGGGTGGGTAGGATGGGACACAATCTTTTGGTGATGGGAATGGTGTTTATGTACACACCTATTAAATTATAGTAATATAAATCACTAATTAATATGAGGGGGGAAAATTGATTGTATGTCCAACAAAGGGTCTTTTCAAAGCTAACCCAATTACCAAATAATGCGATGATAACAGTAACTATCCATTGTCTTCTTGAACCCTAAGACAGCAGGAACCTCACATTTCCACTATAGAGTGTAAAGTTCCCCCAGTCCTGGTACCCTAGGGCAGGGCCCACTTTCCCGTATGCTTCTCCCAATTCTTATCAAATAATATTGCAGCCGCTGATCGCAACCTAATCAACATAATGAGTGCCACCCCAGCATGCTTCAATTCAGACTGTGTCCAGAGACTTCAGATGTGGAACAACAACCTTTCAGCTTCATCACTCGGGTGAGACCTTTCCTTTCATAGTATTCTCTAATTCCATTCCAGGTGGTTCACTTCCTAACAAAGTCCCAAAACCTAGATATAGACCAGGTTCCAGGAGATAGAGCATATTTTCATAGGTATCCATAAACTAGGGCAAATATATACCTGAAAGCAGTAGTACACTAGAGTTTGTAGTGAGTACCCCCAACACTTCATCTCCACTATTCCAACCTTTGGGTCCATGATTCTTCAACAATTTGTTTGGCTTTGTATGTTAACTCTCTTTTCAGCCACCAGGTTCCAGATGCCAGCAGGATGCAGGCCAGGTTTCCCTGGACTGAAGACCCACCAATGCATCCTGGAGCTCAGCTTCTCCAGAGACTCACCCTTCTAGGGAAAGAGAGAGGCAGACTGGGGTTATGGATCGACCAGTCAACGGCCATGTTCAGCAGGGAAGCAATTACAGAAGCCAGACCTTCCACCTTCTGCAAGCCACAACGACCCTGGGTCCATGCTCCCAGAGGGATAGAGAATGGGAAAGCTATCAGGGGAGGGGATGGGATATGGAGATTGGGTGGCGGGAATTGTGTGGAGTTGTACCCCCTTCATCCTATGATTTTGTTAATGTCTCCTTTCTTAAATAAATAAATAATTTAAAAAAAATAATAAGCTAGACCTCCCACCTTTTGCACCCTGTAAAAACAAATCTTTGGTCCATACCCTCAAAGGGATAAAGACTAGGGACTCTTCCAATGGAGGAGAGTGTATATGGAATTCTGGGGGTGAGAACTGTATGGAGTGTACCCCTATTATCCTACAATCTTGTCAATCACTATTAAATCACTAGTAATAATAATAATAATAATAGTAATAAATACCACCTTCTAATGGTCCTGAAGTGAGTATAGCCTGCAATGTTCCCAGCTATGACTATGGACTGAAAGCTCAGACTGACAGGGACTCGAAGGTTATATAGGTTCCTGTGCTAAATATGAATATATATGGGTCCTGGGTCAGATTGATGGGGTAAATAGTTCATTGTATTTATATATTTTCTTCAAGTTTGGGAGCTGCTTTCTGCTCTAACCCAGCTTTCTAGTTCTATTCTTAACGCTGACACCATCTTCCCAACAATATTTTTGTCCACCTCCATGTTTGCTATCAGGCTCAAACAAAAATTACTGAAGTCATGGGCCCCTAGAAACATACTGAAAATCAACTTCCTAGTTCTTTTCCCCCCTACGGTCTCTATTCTCATCTGCTCTATTCCTACATTTTGGTTCTTGTTTATTAAAAATTTTGTTCTGCTTTATATCTTACTGCTGTTCAGACACCAAGTTGCAGATTCTACTCTGGATTTATCCTGACTTCCCTGGGAAAACAACCTCACCAATGTGTCCCAAAACCTCATCTATTCAGAGCCATAGCCCACTATGGAAATATAAAAACAAGCTGGGGGTATGAATCAATCTGCCAATATCCATGTCCAGTAGAGAAGCAATTACAGAAACCAGAATCCATCCATTCTCCCAGAGATGGAAAAATGTTAGGGGATGTTGACTAGAAGGATCTGAACCCCAATTCCATCAAGACCCTGAGAGAGGGGGCAGTTTGACTCGGGCTCCCTGTGCCAGCAGCTCAGTGCATGGTGTCCTGTGTTCGCGCCTTGAAAGCGGTGGCGCCATGAGCTTGAATTACAACTTATGAGTTGAATGGATCACAGCAGTTACCATTTCTACTGGAACAGCTTCAATTGGTTATCTAGCTTACAAAAGATTTTATCGTAAAGATAAAAATGAGTATGGGATGATCCCACTCATCAACAGAAGTTGAGAAAGAATAACAGAAGAAAGCAAAAAGCAGAATTTGACTAAATTTGGAGTAGAGCACCAAAATAAAAACCCTGGATTGAGGGTGAGGGTGGATGTTCCACTTCACAGGGTGGGGGGTGGGGGACACTGTCTTTTGGTGGTGGGAATGATGTTTATGTACACTACTATTATTTTGTAGTCACATAAATCATTATTTAATTAATATAAGAGGGGAATAATTGATTGAATGTCTCAAACCTTTTAAAGCACAGACTGGATGTTTTTAATACATAGGCTGAGTCTTTGATATGTTGACTCTTTTTTTTAATTTATTTTTTATTGGGGAATTAATGTTTTACATCCAATAGTAAATATAATAGTTTTTTCATGCATAACATTCCCCAGTTTCCCATATAACAATACAATCCCCACTATGTCATTTATCATCCTTCCTGGACCTGTATTCTCCCCACCCACCCACCCCAGAGTCTTTTACTTTGGTGCGATATGCCAACTACATTTCAGGTTCTACTTGTGTTTTCTTTTCTGATCTTGTTTTACAACTTCTGCCTGAGAGTGAGATCATCCCATATTCATCCTTCTGTTTCTGACTTATTTCACATAACATGAATTTTTCAAGGTCCATCCAAAATGGGCTGAAAATGGTGAAGTCACCATTTTTTACAGCTGAGTAGTATTCCATTGTGTACATATAACACAACTTGCTCAGCCACTCATCTGTTGTTGGACACCTGGGTTGCTTCCAGGTTTTGGCTATTACAAATTGTGCTGCCAAGAACATATGTGTACATAGATCTTTTGGGATGGATGTGTTGGGTTCCTTAGGATATATCTCCAGGAGAGGAATTGTAGGGTCAGAGGGTAGGTCCATTTCTAGCCTTTGGAGAGTTCTCCAGACTGTTTTCCACAGAGGTTGGACCAATTGACATTCCCACCAGCAGTGTAGGAGGGTTCCTTTGACCCCACACCCTCTCCAGCATTTGCTGCTGTTACCTTTTCTGATGTGTGACATTCTCACAGGAGTGAAGTGGTATCTCATTGTTGTCTTTATTTGCATTTCTCTGACAATCAGAGACTTGGAGCATTTTTTCATGTGTTTCTCAGCCTTTCGGATCTCTTCTGTGGTGAATATTCTGTCCAAGTCCTCCCCCCATTTTTGGATGGGGTTATTTGTTGTCTTGTTGTTGAGTTTGGCAAGCTCTTTATATATGTTGGTTATTAAACTCTTATCTGATGTATGGCATGTAAAGATCTTCTCCCATTCTGTGAGGGGTCTCTTGGTTTGGGTAGTGGTTTCTTTTGCTGTGAAGAGGCTTTTTAATTTGATGTAGTCCCATAGGTTTATACTTGCCTTAGTCTTCTTTGTAATTGGATTCATTTCATTGAAAATGTCTTTAAAATTTATGCGGGAAAGAGTTCTGCCAATATTTTCCTCTAAGTATCTGATAGTTTGTGGTCTAACATCCAAGTCCTTGATCCACTTGGAATTTACTTTTGTATTTGGTGAAATACAGTGGTTCAGTTTCATTCTTCTGCATGTTTCAACCCATTGTTTCCAACACCATTTGTTGAAGAGACTCTGCTTTCCCCATTTAATAGTCTGGGCCCCTTTGTCAAATATTAGATGTCCATAGGTATGGGGGCTCAGATATGTTGACTCTTAAAAGCCTAGACCAAGGAGAACAGTAGCAACCAGTGGCACAGCTATATATAAATAATGTCAAAGGACATAAATTATGGTGATGTTGTGTATGATACAGCAAATCCTAACAAAGGGATATTTCAAAATTAACCCAATTGCCAAATAATGTGATTATAGCAATAACTATCTGTTGTCTTCTTAAACCCTAAGACACCAGAAACCTCTCGCTTCCTCTATAGAGTCTATATTTCCCCCAGTCCTGGAACCTCTAGGGTGGGGCTCACTTTCCTGCATGCTTCTCTCAATTCATACCAAATGATACTGCATCTGCCGATCCCACCCTATATATACCTATAAGCAAAAATACACAATAGTCTGTAGTGAGTTCATAATGAAAAAGTGTCTACTTAGACTTGGATACTCTCCTCACCTACTTCCTATTACAGTTCTCTCACTCACTCCAAAGCTAACTTTATCCAAGCAAGGACTGCAAAAGCTAAATAAAGGCAAGAGACTGGCATACTTTAATGATGACTCCTTTAGTCACTATCAGGCCACCCTATCAGCTGGGGAGTCCTGAGATTCTAAAACATACATGATGGGCCTAGACCTCAAATAAATCCCTCTCTCCACTGTCACCAGTCATTTCTATGAGGAACAACACAATATACCCCTTTGTGGGCCCGCATAGGACCTTGCCCTCAACTTGGATCAACAATGGTAGAAAATGGTCCAAAGGGAGGATGGACAACATACTCTACCTGAGGAAGATGGGCCAATATTGGGGCAGCTTGGAATGTTCCTACTTATGACCACAGAATGTGAGCTCAGATCTACAGGGATGCAGAGGTCACATAGGCTCCTAAGCTAAATATGGGCCCCAGACCAAATCAAATTGATGGGGTTTACAGTCAACAATGTTTATACACATTTCCCATATTAAGGAGCTACTCTCTTCCCTGATCCAGCTTTCTGGTCCTTTTCCCAGCCATGACATCATCTCCCCAGACAATAATTTGGATCCACCTGCATATCAGATTTCAGGCTCAGGAGAAAAAAGAAAAAGAAGAAAAAAACAACTAGTATAGCCACAGGTCTTTTGGAATATAACTAAAATATGCCTACTAGCTATCGACAAAATGGAGGAATCCCAACTCTTCACCTGCACTATTCCAGCCTTTAGGTCCATGATTGGTTAACAATTTTTTTGGCTTTGTATGTTAAGTCTCTTTTCAATCACCAGGTTCCAGATGCCAGCATGATGCCGAACAGACTTCCCTGGACAGACAACCCCAACCCCACCAACGTGTCCTGGAGCTCTGGTTCGCCAGAGCCCTTCCCCACTAGGGAAACAGAGAGAGAAGCTGGGAGTATGGATTGACTTCTCAATGCCCATATTCAGCGAGGAAGCAATTACAGAAGCTTCCACCTTCTGCATCCCACAATGACCTTGGGTCCATACTCCCAGAGGGTTAAAGAATAAGAAAGCTATCAGGGGAGGGGATGGGATATGGAGTTCTGGTGGTAGGAATTGTGTGGAGTTGTACCTCTCTTATCCTATGGTTTAGTCAGTGTTTCCTTTTTATAAATAAAAAAATTTTTAAAAAAAGATCCTGAGAGAGAAGGGGAAGGACACTTGGAAGCAGTAATAGGTGTAAGTGTGATTTAGAAAGGAAGAGAAGGGGGCAGGCAGTGGCACATCTCGTTAAGCACACACATTACAGTGTACAAGGACTCAGGTTCAAGCCCCTGGTCCCCACCTGCAGGCAGGTAGTTTCAGCAGAGGTGAAGCAGGGCTGTAGGTGCCTCTGTCTTTTTCCTTCTCTATCCCCTCCTCCCTTCTCAATTTCTCTGTCTCTACCCAATAATAAATAAATATTTTTTAAAAATGGATGAGAAAAAAATGGGCATAAAAATGGGCACATAGATAGACAGATACAGAAATAATAGTTAACCTATATCTGTGTTCTTGAGAGAACTACTGTAGTTTCTAATGGAGAGAATGGGGACACAGAACTCTGGTTGTGGGGAAGGTGTGGAATTACACCCCTGTTGTCTTATAATTTTTAAAATCAATATTAAATCACTAATTTAAAAAATACCGCTTTTGCCACAAAGTCTTCATGAACTTTTGCAGATAAAAATCAATTTTGCGGGAGTCAGGCAGCAGTGCAGCAGGTTAAGCGCAGGTGGCACAAAGTGCAAGGACTAGTGTAAGGATCCCTTAAGGATCCCGGTTTGAGGCCCGGGCTCCCCACCTGCAGAGGAGTCGCTTCACAAGCGCTGAAGCAGGTCTGCAGGTGTCTATTCTCTCTCCCCCTCTCTGTCTTCCCCTCCACTCTCTATTTCTCTCTGTGCTATCCAACAACACCTACACCAATAAAAACAACAATAATAACTACAACAATTAAACAACTAGGGCAACGAAAGGGAATAAATAAATATTAAAGAATCAATTTTGCGGTAGCACAGTGAGTTAAGCACAGGTGGTGCAAAGTACAAGGACCCCAGCTCCTCACCTACAGGGGGGTCGCTTCACAAGTGGTGAAGCAGGTCTGCAGGTGTCTATCTTTCTCTCCCCTTCTCTGTCTCCCCCTCCTCTCTCCATTTCTCTCTGTCCTATCCAACAACTATAGCATCAATAACAACAATAATAACTACAACAATAAAACAACAAGGGCAACAAAAGTGAATAAATAAATATTAAAAAAAGAATAAAGAGCCCATTTATTCTAATCTCTTTCTAATCATTTATAGACAGATTATTTTTTCTCAAATATAAATGCCATCAGGACTCTGTACAATTTGAAACCATTCAATGCTTTTCCATCATTTCCAAAAGTAAGATTAAAAATTCTCCACATGGATTTTAATTTTTAAATTTTATTTATTTATTAGATAGAGACAGAGAGAAATTGAGAAGGGAAGGGAAGATAGGGAGACACAGAGAGTCACCTGCAGCCCTACTTCACCACTCGTGAAGCTTTCCCCCTGTAGGTGGGGACCAGGAGCTTGAACCTGGGTCCTTGAGGTGGGGACCAGGGGCTTAAACCCGGGTCCTTGCACACTGTAATGTGTGCGCTTAACCAGGTGTGCCACCACCTGGTCCCTCCACATGGATTATAAGGCCATTCATGATTTAGTTCCTGCATACTTTCCCAAAGTCCTATCCTTGGACTCTGTACTTTGCTTTCTATGCTCAAGTTACCTGGATCTCCACTAAACCCCTAGTAACTACGATGCTTTCTGGCTTCAGACTTTGGGGGACACTATTTTCCTAGGTCTGAAATGTACTTCCTCTCAACTTTTCACCTGGTAACTTCTGTTCAACCTTTTTAAAGTCTCATTCTCAGAGCAAGACTAGGTAACAAGACTTACCTAGACTAGGTAAGAGATGTGCCCAATATAGATTCACACGATACACAATCTTCATATGATACTGTATTTTTTTTTGGGGGGGGGCTTGGTGCCTGCACTACAAATCCACTGCTCCTGGAGGTTGTTTTTTCCATTTTTGTTGCCCTTACTGTTATTGCCATTGTTGTTATTGCTGCTGTTGTTGGACAGGACAGAGAGAAATCAAGAGAGGAGAGGAAGATAGACTTGCAGATGTGCTTCACTGCTTGTGAAGCAACCCCTTCTACAGGTGGGGAGAGTTCTTGCACTCTGCACTATGTATGCTTAACCTGCTGCACTATGGCCTGGCCCCCACTGTTTCTTCTAGTCTTTATCACAGTGCTACCTAAAAACTCATTTATGGAAGGATGTGTTGAATGTCTATCTCTCTCACTGGCCAATAAGCTTCATGATGGAAGTGTATTGGTCCTGTGACTACCACCATCCCTGGACCTCCAAAGCTTACTGAATTCAGAGAAATGCATAGAAGTGCTAGAAAGCACCCCCCACCCAAAGAAAAAAAACTAGGATATTGAAGCTCGTGAGTGTTTAGTTGTGTTATATGAAAGGTTGTGGGCTTTTTCACCAGCTGAAATTACAAATAAAGGCAGGTAAGGCTTATTTTTTTAGAGTGACCTATGTTTGACTTTCAATAAGCACAGTTAAAAAAAAAGTTAATCTGAAGATAAAGAAGCTTATGGCAAATGTCTCAATTACCTATATACTTAAAACCCAGTTGGAAGAACTTGAGATTTTTTTCACTTTATGTAGTTTTTTTTTTTCTTTTCTCTGGTGGACATTTGTGGAATGAGTTAATTATCATACATTGGAATATTATGATAGCATCATTTAGGGCACAAGCTGTGAGTCTGCCTTAAATTAAATATACATATATGTAGCAGCTATTTTGGTTGCTTTATGGGCCATATCTTGCTGAATTTTAACCATGTACCAGCTTTAAAGCTAGGTCCCAGGGCTTGATGGTGGTTACACATCTGACTATGTGTGAGGACCCAGCTCCAGCACCCAACCCCACCTGCAGGGGGAGAAACTTCATGAGTAGCAGTAGAGCTGTGCTGCAAGTGTCTCTTTTTCTCTCTCCTCTTTACTCCCCCATTCCATTCCCTCTCTATTTCTCTCTGTGTCTATCAGAAGAGGGGGAAAAAAAAACTAGGACCTATCAACTCTATATTCTAGTTTCTGTACTTCAAACAGTGCCCATTTACTATTGTCTGTTCCTTTTGGCTTTAATTTTTCCCTGCCAGTTAAGGTAATTATTCATCATATAATTTTTTATATTTATTTAACTGTTCATTTATTTGATAGAGTTCAAGAGAAATCACTGTTTCACTGCTCATGAAGCTTCTCTCTGCAGGTGGGGACTAGTGGCTTGAATCCTGGTTCCTGTTCACAGTAACAAGTGAACACGAGTTGCACTCAACTGGGAGTGCCACAGCTTGGGTTTTTCATTTGTTATGAAACGAAAAATCTATAGACTCCTGGTGGATGCCCACTTCTACATTCCAGCATCCCACTGGCGGGCTCTGATGGTAGCCAACCTGTTCTCACCTTTATTGTCAGCACCTTGATGGACATTGTTTCTAACCAATCAGCTTGTGCCAGGCCCAGTTTGAAACTGATAAAATCTGGGTGCTGTGGTACATGTATGTGCAGATCTGGTAGGAATCAACCTGTAACCCATTAATGTAAAATAAACATAACTCCCTCCATGTGGCCTCAGGTCTCGTTCTTTGGTTACTTGTGAGCTATATTGCAGATTTTTTTAATTACAGTTAGAGCTATTTTTTTTTCAGAGTATATAATCCCTTTTACTTGGTAACTCAGACTCTTACAAGTCACACTCTTATTTCAGTCCCTGTAAATTTAATTTGAGATGAGAGAACTGGGGTAGCCGTCTCTCCTTGATTTATCTAATATCAAAATAAAATCTGATCTCTGAAGTGTTTGCTTTCCATTGACAAATATAAGAAAGAGAATCAAAGAATGACAGGATTGAAGTGAATTTCACAATCATTTCATTTGAAAAGGTCACAGAACCATTTTAGAACTCAACTTGTGTGAAATTTAAGTAAGATTTTAAATGTGTATATTCATTCAAAAATTGTAGCTTACAGATTCATGAATGACAACACCATAAACTTTTCTTCTGTAATATGGGCAAGACACTGAATTCTTAAGTACCTTTGATCCCATCTCCTCCCTTTCTTTTGTTATTTCTTTCTTCATCATCTCTTTCTCAACAGATCTTTTCTCTTGTTGAGATGCAAATTCTTTTTCAAGGCGCTCTGTCTGCCTCTCAAGTTCATTCTTCAACTGCTCACACTGGATTAAAGCCTGCCGGAAAAAGAAAAAGGCTGAGTGAATTTGGAAAAACTGAGAAGAAAATGAGACAATTACGTTTTACTCTTGGGTGAAACATTACAAACCACCACAAAGTCCATTTTAAAAAAAAGTCATTTGAAGTCACAGCTGTTGTTAATGGAGACAGAAGCTATCTCAGTAAGCTTAAGTTTGCTGCATAGCTATGCTTCCCTCTGGCGAGAGCTATCAAATACAGACAAAAAACATACACATCTAGGATATGTGAATTTGTATCTCTTCATCTGAAAATCTAATGTAATTTTATGTTTGTCTGCCAACATTGTTCAATTTTCATAGTGAGGCTGCATTAAGTAATCAACTAATAAAGTTCAGGTAATGGATTTTGATGAGAACCCCAATGAATCAGAATTTTGAAAAAAGGAAAAGGTTGGGGACATGGAACTCTGGTGATGGGAATGATGTAAAATTATAACCCTACTATCTCATGATCTTGTGAATCACTATCACTAATTAAAATGTTAAAAAAAATTGAGAGAGAGAAACCTACAAACTGCTCCACCACTTGTGAAGTTTCCCCTTTGCAAGTAGGGATCACACTTGGCATAGAAAAAAAAAGTATTTTTTTCATTCAATTTTTTTATATTTATTTATTTTCCCTTTTTTTGCCCGTTTTCTATTGTTACTGTAGTTATTATTGTTGTTGTTACTGATGTCGTCATTGCTAGACAGGACAGAGAGAAATGGAAAGAGGAGGGGAGAGAAAGACACCTGCAGACCCGCTTCACCACCCCTGAAGCGACTCCCCTACAGGTGGGGAGCGGGGGCTCAAACTAGGACCCTTCACCCGTCCTTGCATCCATGCCAACCTGCGCTTAACCCACTGCACCATTTAATTCAATTTTTAAATTCACTTCTACAGCCCTGCCTTCACTCCTTTTCTAAGTCACACCTACAGCCAATTACTACTTCTGAGTGTCCTCCCTTTTTCCTCTTTCCTCTTAGGAAAGAGTGTCTGACTTCCTCTGGTGTTTTCTGGTGTTACTTCCTTTTCAGTATAAAAGGTATAAAAACAAACATTCCTGGTGACAAACATTTTGGGTCCCAGTAGAATTGGGGTTCAGAGAACTGAGGTCATCTCCCCTTAATGCCCTCCTCCTCAACCTTTGGAAGTCACTCTCCTTCTTCCTCTCCCTCTCTATTTCTCTGTCTTTAACAAGAAAAGGGGAAAAATGCTCACTGGGAATGGTGGGATCATTGTGCAGGCACCAAGCCCCAGCAATAACCCTGGCACAAGAAAATAAATAACTTTTTTTCCAGCCATGACATCATCTCTCCAGACAATAACTTGGGTCTACCTGCATATCAGATGTCAGGCTCAACATTATCTATCTATCTATCTATCTATCTATCTATCTATCTATATCTATCTATCTATATATATATATATATATATATACTAGTATAGTCATGGACTCTTTGGAATATAACTAAAATAGGAATATAACTAAAATAACTAAATAGGAATATATATAACTAAATATAACTAAATATAACTAAAATAGGAATATAACCAAAATCTACAAAATAGAGACATACCAACTTTTCATCTGAACTATTCCAGTCTTTAGGTTCATGATTAGTCAACAATTTGTTTGGCTCTATATGTTAACTCTCTTTTCAGCCACCAGGTTCCAAATGCTAACATGATGCCAAATGGACTTCCCTGGACAGACAACCCCACCAATGTGTCCTGGAGGCCCGCTTCTCCAGAACTCCATCCCACTAGAGAATGAGAGAGACAAGCTGGGAGTATGGATCGACCTGCCAATACCCATGTTCAGCAGGGAAGCAATTACAGAAGCCAGACCTTCCACCTTCTGTACCCCATAATGATCCTGGGTCCATACTCCAGAGGGTTAAAGAATAGGAAAGCTATCAAGGGAGGGGATGGGATACAGAGTTCTGGTGGTGGGAATTGTGTAGAGCTGTACCCCTCTTATCTTGTTTTTTGTTAGTGTTTTCTTTTTATAAATAAAAATTTTTAAAAAATAGAAAGAAATAAATATGAAAATGTTCAAGCTTAATAACATTTGGAGTTTGAAAAAGGATCTAACCTTCCTAAAGATTTACCTCTTATAATGGAACTCACAAACTAGAGATTTGTGTCTACTAAACAAATATTTATGTACTATTTCCACTAAAGCTTTGTTGTTGTTGTTATGGCTCCCTCCTTGAATTTCCAAAATTCCAGTTGATTCAGTAATCCCTACCTATATGCATCTATTTATTCAGTAAAGCATAACCAAATTCTCAAAGGCTAGGCCAGTAAAAGGTCAACAATTCATAGCAGACAAATATTTGTGTGTGGCTTAATAAGTGACTTATGTTAATTTGGTACTTGTGACTGCCATGTCTCTTAGTAAATACCCAACATGGTAGTTTTTCCTTTTCCCTGAGTATATTCCTATCTCAGTGGGAATAAATGTAACCCTTGAAAATTTATCTTTTATTGCCACCCAGTGCATCGATTCTTCAAAGGACTTTCTTCCTCTCTCCCTCACTCCCAGGGAAATTGCTTTGCCATTCTATGCTGTCCACATTAATACTTTTCTAAAAAACAATTTATTGGACTTCATAATCCCAGTCTTACTTTCACTGAACCAAAGAGTATGCATTACAGGACCAGGCAGTGGTGCACCTGGTTAAGCACACGTTACAATACTCAAGGATCTGGGTTCAAGCCCCCAGAGCCCACCTGTGGGGGAAAACTTCACAAGTGCTGAAGCAATTCTGCAGGTGTCTCTCTTTCTCAATCTCCCTTCCCCTCTCAGTTTCCCTTTGTCCTATCAAATAAAAAAAAGAAGATAAATGAGGGGGAAAGGCCACTGTTATACAGGTATTGAGCCATAGCAATAACCCTGCTGGTGATAAATAAATAAATAAAAATCACTCCCAGTTGCAATGATATATAATTAAAAACAACTTTTGAGCATTTAATAGGTGCAAGGTACATTAATAAATGAACTAATTTGATTACATAATTAAATGTTAAATATTCATCACTCAGATGAAGAAAATAAATCTGTGAAACATTAAATAATTTTCCTAAGATCAGACTTAGAAAATGGCAAAGTAAGATCAAGTCTAAGGTAGTCTCACAAATGAATCCATGTATGCCACTGTAATTTTTTAAGTTATAGATTTATTTTCTTATAAGTAATTTCAGCATCATGGTAAATGTGAAAATAATTCTACTTATCTAGCATGCAGTATGCAAAAGAAAACACTAGATGGCAATAAATGGTAAGGAACTCTAAAAACAAAATAACCAGTTCACAGTTTTGCAGCAAAGCGGCTTCAAAATTAAAATAGGCATTCTATTTTTTATTCTCAGAATGCAAAACTACTGTGTTTTAAATACCTTAGAGGTAAGAGCTTCTAGACTTTCACTGTATTTTGTAGACTGTTTAGATCCCAATCCTTATGTTATAATGGCAGTGAAAATACTTTGATTTTTTTTTCTCAAAGCATAAAAATCTTTGTTTATTAGTTCAGTGGAATACAGTACACATTCACAGTAAAAACAGCTACTCAAGTTCTGAAATGCTAAAAATTTAATATCACTAATTACACAGATTCACATTAATTGTAGAGTTAGTAGCTGGCTTCAACACACATTTACTGTGCAATGAATATGCAAATGACTACATAAGGAATATGATGATTTATATCACAGGCCCGGGTTTTAAGTCCTTTTTGGTGATGAAAGCTATGGGAAATGGCTAACAAAATTACACACAGCATCAGTGGGAACACAGAGGAGAAGAGCTATTCAAATAAGGGGGAGCTGGGGAAAACTGCTCCCTGAATTCAGTTTTAAAGGTTAAACAAATGTCATGTTGCATATAGCAGAAGATATAGCAGAAAAACACAACATGGACAAATTCATGGTAGTCATTTGATAAGCACAATTGAAAACATAAAAGCTACTTTAAAAGAGCCTGTAAAAGAGTGTAGTGAAAGGTAAGACTAGATAAGTCAAAGCAGAACCATATTGTGAAAGATCTCGAAGGTGGTGCTAAGAAATGTGTCTTGTTCTATGCAGAAAGAAAGCTACTAGATGAGGGAAACTTAAACTTTAGGAAGATTCATTCATACTGAAGTTATGAAAAGCCAAAGGGAGACTAAGCAAAAAACTATTGCAACAGTCTGCAAAGGTTATGCAAAATGTATTGAGATGTGAACTAGTGGGTTGTCAGAAAACTCATGATGTAGTTTTCAGTGCAAATAACAAATGTGTCATGACTTTTCTGACAACCAAATAGATAAAAATAGATCAAACGGGCACAGATAGCTCAGTAAGGGGCTGAAGAGAAACTGGGCACTTGACAGGTGATGGATATTGAGAGGGAGGGGGTGGAAAGGAGCTGAGATATTTTCAAGGACAGAAACAGGATTATAGATAAGATTGTGCTGCTGATTATCTAAGGAATATTAAAAAAAAAAGAAGAAGAAGAAAGAAAGAAAGAAAGAAAGAAAGAAAGAAAGAAAGAAAACAAGTCACAGACAGGAAGGTGTAGATAATTAGTAACTTGACCTTGCGGAGTTTCAGATGCTAACTGAATACTCTTGATTTAAAAGGAGCTAGGAGTAGCCACAAAATGAAGAGCTGAGGCTCACAGTCCACTGAAGATAATGGTTTGGCTCTGAGAAAAGATACAAATCCTTAGGGAGCCTGGAGGTGGCGCAGCAGGTTATGCGCACATAGTAGAAAACTCATGGACCTGCATCTTCTTCTTCTAGCGTTTGCCCTTCTTCCGAGCCAGTCAACAGTGTCAGGTTGAGCCTGATGTAAAGTTTCGAGACCTCCTTTGAATCTGGAGAGGTGGCAGTCGTTGACTATGTGGGTCATAGTCTGTCTGTAGCCGCAGGGGCAGTTCGGGTCGTCTCTGGCTCCCCAGTGGTGGAACATAGCGGCACACCGGCCATGGCCTGTTCGATAGCGATTGAGGAGGGCCCAATCATAACGTGCTAGGTCAAAGCCGGGTTGACGCTTGCAGGGGTCTGTGATGAGGTGTTTGTTCTTTACCTCAGCTGACTGCCAACTCTGTTTCCAAGAGTCTGGAACAGAGAAGTTCAGTGTAGGCATAGGAGACCAGATTGGGTGACAAGATGTCAAGCGTTGGACAGGGTGGGCAAAGATATCCGCGTATATTGGCAGGTCCGGTCGAGCGTAGATGTGGGAAATGAACTTAGATGATGCCGCATCCCGACGAATATCTGGCAGGGCGATGTTGCTAAGAACTGGCAGCCATGGAACCAGGGTGGAATGGATGGTTCCAGAAATTATCCTCATGGAGGAATATAATTTGCAATCGACCAAGTGGACATGGGGGCTATGGAACCATAATGGGGCACAGTATTCTGCAGTGGAATAGCATAATGCCAGAGATGATGATCGTAGTGTGGAAGCGCTCGCGCCCCATGAGGAGCTGGCCAGTCTTGCAATGATGTTATTCCTCGTGCCCACCTTTGCTGCAGTTTTTATGAGATGTTCTTGGAATGACAGGGTGCGATCGAGAGTAATGCTAAGATAGACTGGCTGGGCTTCATGCCGGATTCTTGTATCGTCAAGCAGCTGCACATTAAGCTCACGCAAAGCCAAGGCATGGTGTAGATGGAAAAACAGATGATACCGTTTTTGCAGTGCTAGGGATTAGTCGCCATTTTTTACAGTAATCAGATATCAGAGACATGTCTTTCATGAGTGTTTCCTCGAGGATGTCAAACTTGGATGCCTGAGTTGCACAGCAGATGTCATCGGCATAGATGAACTTCCTTGAAGAAGTTTCTGGAAGGTCACTGATGTAAATATTAAATAGCGTAGGAGCCAGAATAGAGCCCTGGGGAGGCCACTTGAGACAAGTCTCCATCTGCTAGACTTGTCACCCAGATGCACCCGGAATCTTCTGTTTTGGAGAAGAAACGATATAGTGTTGGCCACCCATGGAGGCAGGCATCTTGAGATCTTGACTAGGAGACCATGGTGCCAGACCGTGTCATAGGCTGCTGTGAGATCAACAAAGACAGCACCCGTCTTTAAATTCTTCTGGAATCCATTTTCAATGTAAGTTGAGAGGGCCAGGACTTGTTCGCAGGTAGATCTTCCTGGGCAGAAACCAGCTTGGGCAGGTGATAGGAATTTCTCTGTAAGAGGAGAAATACGTGACAGAAGCAGCCTCTCAAGGAGTTTGTAACACACGGAGAGGAGAGAAATTGGTCTATAGCTGGTGGCCAGTGTTGGGTCTTTCTTTGGTTTCAAAACTGCTATTATCTTCGCACGACACCAAATTTTGGGTGTAGATTTGGATTCCAAGATGTGGAACAGGAATGTAGTGAGCCACTTCTTTGCCGCGGGGCCCAAGTTAAGAATGAGTTCTGGGGTGATGTTATCATAGCCAGCAGCCGTTCCCGGTTTAACCCTCTTCAAAGCGTCTTCCAGTTCAGACAGTGTAAAGGGAGAGAGTTTTGGAGATGGACAAGATAAACGGAAGTGGGATGACCACTCATGGGAAATTTCTCTTTTCCAGACTGGTCGATCTTAGCACGTCCAACTTGGTTAGGTGACTGGCCACTGAGTTTGGAGATACGGGAGGATGGGAAACAGGAGAGGGTTGGCTACCGGCACCCAGACTATGAAGAAGCTTCCAGGCCTTCCTACTTGAGTGGGTGAAGTTCACACTTTCCGTGAGTTGTTGCCAGCGGGCTTGGCGTGCTGCATCCAGGGAGGCAACGAGATGGTCAGCCACATCTGGGTCGCCCGACTCATCATACTGTTTTAGTAGTTGCTCGCATTCAGCATCAAGACAAGGCGTATAGCTAGCACGTCTCCCACGAGGAATAGCTTGGGAAGCTGCTTTGAAGATGGCTTGGTGGAAGCGCCTGTAGGAATCTTCAGAGGGGATAGAGTTAATTGGAATTGCAGGAATAGATTTGTTGGTAAGATCACTGAACAGACGCCAGTTTGCTTTCCAAAAGTTCCATCTTAGTTTCTCCGAGCACAGAATCAGTGGGAGCTGGAGACCAATGTGGATGATAGCTGGGCGGTGATGACTGTGCGGGAAGATCTTGAGAACTTGTCTCGTAGCGGGAAAGGCTTGGCCGTTGACTGTGTTAATCCAGCACAGGTCGGGTGACGAGTCTTTATTCCATCTAGCACTGTGAAAAGAGCCTGGCTGTTTGGGATCGTATAGAGGTCATTCGCTGAAGCCCAGTCGGCTAAGATAGAGCCGTCAGCACGAGTGGAGGAATATCCCCAGTCTTGGTGATGACTATTAAAGTCTCCAATGTAAACGGCTGGGTGATTCGGGCTAGGCAGGACCTCATTATCCCATGAGGCACTGGGAGGCTTATATACGTTGATAAGCTGAATAGTTCCAATAGTAATGGAGTCGTAGAAGGTCGAAGAGGCCGTATAGTAAACGTCCGCAAGATACGATTTAGCATAGATGGCTCGGCCGTGTTTAGGATGGAGATTATAGCATATTAAATCGAATCCACTGATGGTGAATCGAGCAGCTTCATCGACTGCTATCTGTGTTTCTTGTAGGCAAATAACATCTGCCTGATGCTGTATCGCCAATTGACCAATAAGAACGCGTTTGGCAAAGGACAGCCCCTCAACATTAAGTTGGAGGACTCGAAGAGCAGGACCAACAGCTTGAAAGCTATCAGGAGCTGCTTGTTGCTGGCTTTGAAAGTGACTGGGATCCATGTGGATTCAGTCGGCTAGGAAGGATCGTCAGTTTCCCCAATGAATGGGTACTCACGGGATGCACCATGGGAAGGTCGATCCAATGCATCCAGATCTGCATCAAGATCCTGGTTCAGGATCCAGGTTCGAGTCCCCGGCTCCCCACCTGCAGGGGGTTTGCCTCACAGGCAGTGAAGCAGGTTGGCAGGTGTCTGTCTTTCTCTCCCCCTCTCTGTCTTCCTCTCCTCTCTCAATTTCTCTCTGTCCTATCCAACAACGACAGCAATAACAACAATAATAACTACAACAATACAATGACCTGCGTTCCAGCCCCCAGTCCTCACCTGCAAAGATAAAGCTTTCTGACTGATGAAGTAGTATTGCAGGTGTCCTGGTCTCTCTTCTTGTCTATTAACCCCTTCCCTCTCAATTTCTGACTGTTTCTATCCAATAGAAAAATAAATACAAAGAAAATTTAAAGAAAAAAAATAAGTGAATAGAAAGCTCCAAGGGTAGAAAAATGCTTTTAAATAGTCTTCTAGTGTCAGAGAGATGGCTAACCCTGTAGGCATGTGCCTTACCATGTGTGTAGTCCATTCTGGAGCTCCAGAACCACATGGGAGGTGCTATGGCACTAGAGGAAGCTCCTCTGCTATAGTTTCTCTCTCTCTCTCTCTCTCTCTCTCTGCCTTAAATAATGTCTAGCAGTGAAATTACAGTGACAACATAATTAAGTGAAAATAAAAACTGATCAGATGAAGGCTCTGCCTTTTGTTTAAACTACAACAGCAACTGTAGATAGGCTGGATAATCAAAGGGAAGGCAGTAGAGAGGAAAAGACCAAATAAATAAATAAATAAATAAATAAAATAAGATGTGATGGCAAATGCTCAGACTTCCTGAAGCCCTAGAAGTTATACATATCAAGAACTTAGAGAAAGGGATTAGGAGGTATCTATAAGCAAAGAAAAAAAAAAAGGAAGTGCCGGATTAGCTTCGCAGGTGGGAGACAGAGATGACCAGGAACTCATGGCTGAACTGAGAACGCAGTTCAGTCTTTATTCACGAGTGGGGATGCAGTCCAACAACCTAATCACTTCTAATCACAACACAATTCTGTCCTGTCTCTCTCCTGAGGCAGAAGAGTCAGGAACAAAGGAAGTACTTAAGATAGGAGACGGGGAGAAGGAAAAAGTGCGGACCACCAAGGACCAAACCAATGTCCCAGAGGCAGGGGGAGTGAGGACCAACAGTGGATATGCAAATAGAACACATCTCAAGCAATACAAAGCTAACCCAATGTGATGATCAAAACAGATGGCTTCACAAGCAGAATCCAGAAGCATACCAACAAGGAAGGACTAAAGGACGGAAGGAAGGAAGGTAGGAAGGAAGAAAGAACGGCAGTCTGAGGTTGTGCAGTGGATGAAACATTGGATTCTCAACCATGAAGTCCTAAATTCAATCCCTGGCAGCACATGTGCCAGAATGATGTCTGCTTTTCTTTCTCCTCATCTTTCTCATGAATAAATGAATAAATAATTAAAAAAAGAAAGAGAATAGTAGAAGGCACGCTTAAGAGAGGATAAAGTATAGAGGAGGCACATGTCAAGTGTCTGTGATTTCAAGAGAACAGGTTATCTATTGGAAAGAAGGTGCTCTGAGCGAGCTAGGAAATAAAGGAGGAAGTATTCTTTTTTTAAAATAAATATATGTTTAATATTTTATTTCATTTACTTATTTTTTAAAACTTTAAAATATATTTTATTCATTTCCCTTTTGTTGCCCTTGTTTTATTGTTGTTATTGATGTCGTTGTTGTTGGGTAGGATAGAGAGAAATAGAGCAGGGAAGACAAGGGGTTGGGGGGGGAGAAAGACAAAAACCTGCAGACCTGCTTCACTGCCTGTGAAGCGACTTCCCTGCGGGTGGGGAGCCAGGGGCTTGAACCGGGATCCTTACGCCACTCCTTGCGCTTCATGCCTAACCCTCAGCGCCTACAGCCCAACTCCCTTTATTTACTTATTATTGGCTGGATATAGAGAAAAGTTGAGAGGGGAGGGAAGATAGAGAGGGAAAGAAACAGAGAGACACTTGCAGTCCTACTTCACCACTCATGAAGCTTTCCCCTGTATGTGGCGACCAGGGGCTTGAACCTGGGTCCCTGTGCACTGTAGTGCACGTAACCAGGTGTTGCACCGCCTGGACCTATAGGAGGTAGTATTCTTGTCAAAGGTGAATAAGGTAATCAATTAAAAAATTGTTAAATAAAAGTTATAACCAACCACTAAAGATGACTACCATTACTCTCCTGTGGAATTCATCCAGAGGGTTTTTTTTCTTTTGATCATTCTACTCAAGGATGAGTTTTTTTTTTTCAGATAGACACAGAGACAAAAAGGCAGAGAGAGACAGAGACAGAGAGAGAAAGAGAGAGAGATGGAGAGACAGAGAGAGACTCCATCTGACCACAGAGTTGAGGGAGAGAAGGACCACCTAGAAATGGGAGTGGCTACAGGTGTGGCTTGGGAGGTGTGGGCGGGGTTTTGAGTTAGCCCAGAAATGGAGCAGGTTTGGGCTCTCACTTGTGCTCTCTCTTTTGGCCCAGGCAGCATCATGTAAATCTCTCCTTTGCTCTCTTGCTGGCTCTCTCCTGGGACCACCATGTGACCATAAAGCTTGTGAGTCCTCTTCTCTCTCTCTCTCTCTTATTTTTTTTAAATCTTTTTAAAAATATTTATTTTTCTTTTTTCTTGCTCTTATTGTTTTTCATTGTCGTTGTAGTTATTATTGTCACCGTTGTTAGGACAGAGAGAAATGGAGAGAGGAGGGGAAGACAGAGAGGGGAGATAAAGATAGACACCTGTAGACCTGCTTCACCGCCTGTAAAGTGACTCCCCTGGAGTGGGGGGGAGCTAGGGGCTGGAATCGGGATCCTTCTGCTGGTTCTTGAGCTTTGTGCCATGTTGCCTTAACTGCTGCGCTACACTCGCTGCACTACCACCCAACTCCCTCTTCTCTTCTCTCTTTCTTTATATCTTTCTCTCTCGTTCTCTTTCTCTAACATGTTTTGTTTTCAATACAAGTTTAATTTACCTGAATAATCATGTTCTCTTATCAATTCACTATTAAGATGACTACATGGCAAACTCTCAGAATGGGGACAGAGGCTATTTATTCCCCTCCTTAACCCTCTAACAACAGCACCAAAGCTTTCTCTAAGGTAGGTGTAGGATTTGAACCGAGGTTATGCACATGGCAAATAAGTGTACTATCTAACTGAACTATTCTGTCACCCCCAAATGTTTTCTTAAATGACTTTCTGTTTTTTAAATATGTATTTTATTATTGAATAGAAACAGAAATCGAGTGGGGAGGGGAGATAGAGAGGAAGGGAGACAGAGAGATACCTGCAGCCCTGGTTCACCACTTTGAAGCTTTCTCCCTGCATGTGGGGACCAAGGGATTGAACCTGAGTCCTTGCACACTGTAGTGTGTGTGCTTAGCCGGGTATGCCACCAGCCTGGCCCCTTTAAATGCCTTTCTTCATCAAGATCTGATGAGCTGAAAGTAGCAATAGTAAAAAAACAAAGTGCCATTTAGACAGACACCTGTAGCACTGCTTCACCACTTGCAAAACTCCCCCCACCCCCAGCAGGTGGGGACCAGGCGTTCCAACCCAGGTCCTTGCACATTGTAACACATGCACTCAACCAGGCACGCCACCACTATGCTCCAATTATGTGCTTATTGCATGCCAAGCACTATGCAAGATACTAGGGATTCATTCAGTTGTGAACAAGATGGCAATGTTCTATATTGTGAGAAATTTGTAAGTTTAAGGAAGGATGCAGAAAATGAGCAATAGTGATGTATCTTGATAAGTGCGAAAATCACAAGTGGTTCTCAACTGGGAGCAGTCTCCACCCCCCACTCCCCAGGAGACATGTGGCAATGCCTGGAGACATTTTTGGTTATTGGTACTTGGGGGAAGGATGTGTGCTACTGGCATTTAGTAGGCAGAGGCTAGATAGAGATGGTCCTAAGTATGCTAAATTGTGCAGGATAGCCCCCTCCCCAACAATAACTAGGTATTCCAAAATGTCAACCAAAACAAATGATCCCATCCTGCTGTCCAGACCACCCAACAGACTGAAAATGTCCTCTGGAGGCCTTGACACTTTGCAAGGCTGTAATTGATCACTGAGGATGCTCAAGGACACAAATGAAACAAAACAAGTAACAACAGAAAACCATACCTCTCGTTGTAAGAGGCATTTCAGACCTAGCTATGGGAGATCAGGAGATTGGGGATGTTCTAGAAACAGTGACTTGTAAACTAAGAGCTGAAGGGAGAAGGTAAAAAATGTCCAGAAAATAAAGTAGGGAAGGTTAACATGGGTTATACAAAGATTCAAAGCTTAAAGACAGCACAGGATAGTTAGGGGGAATTAACAGCCATGACCATTACTTTTTGAAGGAATATTTTATGTCCAAGCTTCTACAGGGAAACCGATATACATTATAAATGCTGTTGTGAGGCCTGGCAATGGCTCGCCTTATGTAGCGCACTCTTTACCATGCACAAGGACCCAGGTTCAAACTCCCATTCCCACTTGTAAGGGGGGAACCTTCACTTGGTGAAGCAGTGCTGCAGGTGTCTTACTATCTCTCTCCTGCTTTTAATCTCCCCTTTAACTCTCAATTTCTCTCTGTTCTCTCAATAAAAGAAGAAAAGGGAAAAACGGTCCCAGTGATAACCTTGATGGCAAAAACAACCAAAATAAACATAACAAAATGCAATGCTCATTCACTATATTCACTCGATCCTATTAAGTGATATGTTATTTTTATTTTACACATGAGGGCACAGAAAAATTAAATAGTCTGCCCTAGGCTGTATCATAGTGAATGGTGGATCTAGAACTTGATCTAGGTCTACAAGTTCTAAGAATAAAGTAGGCTTCACCTAGAAACTTCACTTCTTTGCCAAGCCAGTAGTGGTTGACTCTGTTGGAGGACAAGGTGTAAGAATATTACAAAGTGCTGCAGTGAATAGAGATAGGTGACTGGGTAGGATATGTGTCTTGTCATAGTCACAGGCTAGAATCTAGCTCTGGCAGCACATGAAAGGCACCACGGCAACAGATGAACCTTTGGTAAAACAAAAGACAGGAAACACATTAGGATAGACCTCAGCAGCCTGTGAAGGAGTTTGCACATTGCCTTAAAGGCAGTGGAGCATCACTGAAGGATTCTGAACTAAAGAGTTACATGATGAAATTTGCCTTTTATAAAGATCACTTTTAAAAACAAATCACTTTCTGGCTGCAATATGATGAATGAAGGGGAGGAAGGAAGAAAAAGATTACTGTAATTCATAGACCAAATGGAGCATATAGAACACTTTACAAAAGTGATAGGGAAGGTGGAATTCAAGAAAACTCAATTTGATATGCATTTTATGTGAAAGTTCCACATGAGAGAAAGAAGGGAAGCCAGAGCACCACTCTGCTACCCATACTGCCACGGATTGTTCTGGGAACTTCAACCATATCAATCTTCAAGCCATGTGCTGTATACATGCCAAGTTGTTTCCCTGGCTGTGCAAGAAGACTTGAGAAACAGAAATTTGCACTGGGTGACTGGTTGGAAACCAGGCATGAGAAAGAGAGGATGACATCCAGGTTTCCGGTCAGGGATGTTAGTGGACAAAAGAGCCTTTCAGTAAGCAGAAAATACAGAGTCACAGACTCACTATAATGAGTTCAGCCATGGATTGTAAAAATTCATATTTGAATGAAAATGGAAGAAGATCAGCATGGTGACAAGGGATAAAGAGATGAAGACTGAAGAACCAGAGGCAGGAGTGAGAATATTAAGTAGATCTAACTAGGTTAGAGAGAGGGGTAAAAGCTCTGCTGGAGAGAGTTGTTCCAGAAATCAGACCTCACAGATACTTGAGTCCATGTAGGAGTCACTTATGGGAGTGGTATATATTAGAATTAAGGAAGTAAAATAGTGTTGTGACTAAAGTGTTACATGTGTTAACATGGGAGCTGAAAACTTTAAGGACAATGACAGAAGATGAAGTCAAGGATGCTATAGATGGAACATCATTATCTTCTCAAAATTCAAGTGTTGAAATGTAACTTCCAATGTGATGACATTTGTAAGTGTGACTTTTGGTTGGGAAATAATGAGGTCACAAAGGCAGCATCTAAAGATGGGTGGTGGCTCAGGTGGTAGAGTGCACATGCTATCATATGAGGACCCAGGTTCAATGGTAGTTTTGCTAAAACAGCCTAAGTGGACAAAGACTGGAAGGGAAGGGCTAAGTAATTATCTTACAAATCTAAGTACATGATGAATGATTTTCCATTGTTAAGAGCTCAATAATGTCTTCAAGAAGAAGTATTTATATTGATTAGGAGTAGGAAGAGGAGAGACAATGACCTCAAAGTGTAGTAGTAATTGAACACAGATGCTCAAGCAAAGACAAGGAAGTGACAGTAGGAAGTGATGTGAATGCAGACCTCCACCATAGCTAGCTGAGATGAAGGGAGTGGTAAGGGACTTCACTGGAATGCTCTTGAGTGTCTTGGTATCATAAGGGTAGGAGGAGTTCAGCACACATGAAGGAAAAGAAGTGTTTAAGGAAATGAAGTCAGAATTCAGTCAGAACTGAACTTCAGTTTTAGATGGCACAGAGACATGTTATGAAAATGGTGCTGGGAGTCGGGCGGTGGCGCAGCGGGTTAAGTGCACATGGCGCAAAGCGCAAGGACTGGCTTAAAGATCCTAGTTCAAGCCCCCAGCTCCACACTTGCGGAGGAGTCACTTCACAAACGGTGAAGCAGGTCTGCAGGTGTCTGTCTTTCTCTCCCCCTCTCTGTCATCCCCTCCTCTCTCCATTTCTCTCTGTTCTATCCAACAATGACGACATCAGTAACCACAACAATGCTAAACAACAAAGGCAACTAAAGGGAAAATAAAAAAGTAAATATTTAAAAAAAAAGAAAATGGTGCCAAATGACCTGGTAAGAGTTAAATATTAATTGCATGTAGGCAAATGAACGTAGCAATGACTAAGAGAAGGCTGAAGGCTGAAGGTTTAAGCATAAGGGTGAACATCCTATCTTAAATATTAATGAAACAGTAATGCTTAGATCAATGGTGAACATGGTGATGATTGAAAGATTCTCTATCTGTATTGTATAGTGGTAGTAATCACTAATTAAATGTGGTTATTAAGCACTTAAAGATAGCAATATCTAGAAAAAATATGTAGCGTAACTTTAACAAACTAAGATGTAACCTCCAAGTATACCAAAGAATGAATAGCAACCCAGTATTTTGAAGGGCCTAAGAACATGTTTGATCCTTGTGCTGACTATTACTGTTATTGGAGGCTGGGAGATGGTGCAGCTGGTTGAGTACACATGTTACAATATACAAGGACCTGCATTCAAGACCTCAGTACCTACCTGCTGGGGGGAAGCCTCACAAGTAGTGAAGCAGTAGTGCTGCAGATATCTCTCTTTGTCCCTTTTCTTTCTCAATTTCTCTCTGTCTCTATCCAATAGATTTAAAGGAAAAAAAAACACAGTCAAACAAACAAACAAAACCATTACTGTTCTAGGCCAGGGTCACATGTACCCATAAATTATGGACAACTATATACCTCAGAGTAAGTACTGAATAGCCTGCTGTGACTAGACTTCCACTTAGTAAACTCAGTAAGAAAGTAGAAAGACCTGGAAGAGACACTATAAAGTATCTAATATAATATTTACTACAAAGGACTTTCCCAACTACACAAAAGAAAGTATATATCAACTAAAGGACAATTATTGTCTCTATGACAACCTCTATTATAATCATCAAACAAGTAAAACACAGTATAACTTCAAGTTAACTTGGATCCCACTTAAACCCTAGATCTTTTTATTTATTTATAAAAAGGAAACACTGACAAAATAGGATAAGAGGGGCACATAATTCCCACCACCAAAACTCTGTATTCTATCCCCTCCCATGATAGCTTTCCTGTTCTTTGACCCTCAGAGAGTATGGACCCAAGGTCATTGTGGGATGCAGAAGGTGGAAGGTCTGGCTTTTGTAATTGCTTCCCCACTGAACATGGGCGTTGACAGGTTGATCCATACTCCCAGCCTGCCTCTCTCTTTCCCTAGTGGGGAGGGTTCTGGGGAATCGGAGCTCCAGGACATATTAGTGGGGTTGTCTGTCCAGGGAAGTCTGGTTTGCATCATGCTAGCATCTGGAACCTGGTAGCTGAAAAGAGAGTTAACATATAAATCCAAACAAATTGTTTATTAATCATGAACCTAAAGGCTGGAATAGTGCAGATGAAAAGTTGGGGGATCCTCCATTTTGTAGATAACTAGTAGTCCTATTTTAGTTATATTCCAAAGAGCCTGTAGCTATACTAGTTTTTTTTTTTCTTTCCCCTGAGCCTGAAATCTGATATGCAAGTGGATCCAAGTTATTGTCTGTGAGATGATGCCATGGTGGTTAAAAAAGACCAGAAAGCTGGATCAGGGGAGAAAGTAGCTCCCAAATATAGGAAAGGTGTATAAATATTATTGACTATAAAACCCTAGATCTATTTCCTCCCTAAATTGAGGCCAAGCCCCATAAACCCAATACCAGTTTGGATGCAACAAATGACACTCAATGATTTAACAATGGGGAGAAAGTCTAAGCTCCTCAGATAAATAAAAGACTACAAAAGCTAGATAAGGGCAAGAGACTAGCTCACTTACTGATGGCTTTTTTCATAAATACCAGGCCACTCAATCTATCATCTGGGACTCTAGTCAAGGAAACCTTGGATTCCTTAGACATGATAAGCCTAGACCTCTAGTAGGTCCCTCCCTCTACCATCACTAGTCACTCCTAACAGGAATGTAATCATAAACCCTCTTGTGGGTCTCTCCAGGACCTTGCCCTCACTATAAAGTAGCAGTGGTGGGGACTGCCCCACTCCCTGAAGGTAGGCTGCGTCAATCTACTCTGCCACTCAAAGAAAACTGGTTCAAGGGGCCAGGCAGTAGCATAGTGGGTTAAGTGCACATGGCACAAAGCACAAGGACCTGCATAAAGATACTAGTTCAAGCCCCCGGCTCCCCACCTACAGGGGGGTCGCTTCACAGGTCTGCAGGTGTCTTTCTCTCCTCCTCTCAGTCTTCCCCTCCTCTCTCGATTTCTCTCTGTCCTATCCAGCAACAATAACAACGGCAACAAAATGGGAAAAAAATGGCCTCCAGAACTGAACCTCTGCCTAAATAAGCCTGGAGGCAAAAAAAAAAAAAAAAAAAAAAAAAAAGAAAGAAAAGAGAGAAAGAAAGAAAACTGGTTCTGAAATGAGTATAGCCTAGAATGTTTCTAGCTCTGATCATGGACTGAGAGCTCAGACTGATAGGGACTCAGAGGATACACAGGCTTCTGTGTTAAATATTAGTAGATATGGGCCCTCAGTCAGATCAATGGAATTAACAGTTAATTGTATTTATATACTTTCTTCAAATTTGGGAGCTACTCACCGCTCTAATTCAGCTTTCTAGCCCTACTCTCAAACTTTACACCATCTCCCCAGATAATATTTTTAGTCTACCTACATGTTAGCTTTCAAGCTGAAGCAAAAATTACTGAAGTCATGAGACCCATGGAACATACTTAAAATACAGTTCCTAGCTTCCTCCCACCCGAAGACCCCTAATTACATCTGTTCTATTCCTACCTTTAGATTCCTGTTTATGACATAATTTGTCCTGCTTTTTTTTTTTTTGTCCTTACTGTCTTTTCAGCTGCCAAGATGCAGCTATGATTCTATCCTAACTTCCCTGAACAGACAACCTTACCAGTGTGTCCTGGAACCTCACCTCTCCAGAGCCCTTCTCCACTAGGGAAAGACAGAAACAGGCTGGGGGTATGGGTCAACCTGCTAATGCCCATGTCCAGCAGAGAAGTGATTACAAAAATGAGAACCGCCACCTTTGCACCCCCTCAAATTTTTTTTGGTCCATACTCCCAGAAGGATAAAGATAGGGGAGTCTCCAGTGGAGGGGTGTGACATAGAACTCTGGTGATGGGAACTATATGAAATTACACCTCTATTACCTTACAATTTTGTAAATAATTACTAAATCACTAATAAAACATTTAAAAACCTGTTACTATTATAGTCATTATTGCTAAATATGTCATTATTCACTTAACCTAAATATGTTATGAAGCAGGCGCTGATAGGATCCACTTGAAAGAAGCCAGATTAATAGCTAAAGATACTATCACATCCCCCTGGAGGTGGGGACCAGGGGCTCAAACCCGGGTCCTTGAGCATTGCAACGTGTGCTCAATCAGGTGCACCACCACCTGGCCCCTGAAAATGTATGTCTTTAAATTCTTTGTTTAGTCTTACATTAAAAAAAAAAAAAGCATGATTGTGGCTATTGAGACTTTCACAGCATTAAGAATTATCAGCAAATAGGGGGTCAGGCAGTAGTGCAGCAGGTTAAGCACACATGGCACAAAGCTCAAGGATCCCAGTTTGAGCCCCTGGCTCTGCACCTGCAGGGGAGTCGCTTCACAGGTGGTGAAGAAGGTCTGCAGGTGTCTGTCTTTCTCTCCCCCTTTCAGTCTTCCCCTCCTCTCTCCATTTCTCTCTGTCCTATCCAACAACAACAACATCAATAACAACAATAATAAAAATAACCACAACAACGATAAAACAACAAGGGCAACAAAAGGAGAAAAAATAGCCTCCAGGAGCAGTGGATACGTGGTGCAGGCACCGAGCCCCAGCAATAACCCTGGAGGCCAAAAAAAAAAAAAAAAATTATCAGCAAATAAAAAGATAAAGTACACAAGTCTCTCAAAGTCTTTTAACACATTTAACCATGATCTCTGAATAGTGATAAGCAAGAGAATTTACGGAGGAATAGGAAGTCTCCAAATGGAATTTTTTTTTTTAATTTAGAAAGGTCATTAATAGATTGCTAGTCACTTTGCATGGAGTGTAGTTGGGGTTAGGGGAGAAGTTACAGAAGAATATGGAACCAAAGAAATACTCAGGGGAGAAAGAAGAGCAATTATGACATGATTCCTTTTAATCTTATTGTACTTGCCTTGGTTTTTTCAAAATTGGCTTCCTCCGTCATTTGCACAGCTTGCTTCACCTGCTCATAAGCACTGGCTTCTCTTTGCTGCACATCTGTTAAGCTGCTCCTCACAGAAACCAGTGCAGACATTAAGTCATCCCTTTCCCTGTCAGCACAAAAAGAACATTCACAACAAGAAATGATCAAATGATCACATATTCTCAAGGCAGGAAGAAAAAGGCATCAACACACATTAGAAGAAGAGTTAGGGTGGGCTGGCTCCGCATATAATGTTACAATGCATCCCAGAGAAAGACCCTCTGTCCTTACTTGGCAAGGGGCAGACAGAGAAGCCAGAAAGGCTGTGAACATTCATGGCAGGACTACATCTGTTTGGGACAATAAGTTATTGTGGAGAGAACTGGCACACTGAGAGCTGCAGCTAAAGACCAGAAAAAAGAAAAGAAAAAGAAATTAGTCAAATAAAAGGTGATTAAAATTAAATTAAAGACAAACAAACAAAAATGTATGTAGAAAAAGTGGTGATTGTACCTCAAAGTAGAAGTCACCATGTTTGGGACTGCTAACATTTTATTTATACTACTAATTATTTTTAAGTTATTCATTCATTATTTTTTAAAAAATATTTATTTATTCCCTTTTTGTTGCCCTTATTGTTTTATTGTTGTAGTTATTATTGTTGTTATTGATGTTATCGTTGTTGGATAGGACAAAGAGAAATGGAGAGAGGATGGGAAGACTGAAAGCGGGAGAGAAAGACAGACACCTGCAGACCTGCGTCACCACCTGTGAAGTGACCCCCCTGCAGGTGGGAAGCTGAGAGCTCGAACTGGGATCCTTACACTGGTCCTTGCGCTTTGTGCCACCTGTGCTTAATCCGCTGCGCTACCACCCAACTCCCCCATTCATTATTTTTATGAGAATCCAGAGCACTGTTTAGCTCTGGCATATGACACTGCTGAGGAGTGAACCTGGAGCCTGGAGTCCCAGGCATACAAGTTCTATGCTCCAACGACTTAGCTATCTATCTACAAGGCCGATCCACTGATTTTCCTCTCATTTACTTGAGCAAATATATGCCCATTCCTTTTTTCTGCCATCACAATCTCCATTTTCCCTCTCTCTCCCTCTCTCTCTCTCTCTCTCTCTCTCTGTCTCTCTCTTTACAGTTAAATCATTTCACTTATTTATAAATACATTTCTTCTTTCCATGGATAGCAGTGCTGAATCCCTCAAACACCCGGGCTATGCATATAATGCTCACAATTTCGCTTAGCTTTATCCTAGAAGGCTTGAACACTGCCTAATGTTATTCCTCCTCAGCAATTCTCAGAAGCATCCAATGCTAAGTTATTTCTTAGGGACAGAGTGAACGAATGCCAAAAATGCTTTGGCATAGAAAATAGCAAGGATACTATATCATAGTTAAATAAAGCCTATAATAAGAGATTCTAGGTTATCTAGAACTTATCTACTGGGTAAAACTGATGAGTAGAAAAAAGCAAAAGTAAGGTGGGAGATGTTATATACAAGCAAATCAAAAAAAATAACCAAAGAAATAGTAATGCTTTTTAAAGTAAAACCTCCATGCTTTGGTAGAGTCAAGTTTTATACTGTGGTTTTGAATTCAGTTGAGGTAACTGCTCACAGATTCTTTTTCATTGCCAAGTTCTAAACTTTGAGAAAGTGCCAACTGTGATTTTTAAAAATTTAACCACTCATCTGTTGTTGGACATCTAGGTTGCTAGAAAACTGAGAAATTTGGCACATGTATCAACAACTGTACTTATTGTAAACCATTAATCTCCCAATAATAAAAAAGAAATTTAGCAAACTTTTTAAGGACTCATAATTTAAAACATTTGTAAACACTTGAGTTTGAATTGCACTCAGGATTAACCAATGACTCCATTAAAAATCTCTTGAGGACAAAATAATTTCAACAATGTTTGGTATTTGGAAAGCAGCCATATTTTAAGAAATATATAACGCTGAACAAAGTTGCAATTATTAGCAGTTTATAAAGCTCTTTTTGTTAAACAAAAAGGCGTAGTTGCTGCAAATACCATAAAATTCACAGAAGCACAGTGAGCTTCATTTTAGAACTTCTTACTCTTTTAAATAGAGAAAAGTAATTTCTGTTCTATAGGAAATGGAAATAGAAAGTATTATTATGAAATATACTCAAGCATAAAGATTTTATGGAAAAGTAGAAAAAATAAAACACACAAGAACAATGTAAACAAAATGAAATTTTATCATTAGATAAAAAAGCATAAAACAGCAAATAAATGTATAAGGAAAATTGATTTTACAGTGGTTATATTGGAAAAAAGCTCTATAAAGCAAAAAAGCTCATGAAAGTGGGCTAGCTTCATTGAAAATATGTAATCCAGCCAGATCTATGGTTTTCCGATAAAATAAATACACAAGGAGGCCAGGCAGTATCACAGTGGGTTAAGCGCACATGGTGCAAAGGACCTGCATAAAGATCCTGGTTAGACCCACAGGCTCCCCACCTGCAGGGGGGTTGCTTCAAGGGCGGTGAAGCAGGTCTGTAGGTGTCTATCTTTCTCTCCCCCTCTCTGTCTTCCCCTCCTCTCTCCATTTCTCTCTGTCCTATCCAACAACAACAATAGCAATGGCAAGAATAACAACAAGGGCAACAAAATGGGAAAAATGGCCTCCAGGAGAAGTGGATTCGTAGTGCAGGCACTGAGCCCCAACAATAATCCTGGAGGCAAAAAAAAAAAAAAAGAAAGAAGAAAGGAAAGAGAATACACACACTTTTTAAGGCGGGGTATGTAGGCAGTGGTTAGGTGGTGGTGCACTTACTTGAGCACACATATTCCCATGCACAACTACCCAAGTTCAAGCTCCCACTTTCTACCTGCAGAGGGTAGGTTTCATGAGCAGTGAAGCAGGTCTGCAGGTATCTGTCTTTCTCTCTCCTTCTCTCTCCCCCCTTCCCTTTCAAGTTCTTTGTCCTGGCAATTAATAAGAGAGAGAGAGGGGGGGGGGAAGCTGCTGGGAGTAGTGAGTTCACAGTGCTGACTACAAGCCCCAGCAATAACCATCGTGAAAAAAAGAAGTCAGCAAGGGTGTTCGTTGTCTACTCATTTTTACTAAGTATTCTAAGACTTATTGAAAAACCATAAAAATTAACAGGACACTACAGTATAAGCATGTTAGCAGATCACAACAGGTTCAAAGTCTAATAAGCCTGGTTTATGAGAGACATGTATTTGATATATTTACTCTCATTTCAGCATATCCTGTTGCTGAAAGTAGTTTGTCACATAATAGATATTCAATTAAATAAAGCCATAAAAGAACAAACAGTTAAATAAAAACCTCTTCTATAGGAGATGGTAAAAAAAGCTATGGTAAGGCTTCCTCTCAATTGTAGTATTTCAGGATTTATATCTTAGAAGACTACTAGAGTTGGAAACCAAAGTGTAGTTAGTTCTAATATTTTTTCAGAATATCCATTCAGCAACTTCAAATTATAGAACCTGAGAAAGTCATCAAAGTTAAAACCAGCCCCAAATTTCTAAGCTCATCACTCAATACTGAAACTATAAAATGATGAAACTAAAAATCAGTATAGCCACTGAATTCACAAGCTCTGATTTGGGTAAGAGAAATATACTATATACTGTGAGGTGCCTTCAGATTATCTTGTTTATCTGTTGTTATTATACCAAACCACTGCTTAATTCCAGCTTATGGTGATGCTGAGGAATGAACCTGGGACCTTTGATGCCTCAGACATGACAGGAATTTTGCATAACCACTATTTGTATTTCCTTAGCCTGGGTGTCAAACCATCTGAGAATTTCATGAGACATGCCTAGAGAGGACTTAAATTTGCAGGAACAATTGATGATTGTCCACTCACATTGCAGAAATCTCAATTCACAAAGCCAGTCTACAGTCTGGCATGATTGAGCCTTTCACTAGGAGATGAATTATATGAAAACACAATGTGAGAGTGAGAAGACATTTCTCCAAATTTTCTTCCATTAAAAACTTTAGAGTATTGCACCAAAGTAAAAATCTCTGGGTAGAGGGTGATGTTCAGCCTCACTGGGGGGTGGGGGTGGGGAAAGGGAAGGACACAGACCTTTGGTGGCGGGAATGGTGTTAATACACACTCCTATTAACTTATAGACTCATAAATCACTATTAAAAAAAAACTTTAGATTTAAAAGAACTATGGGAATGTGGGGATGATCAATACGTTTTTCAAAACATGTAGTATAGCATTAGCCCAGTAAGAGTGATAGATCCAGGTGCAAGAACAGCTGAGGAAGAAATAAAATAAGGACTAGGGATGTCAGTTCTGGGACCAAAAGGAATGGAGTATCTAAAGAACTTAGAGTGACTAACAGACTAAAAAATGCTGAGCAAGTGCCTGAGTATCTTGGTCAAATGTTAAAGAGTGTGTCTGATATAGATATGAGTTTTGTCTTGAAATATGGAGTGCTTAAGAATGACTTTTACTGTATATGACCCAAGTTCAAACCCAGCCCAAACTGCATTGTGATGGGAGCTTCAGTGCTACGGTCTCTTTCACTCTCTCTCTCTTTCTCTGTGTCCCTAACTAGAAATAAAAAAATTTTTAAAATCCACAATATTTACCAGTTGCAATAATTAATAAGCATCACTGACAATTATTATTATCTCTGTATCTAAGAAGAACATCTAGAAGACTGACTATAATATTCCTTGTTCCTCACATACGGGACATTCCTGTCATTGTCTTTCAAAGTCAAGGGTACGGAACATTCCCAATAATAGACCTCAAAATCTCAAACTGAACTAAAGTCCCATTTGCACAAATATAACTTTCCTTTTTGAAAAGCACAATGAAATTTCTCCAAAGCACTATTGGCTAAAGACAGAAATTCATCTTAACTAATATTAGAAGGCATTTTGCTTGTTAAGAAGGAAGAGAGACAGTTGTTGCTCTTACCCACCTCATAACATAAAGGCCTTTGTGAAAGGCTGGAGTTCAGAAACACTATGAGGAGTTCAAATCAACTTTCAAAAACATATCCAACACCATCAGTTGTTAAGTATACTTTCTAAAAAGTCCTTGAGGTCCTAACAAAACATTATAAACATATGGGTGGTCTGGTCTTTCAAGTGGTGCCTGATCCTCTCCTTTCAAAACATCCAAGTTATTCTCATGATATACATTAAACACATGACATGTTAAAGATCAACAAAGGACTTATAGCTGATGTCACAATACTGCATTTATAAGAGAGACCAAGACAATATATTATCACCTTTGGAAAATAACTTTTTTAAAATTCTATGCTAAAGTCATGCAGGAAATAGTATGATACAGTTCACTGAGGGATCAGGCTTCTAATTATGCATAAAAATAGAGGGGGACAGGCTTTTAGTTATATATAAAGTAAGAAATAAAAATTTTAAAAAAATATATTGGCCACTTCTCAAAGTCAGAACTTTTCATTCTTCATTAGTGGAATGGAAAGAAAACAAATACCTTCTTAGGCCAATGGATTCACATAGACAAAGATTTCATAGACAATCAAAGGAGAAATCTGTTATATTGTTAGAAAAGTAGAACATGAGCCAACAATGCACTGACAAAACAGAAAATTGAACTGAGAAGCTTGACTTTTGTTTCAAAAGGCTAAGAGTTGAAATTTAAGATGAAGACAAAGGAATGTATAACTGAGCAAGAATCTACTTACTAAAGGACTACAAGATTACATTATAATTTCCTTTTAAAATATTCTCTTGATGCACAAGGATAATAAAAAATGGGAGGGTATCTATTTTTTATTTGTTAGTGTTTTTTCCTTTTTTCTTTGTAAGTCATTTTTATTACATGCTTCTTATAAAATTAATCACTGATATGATTAGAGTCTTATTTGACACCTATTTTCCATTTCAAAGTCCCCTTCTACCTATTCAGAGGTAACCTCTTTCAAAATCTTCTTCTTTGCATATGTATGAGCCTCAAGTAAATATAAAGTATGATTGTGCATGGGTTTCTAAAAAAAAATACAAGTGATTTCATACCAGAAATAGTTTTCACATCTTGCTTTTTATTGTCAATAAGCATTTCACAGCTTGGTCCCAAATTAGTGGTACAGATTTACTTCACTTCTAAAATGTGCATAAAATTTCATTGTTTATTTGATAGGACAGTAAGAAATTGAGGGGGAAGGAGAAAAAGAGAGAGAGACTGGTAACAGTACTTCACTACTCATGAAGCTTCCTCCTTGCAGGTGGGGACTAGGGGCTTAAACCCTGGTCCTCGCACACTGTAACATTTACACTCAAGTGGATGTGCCACCACTGGGCCCCAGTTATTTTTTTAAATCCTATTACTTTGAATAATAACAGGAGTATCTTCTCATACATTGACATATTCCTCTTGTATTGCTCACTAATCCTAACACACCCCCCTTTCTCTCTCTGTTATTACTGGGGCCGCCAGCTATAGACCAATTTCTCTCCTCTCCGTGTGTTACAAACTCCTTGAGAGGCTGCTTCTGTCACGTATTTCTCCTCTTACAGAGAAATTCCTATCACCTTCCCAAGCTGGTTTCCGCCCAGGAAGATCTACCTGCAAACAAGTCCTGGCCCTCTCAACTTACATTGAAAATGGATTCCAGAAGAATTTAAAGACGGGTGCTGTCTTTGTTGATCTCACAGCAGTCTATGACACGGTCTGGCACCCTGGTCTCCTAGTCAAGATCTCAAGATGTCTGCCTCCATGGGTGGCCAACACTATATCGTTTCTTCTCCAAAACAGAAGATTCCGGGTGCATCTGGGTGACAAGTCTAGCAGATGGAGACTTGCCTCAAGTGGCCTCCCCCAGGGCTCTGTTCTGGCTCCTACGCTATTTAATATTTACATCAATGACCTCCCAGAAACTTCTTCAAGGAAGTTCATCTATGCCGATGACATCTGCTGTGCAACTCAGGCATCCAAGTTCAACATCCTCGAGGAAACACTCATGAAAGACATGTCTCTGATATCTGATTACTGTAAAAAATGGTGACTAATCCCTAGCACTGCAAAAACGGTATGATCTGTTTTCCATCTACACCATGCCTTGGCCTCGCGTGAGCTTAATGTGCAGCTTGACGATACAAGAATCCAGCATGAAGCCCAGCCAGTCTATCTTGGCGTTACTCTCGATTGCACCCTGTCATTCCAAGAACATCTCATAAAAACTGCAGCAAAGGTGGGCGCGAGGAATAACATCATTGCAAGACTGGCCAGCTCCTCATGGGGCGCGAGCGCTTCCACACTACGATCGTCATCTCTGGCATTATGCTATTCCACTGCAGAATACTGTGCCCCAGTATGGTTCTGTAGCCCCCATGTCCACTTGGTCGATTCAAAAGTATATTCCTCCATGAGGATAATTTCTGGAACCATCCATTCCACCCCGGTTTCATGGCTGCCAGTTCTTAGCAACATCGCCCCGCCAGATATTCGTCGGGATGCGGCATCATCTAAGTTCATTTCCCACGTCTACGCTCGACCGGACCTGCCAATATACGCGGATATCTTCGCCCACCCTGTCCAATGCTTGACGTCTCGTCATCCAATCTGGTCCCCTATGCCTACACTGAACTTCTCTGTTCCAGACTCTTGGAAACAGAGTTGGCAGTCAGCTGAAGTAAAGAACAAACACCTCATCACAGACCCCTGCAAGCGTCAACCCGGCTTTGGCCTAGCACGTTATGATTGGGCCCTCCTCAATCGCTATCGAACAGGCCATGGCCAGTGCGCCGCTATGTTCTACCGCTGGGGAGCCAGAGACGACCCAAACTGCCCCTGCGGCTACAGACAGACTATGACCCACATAGTCAATGACTGCCACCTCTCCAGATTCAAAGGAGGTCTCGAAACTTTACATCAGGCTCAACCTGACGCTGTTGACTGGCTACGGAAGAAAGGCAAACGCTAGAAGAACTGGGGTCTCATTGCCAACTTTTCAGGCTGACATCTCCAGATAGACAGAGGAAGAAAGAAACCACAGCACCAGAGAGTTCCCCATTGCAGAGAGGGCTGGCTGAAAACTGTGCTATGAACATGACAAAGTAGTGTCTTCCTAGGTGAGCTAGCCTACTGGCCAACCAATTCATATTTTTTCTCTACTTTGCAACTGGACTGTTTATTCTTTCATTTGCTTCAATTAGATTATTTGTAAAATTTACCTGTTATTATTGAACATTTTATTTCAAGCTCAGGATACTAATAAACCCATGAAAAATTGTTTATATTCTTCTAATACTTTATAGTCTGAATTACATCTGAATCTTTAGAGAATCTTGAATTTGTTTTTGAGAGATGTGGATCTAACCCTTTTTATAAATATAAATACAAATACTTCTCTAAGCTTCAGTTTTCTTAGGTACAAAATAGGTATAATGTTTCACAATTACTTTATGAAAATCAAAAGAAGGTATGCTTTTTAAATTGTGTGGAATATTTATTGACATATAATGTACTTTTAACACACATATGTTGATATGAAAATACATTTAACATAGACTTAATTATCAGGGTTATGTTGAATATATATGGATAATTTTAAAAAGGCATGTAAGAGTTAAATGTTTTTAGCAACAATAACAAAAAATGGGACCACTAGCTCAAATCACAAAAAATTACTGGTCAGACCATTCTGGAAATATTCAAGTTTTTTTTAATGAAACCAATAGTTTAGATATATGTGGGCATCATGGCTATCAGACATTTTGATTGCTTTGGGAATATGGGAGGCACAGAGGGGTTTTTTAATTATAGGTTTTAAAACTAAGGCAGAGACTATTTAAAGTACTATTGATATAAGGATACTCTTTTAACAACCCTCAGAATAACATTATTAATTAGGTACTTTTAGCTCCATTTTTAAAATGGGGAACTTGAGGCATGAGAGGTTAAGAATGTTCATGAGGTTACGCAGTAAGTAGTAGAATCAGCATACTAATCCATACTATGCCATACTATTTGATCTAAATGCTAGTGCTCTGGCCACAAGGCTAAATTACTTCAATAAAATCCCAAGAAGTAGGGGGTCGGGCGGTGGCGCAGTGGGTTAAGCGCATGTGGCGCAAAGCGCAGGAACCGGCGTAAGGATCCCGGTTCGAGCCCCCGGCTCCCCACCTGCAGGTGAAGCAGGTCTGCAGGTGTCTATCTTTCTCTCCCCTTCTCTGTCTTCCCCTCCTCTCTCCATTTCTCTCTGTCCTATCCAACAACGAATTGCATCAACAAGGGCAATAATAATAACCACAATGAAGCTACAACAAGGGCAACAAAAGGGGGAAAAAAAAAAAAAAAGGCCTCCAGGAGCGGTGGATTCATGGTGCAGGCACCGAGCCCAGCAATAACCCTGGAGGAGGAGAAAAAAAAAAAAAAAAAAAAAACAACAACCCGGGAGTCGGGCTGTAGCGCAGCGGGTTAAGCGCAGGTGGCGCAAAGCACAAGGACCGGCATAAGAATCCCGGTTCGAACCCCGGCTCCCCACCTGCAGGGGCGTTGCTTCACAGGCGGTCTTCCCCTCCTCTCTCCATTTCTCTCTGTCCTATCCAACAACGACAACAATAATAACTACAACAATAAAACAACAAGGGCAACAAAAGGGAATAAATAAAATAAAGATTTAAAAAAAAAAATCCCAAGAAGTATTATTCTCCAAACAACAAAAGGCTCCAGACTCAAGAGAATAAAGGCATTTTCCCAAATATCAAAACTGCTCTGACTTCAAAAATGATCACTGTTCTTCCATACTCCCCACGAATTTCTCTGATTGTTGAGCAGTAAATGCCAAATGTCTCATCTGAACAGTAAACATTTACTGAGTGTCTACCATAGGTCAGGCTTTCTTCTAGGAACAACGGAGACAGAAATAAACAAAACTGACATGCTGCTTCCCTGTACACATAGTATATTCTAAAATCACAGAAGGAAACAGTTGAGGACAAAATGAAGCAAGGGTGGTGAGAGATTATTCTAAGAGGAAGTCATGCTAGAGCTATGTAAAGGAGTGCAGAAAGAGATGTAGGGGGCATAAAAGAATGAACATCATACACCATCACAAGACAGTATATTAAGTAATCATTCTCAACTTCCACCGAATACAATTTTCATAGGAAAAGGCATCTTCTGGAGTGATGAGAACAAAACAAAAAGATGTTCACCGAGTTCTGTAGTATTACAGCCTAGATGAAAATTCTATACATGAAGTTGATTTATAGCTAACTTGTCCTTAGCCAATCCTCAAATAAATTAATGGGATAGAGCAGGTCACTATTCCAGAACAATCATAGTATTCTTCCCATCAAGCCTATGATGAAGATATGGGAATTATTCACTCTAAACTACAGCAGGAAAATCCAAGACATGGTAACATCAAGAAAATCACTTTCAAACTCAGTTTAGAATGGTGCTAAGAACAGAAAGGGAAAACACAATGTAGTACTTGGACTGGGTTTGGTTTACTACACTCAAGTAAAAGACACTGGGGGATGGGAGGCTTTCAGATTCACTGTATAGGGGTTGGGGTGGTGGGAACAATGTGGAACTGTATTCTTATGAACTTGTAGTTTTATAAATTGCTATTAATTCAATATGTCAGAGGAAGAATACATTGAGTATTTCAAGTTCTAAATACATATATATATGGTACAAAAGATTCTGGGGAAAGAATGAGATGAAGGGACATTGGGGTCCTGTTGTAGGGGTCCTCCCCTAGGTTGGAGGAGCACGGGGTACCTATCAAGGGGAGATGAGAGGTTGTACCTATGTGTTAAAGACTATACTGTAAGCCATTAATGACCCCCAAAGATTTAAACCATGCAAAACAAACAGTGTAGAACTTGCAATTATAGAGTCATAGAAATTATCAGAATTGCAAGATGATCTAATTCAGTTTTTTTTCACTTCAAGGTAAGATTCCAAAAAATTAAAATTATTTCTCCAAAGTGAAATGTTTACCCACAGTTAACAGAGTTCACCAATTTTATCTTCGAGGAGGCTAGAGTGAAGGACCTTTTAAGCATACTTACTTTGTCAGTCTTTCAATGGTCTGCATGTGAACATTATTATGAGTTTGGGAAAGAACAGCTTCATGCTGAGCACATTTCAAGCAAAGACCACCAACACGGTTAGAAATATTAGCAGCAAGAAGAGACTCCTTATGCTTTAGCTGTTCTTTAAGATCTTCACACTTTTTCTGATATTCAGCTAAGTCTTTCCTGAAAACAAGAAAGGAAAAGTTTCAGAACAGCCCAAGTACACTACTTTCAAATGTATTCAATATCATGAAGGCAACTGTTACTACTTTCAGGTACAGGTGTGCTGCCCTCAGTAAGTGCTTTATATACAATGCTTTATTAAATTTGACCACAAACCTAAATTGTGTGTATGATTATGCTAATTCAACTTTGAGACTTGATTATATTAAATAAATCCACGTTCTTTCAAGATTTTCTTACCTACAAGATAAAGACAGAGAGGCAGAAAGAATAAAAGAGACCAGAGTACCGAAGCTTCTTGAGAGTGGTGGAGGCCAAGCACATGGTTCAAAGCAGCACAACAGTGGTCCTTCTCTCAAGGTTCTAAGACAGACTAATCTGCCTCTACTTGACTGTCTCTCCTCTCTCTCTCTCTCTCCCTCCTCCTTTAAGTCACAGCTTCAGAACAATTTTGAATTAGAGCGATATATGGAAAATTACAGAAGCATGTTAGCCCCAGCACTTCCCACAGTACCAAATCATTCTCAGTATGGTTCTGAAGTTTGAGTCTTGGCCATGCATGGTAAGGTGCATGTCCACCAGTGAGCTATATCTTTGTCTCAGCAGATATTTTAGTCCTTTAGGTTCTCTTTTTCGCAGGATACACCTCTTTTTTAATTTTTTAAAATTATCTTTATTTATTTGATAGAGACAGTCAGAAATCAAGAAGATAGGAAGAGATAGAGAGGAAGAGAAATAGTGAGAGACACCTGCAGTCCTGCTTTACCAGGGGCTTGAACCTTGGTCCTTGTACATGGTAACATGTGTACTCAACACCAGGTGAGCCACCACCCAGCTCATCATCACCATGGGGCCCATCTCTCTAAAGAACATAACCCATGAAACAATAACAAAACTCCAGCTACAAATTCTAAGACCTTTCTCTTAATTAAGGTGTAGATGACATTAAACAAGCAACATAGATTGAAGGAAGTACTCTACTGCAAGTGTTAATTAAAATTTGTAAAGAATACCTTCAAATGTCATATAAAGAACATGGATTCTTTTTTCTCCACAATTTATCATTGACCTTTTTTTTTTTTTAGGAGGAAAAATATTCACTATTATCTAACCACAAAGCCCTACAAAGAACTATTGTAAATCTGAACGGGCTAGGAAAAAAATGATATATATATAGAACTTGCCTATCATAAGACTTCACAAGTAATATACATGTTGCTAAAGAAAGGGCTGAGAAACTGTATGTATTCATTTTTATCTATTTTTAACTGATGGGATAACCATTCAATAAGGTTTTTTTCTACCAAGCTGAATTATTTTTTTAATATTTTATTTATTTATTCATGAAAAATGATAGGGGAGAGAAAGAACCAGACATCACTCATGTGCTGCCAGGTATTGAACTCAGGACCTCATGCTTGAGAGTCTAATCCCTTAGCCACTGCACCACCTCCCGGACCACCCACGCTGAATTTTTTAAAAACTTTTCATTTTTTAATATTTATTTTATTTATTCCCTTTTGTTGCCCTTGTATTTTATTGTTGTAGTTATTATTGATGTCGTCATTGTTGGATAGGACAGAGAGAAATGGAGAGAGGAGGGGAAGACAAAGGAAGAGAAAGATAGACACCTGCAGACCTGCTTCACTGCCTGTGAAGCGACTCACCTGCCACAAAGCGTAAATAGCCAGGTTTTGGCTACTACAAATTGTGCTGCTAAGAACATATGTGTACACAGATCTTTTTGCCTCCAGGGTTATCGCTGGGGCTCAGTTCCTGTACCAGATATCCACTGATCCTGGAGGCCATATTCCCCATTTTTTTGTTGCCTTTACTGTTGTTATTATTTTTATTGTTTTGTTGCTGTTGTTGTTCTTGGACATAACAGAGAGAAATCGAGAGAGGAGGGGAAGACAGAGAGGGTAGAGAACAATAGACACCTGCAGACCTGCTTCACCGCTTGACTCCCCTGAAGGTGGGTAGCCGGAGGATTGGAACCAGGATACTTGTACTGGTTCTTGCACTTAGTGCCACATGTGCTTAACCCACTGTGCTACTGCCCAACTCCCTCAAATACATTTTTTATTTTAAAAATTTATTTAATTTATATGACTACAAATTAATAGGAATGTACATAAACACCATTACCACCACCAAAAGACTATGTCCCATCCCTTCCCTCCTCTCCTGCCTCGTGAAGCTGAACATCCACCCTCACTCTCAAACCCAGGGTTTTTACTTTGGTGCCCTACTTCAAATTTAGTCAAATCCTGCTTTTATTTTTCTCATAAACAGAAGTTGAGAAAGAATAACAGAAAGGAAATCAAATACATTTCTAATATCATTGCGTTTTTGCTATAACTGTAAAATAGATACTACCTACCTCAGAAGATTCAGTTGAGATTCCAGGATTTCATTCTTTTCCTCATAAGTCACTTTTAGCCTCTCCTTTAGAAATGAAAAAAGATATATATACTTTTTCTTTGTATCCGGTGTTATTATAAGTCAGCCTAATTAATATTTTCTTAATTATGCAAATTAAATCAATTAGTTAATACTGTTAATCATTAATAAAAACCAAATTATTTTCTTTCTCTTACACAAATGGGAAAATAATGCATCCCCAAGAAATATCTTCCTTAGGCCATGCCAAATTTTCTATTGTTGTTGAATGAATATTTATAAAGAACCACTGAATTATAAAATGACAATTACTAGGACAGTTGTTTTCAACATTGCATCTAACAGTTGTTATTTTTAAAACTGTGGGGCAAGTGAAATAGCTCACCTAGACAGTGTTATACTTTTGTTATGTAGATGATCCAGGTTTAAGCACTGAAGGAAGCTTTGGTGATACGGTCTTCTTCTCTATTCTATCTCTCTGTCTCTGTTTTAAAAAAGTGACTCTGGGAGGAAAAACAATTATAAGGCTCATGAGGACAAGGAAAAAACTTTACTATATTTCCCCACTGTGACTCTTACATATTTAATAAGCATTAAACATGTGTGAGATGAATGACATATGAACTCCCAAGCAGGAGGTCCTGAGTTCAGTCCCCGGCAGCACATGTACTAGAGTGATATTTGGTTCCTTCTATCTCTCTCCTCCTATCTTTCTCATTAATTAATAAATAAAATCTTTAAAAAAAGAAAGAAAGAAAAGTTGTAAATCAGAGGATAATAGACCAAAATGATACTTACAAGCTTATGCTATTATGTAATAATTCCTCATTCTGCGAATATTTACTGCACATTTAAAATGAAGATGCCTCTAACCTCAAGAAGTTTATATTTTAGCATGGGGTAGAAAGATAATTGTTTATAAATATCCTAGTAAGGTATACTGGAAGGGGAAATGAAATCAAAGGGGAAGAAACCTGCAATTTAGCCAAAAAGTCAAGTAGGTTTCATGAAGCAAGCGTTAAGATATGAAGGTAAATTTCCAGTTTCTTCCAGCTAATGGCACAAAGGATGGAGACACCATGTTATTATATCTATGACCAAGAAGGAGAAAGTATATCAGTATTGCTAGACTAGAATGTCTGTTAATAGAAGAGTTTATGGAGCTTGGCTTATTAGGGTCATGGGAAAATAAAGATGCTCCTCTCCCTATCATCCCCTCCCCCCTCTATTTCTGGCTGTTGCCATCTAATAAATAAAGATAATAAAGAAAAAAAATTCAAAAATATATCTGAAAATTGCTTTAAAAAAAAAGAAGGTCATAGAAGTCTTCATTATAAAAAAAAAATTAAAATTACCTATGAGTTCAGACATTGACTAGATATACTGTGGTGACCATTTCACATAGAGGCCCTGAGTTATATTTTTAGATTTGTTTTAACTTTATAATGGTGTGAAAGCAATATGCATACAGAAACCGTACTTTTTTTGCCTCCAGGGTTATTGCTGGGGCTCGGTGTCTGCACTTTGAATCCACTGCTCCTGGCAGCCATTTTTCCATTTTGTTGTTGTTATCGTCATTGTTATTGTTGTTGGATAGGACAGAGAGAAACTGAGGAAGGGGAAATGGTGGGGAAAGGAAAGACACCTGCAGACCTTCTTCACTGCTTGTAAAGCAATCTCCCTCCCTGCTGGTGAGGAGCCAGGGGGCTAGAACAGGGATTCTTGCACTGGTCCTTGCGCTTCCCACCATGTGCATTTAATTTGGTACGCTACAGCCCGGGCCCCATATTCTAGATTTTCAGTGTACTACCACAGAGTTAATTCAAGTTCTCATGCATGCTACATAATATAACAAGTACTTTATAATTTCTCACTTTTAGTACAATATTCAATGAATGACATGAGACCATTCACACAATATTATTACAAAGTAGGTTTTGTGTCATATGAAAGGAAGGAGAAACCTGTCAAGAGAATTATATGGCAAGACTTAGGCAAAAATGGAAGAACAAATTTATAACATATATATAATCTCCAAAACAATGCAATGTAATTAGAAATAATGGGTAGTATAGTTAAGTATGGAAAAATAAGAGACTAGCAATACAGGTAAGAGAACAGCATAAGGGAGTCGGGCTGTAGCACAGCGGGTTAAGCGCAGGTGGCGCAAAGCACAAGGACCAGCATAAGGATCCCGGTTCGAACCCCGGCTCCCCACCTGCAGGGGAGTTGCTTCACAGGCAGTGAAGCAGGTCTGCAGGTGTCTATCTTTCTCTCCTCCTCTCTGTCTTCCCTTCCTCTCTCCATTTCTCTCTGTCCTATCCAACAACGACAACAACAATAATAACTACAACAATAAAAAAACAACAAGGGCAACAAAAGGGAATAAATAAATTAAATAAATATTTTTAAAAAAAGAGAGAACAGCATAACAACATGTGTCAAAACAGGACATCAGATTGGCTATAGATATAGAAGTGAAGGAGCTGGTAGCACTCTGCTTAAGCGCACATAGTACAAAGCACAAGGACCCAAGCAAGAATAATGAATAGAGCCCCCTGCTCCCCATCTACAGGGGTGTCACTTCCCAAGCGGTGAAGTAGGTCTGCAAGTGTCTTTCTCTCTCCCTCATCTTCCCCTCTCCCCTCAATTTCTCTCTAACCTATCCAAGAAAAAAAGAAAGAAAGAAAGAAAAAATGGCCGCAGGAGCGGTGGATTCTTAGTGCAGGCACAGAGCCCCAGAGATAACCTTGGAAAAAAAGAGAGAGAGAATATTCCATCAGATACTTGCACTGGAAATCACAGTGCAATAACACTATAATCCCACCAGAAGGCATGATAGACACTAACACCATGTGAAGAATAAAAAGCAGTGGCATAGCTCATATGCTGCTGACAGAAGTGTAAACTAGTGCAAGCCACCTGGGAAAAGTTTTCCCCTACCCACTTAAGATGAAAATACCCATACACTAAGAGCCAGTAATTTTACTCCATCTGCCTGTTCAAATGTGGGCAATACAAAATGACAGACATACAAAAGAATTGTTCAAAGCAGCAATATTCACAAAAGACGCAACCCACAAACCATACAACTATACCAACAGTAGAAATGGATAGTGATCTGCGCATCCAGAAGTTCCATCAATGAGAATGAACACATGTTTGCCACATGTAACAGTATATGTGAATATACCAAATAGAATTGTGCACAATATGCTAGACTTTAAAGAAAGACACAAGGAGTCAGGCAGTAGCACAGTGGGTTAAGTGCACGTGGCGTGAAGCACATGGACCAGCTAAGGATCCCGGTTCGAGCCCCTGGCTCCCCACAAGGGGGGTTGCTTCACATGCAGTGAAGCAGGTCTGCAGGTGTCTATCTTTCTCTTCCCTTCTCTGTCTTCCCCTCCTCTCTCCATTTCTCTCTGTCCTATCCAACAACTATGACATCAATAACTACAACAACAATAAAAAACAAGGACAACAAAAGGAAAATTTAATTAATTAATTAATTAATTAATTAATTAAAAAAAGAAAGACAGATATTACCTATACAACTTTTTTAAAGCTACACATCAACCACAGCGTCTAGGGATCATACCTACGCAATTTTCATAAAATTCAAGATAATGGGGGGAGGCTGGGCAGTGGTAGTGTAGCATGGTGGGAAGTGAAAGGACCAGTGTAAGAATTCTGGTTCGAGCCCCCAGCTCCCTACCTGCAGGGGGTCACTTCACAAGTGGTGAAGCAGGTCTGCAGGTGTCTATCTTTCTCTCCCCCTCTGTCTTCCCCTCCTCTCTCCATTTCTCTCTGTCCTGCCCAACAACAATAATCACAATAATAACAAAAAGGGGGTGGGGGATGGCCTCCAGGAGCAGTGGATCTGTAGTGCAGGCACTGAGCCCCTAGAGGGGAAAAAAAAAGGAAAAAAAGAAAAGAAGAGTTAGGTTTGAGGAAATGAGAAGGCGGTGACGGGGTGTGGGCAAGATGAGGGGTGCCCAGCCGTGGCAGTGTTACATACTTTACATTCGTTTTGAGATAAGTCATTAATTTGTAAATGTTTTGTGTAAGTTTTGAGTGCATGCGGATTAGGTCCTTAGAAAAGTGAAAGCAGGGAAGAGGCTCAGGGGTAGAGGGCAGTCTTGCATGTGTAATGTCCTGAGTTCCATTCCTAACACTGCACTATAGCAAGAGGGACAAAGACATATAAAATGTCACTAATGGTATGAAAATACCTTGGCCTTTATTTCACTTTTTAAAACAGGGTGCTGGGAGGTGGTTAAGAGAGAAAAGTCTATGCCTTCTTGTGTATGAGTCCCTGGGTGACAACCCATGGAAGCACTACGGACTTTACCAAGGAAAGGCCATATGGTGGAGCAGAATTTTGGCATCTCTCGCCTGTTTCCTTCCTTCCCTTTCTCTCTGGAAAATCTGAACAAGGAAGATGGCATGATCAACTTGTGTACATACTTAAACTGCTGCTGCAAGGGTTCAAGAAGATGACATAAATGACCCTAAAAAGGATACGCTTATGTGAATGTAGGACTATAGAAATTCAAGTACGGTGGTCCGGGAGGTGGCGCAGAGGCTAAGGAACTAGACTCTTAACCATGAGGCCCTGAGTTCAATCCCCGGTAGCACATGTACCAGAGTGATATCTGGCTATTTCTCTCTCTCCTCCTATCTTTCTCATTAATAAATAAATAAAATCTTAAAAGAAAATCAAGTACGTTGAAGAGAGAACAAAAGGTGAAGCATAAAGACATGATGACTGGCAGTCAGGTGGTAGCTCAGCGGGTTAAGCGTACCTGGCTGGCGCAAAGCGCAAGGACCAGCATAAGGAAAAGTAATCCCAATTCCAGCCCCCAGCTCCCCACCTGCAGGGGAGTCACTTTACAGGCGGTGAAACAGGTCTGCAGGTGTCTGTCTTTCTCTCACCCTCTCTCTTCCCCTCCTCTCTCCATTTCTCTCTATCCTTTCCAACAACAACGACATCAATAACAACAATAACTAAAACAACAACAAAAATCAACAAGGGCAACAAAAGGGAATAAGTAAATAAATATTTAAAAACAATAAAGACATGATGACTATAATACAATTCTTTGTAAAGGTTCAGATATGCAGAGAAGTAACAGTTCAAAGGAAATGAATGTAGAGTCAGGAGAATATATTTTATATTTGTTTTAAGCTGGGAACAAGAGTAACGCACATATTCTCTGGAGAATAACCACTCAAAAGGGACCAAAGGTATAGGAGCAAAACTAAGGTGAATACAAGCGTGAACTTCTTTTTTAAAATATGGGAAAGATATGGAAAATTTTATTTTATTTTATTTTACTTTATTTTTGCCTCCAGGGTTATTGCTGGGGCTCGATGCCTGCATCATGAATCCACTGCTCCTTGAGGCTTTTTTTTTCCCTTTTGTTGCCCTTGTATTTTTTAATTGTTGTTGTGGTTATTATTATTGTGTTACTGTTGTCAATGTTGTTGGGTGGGACAGAGAGAAATGGAGAGAGGAGAGGGAGACAGAGAAGGGGAGAGAAAGACACCTGTAGACCTGCTTCACCTGTGAAGCGAGCCCCCTTTAGGTGGGGTGTTGGGGGCTCAAACTGGGATCCTTAGGCCAGTCCTTATGCTTCGTGCCATATGCGGTTTTTAAAAAAATATTAATTTATTTATTTATTCCCTTTTTTTTGCTCTTGTTGTTTTATTGTTGTAGTTATTATTGTTGTTGTTATTTATGTCATTGTTGTTGGATAGGACAGAGAGAAATGGAGAGAGGAGGGGAAGACAGAGAGGGGGAGAGAAAGATAGACACCTGAAGACCTACTTTATCGCTTGTGAAGCGACTCCCCTGCAGGTGGGGAGCCAGGGGCTGGAACTGGGATCATTATGCCAGTCCTTGGGCTTTGTGCCATCTGCGCTTAACCCACTGGGCTGCCGCCTGACTCCCGGAACATTTTATTTTTAAAAAGTATTTATTTTCTTTGCTAAACAAGAGACTGGGGTCTCAGACATTCAATTCTGTCCTATTGCTTGAGATATTTCCCTGGCCTCCCCCCCTTTTTTTTTACATCTTAGTATCGTTGGAAAAAAAAATCAAAACAAAAACATAATACAGGGATTTCCTGAGTTGATGAGATAAATGGCCTTAGGAATAATCACAATCCATAATACACTGTTCCCTTCTCTGTTCCTGACCAACAAAGCTGGAAAATGGGTATCACATTGCTCCCTTGGTCTCATAATTTGACCCACTTGTCTGGAAAATAAAGAAGCAGCAGGAAAAAAGGGGGGGAGGTGATCAGGCTATACTAGGAACCCCTAAAAGCTCAGTAAACATATTTGAATAAATGGAAAAAGCTGCTGGAAGGAAACTTGTGCCCAGGAGCAGTCCAGACTGCAGCTGTCATCATCTCAGCCACTGCCTCCTCTTTTTTTTTAAATTTTTTAAAATTATTTTTTATTTTTGAGAGAGATTCAGAGAGAGAGAGAGACAGAGAGACAGAGAGAAAAACCACAGCACCACTCAGGCTTATGTGGTGTGGGGGATTGAACCTGGGACTTAGGAGCTTTAGGCATGAGAGTCTATTGCATAACCATTACGCTATCTCCCCCCCCCCCCATGCCTCCTCTCTCTACTCTGACTTCCTGGTAGTCTACTATAGTGCCAGGCCACCCCCTTTCCACCATCCATCCCCAAATATCACCTCCAACTGGGAATATAAAGTGAAGTCAGGGCACCATTCTGACACAGGTGGATGGCACTGGGCACCTTCCTGTCAGAGCCTTGAGCATCTGGAGCTGGTGTCAAGGTAGCTCAGGGTATAAAGAGTATAAAGTTCCTAAACTGGAACACAGAGCAGCCCTGTGGACCAGGGACTTCAGGACCAGTGATCCTTTCTGCAAATCCAAGCTGGGCAACTTAAAAAAAAATTTTTTTTCTTTACTGGAGGATTAATGTTTTACAGTCGACAGTAAATACAATAGTTGGTACATGTATAACATTTCTCATTTTTCCATATAACAATACAACCCTCACTGGGTCATCTGCCATCCTGTTCCAGGACCTGAACTATCCCCACCCACCCCAGAGTCTTTTACTTTGGTGTAATACACCAACTCCAAGCTGGGCAATTTTACAGAACTGCAGGCACCAACCTTTGATTATAACAAGATGAAAATAATGTTATAGCAATTACAAGTGCAACACTGTGAGAAGATATAAGTGAGAAACTAATTCAAATGTGGAAAAGTGAAAGCACATTATCAGGGAAGGAGATATGCAACTGAAAACCACAATAAGATACCACCTCACCCCATAATACATAATACATCACAAAAACAGAAATAACAAATGCTGGTGAGGATGTGGTGAAAGAACCCCTCTGCATTGTGAGAGTGTAAAGTGGTCCAACCCTCATGGAAAACAGTCTGGATATTCTTTAGAACATTTATAAAATGGACAAACCACATGATCCAACAATTCCTCTCCTAGGAGTTCATTCAAGGAACACAAAGATACTTATTCAAAGAGATCTATGAACAACCATGTTCATGGCATAGTTATGTATAACAGTGAAATTTCGGAAAAAATCCAAATGTCCAACAACAGATAAGTAGTGAAAGAAGCTATGTTATGTGTACCTTGGAATACTATTCAGCTATAAGTAATGATGACATTTCTCCTTTGCTACAACCTGGATGGAAATGGAGGGAATCATGTTAAGTGAAAAAAGTCAAAAGGAGGACAAATACCGAATGATCTCACTCACCTAAGAAACAAAGCAGGGGAAAACACAGGGTTAAACTATAATGGACTGTGATCTACCTCAGCAGATCTGTGGACTCAGAAAGTGGTGGTCAGGAAGGTATTAGGGAAGGTTTGGGGATGTACTGCCCTATGGTAGAGAAGGATGACATTTGGTGGAGGGTGAAGTATACTAATATCTCCCTTGGAGAGACATGGAACTAACTATATCCCTGTGACAACAACCTTACAAATCAACATTTCTGCAATAAAGTGATCAAAAATTATAAGTGGAAATAATATGATTCAGCAACACCATCACTAGGTATTCATTCAAAGGACATAAAAACACTAATCTTAAAGAATATTTGCACCCTTATAGCAGCATTATTTACAATAGCCCAAATGTGGAATAAGTCTAAATGCTCATGAATGGATGAATGGATAAATAAGTTGTGGTAAAAAGAAGTATTACCCCCCCTTCCCCAAATAAGATGAAATTGTGCCTTTTATAACAACATGGATGAAACTTGAGGTGCATATGTCAAGTAAAATAAATTTGGAAGTGAAGATTATTACTAAATGGTTTCATATAGGTAGAGTGTAAATAATCAAAGCAAACGAATAGGCAAAAACACAACAAAAATAACTCTTAGACTCTCTGAAAATAGGTCAATAGAACAAAAGTGGAGAGAGATCACCATTGGAATTTTGGTGGTGGGCAGTTAGGTTTTTGTTTGTTTGGTTTTTGGTTGGTCCTCACTGGGGCTTCACTGCTCCAGAATGACTTTTTCATACAGAGACAATGACAGAGACAGAGAGAGAGGCAACAAAGGAGAGTGAAAAGAGGCCACAGAATAAATCTCTCTTTAGTGAGGTGGAGCTGGACTTGAATCTGGGTTGTACATATGGCAAAGCAGCACCTGGCAAAGCATCCAAGTGAGCTATTTGCCAGACTTCACAGTGAGTTTCATACACCTATAGAAGCATGAAGTTGTACTGCTGAATTTTATAGTACTGTAAACCAATACAATTTGGGTAATGTAAAAGGAATGAAATTATGGCACTGGATGGATATTGAAAGCATTATGCTAACTGAATTATGTCAAATACTAAAGGAGAAAAATTATTTGATTCCAGCTATGCTAGACAAACTCATAGAAACAGAAAGGGCTGGGACAGAAGAAAATTGGAAATTATTGCCTAATGGGTACATTGATTATTTGGAGGATGATACAAATTTTGTAGAAATGGATAGTGCTGATGTTTGTTGAACAATGTGAATGCTTTTATTGTAAATAAACCATACATTTATAAATGGCTAAACAGCAAAATTTAAAATGGCTAAAATGCTAGGTTTTATATTACGTATGTTTACCATAATGAAAAGCATGGAAAAAGTAGATGCATAAGAGAAAAACAAGCAAATACTCACCAGTTCTAGTTTCCATTTTTCAGTCTCACTAGCAGATGCAACTTTGATCATATCAGCATTGCCATGCATAAATGGTCTCTTGGAAACTTCATCTACCCAGTGATCTTCACCTGCTGCAGTCCAAGAACTCTGTATCTTTCCCTAAAATAAAATGTGCCAATAATTTTTATAAGTATTTAACTTTAAATCAACCTGCTGGAGGTGATGATGCTTAGCGAAATAAGTAAAGAGATGAAAGACAACTACCAGATGGTTTCACTAATATGTGGAATCTGAAGATCAGAATTACAGGAATTTACCAAAAAAGAAAAAAAAATCCAAACAAAAGAGAAGCAAGCAAATTGTTTGTAAGACTTGTGTGAACAATGGTGGTTATCTTGGGAGGTTAGAGGGTAGGGATACAGAACTCTGGTGGTGGGTGTGGTGTAGAACTATACATTGTAATCTTATAATCTTGCAACAAACTATTAATAGCAAATAAAAAATTACTTTAAATAAATTTAAAAATAAATTTGCATACTGGCACATGTTTTGGGGAGATAGGAGGCTGTACCTGAGATGATAACAATTTCAAAAGTCAGTATTTTATCAATAAAGATCAATTTTGATAAAGGAATGGCTGCTATACATATAGAATATTGATTATTTATTGCCCTTTTCTTTTTAAAAAGTTGTTTTACTGGTAAAGTAATGATTTCCAGGACAGCTGTTGTCACAGGGGTACAATTTTTCATCCTTCTTTGATGTGTGTCTGCAGACTGATCTCACTGTCAATGTACATTCTTGTACACCGTTCTGTACTGGGTTCCCTTATCTTATCACTAATAAACAATGAATATATATATATATATATATGTAAATAGAAAGATAGTTATAGAAATAGCAGTCAGCCCATATCTGTGATCTTGAGAGAACTACTGCAGTTTCCAATGGAGGGAATGGGGACACAGAACTCTGGTGGCGGGAAAGGTGTGGAATTACAACCCTGTTATCTTATAATTTTGTAAATCAATTTTAAATCATTAATAAATTTTTTAAAGAAGGAACTGGAAAAAAAGACACAAAGGTATAAAACAGCACAGTGTCTACAGAAGACTTGACTATTCAGTATTAACAGAGGTTGGGGGAGGAGAGGGATAGAAAGGTGGAAGAGGTTCAGTAGACTGTGGAAAGAGATATTACCACTTTGGAAGGCCAGGTGGTGGCACACTTGGTTAAGCTCTTACATTATAGTGCACAAGGACCCAGGTTCAAGACCCTGGTTACCACTTAAAGGGGGAAAGCTTCATTAGTGGTGGAGCAGCTTCATTAGTGGTGGAGCAGAGCAGCAGGTGTCTATCTCCCTCCCCTCAATTTCTCTCTGTCAGTATCCAATAATAAAAATAAGTAAAAACCATTTAAAAAAAGAAAAGGAAAGTAAGGAAATATTACTACTTTGGTGGTGGGAGTGGTAAGGTAACAGATATATTGAAAAGGTATGAAACAATACCCCTGTAATATATATATTCTTATATACCAGTATTAACTTTGATGCACAAGAAAATGAATGTCAGAGATGAAGACAGAAAGTTATAAAAGGATCTGGAAAGTATAGCACACTAATAAGCTTGAACTTTAATTTGTAGGTAGAAAAAAAAGTCTTCAAAGATCTGACTACATTCAAAGTAAGCTTGGGGAGCAGTGAGAGGAAATGATACAAATAACATTGTGGAGAAACTGGAGAAAGAATTTTGATCACAAATACTTAGTTATGATGTAAGATACTGCAATTCCTTTGAAAGAAGTATTGATCTGACACTCTCATTCTTTCAGATAGCTTTTTGAAATATTTTTATTTTATTTTATTTATTATTGAATAGAGACAGAGAGAAATTGAAAGGAAGGAGGAGATAGAGAGGAAGAGAGACAGAGAGACACCTGTAGCCCTGCTTCACTGCTCCTGAAGCTTTCCCCTTGCAAGTGGGGACCAGGGGCTTGAACCTGGGACCTTACTCACTGTAATGTGTGTGCTTAACCAGGTGCACCATCGCCTGGCCCCTCAGATAGCTTTTCAAAAATTAAATGGCAGCTAGTTCTTAAAAATAAAGTTGTATCTACATTCCTGATGGTCAGTTACACCTTTGGTTTATTTTGTTTTTACTATTCTTCTTCTTCTTTTTTATGCCTCCAGTGTTATCGCTGGGGCTAGATGCTGGCACTATGAATACACTACTCCCGGAGGCCATTTCCCCCCATTTTTGTTGCCCTTTTTGCTCTTATTATTGTTGTTGTTGGATAGGACAGAGAGAAATCAAGGGAGGAGGGGGAGAAAAAGATAGACACTGGCAGACCTGATTCACTGCTGTTGATTCAACCCTCTTGCCGGTGGGGACCCAGGGGCTCCAAATCCTGACTCTTCCTTGAACTGGTAACTTGGTAACCTGATGTGCTACCACCAGGCTCCCACGATTATTTTTGTAGTAGGGGAGAGGGGCCTCATGCTATAATTGCACTGCATCTGGAATGTCTTTTATATTCTTTTTATTTCAGATAAAGAGAGAAAAAAAACAGAGTGAAAATGACACAACAGTCTATTACATCTGTAGTGTGTCCCCACAAAGCTGCCTATCGTGTTCCTAAGTGATATGTCAGTGTCCAACCCAGGTCCTTGTATGAGGTAAAGCCTGAGTATGCCCGGGTGAGCTACCCCTCACTCTCTGATTCCCCCTCAATGGGTGACTGCAACTCTTTTTCCAATATAATTTTTTAAAATTTATTTATTCCCTTTTGTTGCCCTTGTTTTATTGTTGTAGTTATTGATGTTGTTGTTGTATAGGACAGAGAGAAATGGAGAGAGGAAGGAAAGAGAGATGGGGATAGAAAGATAGACACCTGCAGACCTGCTTCACCCCTTGCGAATCGACCCCCCTGCAGGTGAGGTGCCAGGAGCTCAACAAGGATCCTTGCTTTGTCCTTGAGCTTTGCTCCATGTGCAATTTAACCCTGTGTGCTACCTCCTGGCCCACATGCCACAATTTCTAATCAATACCAAATTTACATATTTTAAAATTTTTGATCTCTTGAGGAAAACTCTAGAAGAAGAGAAATTATAAAAGAAGGAAAGCTGATGAAAATAGATATATTTTAACAGTTTCAGTTTTTAAAACAGTATTCTTCATTCTTCAATTGCTAGGCTATAAAATACTTAAAAAGCTAAAAGGCACATTATATTACCATCCAAATCCAAAGGTAAAACTCAGGAACAAGAATAGGCTTTTCTCTTTTCTGCTAGGAGGAATATTTTATTCTAGAGCAAACAAAGATGATTTGGTTTAACATTTATAAGATATCCCCAGTTTATGCAGGACGACAGAATAACTTGAAGCTAATTGGATGGATTGGAGGAGACAGAGTCTCATGTCTGAGTCCTGGCTTTTCCATTTCTAGCTTTTGATATTGCGACTTTGATTAATTCCATCTGTGTACTTTAATTTACTTATCTGAAAGTAGATATAGCAATACCTGCCTTGTGTGGTTGTTAAACAGAAATAATAAACTATAAATTAAGTACCCAACATACCTCATTATGTAGTTATCAATAGCTACTAATTATTACGTTATAACTCTTTCAACTATTATTTATTTTAATTATCTTTATTTTACTTATTGGATAGAAATAGCCAGAAATTGAGAGGGGAGAGGGTGATAGAGAAGGACAGAGACAGAGAGATACCTTGCAGCCCTGCTTCACCACTGGTGAAGTTTTCCCCCTGAAGGTGGGGACCAAGGGTTTGAACCCAGGTCCTTGCACATTGTAACCTGAGCTCAATCAGGTGCGCCACCATCTAGCCCCTCAACTATTCTTTTTGAAAGAAGGCAAGAAAAAAAAATTTAAATCTATATTCAAATTTGTTAATAACTATGGCAAGATAGCAGTCATTAAAAGAATATAAAAAAAATGGAAGACAGTATTGCTTAATATGTTCATATTTACAATGTTCTAAAAAGTTCCTTTTCTACTCAAACTGTAAATATAACATCATACATAGGTCACTAGAATGCCTGAGTAATTTATACAATTAATTGTGGGGATAATGATTCTAAAGCAACAAAATAACACAGGATACAAACATGAAAAATGCATATCAAAGTTTGGGGGGTGGAAATCTACAATTTTAACCTTTCTATAATTACAGCCTCAGTTTTCTTTAGCAAATTTCCTTTCTTCATATGGCAAGGCATATGTGTTTTTACTACCACTTCCTTCCCCTTTTGCATTACTCACTTCTCTTGGCCTCTGATTCACTTGTCTGTTGAATTTCCTTTCTCACTTCCCCTTCTACTTCTTTGCCACTGCATAAATATTAAAGACTATGAATAATTGAATTACTATCTGCTAAGTAACTACAAATTTAGAATAAAAGCAAAAAGAATATATTCCTCAAAAAGACTTACTTCAAGTGTTTTTGACATGACTACATTGTCTTCAAGTATATTCTAAAATAAGTAATTGCATGGCATTTTAAAACTCTTAATCTTAAATGTATAACAAATATTAAGAAAAAAATCATATAAAAAAAGGAGGGAAGCTAATAAAAAACTGAAATACAATTATAGAAAGACAAACTAAAATGTTAATTAGCCTACTTTGTTATTCCGAGCTACACAATCAGCTACTTCTGTATAGAGATGTCTAGCATTTGAAATGCAGAAGTTAATAATGAAGAATAAGGTCAGGTTTAATAAAAACTTTAAAAACAAAAGCTAGGCAAGACTAAGTAAAAAATCTAAGATGTATTCTTTTCCTTAACAGAACTGATTTGCCAATAACAATGAAGTTAAAATCACCAAAACCTGTTGAAAAGTCAAGCTGCAGTAGACATGTATTAAAATGTCCTTATGGGAAGTTTAATTTGTCTCTAAAAGCAGAACAAACTGTGCTCAACTACATTCTATAGCAAAAAAAAAAAAAAGAAGAAGAAAAAAAGCAATTTTAAAGCAATAGTATTTCTGACAAGTCATAAGATCAAATTAAGTTTAAACATTATTTTAAAATCACCACCAGAATTTTGTGTCATAGAATTATGGAGGTCATCTAATCTACTATTCTCAAAATGTAGCCCACTTATATTAGAATCACTTAGGTAACATGCACAAATATATAGATATATAAGAATATAAGAATATGTACATATTTTGAGTCAATAACTGAGTCAAAATTCATATTTTTAGTATGTGTGAAGGAAAGTCAGAAAGCAAAAGTCAGAAAGCAATTGTTCCACTATTCACAATTTTTTTATGTTTATTGTTTTATGAGATTCCAGGGATTAGACTCAGGGTTTGGCACATAAAAGGCATACATTCCACTGCCAAGTTACCACCCCAGTTCTCAAAATTCATTATTTTCATCTTAAGGAGTCAATGGTATTAGCTGAACTCAACTGCTGAAGAGTGATTCAAGAATCTGTGCTATCAACAAGGACCCCACGTGATTATTACTCACATTAGAGATTAGCATCTGCTAATATGTTCAAGCCTTTAAAAAAAATTTAACTGCCAATAAACAAAGAACTCTCGAGGTTAAGCCATATTTGAAAGCAATACACAAATTACTAAAGTAATATTAGAACCAATCAGGAAGACTATTATTCTTTTTTAATATTTTATTTATTTATTTTCTCTTTTGTTGTCCTTATTTTTTTTCATTGTTGTAGTTATTATTGTTATTGATGTTGTCATTGTTAGATAGGACAGAGAGAAATGAAGAGAGGAGGGGAAGACAGAGAGGGGGAGAGAAAGATAGACACCTGCAGACCTGCTTCACCTGTGAAGACCTGTGAAGTGACTCCCCTACAGGTGGGGAGCCGGGGGCTTGAACCAGGATCCTTGCCGGTCCTTGCACTTTGCACCACGTGCGCTTACCCAGCTGCGCTACCGCCCAACTCCTAGAACACTATTATTTTAATTCTTCAACTTTCAGCTCAGTGTTCTTTTTGCCACACTACATTATAAATACACTTACTGAAACTAAGATTTAAAAAAGAAAAAAAAAAAACTTAGAGAAAGAGTAGAGATCTAAACTACAGGACAGAAAAATCTGTGGACTCAATTCTTGCTTTTTTTTTTAGATTTTTTATTTTTTTATATTTATTTTATTTATTTATTCCCTTTTGTTGCCCTTGTTTTTTTATTGTTGTAGTTATTATTGTTGTTGTCGTTGTTGGATAGGACAGCGAGAAATGGAGAGAGGGAGGGGAAGACAGAGAGGAGGAGAGAAAGACACCTGCAGACCTGTTTCACCGCCTGTGAAGCGACTCCCCTGCAGGTGGGGAGTCTGGGGCTCGAACTGGGATCCTTACGCCGGTCTTTGTGCTTTGCACCACCTGCGCTTAGCCCGCTGCACTACAGCCCGACTCCCGGACTCAATTCTTTCTATGCAACACACTTCCTGCTTTCAGGTCTCCTCTATTCATATGGAATAAACATAAATTGTATGCTCAGAGAGGAAGCTGAATAGAAAGCAGGCATCACAACATCATTACATTGGGGGAATTTAGCCACCATACTGACTTTTAATTTTCTTTATTAAAAAACAACAACAACAACAATGTATTGCCACCAAGGTTATAGCTGGGGCTTGGTGGCTTCACAACAAATCCACAGCTACTGGGGTCCAGTCTTTTGTTCTTTTTCTTTCATTTACTTTTGACAAGATAAAGAGAAATTGAGAGGGGCAAATAGGGAATGAGAAAGAGGGGCACATAAAGTACTGCTTCATCTCTTGTGAAACATCATCATTACAGGTGGGGACCAGGAGTTTGAACCCATGTCCTTGCAAGTGGTAACATGTGCTCATAACTGGATGTGTGACAAGTTGGCCCCAATGACTTTTATATTTGTTTGTTTGTTTTTGCTTCCAGGGTTATCCTTGGGGTTCAGTGCCTGCACTATGAATCGACTGTTGCTGGAGAGATTTTTTTTTTTTCTACTGGATAGGATATAGAGATATGAGAGAGGAGGGGAAGACAGAGATGAGGCTAGAAAGACAGACCTGTTTCACCACTTGTGAAGCAAACCCCCTGCAGCTGGGGAGCCGGGGGCTGGAATAAGAATCCTTGCCCGGGTCCTTGTGCTTTGTACTATGTGCACTTAACACTGAGTGCCACTGTCCAGCCCCGCCCAGCCTCACACCAGTGATTTCTGAATTTTGAAACATCAAGCAAATCTCATCAGAGCACCTCTGCCAAAACTTGAAGGAGAGACGCTAAGCAGTTTAAAAGGATGGGGAAGAGGGTAGGAGGAAGACTCAAACTAAAGTGTCACTTATGGTTTTATAAAGTGCTCACAGAGATATCTGGAAGTCTTTGTTCCCTCATTGATTCTTCTTGTCTTTGAGATTTCAGCACTTGTTGGAGTCTTTCATTTTCAAGCACAACAACTTGTACCCTATTTTTCATTCCAGAGAGTTCCTCCTAGAAAGTGTTGAAACAAATACCAAAATATATTAAGCAATGCTATTACTTGTTGGTTACTAAATGATCCAACATGATATAAAGCATGCAAAACTTATATTCTTTATTTTTTTGAAACACTATAATTATAATCAGTAAACAAAGACACATTAGCTATTAAAAAGAAGGTTAGGGATGTGTGGTGGAGAGCTTATAATGGTAACATCATCGAAGTGTCTGGCTTTTGACTTATTTTTTCTTCAAGGGATTAAGGCTCAGATCTACAGGTCACATAGGCTCCTAAGCTGAATATGGGCCCCAGATCACATCAGATCGATGGGGTTTACAGTCAACAATATTTATACACCTTTCCTATATTTGGGAGCTACTCTCTTCCCTGATCCTTTTCCAGTCATGATATCATCTCCCCAGACAATAACTTGGATCCACCTGCATATCAGATTTCAGGCTCAGGGAAAAAAAAAAAAAAAAAACACTAGTATAGCCACAGGCCCTTTGGAATATAACTAAAATATATCTACAAAATGGAGGAACCCCCCACACACACACTCAACTCTTCATCTGCACTATTCTAGCCTTTAGGTTCGTGAGTAATCAACAATTTGTTTGACTTTGTATGTTAACTCTCTTTTCAGCTACCGGGTTCCAGATGCTAGCATTATGCCAACCAGACTTCTCTGGATAGACAACCCCACCAATATGTCCTGGAGCTCCAATTCCCCAGAACCCTCCCCACTAGGGAAAGAGAGAGGCAGGCTGGGAGTATGCCTGTCAATGCCCATGTTCAGCGGTGAAGCAATTACAGAAGCCAGACCTTCCACCTTCTGCATCCCACAATGACCTTGGGTCCATACTACCAGAGGGTTAAAAAATAGGAAAGCTATCAAGGGAGGGGATAGGATACTGAGTTTTGGTGGTGGGAACTGTGTGGTGTTGTACCCCTCTTATCCTATGGTTTTGTCAGTGTTTCCTTTTTATAAATAAAAAATATATATACTAATGTTCTAATTTAAAAAAATGAACACACACATACACATAAAAAAACAGGGTAGGGCCTGAGTAGTGGGGTGCTTGGCTAGGGAATTCAATACCACACACAAGGATCTAGTTTCAAGCCCCTGGTCACACAATTAGCAAGGGGAAAACTTCACCAGCAGTGAAGCAAGAACTACAAGTTGTCTCTCTTTTGCTCTCCCTCTTTATACCCACCTCTCCTCTCAATTTCTTTCTGTCCTATCAAGTAAAAAGAGAAAAATAAAGAGAAAGGGAAAAAACATTAAAAATGAGGTAAATGCAAATACTATTCTGCAAATAATATAAACAGACAGATGGGCACTGTAAGAAAGAATAAAAAGAAAATTCTGAAAAAGAAAACACTATAGTAGAAATAAAGAATGCTTTTGATGGGACTATTAATAAACTGAACACAACCTGGGGAAGAATTAATGAGTTAGAAGAACTGACTAAAAACTCCCCAAACTAAAATGTAAAGAAAAAAAGAGGCAAGGTAGGGAGGACAGTGGTGCACCAGGTTAAACAGATAGTGTGAACAGACCATGCAAGGATCCTTGTTCAAGCCCCCAGCTCCCCACCTGCAGGGGGGACACTTCATAAGTGGTGAAGCAGGTCTGCAGGTATCCTTCTCTCCCTGTCCCTCTCTATCTCCCACTCCCCTCTCAATTTCTCTCTGTCCTAGCCAGTAAAAATGAATAATGGCCACTAGGAGCAGTGGATTTATAGTGCTGGCGCCCAGCCCCAGAGATAACCCTGGAGGCAAAAAGTAAAAAGTAAATAAAAATTTAAAAATAAATAAATATAACAAAAAAAGGAATTAAAAAAGCAAAGCAGAGTAATCATGAGTTATGAGGTAAAAACAGAAAAGGTATAACAAGACAGATACCAAATATTTAACATAATTCATGTTCAAACATTCGATGATCTAGTCAAAACAGACCCAATTCCTTGAAAGACACAATTTACCAAAACTTAAGGGAAACAAACAATGTAAGATCAAACCATGGCAAAACATAGGAGTGTCACAGTTCCAGGGAAAGTTCTGGTACTGTGATGCCTCTCCCTCACTATATTAGTAGTAGTAGTAGTAGTAGTAGTAGTAGTAGTAGTAGTTGTTGTTGTTACTGGGGGATTAATGATTTACAGAAAATGCAATTGTTCATACATGTGTAAAATTTCTCAGTATTCTGCAAAACACTCCCACCCCCAGCCTCGGTCCTCTTCCACCTAAGAGCCCACCCCCATACGTCTCCTATCCCCAGAACCTTTTACTTTGGTGCAATACAACAAACCTAGTCCAAGCTCTAATTTGTTTCCTCTTTCTATTCTTATTTTTCACTCATTCTCTGTCTTTATCTCTCTCTATATTTCTCTTTTTGAATGAAAAAGAGCCTTCCCAGAGTAGTTAAATTGTACATGTGAGAAGCCTTAGTTCCACAAAATAATTAATAGTAAATAATACATGTGTAAGACTGTAGGTTCATTTCCTAGTATTAATTTAAAAAAATAATGTGAAGAAATGTACAAAAGGACCAAGTGAGTGTTTTTCTAGGTAAATGATTATGAATCAGCATTTGAAAATGAATTAATAGGGGGCCACATGGGGGTGTACATGGTAATCATGCATGAAGGCCCAGGTTCAAAGGCCAGGTCTCCATCTGGGGCAAGAAAACTTCATGAGCTGTGGAACAACTCTATCATTCTCTCTCTCTCTTTTTCTCTCTCTCTCAACTCCCTCTGTCACACACAGAATAGGGGAAAAATGGCCACTGGGAGAGGTAGAGTCCTCATGCAGGCACTGAACCCCAACAATAACACTGTTGGCAAATTAACTAAATAGTCCATTAATCCATGAGCTAGAGACCTAAAAAATACAAATATTTCAATAGATGCAGAGAAAGCAAATAACAAAATCCAGAAGTCATTAAAGATAAAAACAGTATATTGGATCATTAGTTATAACAAATGTACCACCATTTAGATACATGACGTTAACAAAAGGAGAAACTGATTGGGAGGCAATAAGGGAATTCTGTTTCCATTCCATTCAGGCTTTCTGTAAGCTGAAAACTGACCTTAGAACAGTCCATTAATTAAACAAAGAAATAAAATATCCCTAAACATCTTAAACACCACTTTCATTCTGTTACTTCCTTGCTAAAATGTACCAAATTTACTCTGACTCTTAAGTCTAAAATCAAGTGTAGCCTTATCTTCACTATTTTTAAAGGCATTCTCCATTGTGGAAATTTAGATCAGATGCCTCATGATCCTATAAATAAGTCATGTTTATTCTGAATACATTCTTCCACTATTGCTGTTCCTTTTGTGAATCTCTTTCATCTGCCTTCTACTAATCCAAATGAGTCTCTTTCTTGAAGATCTTACAATCTAAAGAAAAAAAAAAGTCCCTGAAGACACTAGCTCTTAGTAACTTTCTCCTTTCATTATAGAATTCGTGTCACAGGGTAAAAGATTATATATTACTTTCTACAATGCTGCTGCAGTGCACACAGTTAAGTTTACTTAAGTTTACTTCCCTGAAAGCAGGAGATTAAACTCCCATGCAAAAGATGTCCATATCTGAACAAACAAATAATCTTAACACCGGTGACAGGGAATGAATGGGAGCTGAGAAAAATTCACACCAAAGAACTTACTAAAAGCAAATTTTATCTTCTTAAATGTCCTCATATGTTTCAGTATTCTCCCCACAATTGCTTCTTTTTGCTCAACCATGTAGAAAAATATTTAGGATTTGTCACTCATTTTAATTTGCTACTGAGTCTTCATCTTATTTTATTTTTTCTTATAAAGGATTCCATTTTACATGCAACTTACATTAAATAAATTTACATGCTAATTTCTTTTCTATCAATTTAATTCTAAGGCTTAGTCAAATATTAGGAGGGTGTTGGTAAAACATTCTGTCTTTTAAGTTTTACCTGTGGTATATCAGGGATTAAAACAATTGCTTGTTAATGGAAGAAGCCCTGAAACATTATTTTGGCTTTTGTAGTAATTCAGTGATACTTACATATTAATGATTACATCCTCAAAGAACAAACAGAAAGCAATATGCTAGGATCAAGAACTTTCTTGTAGGGTCAAGGTAATTAAATGGTTAATAGCTCGTTACATATTGTGTTTGCACCACAGAAAGGTAAGTCAAAATGTTAGAATCACAATACAGGATACAAGAGATATCAGTCACTCCTATAGACATATCACATGATCTGGCATGTTAATATTAAAGAAAAACTAAAATACTAACATATTTCAAAAGGTAGAAAGGCCCCAATGCAGCATGATATCACTATACTACATGTAGCCTCAGCTACATACAAGCATCTAGTGTTGCAAAACCTTTGGTAATGCATTTGGTGTCTTTCAATAGAAGTATCTAGTGTTACAAACTTTTGGTAATGCATTTGGTGTCTTGATCACTGTTATCAGTACTCCCATTAGTCTATCTTATCCAGAGTCAAACAAATAACTTCCAGACTGGCAATCAGAATAATTAGTCTTACCACTTAGAATTCCTGTTCTCTGCATTATAACTACAATAAATTGACAAATGTGGGAGAAAAATTGATAGTACCATTCCAAAGTTTTTGTGATCAGCTGAGCAAAAAATAAATGAGGTAAAAAGGGAGCACATTATTAAAATTTTAGACATAGTTAAGGACAGCTGAGAAATTAGGCAATCAGAAATGGCACTGAAGGAAGTATCATCTCCAGGGTCTAGGAAGTAGTGTGAAACATAGAGTTTCAGGCCAGCAAACATGAGGTCCCAAGTTCTGTCCCTAGTACCACACATGCCAGAGTGCTGCTCTGGTTTCACACTCTCTTTCCCTCTCTCACTACATCATTAATAAATCATTCTTATCATTTTATTTGGAGGCTTAATGGTTTACAATACAGTTGTTGACACATGACATGGATACAATTTCTATTTATTTATTTATTTATTTTCCCTTTTGTTGCCCTTATTTTTCATTGTTGTAGTTATTATTGTTGTTGATGTCATCATTGTTAGATAGAACAGAGAGAAATGGAGAGAGGAGGAAGACAGAGAGGGGAAGAGAAAGACACTTGCAGACCTACTTCACTGCCTGTGAAGTGACCCCCCTGCAGGTGGGTAGCCGGGGGCTCGAACCGGTATCCTTATGTCGGTCCTTGGGCTTTGTGCCACATGCACTTAACCTGCTGCGCTACTGCCAACTCCTGGATACAGTTTCTTATCTCTTCATGGATAGATGTCTGCAGAATACTTTCTCCTCCAACTCAGGACCTTTTCTACCATCATGCACTATGAACCCAAGGTCCTCTCTACCCCCTCCCTCCCCCTGCTTTAATTTTGAAAAGTTTAAATTCTTGTGATAAACTTACTTTGCAGAACTTGACTTCTGCCTCTAAATGATGAATGTACTGAGACTGGTCATTGATGATAGGAACTAGGTTGTGGATAGTAGGAATATTAGTTTCTTCATATTTTGATGACTTCTAAATAAAAACAGATTGATGATACTTAGATTTTGTAAAGAATTATTTAATATCCTCTCAATACTCAATGTAGCATTGATGTCTAATCAGAAATTAAAACATGATGTGGATAACAGTATTTATTTTTCTATCCTCTATATTCTACAAACGGACATGATTCAGAGGTATAAATATTACTTTTTAAAGATGGAAATGAAAGTAGTTATAAATAGTATATGTCAAATGGGCAAATTCTATATAACTGTCTTGGAATGAAGTATTAATACTTATTTGATCCATTTGGAAAAGTGACATCCTGGTCAGGAATGCTGACATAAGGGACAGTTTTCTAAGAAACACCGCAGAAAAGAACTAGTACCCAAGGGGGTCGGGCGGTGGCGCAGTGGGTTAAGCGCATGTGGCGCAAAGCGCAGGAACCGGCGTAAGGAACCCGGTTCGAGCCCCCGGCTCCCCACCTGCAGGGGAGGTGCTTCACAGGCGGTGAAGCAGGTCTACAGGTGTCTGTCGTTCTCTCCCCTTCTCTGTCTTCCCCTCCTCTCTCCATTTCTCTCTGTCCTATCCAACAACGAATTGCGTCAACAAGGGCAATAATAATAACCACAACGAAGCTACAACAAGGGCAACAAAAGGGGAAAAAAAAAAAAAAAAAAGGCCTCCAGGAGCGGTGGATTCATGGTACAGGCACCGAGCCCAGCAATAACCCTGGAGGAGGAAAAATAAATAAATAAATAAAAAATAAAAAAAAGAGAAAAAAAAAAAAACTAGTACCCAAAAAAGGTGAAGCAACACGCTGAAGAGGAATTTTCTAGATCATAGTGTATATCAATAAAATAAAATTCTGTCTTGAAAAGGTATTTTAGCAAGCCATGGTAGTTAATTTTTCCCCCAGTACTCACAGTAATTTGAGTCTATATCTTATTGTTCTAGAGCACAGCACCTCTAAGACTCAAAGTTAAAGCAGATACACGGGGGCTGGGCGGTAGCACAACGGGTTAAGCACACATGGCGCAAAGCATGAGAGCTGGTGTAAGGATCCTTGTTCGAGCCCCTGGATCCCCACCTGCAGGGGAGTCACTTCACAAGTGGTGAAGCCGGTGAGGCAAGCCTGCAGGTATCTATCTTTCTCTCTTTCTCTCTGTCTTTCCCTCTTCTCTCGATTTCTCTCTGTTCTATCCAACAACAACAAGGGCAACAAAATGGGAAAAATGGCCTCGAGGAGCAGTGGATCATAGTGCAGACACTGAGCTCCAGTGATAACCCCGGAGGCAAAAAAAAAAAAAAAAAAGTAGATACACACACTCAAAAACAGATTTTCTGACATATTGCACAAAAGTAAAGAACTTTGGGGAGGGAGGGTTCAAGTCCTGGAGCATGATGGTGGAGGAGGACCTAGGTGGGGATTAGAGTGCTATGCAGAAAACTGGGGAATATTACAGATGTACCAACTACTGTATTTATTGTCAACTATACACTATTAAATTCCCCAATTAAAAAATTAAAAACAGAAATCTACACTGAGAAGTCTAATTGGGAGGCTTCAGAAAAGGCATTATTAAATCTGCAGCACTCCTAGGATTAATTTTATTGTTCAGTAAGGAAAACAGTTTGCTTTATTTCAACATAGTAACTTCCCTCTATGGGAGTAATAGGCACAATTCAGTATCGATCAAATTATAAACACTTCTTAGAATGCCAAAATATGTATGTCAGACAAATTTTAAAAAATTCTTTAAAATATTTTAATGAGGGGGGCCAGGCGGAGGTGCACTTGGTTTAGCACACACATTACAGTACACAAGGACATGGATTCAAGCAGCTGGTCCCCACCTGCAAGGCTAAAGTTTCATGAGTGGTGAAGCAGGGCTGCAGGTATCTGTCTCTTTCCCTCTCCTTCTCTGCTCTCAGTTTCTCTCTGTCTCTACCCAGTAATAAATATATAAGGGTATTTATTTATTTATTTTGCCTCGAGGGTTATTGCTGGGGCTCAGTGCCAGCACTATGAATCCACTATTCCTGGAGGCCATTTTTCCCATTTTGTTGCCCTTGTTGTTGTGTTATTGTTGTCATTGCTGTTGTTGTTGGATAAAACAGAGAGAAATTGAGAGAGGAGGGGAAGACGGAGAGGAGGAGAGAAAGATAGATATCTGCAGACCTGCTTCACTGCTTGTGAAGTGACCCCCTGCAGGTGGGAAAGGGTGGGGTGCTCCAACCGGGATCCTTATTCGGGTCCTTGAGCTTTGAGGCATGTGCGCTTAACCGGCTGCACTACTGCCCAGCCTCTGATAAAAATATTTTTTAAAGAACTGTTTCTCTAAAAACACATTTTAGTAGCAAATAAAGACAACAATTAGATACCACTTCACTCCTGTGAGAATGTCATACATCAGAAAAGGTAGCAGCAACAGATGCTGGAGAGGTTGTGGGAACAAAAGAACCCTCCTGCACTGCTGGTGGGAATGTCAGTTGGTCAAACCCCTGTGGAGAGCAGTCTGGAGAACTCTGAGAAGGCTAGAAGTGGACCAACCCTATCATCCTGAAATTCCTCTCCTGGGGATATATCCTAAGGAATCCAATACACCCATCCAAAAAGATTTGTGTATACCTATGTTCATAGCAGCACAATCTGTAATAGCCAAAACCTGGAAGCAACCCAGGTGTCCAACAACAGATGAGTGGCAGAGTTAGTTATGGTATATATACATAATACAGCTATTAAAAATGGTGACTTCATCTTTTTTTTAAAAAAATTTATATTTATTAACACCCTTTTGTTGCCCTTGTTGTTTTTTATTGTTGTAGTTATTACTGTTATTGTTGGATAGGACAGAGAGAAATGGAGAGAGGAGGGAAAGACAGATGGGGAGAAAAGGTAAGACACCTGCAGACCTGCTTCACCGCCTGTGAAGTGACTCCCCTGCAGGTGGGGAGCCAGGGGCTCTAATGCAGGTCCTTGTGCTTTGTGACATGCACTTAACCGGCTGTGCTACCGCTGACTCCCGACTTCACCTTCTTTACCCCATCTAGGATGGAGCTTGAAAAAATCATGTTAAGTGAATTAAGTCAGAAACAGAAGGATGAACGATCTCCCTCATAGACAAAAGTTGAAAAACAAGAGCAGAAGGGAAATTGTGCAGATGCGGTCAAGCTTGGCAGGGCCCACAAACCACCCTATTCCATGCTAGTATTATTATCTACATACCAATCTTATGCTTTGTCTTATACATGACTAAAGGTATCCTCCCCACCATGTTATCTCCTCAAATTATTGCTAATTACCAACAGCTGAAACCATAGCAAGGGTAGCTAAGGAAGCTCCCAGCGTGCCTTTTTCTTTTCTCCACTCCCTTTCCTAGCCATCTCCGCTGACTTGCCACTTCCGGTTTTATCAAATAAAACCCACTTCTGCCCCTGGTTTCGCTCGACCTGGAGATGGGCTGGTGTGCAGAGCAGGAGGTGGTCATTGGGGTTTGATGCCACGTGGCTTAACCCGCTGTGCTCACACCAGACTCTGGAGCTCCCACCTGAATAAAGATTTGTGTTGCTACCTCCAGGAGCTTGGTTCCTGGTTCCATCTCTCCCACACTGGAAGCTATCCTGAGCAGGAAAATACAAAGCACAACTTGGACTGGAGTTGGTGTATTGCACCAAAGTAAAAGACTCTGGGGTTGGGGGGAGGTGGTAGCAGAAAAACATCTAGTGGGGGCTATTTTGTTCTGTGGAAATGTTATGCATGTACAAACTACTGTATTTTACTGTTGACTGTAAACCATTAATCCATATATATATATATATATATAATACATATATATATATATATATATATATATATATATATATATATACATTTTAGCAAAACACAGATAGATCAAATAGGGAGTTAGACAATGACCCCAGAAAACTGCTCAGCTCTGGCTTATGGTAGTGCTGATGATTGAACCTGGAACCTAGAAGCTTAAGGCATGAGAATCTTTTTGTATAACCATTATACTGTCTCTCCAGCCTTTAATATTCTTTTACATGCAGGAATTTTCATGGCTGAGGAAATAACTGAACTTGTTAGATCCTCAGAATTGCATGTACCAGATTTTTAAGCATATAAAGCAAGTCTAAACAATATACATTAACAGTGTAGGTTAAATGACATTTCAGATTTAAGCTGAATAAACAAATCACATTACTTCAACTACTGTTCTAATATTTAGAGTCTTATATTTTCAATAGTGTAAAAGTTACTATCAACTCCTCTAATCTCCAATCTCCCAAGTAAGTACAAATGTTTTTACTAGATATAAATATAAATACAAATATTTACTTATAGTAGCAGATTCTGAATTAACTAGAGCTAAGAATAATCATGAAAGTTTATAAGCATTCTAAAATGATCAGTGATACTGACTTTTTAAAAAAAATTTTAAATATTTATTTTCTCTTGTTCTTGTTTTTCATTGTTGTTGTAGTTAATTATTGTTGTTGTTATTGATATGGCCGTTGTTATATAGGACAGAGAGAAATGGAGAGAGAGGGGAAGACAGAGAGTTAGAGAGAAAGATAGACACCTACAGACCTGCTTCACCGCCTGTGAAGCGACTACCCTGTAGGTGGGGAATCGGGGGCTCAAACCGGGATTCTTAAGCAGGTCCTCGCACTTCATGTCACGTGTGCTTAACCCACTGCACTACTGCCCGACTCCAGTGATACTGACTTTTAAGGTATATGAAAGGATGTACACAGATCTTTCTGTGGTAGCTGGATCAGTGTGAAATTATAGTCCTGCCAACTTACAATTTTGTTTATTCATTTTTTTGTTTTGTTTTTTAAAGATCTTTTTTTTCTTTTTTTAAATCTTTTATTTACTACTGGATAGAGACAGAGAGATTAAGAGGGAAGGGGGAGCCAGAATGGGAGAGAGACAGAGAGACACCTATAGTTTTGCTTCACTACTTGTGAAGCTTTCCCCTTGCAGCTAGGGACCAGGGGCTCGAACTTGGGTCGTTGTGTGTGCTTAACCAGGTGCACCACTACCTAGCTCCTCTAAATTATAATTTCATAAATTACTATTGATTCAAAATATCAGCAGTGAAAATAGATTTAATATTTCCAGTTCTCTAACTGCCTAGACTATAGCTCTGAGTATACATATTTTCTTTAGCCTAAGCATTTGTTAATGTCTCAGATTTGTAAAATGATCCAATTCTGACATAGGGCATAAATGAGCAGTTCCAAAAATATATTTGTGTGTGTGTGTATAAATATAAATATTAATACCTACATTACCTACAATCTTAGACCAGATAGATCAAAACAATTTGGTCCTGTCAGTATCTAAGATGTAGTTATTAGCAGACATCCTTAAATGTCATAAAGCATAGAGTGAGGTCAAGTGTATCACAGTAAATCCTAACCATTGGATTTTCAAAGAATAACAAGCTCCCAACTAATTTGGTTATAATAATAATTAACCATTGCTATTTTAAACTCTAAGACTACCAGGAACTATTCCCACTCTCTTTAAAAACTGCATTTCTCCTAGTCCTAGAGATGTTCTCCTATTTCTTAATGTTTCTTTTCTCTGATACCTTACCCTGTTACATTGCCTCTGTTGAGCTCAATTACATCAATGCTACCCGTGCCACCATGACATGTTATGCTGCTACTGACTTGCTTCTGCGGATTGTCTCCAGAGAAGCCAGGCCTGAGACGTCAACCTCCCAACTCCTCTAATCTGGTGAGATCTTTCCCAACACACGGGACTACCTAGTTCCATTTCAGGAGGCACATTTTCTAACATGGTTACAGATAGCAGCTACAGGTTAGGGCCTACGTACTAGATACTAGGTACATGTATACATGTATCCACAAGCCGGGGCAATTATATATCTCAAAGTAAGATTGCTTAATAGCTTTCCAAGATTGGATCTTGACCTAATAACCCTGGCATTCTGGTAGAATGACCTAAAGAAGGCATGATAAGTTCTTCAATCATATATTTATTACTTAGGCCTAAACATCCTCCTCTCTTACCTTTTATCCACTTCCTTCAACACTCTATCTACTCAATTAACTACACAAAAGGAAGTAATAAATATTCTTCCATCTTTTGAAATCTCTTCTGACAGAGCATCAGCATTATTGTTACCCTTTGATAAGCTTCAGAAGAAACACTATACAACTGGCCAAGAGTTATACTGGTGAAAACTATATATCAAATGAAGGACAATTATTATCTCTGTGACAGCCTTTGTTAAAATAATCAATCATGTAAATGCAGAAAACCTTGAGGCTAACCAGCGTGGATGGTACAGGAGGAAATCCATGGATGGTGGAGTGATGCTATGACATCTCTGGTTCTCTTCTCTCTCTCTCTCTCTCTCTGTGTGTGTGTGTGCATGTGTGTGTGTGTGTGTGCATGTGTGTGTGTGTGTGCATGTGTGTGTGTGTGTGTGTGTGTGTGTGACTCAGCCTTTCACCTCTCTGTACATCTCTCCTCTTCTCTAATTACAGTACATATATATATATATATATATATATATATATATATATATATATGGATCATCTGGGATATGGTACAGTGGATAAAGCATTGAACTCTCAAGCATGAGGTCCTGAGTTCAGTCCCAGGCGGCACATGTGCCAGAGTGATGTCTGGCTCTATCTCTCTTCTCCTATGTTTCTCATTAATAAATAAATAAAATCTTTAAAAAATAAATAAATATAAAAATGGGCTAGGGAAGCTGTTTAGTAGTACTGCACATATGCAAGATTCTACATGCTTTCCTTGATGTTGCATTAAATAATATAATCTTTTTAAAATTTATTTTTAATTACTTTATCTTTTTGATAGGGCAGAGAGAAATTGAGAGAGGAAGGGAAGGAAGAAAAGGAGAGAGGAAAAGAGTCACCTACAGCACTAGTGCAGCATGTGGGGACAGGGGCTTGAACTAGGTTCCTTGTGCTTAGTAACAAGTGCTCTCAATTGTGTGTGCCACTACTTGGCCCCAGGATACAATCTTTAAAAGCTATTATCATCATGGCTTGTAAGCATCATAAGCAGGTTATTTTTAAAGACTAGATGTATTCTTTCACATAGTCTCATACTAATAAACCTGAGTATTTGGAAAGTATATACCATATCTACTTCACAGATGCTCTTGATAGTCTTGCTGTATGTCCTGATTAAATCAGCTTCATAATTTCATTATATAGTTTCATCTTTCATGATGACACTAGTAAGCAAATAAGCATTCAACATAATACAGCAACTTTATTCAACAGACTTGAAAGTACTTCTCCCACTGTGTGATTAAGGACATTATAGAAAATAGGTGTCAACAGTAACACATCCACTGAATGATGAAAGGCTTTGTTAGAATTAAAATCGAGGTAAAAAATTAAAAAAAAAATAATTAAAATCGAGGGAGTTGGGCAATAGTGCAGTGGGTTAAGTGCACGTGGCGCAAAGTGCAAGGACCGGTGTAAGGATCCTGGTTTGAGTCCACAGCTCCCCATCTGTGGGGGAGTCGCTTCACAGGCGGTGAAGCAGGTCTGCAGGTGTCTATCTTTCTCTCCCCCTCTCTCTCTTCCCCTCCTCTCTCCATTTCTCTCTGTCCTATCCAACAAAGATGACATCAATAACTACAACAATAGAACAACAAGGGCAACAAAAGGGAATAAATAAATTAATTAATTTTAAAAAGAATTAAAATTGATACCTATAAATATTGAATAGGAGTATGGAATACATTTATACAAAGTAGAATTAAGAAAGAAAGTATGTGTCATGCAGGAGTGAAATGTTAATATGGGGGTACTGTTAAGACATTTCAGCTATGAGTAAAGGAAAGTGACATGTCTCCAGAGTTTCCAACATGGAGCCTTGGTATCCAACTGTCACTCACACTGAAAATTAAGGTGATTACTGATTCTGTGACATGCTATATTTCTGTCATAGTAATAGGTTTCTAAAGACTTAAATATTTCCTAAAATATTTTAAGTTATATAATCTAATCGTATTATTATAAAAACTCTGATAAGGGTCTGGAGACCTAAATAGATCTAGAGCTTACAATACTATTTTGATCATTTAAACCTACCCCAAAGTTTCCTTCATACAAATCTCACTCCTTGGTAAATCATATTTCTTCAATAAATGATAATAGCCTCTGTCACAGTAATAGCAACATACTTCAGAAGAGGTAGAGTGTAACCTCTTGTGTATAATTCACAAGCACATATTTTCAATGTAGACAAAGATTGCACATACTAGATTTGATATTCTAAAGGAAAGAGTATTACAAAGAACAGCTATCATTATAATTAAGAAGATGGTAAAAATGATCAACAGTAGATACAACCCTTTAAAATAAGAGGTGGCTACTTTCTTCTATATATTTTCTCTTTTTTTACATTTGCTAATAGTTGCAAAATCAATTCTCAAACTATTCCCACCTCCACATTTTTCAAGTGAACAGCAATATAATAATTTTTTTAAAAACCCAGGATTCTTTTTGCCATGGGAACTTCTCTTTTTCATCAGAATAATCAGAGGGAAGACTATTTCTTTCTCTTTCTTTTTTTGTTGTTTTTATTTATATATTGGATAGAGACAACCAGAAATCGAGAGAGAATGGGGTGATAGGAAGAGAGGGAGAGAGACACCCCAACACTGCTTCACTACTCGCAAAACTTTCCCCCTGCAGGTGGGGACTGGGGGCTTGACCCTGGGTCCGTGTGCATTGTAAGATGTGCACTCAATCAGGAACACCACCCAGGATAATGTCTTTTAACAGGTTTTTTTTTTTTTTTATTATTTTTACTATTGCATGCCCTCCTCAGAAATTGTCTGCAATGTGTTCTACTATAATGGTAATGCTTCAGTTAAAATGGAAACAGAAAAACAATGCTGTTATAAAGTTGCGAATGTTGGTACTTACCAAAGGGTATATTTTTTGACCTTTTGATGGAGATAACTCACTTTCCTTAGTTGCTTGTTGATGCAACAAAGCCTTGAGCTGGTTAACTACAAAGCAAAAACAATGATTTATTTGAGATCCATGCATTTTCATTACTTATCCTTTATTCTAACAAATATTACTTAAATATATATCATACATCACAACTGTGCTACTGGTTGGGGCTACAATGACAAACATGGGATAACCTCTACTATTTAACAATATTCTGAGTAAGAAAGACATACCAGTAGACAACAAACAACACAGTAAGTTCCTAGAAGTACAGAGTGCTACCAGAGGAGGAAGCATCAAACTGTGGCTGTTTTAACAGAGATTATAATAATGCTGTGAAACAGAAAAGTCCGAGAACACTTCCAGTTCAAAGGCCTGGCACATGCAAAAGCATGGAAACACAGTCAGTAGGTTGATCTGATCAGAAATTGCCTTGTGAGATGAATAGTTAGGAGAAAGACAGAAAAAGTAAGGCTTGAGTGGTTGCCTGGAGTCATCTTAAAATATTTCTTTGTCATACTGAGGATGTTGAACTTCAGCGTATGGTCATTAAATCCATGAGAAAAAATAAGAAAGGAAGTTATATTAGGTGAGTTGAATTTCAGGAATAAATTCCCAGCAGAGAGTAGAGGGTGGACTGTAGTCATCACTGTATAGAGTTTAAAGAATTCATTGTGCATCATTGCAGTCAAGACTGGCATTTGCCCTCACCAGCATGGCTGTGCTGTAGCTCATGCCAGGCAGCCCTGGAGTCCTCACTTCCTTCACTGGTGTTCAAAGAAGGATCCAGTGCCTCTTCATCAACAGTGATGTCACCTTCTCTTATGGTACATTTCATTTGCTGAATGCTTTTAGTTGCACGTTCTGCAATAAGACAATGATAAAAATCAGGACGAGAGAAATGGGGTTAACCACATGTACACTTCCTCAGGAAAGCAGTTTCTTTTTTAAAAAAAATTATTTTAATGAGAGAGACAGACAGACAGAGAGAGACCAGAGCAATGCTCAGATCTGGCTTATGGTAGGGGTGGGTATTGAACCTGGTCCTCAGGGCCTCAGGGATGAGAGTCTTTTGCACAACCATTATTTGTTTCCCCAGGCCAGGAAAGTAGTTTCGAAGGGAAAAAATTCTTTTTTTTAGAATTACTATTTTTGTTTTATTTTAATTTTATTTTTCTTATATTTGATAGGACAGACAGACACTGAAAGTGGATAGCGAAATAGAGGTTAGAGACACTTGCAGACCTGCTTCACCAGGTGGTGTGGACTGGGCACTTGAACCGAGGTCTTAGCCTATGGTAATGTGTGCACTTAACCAAATGTGCCATCACCCAGACACTAGGAAAAAATTATTTCTAATACCTTATGGGGGTACGAAAGCAAAACAAAACAATAAAAGAATCCTAGCTTTCTGAGGAAATGCATTATAGAATGTAAGAAATTAAGCCAATGGGTTAAAGGTCAGATTTGACAACCTGTAAGGCCCCTTACACTCGAGTAGTTGATATTCCCTAGATATAAGCATTACCAGCAAGGAGGCTTGAATGCGAGAATTCCTGTCACCTCATCTCTACTTCTCCCCAAAACCCTATAGGGAATGGTTAGTCTCAATATTTTACATTTCCCTATCACTTCTGGAAGCACTGATGAGGCTAGGCAGATCACTAAGAGGAATTCCATCAGACCAAATACCCACCCATGGAAGCCAGCTGTCCCTGTCTATACCCCATCAAGAAATATTATACAGCCTGGTCTAGTTCTGATCAAGATTTAAGGTGCTCAAAGTCAAGTGGTGGCCTCTGTCATACAAGCCTTTTGTTTCCTCTTTTTCACTTTTGTTTTTATCTTCTCCAACCCTTCACCACATTGGGCTGACTTTTGCAGATAGAGACAGAGGCAGAGAGAAAGAGGGAAAGAAACCACATAACCAAAGATAACACTGGGTGTGAGGAAATGAGAGAGCAGTGACCAGGAGTGGGCATGATGAGGGCTCCTGAGACATGACAATGAATATCTCACAGGATATTCATTTTGAGATAAGTCATAAAGCTATGAAAAGCTTCCAGTAGGGGCTGGGCTCAAACTTGGGTCCCATGCGTGTTAAAGTACAGTCCTTTCTTATTTACGGCTAGCTGCCTATATCTCAAATAGAAATGACTGTTTAGTGTAACTACTTAGAATTGAAGCTTGAACTTTAGAGTATATACTTAACATAGTTCAAATTTGAGTATTTACTCACCCATTAGAGCAAACACTTTACCATAAGGGAAAATCCTGGTGCAACTCCACATGAGAGTACCAAGCATGGGAGGCTTCATGAATAGTGCAGCACTACTGTGATGTCTCTTCTTTTCTGCCTTTCTGTCTCCCCTCCCTTTAACTCTCTGTCTAAAATTAAAAGGAAAAAAAAAAGAGTCCACTGGAAGGGAGAGAATTGCACAGGTATGATTGCACAGGTGGAAATAATAATAGAAAAAGAAGAAAATGAAGTGTGTTAAGGTATTTTATCATAGTACTTCATCTGTAAAGACAACTACCAAAGCACTCAGCCACCTGTCAATGCTCAGGTTTGAATTAAGTGGGCTTGTAATTCACATCAGACAATAGATGAGAGGCCAGGTGGGCAGTGGCACACCCAGTCAGGGCACACATTACTGTATGAATTCAAGTCCCTGGTCCCCACCTGCAAAGAGGGAAGCTTCACCTTTCCATCTAATTTTTTATTTGCCTCTATCAAAAGGGAAAAAAATGGCTGATGAGAGCAATGGTTTCATGGCTCAGGCACAAAACCCCAGTATTAACTTTGGTGGCAATAAATTAATAAGCAAGAGGGGAATCAGTCGGTGGGTTAAGTGCACATAGTATGAAGCACAAGGCCCTGCCCAAGGATCCTGGTTCAAGCCTCCAGCTCCCTACCTGCAGGGTGGGCGGGTCACCCCACAAGCGGTGAAGCCTGTCTTCAGGTGTCTTTCTCTCCCTCTTTCTATCTTCCCTTCCCCTCTCAATTTCCCTCTGTCCTATCCAAGAACGACAAAAAAAAAAAAAAAAAAAAATGGCCACAGGATTCATAGTCCAGGCAATGAGCCCCAGCAGTAATCCTGGAGGGAAAAAAAAAAAAAAAGAAAAGAAATCAAGAAATAGATGAGGTGTAAATTCTATCTCTCCAGACCAGTCCTCACCTTCAAAATGTCTGGTGGATCTGCTTCTTCCCTCTTGGAATGCTTGTTTTTGTAAGCCTGAAGTCACTAAGATGAATAGCAGTACCTTTTCTAGAGAGACTCTGACCAAGGCTATGTGGAAAGGACAGATCTCGAGAACACATGGAGGAAAAAAGTGCATCTTCACCAACAGCAAAGTGAAGCCTCCAAATGACTCTTCATTTGGAGTGCTAGAGCCCAGAAAACTGCAAAGGCAAAAGAAAGAGAGAGAGAGAGAAAGAGAGAGAGAGAGAGAGAGAGAGAGAAACCCAATGTCCTGAACTGCTGAATCCAGTCAACTCCCAGATCTTCTAGAGAGAAAAATGGGCTTTTAGTGCATGCATTTGGTCACCACTTCTCCTTGGTAGTTTACTGTTCAGCCATCAATAACTGAAATGATTATTCAGGGAAACCCTCACCAAAAAGTCCAGTCTTACAAAATAGTACTCATCACAATAGTAATGACATTAGAGGACTTCGTTTGTTTTGTTTGTGGAGCTGGGGCCTCACACATGTGCAGTTTCACTCCTCTGATTTATTTTTATTTATTGATTGATTTTATTTATTTCACTCCGCTGATTTACTTCATATGAGATGGAGAGGTTTTATATGAGAGAAAAAGAGAGGGTAAGGGAGACAGAGAGAGAGAGAACAGCCAGACTACCACTCTAGAAATGTGGTGCTGAGGACCAAACCAGAGGACCAAACCAGAGGAGCCTCAGACATGCATGCCCAGCACTGGACAGAGGAATCCTTTCCCCAGTTGTACCAGTTCCAATCTAGAAAATAATAAATGCTACAAAAATTGGCACTGAGCCGCAGCAATAACCCTGAAGGGAAAAAAAATTATACCCCTATTACTTTATAACCTTATAAATCACTATTAAACCACAAATGAAAATATAATAAAAATAAAGCAAATCGGGGGTCGGGCGGTACCGCAGCGGGTTATGTGTGCATGGCGCAAAGCACAAGGACCCGTGTCAGGATGGCGATTCAAGCCCTGGGCTCCCCACCTGCAGGGGAGTCACTTCACAGGCGGTGAAGCAGGTCAGCAGGTGTCTGTCTTTCTCTCCCCCCTCTGTCTTCCCCTCCTCTCTATTTCTCTCTGTCCTACCCAGCAAAGAAAGACATCATCAACAACAATAATAATAACCACAACAAGGCTACAACAGCAAGGGCAACAAAAGGGGGAAAATAAAAACAAAAAGGCATCCAGGAGCAGTGGATTCATGGTGCAGGCACCCAGCCCCAGCAATAACCCTGGAGGCAAAATAAAATAAAATAAAATAAAATAAAGCAACTCATGGAAAAATTGTTAATATATGTCATTTTTCCACGACACAATATAGTGTATAATATTAACAAATCTTTCCAGGACACAGAGCCTACACACACACACACACACACACACACACACACACACACACAAAGCAGCTTATAATAATGAAGCTCCATGAAGTCCCTACTATCTTTTGATGTAGGCTGTTAATCTGGTAATGTAGATCTATTTCTTCTTGTCTACTCAGAAGAAAAAGTGCCTATTTCTTCCTACCTATATGGGGACACTAAGAATGATATAAAACACTCAGTTATCAATTATGGATGGTGATATGTATATATTTCCACTATAAGCTTTTAAAAAAAAATTTTATATTTATTTATTTATTTTCCCTTTTGTTGCCCTTATCTCTTATTGTTGTTGTAGTTATTATTGTTGTTGATGTCCTAGTTGTCAGATAGGATAGAGAGAAATGGAGAGAGGAGGGGAAGGCAGAGAGGGGGAGAGAAAGACACCTGCAGACCTGCTTCACCACCTGTGAAGCAACTCCTGTGCAGGTAGGGAGCCAGGGGCTTGAACTGGGATCCTTACGCTGCCCTTGCACTTGGCACCACTTGCACTTAACCGGCTGTGTTAATATTTTTATTATCTTTATTTACTTATTTATTGAATAGAGACAGCCAGAAATTGAAAGGAAGGGGGAGATAGAGAGGGAGAGAGACAGAGAGACACCTGCAGCCCTGCTTCACCACCTGTGAAGCTTTCCCCTTGCAGGGCTTGAACCTGGGTCCTTGCCCACTATAACATATGTGCTCAACCAGGTGTAACACCAGTGGCTACTTCCACTATAAGCTTTGAAAAGTAGGTTCCATTTTCTGCATGTTAATTAATGTTAAAGTTTGGAACAGAAAAAAAAAAAGCACACTCAAACAGAAAGGACATGTATAGCCTATATTATAAAATATCTAATATTATTGCTTCACTTATATCAACTCATCTTCTACCGTGATTAAACTAAAGAGAATTGGTATCCTACGTCAAATTTCAACTAAGAAATTCCATTTTTCAACTACCTAAGAGACTCCGAATTTATCACTACATTTTTTTGTCCCCACAGCAGACCTCTCACTGACCAGAACTTGGTGTTATTTGTTGGGGAATAACAGTCTCCCTTTTAATGAATGTTAAGGAAAGTCCAGATAAGATACACACTTAGTTCAAGGAAAATAAGAAGCAAAAAGTAGTCTTCCAGTAACTTAGTATTTTCATGAGACTTGTTAAAAGATGAATCAAGTGCTACCCAATGGGCAACTTAGTGCAGTGTTTTGGATTATGAATTTAAGTCTATAAATAATAAAGGCATTTGTCTTTTTGCATCCATTAGAAAGGAAGCACTGGGTTTGACTAATATTAAAATATACTCTGTAGAGCGATCAAATAACTTCACCTCTAGCACAAAGGATGATTATTTATTTATAGCTAATCTGATTAAAAGCTGGGAAGCTGTATTTGGAAAAAGGAAATTGGGAAAAATTACATATAAAAATCCATGGGGGTAGAGTTGTTTTTATCATATTACAATGATAGCTGAGTTTTATTAGCACATTTTATCCCATTTCTAATATTCTTACTCAACTTTTAGGATTTATTTAAGTAGCATTGTGTGAAAAACTGATATTCAACAAGTATCCCTCTAAAAAGTGACACTCAAGGCTTGGTTCTTCTTTCACAGTCACAGACATTAATTACTCTGATAAGAGGAGAAGGGAAGGAATTTGCAAGAGCTGTATATATATATATATATTTTTTTTTTTTTTTCTCTCTCTCTCTTATTTTTACCAGAGCACTGCTTAGCTCTGGCTTATGGTGGTAAGGGGTACTGAACCTGGAGCTTTGGAACCTCAGGCATGAGAGTGTCTTTGCATAACCATTATGCTATCTACCCCTAACAGAGCTGTATCCTAAAACTAAAACTAAGGTGGAAACCAAGATTTGGAAATCATTTTAATATATTTTTAAATGTGCTAATACACAGCCTAACTATACACTGCAACAGGCAAACAAAAGCTGATCAGGAGGAACTATAATGATCAGATGATCAAAAAGAAATGAAATGCCTCTGGTTGTCAACTGAAGACCTCCTAATCCTTTTTATTTATTTATTTATTTATTTATTTATTTATATTTATTTTATTTACTTATTCCCTTTTGTTGCCCTTGTTGTTTTATTGTTGTAGTTACTATTGTTGTTGTCGTTGTTGGATAGGACAGAGAGAAATGGAGAGAGGGAGGGGATGACAGAGAGGAGGAGAGAAAGATAGACACCTGCAGACCTGCTTCACCGCCTGTGAAGCGACTCCCCTGCAGGTGGGGAGCCGGGGTTCGAACCGGGATTCTTATGCCGGTCCTTGTGCTTTGCGCCACCTGCACTTAGCCCGCTGCGCTACAGCCCGACTCCCCCTAATCCTTTTTATTAACATTACTTCCCAGATGCAGTCATCTGCTACTTACATATTAGGAAAGAGATCAGAGAAGAGCTTCCCGTTAGCATTTCCTACTCTGCTACTAATAGACATACTTTTATTGGTCTCTAAGTAAGAAATGAAAGAGTATGCATTTCCTCTTCTCTCCTGAGGACAGTATAGGCACTTCCTGGTGTCCGGTGTACCCTGACTCCTCCTTATTACTAATCACAGACTGAACAGAAAATGAATTATGAATACAGGCACAAATAAGACCTCTGGGTCACACAGAATCACGTGAACACACATATAAGTAAACAATATTTCTGGGAGTCTGGAAGTAGCACAGCGTGTTAAGTGCACGTGGCGCAAAGCGCAAGAGGGCTGGGCATAAGGATCCCGGTTCGAGCAGGTCAGCAGGTGTCTATCTTTCTCTCTCCCTCTCTGTTTTCCCCTCCTCTCTCCATTTCTCTCTGTCCTATCCAACAACGAGCGGCATCAACAACAATAACCACAACAAGGCTACAACAACAAGGGCAACAAAAAGGGGGGAGGGAACGGCCTCCAGGAGCAGTGGATTCGTGGTGCAGGCACTGAGTCCCAGCAATAACCCTGGAGGCAAAAAAAACAACCAACCAACAAACAATATTTCTGTTAGTCCACTACTCAAAGATCATTCAATACAATTAGTCCTGAGAAAGATACTGAGGTGCTGATCATTGGCACAGTCGTGCTCATCTTATTCATTTTCCTAATTTGGCTTCCCTGTGTTTTAATTCAAAGCTCACCATTATACTTCTCTTTATCAAGATGGCTTTGAACAAAAGGCATATATGCCACAGTCTAAGATGGTCTGTCATTTATATACCTACTATACTGTGAATTATTAATTTCTACACTCTCCATCTGCAGTGGGAGCTGTGAATGAAGATTCTCCTAGCAGCCAGGAAGGTGGACCACACCCTGTGAAGCACCCAGCTGTCTCTGAGAAAACAAACACTGAATGATACCATTCCAGGCTGCAGGAGATGCACTGCAGTTCTCAAAACAAGCTGTGACTGGGGCAGAGAAGCAGAAAAGTGAAACCATAGCAAGATAAAAGATACACGTGTCTATCTACACTTGACGAGGCCTCAGTCTAGTTCAGAAGAATTGCTGTCACTGTTTACTAGGGGACTGACAGATAAACAGCATAATCCAAAGGCAGACAAAGCTAATTTTGTTGTAGGTGGCAACTGTAATAGGTAAAGGGGTTAATAGCTATATACAGAAACAAAATATCTCCAAGAAGCTATCATCAAAGACTCTTAACAGTTGAAAAATGCGCTAAAGTGGTTGGCACCAAACGATCTGAACAAATAACATAAACTTCTTTTTTTACCCCTCATATTAATTAAATAGTGATTTATATGACGACAAATTAATAGGAGTGTACACAAACACCATTCCCACCACCAAAGGCTGTGTCCTATTCCACCTCCCCCACCCCAGCCGCCCCAGGAAGCCAAATATCCACCCTCAACTTCACCCCAGGGTTTTTACTTTGGTGCCCTACTCCAGATTCAGTCAAATTCTGCTTTTAGTTTCCCTTTCTAATGTAAACCTCTTAAGAAAACAGTAGCCATAATAAACATACTGGCAGAATGTAGGTAAAAATCAACAGGCAGGGCAGAGGGTAGACAGCCTAATGGTTATACAAACAGGCTTTCATGCCTGAGGCTCCAAAGTCCCAGGTTCAATCCCCCATACAACCACAAGCCAGAGCTGAACAGTGCTCTGGTTAAAAATAAATAAATAAAATCAACAGGCAATACAATATGTATCTTCATTTGTAATTACTCTCAAGCCTGATTCATGCAGAATAAGAATAAAACTTTCTACTCATGATTTCTCAGTTCCAACATTACTGACATTTGGGTCCTGATAATTCTTTGTTGTATGGGTCCAAACTGAATGTGTTTAGAAGCATCACTGACCTCTATACACTACAGACCAATAGCACTTCACCACAGTTTGGCAGTTGTACAGGTGCATTTGAACCTATATTCTCTACATTTTGACTCTGAGGAGAGTGTCATAAAATGAAATGATGGGAAAGTCTTAGCTCAGTCTTGTGAAGTGCTCAGAATTTAAGTCTTTTAAGTATCTCAGGAGAGAAAAAATAATTATTCTTAGTATCTCAAACACTTGAAAATTAACTTATCTTTTTTTTCTGCCCAGTTATATATGAAAATGGCCTTAAAATTGCTAAAGCTGAAGCAAATTTTTGGTTTTAGGTTATTCCAGAGATGATTATTTATCATTAACACACCCTTTTCTGACTGCCCAATCCTGTCTTATCAGATGTAGGAAGGAAAAATGGAATACTACTGGCTTTTCTTTAATCTGGCCAACAGTGATTGTAAAAGTTACAACTATAAAGAAAAGTATGTATGTGTACACACACACACACACACTATTGCAGAACATCCCCACTCAGAAAATACTTGAGAACTACAAAAAAAAAAAAAATGGCAAAAGAAGAAGTACAAGTTTGACAAGTCAAACAGAAAAAGGAGAACTTTTACTTGAGTTACAGACATGCTTTTTTAAGCTTGCTAAAGGTCCCAGATGATATCACTGCAGGCTAATTCAGTGATCACATACTTGGCTAGTGAGATTAACACAGGTCCCATTACACTGTAAGAATGAGACAGCAGTGACCTGTTATACAAGTAAAAATATAGAACATCAATATTATCTTTGATTTCCCCCAAACTGTATCAGTTTACAAAGAAAATGACCAGCTGCCTACAGAATGAATAAACACTTAATCATAACGCTGGGTCTCCCAAATCACTTCCAGTTCTAGGTTAGACTCTGGGTCTCCCAGGGTATCTTGGATATAATCAGTTTTTTTTTTTTTTTTTTTTTTGCCTCCAGGGTTATCACTGGGGCTCGGTGACTACACCAGGAATCCACTGCTCCTGGAGGCTATTTTTTCCATTTCACTGCCCTTGTTGTTGTTCTTATATCTGTTGTTGTTGGATAGAACAGAGAAATCGAGAGAGGAGGGGAAGACAGAGAGAGGGAGAGAAAGATAGACACCTGCTGACCTGCTTCACTGCTTGTGAAGCGACCCCCTTGCTGGTGGGGAGCCAGGGGCTTGAACCAGGATCCTTACACCAGTCCTTGAGCTTCCAGTACCATGTGAGCTTAACCCACTGTGCTACCACCTGGCTCCCAGATATAACCTCTTTTTATCCTACTGGAAACATAAGATCATATACTTTGTAAGAATAGTATTACAGATCTGTAGAGGCAATGAAGCCATTTTGCTTCTCTACATCTTTAAGTCTCTCTTTCTCTACCTCTCTTTGTCCTTCCTTCCATTCTTCCTTTTGTTCTCTTGCTATTTTTTTTTAAAAAAAGTTATTTTATTTATTTATTTTCCCTTTTGTTGCCCTTGTTGTCTTTCTTTTGCTATTTCTTAAGAGCTACTAAACCTCTCCAATATCTTGCTGTGAGAGCATAGACAAGCCAAAGCAGGAGAGTTCTTTAGAAGGGTCATTTGAAAACTGTGAGAGAAAGAGTAAGAGGCAAGTATGGAGTTTGCATAGGGAATCCCTATTTCTGTGATTACTATAGGGCCATGAGAGTAGAGAGGCAAGAAGCACCAAAGCTTTCTTCAATGCAGTGGGAGTGGGGCCAGGACCTTGGGTCATGTACATGGCAAAGCATTGTACTAGCTAAGTAAGCTATTTTGCCATCCCTCAATCATGTTTTAAAAGCAAGGGAGTGAAATCTTGACTCTGTTTTTCACACCAGAACTTCATATTCTCAATGTTGTAAAACTCTAAAATAATGCCAAAATTGCAATTAAAGGAAAAGCCATAAAAATGAGGGACTACTACAGAAAACTGTGGGAGCAGAAAGAGTGTAGAGGGCCAGGAGAGAGCTCACCCAGTGAAATGAACATTTTATCATGTTTGAAGATCAAGGTTTGAACCCCCCAGTCATCATATGGAAGCACTTGCACAAGAAACCCTTCATGAGTAGTGGAGCAGTACTGTGGTGTCTTGTCTTTATCCTGCCTCTTTCTCCCTTTATTTTAATTTTATTTTAATGAAAGCGCACACGTGCACGTGCACACACACACACTGGGGGGGGCGGGGCGGAGAGGAGAAAGACACACAGAAAGCAACAGAGAGAAAGAACAGAGCATTGCTCAGCTCTGGTTTATGGTGGTACCAGCTGGAGACTGAACCTGGGATGTCTGAGCTTCAGGCATGAAAGACCTGAAGTGTATGCTTTCGCTCTATCTGCTTCTCACGTTGTATCTGTAAAAAGGAGAGACTGCCAAAAGTGGTGGAATAGTGTAACTGCCAAAGTTCCAGAGAAAACCCTGCTAGGAAACAAAAAGAAGAGAGGAAGAGGGAGAGAGAGGTAGGCAGGAGGTCAGGTGGGTGATTCATCACATCTGGTTGAGTAATTTTTTTTTGGGAAAAAAAAAAAAAAACTTTGTCAAGCTGGGTCCTCACAAACATGCACTTTCACTACTCTGGGCCAATTAAATAATGCATTTATAGATTTACTTGTTTGCTTATTTATTTATTGAGTGAGACAGAGACCCATCAGATCACTACTCTGAAAAATGCACTGATGAAGATGGAACCTGGAACTTCAAGTCTGCAAAGCCTGTACTCCAACTGCTGATTCACCTCTCTGGCTGGAAAAAAAAAAAAGTTGTTTTATATTTTTCTGGAAGGAACTAAGTGTCTCATACATGGGAGACAACACTGAACCAACTTAGTCAATTTTTCTATTGTATATTTTCATGGAAGAGAGTGAAACCAAAAATATTGCTTCATCACTCATGGAGTTCTACCTGTGAGTTCTTTCAGTCCTCATGTGGTACTGGAAATGGGAGTCCATGGCCTCACTCATTGAAAGCATGTGCTTTGCTTGCTGAATCACAATCCCTATCTCTAGCATTGAAATTCTTTAATGAAACTTCTCTGAGTTTACATGTATATGTTCCAAGTAAAATATATTTCCTGCTTATGGGTAACAGTAAAAGATGTGTGATATATAAAATCAGGTAATGTCATCACCTCCACTTTAAAAGAGCAGTGAAAACTACGGTGATTATCTTTTTTCTTTTCTTTTTTTGCCTCCAGGGTTATCGCTGGGGCTCCATGCCTGCACTAAGAATCCACTGTTCTTGGAGGACATTTTTCCCATTTTTGTTGTCCTTGTTGTTATTATTATTGTTACTGCTGTCATCGTTGTTGGATAGGATAGAGAGAAGTAGAGAGAGGAGGGGAAGACAGAGGAGGGGAGAGAAAGACACTTGCAGACCTGCTTCACTGCTTGTGAAGCGACACCCCTGCAGGTGGGAGCTGGGGGCTCGAACCAGGATCCTTAAGCTGGTCCTTCCTCTTTGCACCACTTGCGCTTAACCCGCTGCTCTACCGACCAGCCCCCAGTGATTATCTTTGGGAGGTGGGAGGGTGGGAAAACATAACTTTGGTGGTGGGTGTGGTATGGAGCTATTCCCTGCAATCCTATAATCTAAAAAAAAAAAAAAAAATCCACAAAAAACAGAATTCAGGTTTCTAGTGTGGCACTGAAGATAACAGATCTAAGGTACAAGTGGAGACTTTCCTCGTTTTATTTTCCACCAGGGTTATCTCTGGGGCTGGGTGCCTTGCAGGAAGACTCCAACACTTTCAGTGGCCTTTTTTTTAAAGTTTAATTTTATCTATTTATTTTAATGATTTTATTTATTTTTTGGATAGACAGAAATTGAGAGGGAAGGGGGTGACAAAGATGGAGGGAGAGAGAGAGACACCTGCAGCACTGCTTCACCACTTGCCAAGCTTTCCTGCAGGTGGGGACTGGGGGGCTGGAACCGGATCCTTGCTCATTGTAACATGTGCACTCAACCAGTGCGCCCCCACCTGTCCCCTAATTTTATTTATTTTTTGATTGAAATATGGAGAAATATGGAGGAGGAAGAGAGAGAGAGGCACTTACAGCACTGCTCCATCACTCATTAAGTCCCCCTCCACCTCCAACTCCCCAGGTTCAAGACCCAGGCCCTCCTGTGCTAACACTTGGACTCCACTGAGTGGCCCGGGCATACTGAACATCATTCCTGTACTCACTTAGGGCAACAGACTAAGAAAATATGAATTAAATAAAGAGATAGTAATTGTGATACAATTAGTAAAGAGAATGAAGATTTTACAGGTATACAGCCCTGAATAAATTTAATACCTGCTCTGCCAATAACCAGCTGTGTGGGTTTGTAACTGAGTCTTTTTTGTGCCTCAACTTCACTTAGATTGTATGAAAGAGACGTTCAGAAAGCTGTATATTTTAAATAATTTAAGGCATGGTAGATAGCTTAGATCACAAAGTAAAAGCTATTGTTAAAATGATTATTGGTGTGCTTTTTCCTGGTTCTAGAAGTCACATTTAATACGATATATAATTTTGAAAGTGTGAATATCAGTGAATTAAAGCGTAAAGTATAGGAAACCAGCAGAAGTGACACAGATCAGTCCAAGAGTTGCTGCTGGTGTTGAGGAAGAGAAGTGGCCAAATGAAGATCAGGGAGTTTAGTTCAGGTAACCTGGGAATCAAGAGAAACAACACTGCGTAACCGTAAAGACAAACAACTATTTCGTTTTTTCTCAAAGAACATAGCAACATCCATCTTCTTCCTTTGCGTCCTGGCTGGAGCAGGACTGAGGAGTTACTGAGGAAGCACATCTGGTTGGCGCCCGCCCACCAGACCCTGGCGCTAAAGGGCACGGATGTTCGGAGCAACTCACCCCGGAGACTCCGTTGATACTGCCCCAGAATCTCCTCCAGGGTAGAGGTCTCCGGGGACTTCGCCAGGATCACAGACTCGGTGCTCATAGATGGGAGATACGTGGAAAAGTGTCCAGTGATCTCCCCTCAGGGAACAAGAGGCCTTAGCGCCAGGGAAGCGCTAGTCCGCTTCCTGCCGCTGCTGTCATTAGGGAGCACGGAACTCCCAAGTCAGCTCCAGGGAGTTCGCCCCACCCCCTGCTCCTTTCGGTGGACGTCGGGAGATGTAGTGTCTAGGCTGAGGGTCCGTTGTACTTAGCGCCCCCAATTGCGCTTCCAACTAAACTACAATTCCCAGAAAGCATCGCGCTCCAGGCGCAAGCTCGGGAGATTTGGCTCTCAAATTCGGTTGCCAAGAGACTGCTTGAAGACTCCTCCTTTTTTCTGCTTTAATCGCATCCTGATGTTTGGACCACCCAACTGACAGAAGTGTTCTCTAAAGGCCTTGACACTTTACTAGTGTGTAATTGATCGTTAAGGATCCTCAAGGATACAAATAACAAGCTTTGAACTCTTCAGCCGCGATCTTTATGAGAATATCCAAATAAATCGTCAAGCATGAGAAGCTCTAATGTTTCCAAACATCCTAGATAATGAAAGCTGCGGACACTATAAACCCTAGCATGCCGGGCAACGCGAAGACCCCCTGGAGTTGGCGCATTGCCCGCCGGGAACTGTAGTCCTTGTTGACTGCGGTCCCAGCTATTGCCAGTGTCCACTTCATTGTTCAAGCAGGTCTTCGGGGATACGCCTGCGCAGTAGGACACTGGAGAAGCCCCAGGGAGAGACCCTCGCACAACCGCTTTTCATTGTCTGTATTTGACGCCTGCGCACTCGGAGATCGTTGGGCCTGGCAAGGAGGAGGGGACAGGGCCTGGCTCTTCGCCCTTTCGCCCGGCGCCTGCGCACTGGGCAGCCGCTCTTTGCCGTTACCGCTATGTGTGGGTTGTGTGTGGAATAACGTTATAGCCCAGCGGAGCCGATCGCAGCGGTAGAGACGAAGACGACAAAGGTGAAGACGACGACGAGGACGGGGTGGAGGGAGGATGGCGTGCTAGAGACTCACGGGACGCGACGCGCCCCGCCTCCCCGGTTGGGCTCCCTTCTCGGCGGCGAGGGGTGAGTGATGCGCTGAGCTGCTCAGCTCCGCGCTGCCAGTCCCCTGGCCGCTGCCTTCCCGCATCCTCCGCCGCCTTGCTGCATCCGCGATGCGGGGCGCGGCCCGGGTAGGGCGGGGTGCGGGACCGGGCGGCCCGGGGGGGGGCTTCCCGGATGCTCCGCGCGGCGCCGCCGCCCCCGGGGCAGCGACCGGGAGCTCGGCGGGGCCGCTCCTCCCCCTCCCCCGCGTCCCCCCGGTCCCGTGACCTCCGCTTCCCGGGGCCCCCGGCCTTCGCCCCCGAAATATGCTGAATCCTTTCCAGCTGCCTGGAGGCTTTGTGCAGCCTCCCCATCCCTGCGCCGTTGCAGATCGCGAGGGTGCGGGCAGCGCCAGGAGGGAATGGCCGCGCTGTCGCCGGCGAGGGCTGTGACGATCCTGCCCGTGTGGCTGCGGGGGTGGGGGGTGCGGGAGGTTAGCTGGCGCCTCCCGGTGCGGGGAGGAGGGCGGAGAACGCTGTCACGCTGCCCGCTCGGCGCTGCAACCCGCGGAGCCTGGAGCCCCCGGCGAAGCCCGGGAGGAGAGAGGCTTCCTGTCGGCTTCATTGTCCTAAGAGCCCCACGCAGGGTGGTGGTTTATGAGAGAGAGGGGGAGAGAGGGAAGGAAGGAAGGAAGGAAAAAAAGATCTTCAGCTGCTCAGCAGAGCCCAGGGCGGGAAGGCGCGGGATTTTGTATCTTAAGTCGTGGAATCTTCCTCTTCTCTCTCTCTCTCTCTTTTCCCTTGGCGTTTGGTCGAGTCGTGTTTATCTGAAGACTGTGAGCTTCTGGAAGCCAGGGGCAGTGCTGGTGCAAGCCCGGCCAGAGTGATCGATGTAAGATTACTCCATGACTGAAGAATGGACCAGGAAGGCAAAGGCCCTGACAGCCAAGCTGTTGTGTGGCAGGAAAATGAGCCAGCAGAATTGTTTTTTCTTTCTTTTCTTTTCAGTTGGGTGGGTAATGCAGTCAAGTTCCTATGGGGATAGATTGGGATACATCTTTCCATCTGTCACCCCCCCCCTTTTTTTTTTCCAGTGAAAGCAAAGCTAACACAACATAGGCCTGGTGCACACTTCCCTGCCTGAATTTGTTCAGATTTTTAATCTCTTAACGAAATTTCACCCATTTGGGAGAAATGTGGTGAAGCAGTTGAAACCCTTGATCGAAAATAAAGGAATGCATCTTTTAAAAATGATAGATGTGAACTTGAAGCTTGCAATGCCTACCAAGGTTTGCTGGGAAATGTGGCTGATGAAGCAGCATGGGGAGGGACATGTAGAGGAGACTAATCCCAGAGAGCTAACACTAACTGGGGAGGCCTCAAAGATTGAGAAACTCAGTCCTGGAAATAGTTCCTTGGAAGTTGCAAGCCGTTTTGTATCTCTCTGCCCTCATTTTTTTTTTTTTAAGTCAAACCAAGTCTCCTTTTCGTTCTTCTTCGCAGAATGTGGGCGTTTGAAAAATTGCAGTCTAAATGTATGTCACAGAGATGGAGAAAGATTCCAAAACTGAAAAGTTAAACTGATTTGCAAAGTCGGCCCAAAGAAAGGCAGAGCCAAAGAAAGCTAAGGTCTTTTTCCAAAAAAAATTGCTTTTTCTTGTTTTCCCTACCTTCTGAAAAATTATGGAAATCTGGTCTACTTTTTTTCTTTTAGTTGTGATAGTCATGTACATTAATTCCTAGTTGTATTATTCTAGTTGTTTTCTTTGTGATTTGAAAATTTTAAAGCTGGGCCTGAGAGATGAGAAGCAGCAGCACACCAGACTTGCATAAGTGTAGCCCCAGAGTTCCCAGGTTCATTTCAGATCTCCATCCTATTCTGGGACTGAGTAGTGCTCTGGTCTCTCTCTCTCTCTCTCTCTCTCTCTCTCTCTCTCTTTTTCAAATCTCAAAAAAAAATTTGAAAAATAGCAGAAGTGTTGAAGTAGAAATTGCACTTCATAAGTTAATGTAGCTGATAGAGGGAAAGGTCCCCCAATATAGGCTTTTCATAAGAACAGAATTTTTCAAGAGTTGGAGTTTTCTCCCTTTGAGTTATTATAACCAATTTTTAATATTGTTTCCTAATATTCAGTAAAATGTTTATAGTAAACTATATAAATTATGTTAAAAATGAAATTGCCACATAGCAAGAACCTATTAAGTTTATTTTTCTTGAGTGGATTATATTCTTTCAACTTCAAAAACTTGACTTTTTGAGAAAAATCTCTTGTTGAGCTTTTCGTCACAATCAACTCCTTTTTTAGAGTTGATTTTGCCATAAAGTTCATTTTGTCTTACAATTGCTGTCATTCGGCTCTACATTGCATTTCAGTAACTTTAAAAAATATTTTAATAGTTGTATTAAATTTCAACTTACTTAGCCATAATCTATAATTGAATATGCATGTGGAATTATATTAAATCAAACTTTAAATGTATTTTACTGGTCAATTTAATGGGCTTCTAAAATTACTTTTTATGGAAATAACCATCTGCATGTTTTCTATCTCATTGGTAGAGTACTAAATTTCACACTCTAAAATTATCATTCTGCGTTTACTGCAAATATTAAGGTACTTAAAAAAATTCTGTACTGTGGTCTGGGAGGTGGCACAATGGATAAAGCATTGGATTCTCAAGCATGAGGTCCTGAGTTCAAGCCTCAGCAGCATGTGTACCAGAGTAATATCTGGTTCTTTCTCTCTCTCTCCTCCTATTATTCCCATTAATAAATAAAAATTTTTTAAATCTGTACTTAGTGATTCACATTACCAGTTTATCATTGAGAAAAAAAAGAACCATAGTCAGATATCACTCATTTAATACTGACTACTGTATATATTTAAGATTGTCAACATACTTTTTATTTAACAAAATTCTATTCTTGAAAAAGTTGTTGTTTCCATTAATGTATAATTTTTTCCCTTTGTAATGGACATCAGGGTATTTAGCAATACACTGTTCTAATTACACCAAGCAGCGTGCTATTAAAGTGTTTAGTAAAAGATCACACAGTTGCAAACTCTTCTCAGAGTATAACAAAAGAACTCAGATACCACATGAAAATTTTTTGGTAGAAATCATAGGTTGGAGCATTAGATACTTGTACGTTTTAGTAACAAATGAGTTTCATTTGTAGGGAGAATACTCAGACTACCTGTATTTCATAAAGTTACTATTTTTTTAATTACCATGACTTATCTATTGATGGGACTTGGTGCCTACACGATGATTCCAATCTCTCTCTCTCTCTCCAGATAGAAATTGAGAGGGGAGTGGGTGATAGAAAGGGAAAGACAAAAAGTGATACCTGCAGACCTGCTTCATCACTCCTGAAGTTCCCTCCCTGCAGGTGGGATGGGGGCCTCAACTGGAGTTCTTTTGAGTGGTAAAATGTGCACTCGGCTGGGTATGCCATCACTTGGTCCCTTTCATAAATGTATTAACCAAAGATTTCTATTTTAATTTATGTACTTCATATTTTTTGAGGGATACGTTCACCAGAGAGTTGGCTGGTGTGAATGAAATAACAAAAAAGTCTGCCTAAACTTTATATGCGCTTCCAGTTAATTGAAGTGATTGTGCAACAATGTATTATAATTGCTTTTGACCAAATTGAACTTTGCAGCCAATATGTAGTAAAGAGAAAGCCCATTTTTTATGTCTTAAGGTAAAAAAGAGACCAGCAGAGACAACAGTAATGAAAACCTTGCAGAAATTACTTACTTACACACTGGGATTGTACATAGATGGGTTAAAGAATTCCAAGTATGTTTTGCTTCTTAAGTTTCAAAAATTAAAAAGTGAGACACCGAGAAGAAGTAATTCTTTTAGGTTTATCAGTAACTACTAACAAAGAAAATACTACTCTTTGGGGCTTACTAGTTAAATAAACCAGTGCCTGTTGGGTGCCTACGAAGTGCTCGGCAGAGACCAAGTGTGTGTCTAATTTATACACCAGTTTTGTAAGGTGGTATTTTACACATTTGAAATTGGGACCCTTGAAGCACAATCAGTGAGCTTATTATTAAAATAATAATCAAGCTGTTATTAAATTGAAGTTTATTTTCGTTTCCTTATTAGGGAATTAATGATTCACAGTCAGTAGTAAAATACAATAGTTGTACATGTATAACATTTCCACATCTGATCTCTTGTTTTCTAACCCAAACTGATACCTTTTCAGTCATCGCTTTCCACTGAGTTGAAAAAGTGTGTATTTATTCTCTCCTGATTCACAAAATTTTAGGACTAGAAGAGACTTTAGTAGTCTTATATGGCTTATCTCTGACTGATAATATCACTTACTGAGTTCACCTTTACAACATTTTGACGTTCATCATATGGGCATCCGTTGACTCATTTAAACATTTGAAAAGTAGTAAAAAAAAAAAAAAAGTAACTTCAATTGAACTAGTATCTCCTTTACTGTGTCACTTTTTTCTCATTGTTAGCATTTCTGTCTTTGAGAGTATACGACAGTAAAGTTTTATCTCAACATGTCAGGTCTTCCTGGCTTTCTCTGAATATTATACGACCCCAGCATTTGCATGTGATATGGCCTCCTTTACCAATCTCTCCTCTGTCAGCTACACTGAGTTTTATCAGAGCTTTTTCTTCAGATCCACTTTTAGTTATGGTCTAAATGCAGTGTATTATTTAATGCAGAAATTATCCCTTACTTTATTTCAGGCTGTGCACTTGTTTACAGTCTAAAATAGTGTTAACTCTTTGAAAGCAATCGAATGCCTGCCAGTTCTTATAACAAAATGAGAGGGAAACATTGTAAGACTTTCCAAGTTGTCTTATGCACTTAAGAGGTTTAATTTTTGAGGTTCAGTATTTCTACTTTTCTCATGTTAAAATTAAGTGTATGAAATAGTAGTGTTAGTCATGTTTCTTTTGGTATATTCCTTGGGCTTTTGCTTGTTTGTAATTTAAGTATCACTAGTAGACTATACTTGAAGTAGGACTCAAGGGAAGGGCATGCTTGGGTGGACATTTGTTTATTTAGGTTGAGGATTTTGAGAATTGAGATCTGATGCTCTCAAATTGTGACTGCTTAGCAAGAACTCATCATAACATATTGTAAGGAAATGCCCAGAGAGGTAATACCGAGGTGTTACGGAGAACAAGTAAAAGACCTATTTGATACAGATAAAAGAATGCTCAATCGCCTATACTACCATCAGTCACCAAAACAACTGTAAAGAATTTAGGTAGTATCCTTCCTTTGTAAACTGTCTCTAAGAAAATACTTATATTAGACTTCTCTTTATTCTTATCATTGAGGATACTCACATTTCTCCCCAGAAATTATTGAATCTTGACTCATGAACAAAATTTTATTCATAGGTAGACCCCTGCTGTTTGGTGAATGGACAAAACTGCTACTACTGATGCTCTTCAGTGAGTGGAATTCACTTTCAGCAGTTACCTCATAATCACTGATTGTGTCTTGTGTGAGGGTCACCTAACTATCTTGAATATGTCACCTAACTATAGGAACTCAATTTCTCCATCTATAAGGTAAAGCTAGTAATAGTTAAAATACAAAAAAAAAAAGGGAGTCGGGCGGTAGCGCAGTGGGTTAAGCACAGGTGGCGCAAAGCACAAGGACCGGCTTAAGGATCCTGGTTCGAGCCCCCAGCTCCCCACCTGCAAGAGAGTTGCTTCACAGTCAGGGAAGCAGGTCTGCAGGTGTCTATCTTTCTCTCCCCTTCTCTGTCTTCCCCTCCCCTCTCCATTTCTCTCTGTCCTATCTTAACAAGGATGGCATCAATAACAACAATAACTACAACGATAAAACAAGGGCAACAAAAGGGAATAAATATTTAAAAAAATAAAAAATAAATAAAAAAACAAGCAAACAAAAAAAATGAGGTATAACAGACAGGTGAAAGTTACAGTTACTGTTACCTCCTTACCCCATTGTCCCAAGGGTGAGACTACCTAATAGTGTTAGATATGAAGGAATATGTTGGTGATTACTGGGGTGACAAGATCTTTTTTTTTCCATTCTGATTCTGTAGGACTACTATTAAAAGAAAAAACAAAAAACAAAACGTGTGCCTTTCATTCCTGCAGGCACCTTTAACAGCATACATCATTTTGGGGGCAGAGGGAAAAAAAAAGTGCTAGAAAGAGGCTGTAAGATAACTTTCTTCCTAATTTTAAACCCATCCTCATCTTTTACTTCTAAAGTGGAATGTTTGAATAATAAGGGTGAAGGCAGAAAAAGGGAAGCATGGCTGCTAAATCCCCCCTCACCCCCCAGGCCTACAAAGAAAATTATGCTCTCTTAACTGTTTTCTTTTCTGGTTCCATCTATAAGTGAGATCATCTGGTACTTATCTTTTCCTTTTTGACTTATCTCACTTAATACAAAGCTTTCAATGAACTAAAAATTTGATCATGTATGGTCATTAAAAAAAATCTGTTGGCATTTTTTCATTGTATTTCTAATTTAAATTGCGTGTGTGTTCCATTTGTTCATTTTTCCTAAAAGCATGCTCATTGCTCATAACAACTCCGTGTCTTACATAGTAAAACTTTTCTCAGATTGTCTTTTGTTTTTTAAATTTGTTATTTTTTTAAAAAAAATTATGTTTCCTAGGAGGGTTAATGGCTTATAGTAAATACACTTATTGGTACATGTGTGAAATTTCTCAGTTTTCTGCAAAACACTCTCCCCCCCCAGCCTAGGTCCTCCTCCACCATCATGCACCAGGACCTGAAAGACCCCTTGCCCCCTCAGAGTTCTTTACTTTGGTGTAATGCACTAAATCCAGTCCAAGTTTACTTCCCCTTTCTGTTCTTATTTCTCAATTCCTGTCCGTGAGATCATCCCATATTCATCTTTCTCTTTCTGTATTATCTCATTTAACATGACTCCTTCAAGCTCCATTTAAGATGAGGCAAAGAAGGTGAATTCATCATTCTTAATAGCTGAGTAGTATCCTATTGTATATATACCACAACTTACTCAGCCACTCATCTGTTGTTGGACACTTAGATTGCTTCCATGTTTTGGCTATTACAAATTGTGCTGTTATGAACATAGATATACACAGATCTTTTTTGGATGATGGTAAGTTCTTTTTTCTTTTTTTTTCTTTTGTTTATGAAGTAATCCCACTACAAAATTTCATTATCTCTTCATTTATGTATTTTTTTCTAGAACTCATTTGAATTTTTACATATAAAAATTAATTTAGCTAAAACATATTACACATTCATACCTTTCCTTTTGTCTCACTGTTTATAACTTCATTATCTGTCACAATTGAAATGTTTTCTTTGAATATTTTTCTGAATCTTTCATTTGTCTGTATGCCTATATTCCTTTGCCATTATAACAGAGCCATGTTCATATGTTAATAATATCTACTATGGGCTGGGGAGATAGTATAATGGTTATGTCAAGTCTGAGGTTCCGAGCTTCCTGGTTCAACCCCTAGTACTACCTTACGCTAGAGTTGAGCAGTGGTCTGGGCTAAATAACTTTATCCCTATGTTTTTTTCTGCATCTCTCTTTTGGGGGCATTGTTTGTGCGTGTGTTTAAAGAGTAATAGTACAGTTTTGTTTTAAGTTGAAAGTTACTGAAGGAAATATACACTATCTGAAATCTACATGATTCTGTTTCATTCAGAAGTATTCATTCTTAGTTTCATCTCACTAATTTCCACTTCCATTGTTCCCCTGCCTTTCACCTGTATGAATTTCTGTTTGGGGCATTTCAGTGAAGTAAGAGCTTTTGTTTGATGTGAGAAAGCATGGTCTAACTCCCTAATTCTAAGTGGTGCATAAAAAATTCCAAAATGTTAAGCCTCTGTCATTTATGGAATTCAAATGTAATAAATGGAAGAAGAAAAATAATATGATTAAACAGAGGTTAGTTGATGTAAAATTTAGAAATCTGGGGCGATGCCATGGGTGGCTAAGAGATGGAAGTATTTGTTCAGCTGAAACAGGCCTAGTAATGACTGTGACTAATATTCTGGATGTAATTTATTGATAGGGTTTGAGACCATTTTCCTAATCAGATTTGGCTTCATTTCAGGTTAATGAATAACTCCAGGCACCCACAGACATAAGATGAAATATGTAAATGTAAACATACAATGAATATTTCATTGAAGAGTGCTTTCTTAACTTTTGCTTTCATCTACTTCATGTCTATTTTTTTGAATTTCTTTATTGGAGGATTAATGTTTTACAGTTGACAATAAATACAATAGTTTGTACCTACATAACATTTCTCAGTTTTCCACATAACAATACAACCCCCACTAGGTCCTCTGTCATCCTTTTCCAGGACCTGTACTCTTCCCCCCCCCCCCCAAACCCCAAGTCTTTTACTTTGGTGTAATACACCAACTCCCAGTTCAGGTTCTACTTGTGGTTTGTTTTCTGATCTTGTTTATTTTTACAGTAGAATTTCTATATCTGAATTGTTCTCTTTCTGACTTTCTCAGATTTCTGAGGAGTCTGTCAGGACACTGAATCAGTAATGATTTGAAAGCATTAGAAATAAAGGCTGGGAGTAGGGTGGTGGCACAGCGGGTTAAGTGCACATGACGCAAAGCGCAAGGACCGGCATAAGGATCCTAGTTCGAGCTCCCAGCTCCCCACCTGCAGGGGCGTCGATTCACAGGCGGTGAAGCAGGTCTGCAGGTATTTTTCTCTCCGTCTCTCTGTCTTCCCCTCCTCTCTCCATTTCTTTCTGTCCTATCCACCAACAATGACATCAATAACCACAACAATGTTAAACAACAAGGGCAACAAAAGGGAAAATAAATAGATAGAAAGAAATAAAGGCTATGTCTTATAAGATAGGTTTTGACTTGAAATTTAGATATGCGATCTAATCTAAAAAAAGTATTTGAAGACTAGTTTCATAGAAGAATTCTCAAAACCACCTTACATTGGGAAGTAACTCCCTAACACAACAAGGTAAGAACTTCCACATTAGATGATTTTTGAGACATTGGAATGGTCATCTAAGTGCTACGAAACCAAAATGATATGTCTAGAAAAGGAAGATAATGAAATAAAAAAATACTGAGTCGAGTTGTAAGATAGGACTATTAAAGACCTTTGGATTTGGCAATTAGGAGTTTTGAATTTAGTTCAGTAGTGCAGATGAAAGGAAGAGAGAACATTTACCTCAGTAAATCTTCAGTATATATGGTAAGTTCAAGAGTAGTCAAAAGTCTAGGAAGTTATGGCCAGGTACTAAATGTCAAGGGAATGAATAGTTCCAGTGAATGGAATATACACTACCTGTAATTTTCAACCATTAAAAAAATGTATATGGTTCTGATAATTCACCTTAAAGTACTATTAAAGTGTTTTGACTATAAAACATTTTCAAAATTCAGGAGCTCACATTTAAAAATTAAGCTCCTGGGACTGGGTGGTGGTACACATGGTTGAGTGCACATGTTACAGTGCTCAAGGACCCAGGTTCGAGCCCCCGGTCTCCGCCTACAAAGGGAAAGCTTTGCAAGTGGTGAAGCAGGGCTGCAGGTGTCTCTCTTTTTCTCTCCCTCTCTATCTCCCCTACCCTCTCAATTTCTGGCTGTCTCCATTCAATAAGTAAAGATAATAAAATTTTTTTAAAAAAATTAAGCTCCTGGGACTCAGTAGTGGCACACCTGGTTAAGTGAACATGCTACAATGCAGAAGAAACCAGGTTTCAGCCCCTGGTCCCCAGAAAACTTCATTAGCAGTAAAGCAGCACTACAGGGTCTCTCTCCCTCCCTGTCTCCCCTTTTCTCTTGATTTCTTTCTGTCTATCCAATAAAATAAAGTATTATATATATGTTAATAAAAATTAAGCTTCTGTAACATGATGATAAATTAATCCCTTTGTTTCAAAGTTCATTAATTTTAGGACATAGCATTCTGCAAGGATAAAACATCCTTAGATTCCAGTAGACATTTGTATTTTTATATTCCAGCTTTACTGCATGTGCAAGTAGCTAGTCATAAGACTTGGATCAATACCTTTTAAAAATAGGAAATAACTATTAAAGCTAGTCATCACAATTAGTTGCTAAGGGTACCATTTTCAAAATCTTAAAAAGTTTCCTCGATCTTGGAAATTCAGATTCTAGTATGGTGCTAAATTCTATTGCAAATTGCTTTCCTCCTGCAGGGGAAAGCCTCATTAGTGATAAAGCAGGGTTACAGGTGTCTGTCTCTCTCCCTTTCTGTCTCCCCTTCCTTCTTGATTTTTTTCTGTCTCTACCCAATAAGAAAAAAAAAAAAACTTAAAGCAATTTGCAATAGATTTAGTACCATACTAGAATTTGAATTTCCAAGACCAACTATATTTTATGAGTTTGTGAAGAAATGATATTTGGATGGGAGTAGATAGAATACTCGTTACATAATGACCCTCATGTCTGAGGCTTCAAAGTCCCAGGTTGAGCCCCCTTCTCACTATAAGCCAGAGATGTTAAAAATAAATCAAACAAAAAAAAAACTCTTTTATTTAATTTCAACCTTCATTTAAAAATTATGATAGATACAGAGGAATGAGTGGGTATTTAGAATGTCATTTTTTATTTCTTATGAAAAAAACTGTTATACATTCTATGTTTTTCGGTTGCAGTTGTAAATCACAGTCTTCTGAAAGTATGCACTTTGTTTTATAAAGAGGGTCAAGATACAGGTAAAATTTGGAAATTACAAAATAATCCTGTAAAGCAGAACTTTTCCCAGCACAGAGCTTGTTCACATGAGCATGGAAATAAGCATCTAGGAACAAGCATCTTGGTAGATATCCAAAAAAAAAAAACAAAAAAAAAAACACAGCTGTGGATGAAAATGTAGAGCTTCAAATGGAGGTGGATTTAGAAGAATAAATTATACCACTAGTATTTTTAATTACCTTTTCCAGGTCAATTTAATTGTACAGCAGAGCTGAATTTTTGAATGTAGTCTAACTGTATGCCACTTACTCAGAGATGTTTTCCTAAACCTCTCAAGACTAAATACCACCTTTCTTTTTTTTTTTTTTTTTTTTATTTAAATTTTTAATTTAAGAAAGGATTAGTGAACAAAAGCATAAGGTAGGAGGGGTACAACTCCACACAATTCCCACCACCCAATCCCCATAACCCACCCTCTCCCATGATAGCCTTCCCATTCTCTAGCCCTCTGGGAGCATGGACCCAGGGTCATTGAGGGTTGCAGAAGGTAGAGGGTCTGGCTTCTGTAATTGCTTCCCCGCTGAACATGGGCGTTGACTGGTCGGTCCATACTCCCAGTCTGCCTCTCTCTTTCCCTAGTAAGGTGTGTCTCTGGGGAAGCTGAGCTCCAGGACACATTGGTGGGGTCTTCAATCCAGGGAAGCCTAGCCAGCATCCTGGTGGCATCTGGAACCTGGTGATTGAAAAGAGAGTTAACATACAAAGCCAAACAATTTGTTGAGCAATCATGGATCCCAAGATTGGAATAGTGGAGAGGAAGTGTTAGGGAGGTACTCACTGCAAACTCTAGTGTAATCCTGCTTTCAGGTATATTTTTTGCAGTAGTTTATGGATACGTGTGCACATACGCTCTCTCTCACAGAAACTGGTGTATGTCTAGGTTATGGGACTTTGTTAGAAAGTGAACTACCTGAGATGAAATTAGAGTGTACTATAAAAGGAAAGGTCTCACCCGAGTAATGAAGCTGAAGGGTTGTCATTCCACACGTGAAGTCTCTGGATACACACTGAGGTGAAGCATGTTGAGATGGCAATCGTTGCTTTGGTTAGGTTGTGATCGGCGGATGCAATATTATTTGGTATGGATTGGGAGAAGCATACGGGAAAGTGAGCCCTATCCAAGGGTTCCAGGACTGGGGGAAGTAGGGGCTCTATAGTGAAGATGTGAGGTTCCTGCTGTCTTAGGGTTCAAAAAGACAATCAATAGTTAATATTATCATCACATTATTTGTTAATTGGGTTAACTTTGAAAAGTCCCTTTGTTATGGTTTGCTGTACAGTACCCAGTATCTTGTATATAGCTGTGCTATAATACCACCTTTCTAAAACTTACACTGTTCACTTTTTTTTTCTTCCATGTTCTCCCTTATGTTCCTATTGTCACTGAAGTTATCTTACTCATTTCCTTAGCTCTTGTATATCTATTTTTGCTTCTGTCAGATTAGGGAATGTTTTCTATCTTGATCGTCACTCTCCCTCTTAATGTTAGTACATAAATAATTGTGAATGAAGAAAAAAAACTAACTCACTTTATAGTAATTCTTAGTGTGCCAGGTTTTTTTTCTAAGAATTTACATAATTTTGTACTTATAAATGTGTGTGTGGGTATGTTCTTAGAACAGTCTCTGATACATACTAAATGTGGTAAGATTTCCTACTATATATAAAATTATTTCCATTTGCTTTTTTAAATTATTTATTTACTTATTTATTATAGAGACAGAAATTAAAAAGTAAGGGAAAGAGACAGAGACATCTGCAGCTCTGCTTCACCACTTGTGAAGTTTTCCCCCTGCAGGTGGGGACCAGGAGGTTGAACCCGGGTCCTTGCGCACTGTAATGTGTGTATTTAACCAGGTACACCACCACCTGACCCCTGTCCGTTTGCTTTGATAGTGGATGGTTGTTCGATATTTCATCCTGAATCCATGATTTAAATGCAGACTTCATTCCTTTCATTTTCAGATTTCAGTGGTTTCAGAAGGCGGAGACTTTGGTGTTAAGAATTTTTTTTTCTCTCTCCCTTTCTCTCTTTCTCCTTTTTTCTTGCTCTCTCCCTTCCTTTCCCTCCTTCTTTTCTTTCTTCTTCCTTTTTATTACCAGAGTCATCACTGGGTTTCATGCCTGCATAGCAACTCCACTGTTCCCAGTGGCCGTTTTTTCCTTTTTCTTATTTTTTTGCTAGAGACCGACATTTACTAGGGAGATAGGAAGGGAGACTGCTGGTGAAGCTTTCCTTCTGCAGCGAGGAACCAGGTACTTAAACCTGGGTTCTCTTACATAGTAATTTGTGCACTGTCCTAGAGCTGTCACTACCAGACCCCCTAATAGAATACTTTCTATTAGGGATTTAGTTAGTGGAAATGTTAAATAGGATTCCTGAATGTATGCGTTTGTTTAAAACATATTCACTTATCTTCTGTGAATTGGTGTGATGAAAAAAAATAAATGGTAGCTTTCTTCATAATTGCCCAAACTTGGAAGTAGTTATGTTATCCCTCAGTGAGGGGTTGGTGGGGGAGAAGAAGAAAAAAGGAAGGGGTGGAAAGGACACTCAGAAGTAGTAGATGTTACTTAGAAAGGAAGAGAAAGTGGGGTCAGGCAATGGCACACCGTGTTAAGCGCACACATTAGAGAGTGCACAAGGGCCCAGGTTCAAGTCCCTGGTCCCCACCTGCAGGGGAGAGCCTCAGGAGTGGTGAAGTAGGGCTGCATGTGTCTCTCTGTCTCTTTCCTTCTCTTTCTCACTCCTGCCCCTCCACTTCTCTGTTTCTATCCAAAAATAAATAAATTTTTAAAAGAAGTTATCTAAAAAAAAAAAAGAAGGAGGAAAAGGCAGGACCATAGGAAAAAAATGGGCAACTATATATAACATAGATAGTTATAGAAATAATAGTCAACCCATATTTGTGATCTTGGGAGAGCTAATGCAGTTTCCAATGGAGTGAATGGGGACACAACTCTGATGATGGGAAAGGTGTAGAATTATACCCGTTACTTTATAACTTTGTAAATCAATATTAAATCACTAATAAAAACTTAAAAGATAGCCTACCCTTCAGTAGGTGAATGGATAACGAGTGTTATACTCAAGCAGTGGAATATTATTCACCACTAAAAAGAAATGAGCGGTCAAATTGTGAAAAGACAAGGTGGAATTTCTTAAAAATTGAAAACAGAAATAGACAGAGAGACATACGTGCAGTATTATTTCTCTGTTAGTGAAACTTTGCCCCTGCAGGTGAGAGGAGATAATGGTGGAATCCTAAATGCATGGTGTTGTAGCCCAGGAGGTCGTGCCAGGGGTACTTGAGTTTATGATGTACCAAATTCCATCTCCAGCATTGCGCGGAAAGTGCAGGGACCAGCATCAGGCTCCCCACCCGCAGGGAGTTCGTTTCACAGGCGGTGAAGCAGGTCTGCAGGTGTCTCTCTTTCTCTCCCCCCTCTGTCTTTCCTTCCTCTCTCCATTTCTCTCTATCCTATCCAACAACGACAGAAACAACAACAATAATAATAACAGCGATAAACGAGGGCAACAAAAAAGGGAAAAAACTAAAAAAAAAATATCTCAGCATTGCCAGCGTGATGTATTCTCTCTCTCAAAGAAATAAATGAAAATTTAGAATATCTGTATTACTGTCACCACACCCTTGTGAGAATTGCATACATCAAAAGGACAGCAACAAGTGCTTGTGAGGATTTAGAGAGAGGAACCCTTGTACACTGTTGGTGAGAATGTAAATTAGTTGAGTCTTTGTGGAAGGCAGTGTGGAGATACTAAAATCATTACAAATGGATGTACCATAATGACCCAACAATTCACCTCCTTGGCATCTACTCAGAGGACACAAAAACACTTACCTGAAGAGATCCATGCATACCTATATTTATAGGTATCTACAAAATACTCTAAATCCAAATCTGGAAAGAACTCTAAAATCCAACAGTAGATGACTGGGTTTGAAAATCATGGTAATAATATACACAACAGAATACAACCTCGCTATAAGAAACAATGCTACATTCTCCTTTGTTACAACATGGGTGAAAGTAGAGAGAATCATGTTGAGATAAATAAGCCAGAAGGAGCATGAATACCTGATGACCTCACTCACATAGAATCTAAGAAATAAAGCAAGGGACAATACAGTGTGAAACCTCAATGAACTATAGTCTGTCGTAGCTGATTTGGGGACTCAGAAGAGGGAAGTTAGGAGCACCAAGGGGAGGGTCCTAATGGTAAGACAGGGAAGTGGTGTGATGGAAGTTGAATTGTACTGACACCTGTCTTAAATGTGGAAATAAACCCTCCTGACCAGAATAGTCCTGTAAATCACCATCCTGTCAGCTGATTGATGCTGAAGTTGAAAAAGAAAAAGTCATAAATCAAGTGAATATAGTTTGAACTACATGATATTTTGGAAAAGGCAAAACTAGAAATAGTAACCAAAAATCAAGAGATTGTTAGGTGGAGGAATAAGTACTCAGACACAAGATTTTTGTTAGGGCTGTGCAAATACTCTGATAACGTAAGATGGAAGCATGCCAGAGTGATCCCTGATGTAAACTTTGGACTTTGTATGTTAATTGTGTATCAATGTAGATTCAACATTTTTTTTTCTTTTTTGGGGGCGGGAGTTAATGGCTTACAGTCCACAATGAAATACAATAGTTTGTACCTGCTTAACATTTCCATATAACAAAACAACCCACACTACTAGTTCCTCCTCTGCCATCATATCATGTTCTAGGACCTGACCCTTCCCTCCCACCCCAGCATCTTTTACTTTGGTGCAATACACCAAATCCAGTCCAAGTTCTGCTTTGTGTTTTCCCTTCTGCTCTTTTGTTTTTCAACTTCTATGACTGAGATCATCCCATATTCATCCTTTTGCTTCTGCCTTATCTCACTTAACATGATTTCTTCAAGCTCCATCCAAGATGGGGTAAAGAAGGTGAAGTCACCATAATTAATAGCTGAGTAGTATTCCGTTGCATATATAGATTCAACAGTCGTTAACAAATGTATCACTCTGTTCAGAGATAGTGATAATTAGGGGAGATGGGTGGGATAAAGGTATCAGGAAATTTCTGTATTTCCCACATCAATTTTGCTGTAATCCTTAATGCTCTAAAAAATAAAATAGGATATGTTTAAAGTTATAAAAGCCAGGGGCTGGGCAGTGGCACATCCAGTTAAGCACCCATGTTTCCATGCACAAGGACCCAGGTTCGAGCCCCTGCTTCCTACCTGCAAGGGGTACACTTCAGGAACAGTGCAGCAGGTCTGCAGGTGTCTTTCTCCTACCCTGTCTCCCCATTCCCTCTCAGTTTATCTGTCCTAACTAATAAATTAGAAGAAAATTATAAAAACTTTTTGAGGGTGGTGGCACACCTGGTTTAGTGCACAAGGACCTGGGTTCGAGCCCCCGCTCCCCCAGGGGAGGGGGGAAAGCTTCACAAGTGGTGAAGCAGTGATGCAGGTGTCTCTCTGTCTCTCTCCCTCGGTATCACCCCCTTCCCTCTTAACTTCTGGCTGTCGCTATCCAATAAATAAATAAAGATAATAAAAATATTTAAAAAAACTTTTTGAAATTTGCAACTTGTTATTTTTTTAATTAAGATGGAGAGAAATTGAGAGGGGATGGGAAGATAGAGGGAGAGAAACAGAGATACCTAAAGCATGGCTTCACTGCTCATGAAGCTTCTCCCTTCAGGTGGGGAGTGAGGACTTGAACCTGGGTCCTTGTGCATGGTAATGTGCACACTCAACTGAATGTGCCACGCCCTGTTCCTCCTAGTTAATTTTAAATCTCAAACTTTACTTATGGTTCAGTTGACAGTTTTGGGGAGTAAAGTACATCATTTTCCTTCCAGTGTTTTTTAAATCTTCATTTATTTTTTATGAGAGTCATTTCTTTCTATTTATTCAGGAAACATAAGAGTTTAGGGTCTAAGCCAAACTCAGGGACTGAGCCAAGTCCGGGGTGATCATTACTGTCCTTTCATGCCTCCTGGTACCAAAAGAAATGTTGTCACATGAATGCATAAATGAATACTACTTTCTTGAAATGTGAGCAGCATAGGGTAAGGGAAAAGCATTTTCAGCTGTGCAGACTGAGTTCTAAAATGAGGCTGGTTATTTCTTACTCTAATAGCAGGGGTTGTGGAGGTAAGAAGAGGTTCATTCTCTGTAAAGCCATCTGGTGATGAGTCAGCCAAACCGATTGCCTATCTCATAAGGAAGGCTGCCCTTAACATGTGTTTTAGTTCAAGTGATTGCATAAACTGATGACCATTTATATAATAGGAGGGGTGTGTTTTTTTTTCTCTTTTTTTCTGAACCTAATAGAGCCAACTTATTCTATGTAGTGGATTATATGATACCTTAATACATCATTCTGTTGTATTGTTTCATGACAGAATTATCCCACAATTTCTTTGTTTAGCCATTAGTCCTTGGATGTTTGGGTGGATTACATAGTTTGGCTAGTGTGAATAGAGCTGCTCTGAGCACAGGGCTCCATGTATCCTCTCGAATGTTTTCGTGTCTTTGAGTATATGCCTACTAGTGGTATTGGAGGCACATAAGGTATTTTTTACATCTTTATTTTTGAAAGAATTTCCATACTATTTAACATAGGTCTGCATCAATTTTCACTTCAACCAACAGTGTACCAAAGTTCCTTTTTCTCCACGTCTCTCCCACACTTCTGGTTTCCAGTCTTTTTGATATAAGCCATTTTTACAAGTGTGACGTATATTTCACTGTGGTTTTAATTTGTCTTTCTCTAATGATATTTATTTTATGGAGCATTTTTCAGTTGTGTGTAGACCATCTTTATGTCTTTATAGAGAATCATCTACTCAGATTTTTTTCTTGCCCCATTTTTAAAAACTTGAGTTGCTTTTTCTTTACTGAGCTGTATGATTTCTTTGTATATTTCAGATTATCTGTACCCAGGCATTTGTTCTTTGGGAGACATTTGCTTTCTGATTGAATTTTTGCATCTGTGATTGGCCTGTTCAGGCTATTTCTTCCTAGTTTAGTCTTGGAAGCTCCTGCAATGTCTCCATTTCCTTTAGGTTGTCCCAGTTGTTTGCATATAAATGTTCATAACAACAGTCTCTTAAGACTCTTTTGTATTTTAACAGTACAGGTTGTAATTTTACCTCTTTCATTTGTGATTTATTTGTTTCGCTTTCTATTTTCATGTTTTCTGTTAGTGATTTAACAGTGTTCTACAAAATTAAAAGATTTCAGAGTTTAATTTCTCAACCACATGTGATACTTAAGTCACATCACCATCTGTCAAGGTTCTGTGTTGTCCCTCCCCCCATAACTACCATAATTCTCACAGTCTAAGGTGCCGTACTCCCCCCACCACCCCCGGTACCTTGTAAGGCATTGATCTATCTTACTAATCCTTTAAGGGGTTGGTTTCATAGATCTTTTGTAGCATTTTATGGCTTCTCATTCACTTACTTCTGCTCTAAGTTCTATTATTTCATTTTTGCTAGCTTTTGAGTCTTCTTGCTGCTCCTCTTCTTATTACAGTGTTAGATTGTTTATTTGAGATCCTTTTCTTTGTTAATTTGGGCCTGTATTATGATGAATTTCCCTACTGATGTTACTTTTGCTGCATATCATAGGATTTATTGTCTTGCCTCTTCACTTTTGTTGCTCTCCACTTATTTATTTCCCTTTTGACTTCTTCATTAAATAATTCAATCAGGTATTGTTCACAAGCTTATTTTTTAGTTTTCACATGTTTTCCTTTTGTTGTTCTTGATTTTTCTCTGATGCTATTGTGATCAGAAAAAAAAAAGCTTGATATGATCTGTTTCACCTATTTATTAAGACTGTCTTTGTGTCTATATGGACGTGAGAAGCATGCATGTGTGTTGCTTTGGAGGTGGGAATTTCTGTACCTATTAAGTTAGTCTGAGCTATTGCTTTCTTTAAGGCCTCTACTTCTTTGCTCATTTTTTTTTCTTCAAATGATCTGTTTCTTGCCGTAAGTGGTGTGTTGAGATCCCTTACAATTAAATATTATTGTTTTGCTGGCAGTATATTCCTTGAGGTCAGTTATTTTGTGCATATTATTGTATATTTGGGTGCACCCCTACTTAGTGCATATATTATTAATGATAATTATTTTTAAGCTTTTAAAAAATCTTTATTGAATAGAGACAGCCTTTTATAATCTTTACTTATTGTCATTTGATTATATTGTTTTTATCCATTTTTTTTTTTTACTTTTAGATTATTTTTTCTCATATTGTTGTTCATGCTTCTGGTTTTGCTAAGGGTTTTGTCTTCTTTGTGTCTTTTGTGGAAAGGGAAAGGGATGATAGAGAAGGAGAGACCCAGAGAGACACCTGCAACACTGCTTCATCACTCTCAAAGCTTTCCCTCTTCACGTGGGGACTGTATTAATGATAATTCCATCTGCTTGGGTTGGCCTTTTGATTATTATATAGTATCCATTTTGATCCTTATTATCCTTTTTTTGGCTGAAAATCTGTTTTATCTGATGGAAGCCCCATTCTGTCCACTATTGACTTGGAAGACCTTGCTCCTGCCTTTTCCTCTGAGTATGCTTATCTTTATATATCAGATAGCAATTTCTTGTATACATAGTATAGATGGATTGATGTGTGTGTGTGTGTGTGATTGTGTATTTCCTCTAGCCACTTTTTCTTTTGTTTGCTGCGTTAAGACCATTTATATTACATTGATTAGTGATATATATACATACATATATATATATATGGCTTACTTTCATTCAATTTTTGTTTTCCAGTTGTTTTTCTTACTTGTCTGTTTGGTGTGGATTGATAGTCTTTTTTTTGGTCCCTTTATAATCTTTACTTATTGTCATTTCATTGTATTGTTTCTATCCATTTTTTTCTACTTTTAGATTATTTTTTCTCACACTGTTGTTCATGCTTCCGGTTTTGCTAAGGGTTTTGTCTTCTTTGTGTCTTGTGGAAGGAACTCCTTTCAACAATTGTTATAAGCAGTTAACTACAGGTGGCTGTTTTGAGTCTGTGGCTTGCTATAGAGGATAGAGGACAAAGTGGTGAACAAAGCAAAAGGAAGCAAAACAAAACAGCACTATGGTGACTCCTACAATTATCAGTGCAGCAAGGAAAGGTTTCTAACTGTAACTATGCTCCTCATAGCAGCGGGAGAGCTCCCTACTGCTCATTCTGCAGACCTCCAGCGCAGTTTTCTTCTCTGTGCACTCAACGGGAATAGAAGACCTCTATTACCCCACTTACAAAACAACAATAATAATCATCAATTATGAATGCAGCTGCTCTCTAACCCAATGCTTTTTTGACCAGACTAATTTTTTTTTTTTTAGCCTCCAGGGTTATTGCTGGTGGCCATTTTTTTTTTCCCATTTTGTTATTGTTGTTTTGTTGTTGGATGGGACAGAGAGAAATCAAGAGAGGAGGGAAAGACAGAGGCTGTGAGAGAAAGACAGACACCTGCAGACCTGCTTCACCACTAGTGAAACAACACCCTACAGGTGGGGAGCCAGCCCAGGGGCTCGAATTGGGATCCTTGTGCTGGTCCTTGTGCTTCGCATCACATGCGCTTAAGACACCGGTGCACCACTGCCCGGCTTTCAGACAGAGTGATTCTAACGCACAATCCCTAATTTTTAGATGATTTTTCTATTCTGCCCCAGAGACAAGTTCTTGCTGTCCTTACATCTCTTGGGAACTTTCCTGTGTCTGGGGATCTACAGAAAGCCCCTGTGTTATCTTTCCTGTCTTCATTGGTCTCTACTGGATTGGGACCACCAATACGTCTCTGGCAAGTGCTTACTGTGCAGTCATCCTGATGTGTTCTCTCATTCTCCACTCCTCCACTCCCATTCCACTTTACCCAACACCAAAAGATGTCTGTGACTTTTGGGCAGATCTTGGTGTGCTTTGGTTTTGCTGTGGTTTATTGCTCTTTATATAAATAGGCTTTTGGGGATTTAGTTTACGTGTGGCTTGACTCTGCTTCTCCCTCCTTCCTTTTTTTTTTTGTTAATAACTTTGAAGAAGCTGCCACTTGAAAACTTTGACTGGGTTTTGTGTATTGTACCAAAGCAAAGGAGTCTGGGGAAGGAAGGAAGAAAGGAAGAAAAAGGGGTAGAAGTGGCAGCTTTGGAGTCCTGCTGCAGGATAGTAGAAAGGGACCTAAGTTGGGGGTGAGAATGTTTTATAGATACTTATTGTGGGGAGATGAAGAATTGTACCCAAGGTCAACAATTGTACTGTGAACCATCACTCCCCCCAAAAAATGTAGGGGCGGGGAAAGAATTCAACAAAAAGAAATTGCCACTTACAAAATTGATGTGTAGTATCAATGAAAAAAAACCTATAGTTATTTTAAAAGACTATTAAATTTTTTTCACATTATTATTTATTTGTATGTATGTATCCAGGATTTCTTTAAATAACTTCAATTAAGTAATAAGCAACAGCAGATTGAATGCAGTGTAGTCAGTGAACTCATATTATGGTAGACATAAAAGATATTTTAAAAATGTAAACTAGTACTAATGTGATTATTTTTGTTTTTTATTTTGCATTGAAGTGTTAGCTGTTGTATGGGATTGAGTATTTCAAAATCAATAAATGCTCATTTTTATGTCTCATATGCTAACTATTAAGATGTATAACTCAGGTGAGCAAAATGTTTTGTGGTCCTTTTAAGTATGTAAAAATATCTCAAGAACAAAATGCTTAAGAATTGTTCCTCTAGGGGGGCTGAGCAGTAGCGCAGCGGGATAAGCGCACATTGCTCAAAGCTCCAGGACCCGCCTAAGGAGCCCAGTTTGAGCCCCCAGCTCCCCACCTGCAGGGGGGGTCACTTCATAAGCGGTGAAACCGGTCTGCAGGTGTCTGTCTTTCTCTCCCCCTCTTGGTCTCCCCCTCCTCTCTCAATTTCTCTCTGTCCTATCCAACAACAGCAGCTATAACAACAATAACAATAAGGGCAGCAACAAGGATAACAAAATAGAAAAAATAGCCTCCAGGAGCAGTGGATTTGTAGTGCTGGCACTGAGCCCCAGTGATAACCCTGGAGGCAAATAAATAAATAAATAATTGTTGCTCTAGAAAAATATATTGAGAAAGTAGTGTTAGAACAGAGAAATTAAAAGTACATGTTTGTGAAAATGCATTCAGTGGTATATACTAGTAGACAAAAAGGTAATTTTACTGGACCTCATTGTTCTTAATCAGATAACTAATGTGCATTTGACTTTAGTCTTTCTCAAAAAAATAAGCATACTTTTATTTTTACAGTATTTCTAGTGTTTACTGGGTAAAGATAGCAATAGGATCATTTGCATAAGGGCTATAAAGCTTGATAGCTTTTGCATAGATCTTTCGAGTCTAGCAAATGTCTACTTCCCTAATTGTTTCATTTTTTAAAAATTTTTATTTATAAAATGGAAATATCAGCAGGACTGTAGGATAAGAGGGGGTACATTTCCACACAGTTCCTACCAGCAGAACTCCATATCCAATCCCTTCCCTTGATAGTTTCCCTATTCTTTATCCTTCTGGGAGTATGGACCCAGGATCATTATGGGGTGCAGAAGGTGGAAGGTCTGGCTTCTGTAATTGCTTCCTGGCTGAACATGGATGTTGGCAGGTGGGTCCATACTCCCAGCCTGTCTCTCTCTTTCCCTAGTGGGGCAGGGATCTGGAGAGGCGGGGCTTCAGGATGCATGGTGAGGTCATTTTTCATTAATGGGATAGTAGATTCTGTGAACTTACTTTTCTGATGAGAATTTGGTAAAGATATCATTTCCTACACTGGGTACTATTAACTTAGTAAGAGATAAATGTTGAATGGAATTCTGTTTCTGGACCCAGTCTTAATATTTGGCTAGCTGTATAGATACTAAACTCCAGTGATCTGAATGTCTGTTTTTCTGAATGTCTTTCCACAGGATGACGTAGCCTTGTCAAAGACTTAGAAGCTAAGCAGAAAATGAGCTTAACATCTTGGTTTTTGGTGAGCAGTGGAGGCACCCGCCATAGGCTGCCACGAGAAATGATTTTTGTTGGGAGAGATGACTGTGAGCTCATGCTGCAGGTAATTGCATCAGCTTCTATATGTGTCTACTTAAAACCTGGCGTTCATATAAATAAATTTCTACTTCTTTAGAGAACACCACTATGTATATTTGAAGTTTCTGGCACTTTTACTTATAGCTGCCGGTATCATTGTTTTCTCTCTCTTGGATCATTTAAGTTTAAATTGTGAGACTTACATCTTGAAAAATGAGAACTTAGGGAAGTTTACTCCTAAGAGTAAGAAATCTCAAATGCACTTTTAAAAATATGTTGTAGCTTATTAAATTAGCACAGCATGAAGTAATATTAAATTTAGTTGTGGATACTTAAGTAATGATGAAGATAGCTTCATTGCTTCTTTTAGAAATATTAATTATGATACTTCACAGTAGTTTGATCATAAATATAAATTGTTGGTATTTACTGAATTATATATAGAAAAGTTAAATGCTGCTTTTAAGAAACCTTTGTGTAAGATAGCAGAAAATATGTCTACAGATTTTGAGGATTTATGAAAATTAATGAAGTTAATGAAAATAATAGATTTTGGCAATCTAGAATAAAATTTGGTCTCTCTTAAAAACAAAAAAGGACTTAGAATAGAAATAACTTATTTTGCTCATCTGGTGGTTCTCAACTGGGATGATCTCATCCCTTCCCAAGGGCATTTGATAATATCTAGAGACATTTTTAAAAAATATATTTATTTATTTATTTATTCCCCTTTTGTTGCCCTTGTTGTTTTATTGTTGTAGTTATTGTTGTTGTCGTTGTTGGATAGGACAGAGAGAAATGGAGAGAGGAGGGGAAGACAGAGAGGAGGAGAGAAAGATAGACACCTGCAGACCTGCTTCACCGCCTGTGAAGCGACTCCCCTGCAGGTGGGGAACCGGGGTTCGAACCGGGATCCTTATGCCGGTCCTTGTGCTTTGCGCCACCTGCGCTTAACCCGCTGCGCTACAGCCCGACTCCCTTTTTTTTTTTTAATATTTATTTTATTTATTTATTCCCTATCTAGAGACATTTTGATTGTTATAAATAGTGAGGAACTAGAGGTGATTGCTACTAATATTCCGTAGGTATGGGCCACGAAGCCAAGGGTACTTCTAATAGCCTGTACAACAGACTTTTTCTCTCCTCACTCCCATTTACAAGGAAGAATTATCTGCCCCAAAATATTATTAGTGCTGAGGTTTAGAAAGAAATTTGTATATGTGTATGTACATTCTTACTTTGAAATTGAAGAATTTATAGTTTTGAGGAGAAATAATTAAAGCCATTATGCAGCTTTATGAACATGTGGATAAGTTGCATATATAATGACTCCTGAAGTAATTCATTGAAAACTACAATAGTACAGAGATTTTTTCTGGGCACTTCAATGGAGGGGTGAGAAAAAGGCAGTATTGATTGTGTTGGGATATAGACTTCTTGGACTTAGGCCATTATTTTAGTATTATAGGGGGGAACTTACTCATTACAGAGGGGAGAGGTGCTTTCCATGTGGAGTTTTTAGCAATCAATAGACAAGTGTCTCAGGAAATAGGGAGATGGCTACTTAGGTGCTTGCAGAATTAGATGGAGATACAGGATATTAAGAACCATGTCTGAGAAAGTCAGGCGGTAGCACAGTGGGTTAAGCGCACATGGTGCAAAGCCCAAGGACCGGTGTAAGGATTCCGGTTCGAGCCCCTGGCTCCCCACCTGCAGCGGAGTCGCTTCATAGGCGGTGAAACAGGTCTGCAGGTGTCTTTCTTTCTCTCTCCCTCTCTGTCTTCCCCCCCTTGTCCATTTCTCTCTGTCCTATCCAACAACAACGACATCACTAACAACAACAATAACTACAACAATAAAACAACAAGGGCAACAAAAATGAAATAAGTATTAAAAAATAAATAAATTTAAAAAAAAAGAACCATGTCTATAAAGATGTCTGTTTCTTGATATGTATATAATTAGTGCAGTTTTTCTTGACAGTTTTGTGATGTTAATAGAGGATGCTGAGAGTCCAAAAACAATCCCAGAATAAGGAAAAAACACTCAAAAAGATTTTGCACGCATAGTGTCTACCTCTGACAGGGTCAGAAATAGTGTTCTTAGCAATAAAGTAATATCTGAAAGATCTTACTAACTGGGAACTGCTTTCTACTTGTATAATAATTGGTGGGAAAATTAGCCCTAACTTACATGTTGGATTCAACTAAATTGTATAAAAGAATATCCAGAAGGATCACAATATGTTTAATTCACTGAGTGCCAGAACAAAACCTGAGAAAGCTATAGGACTACAGAAGTACACATTACCTGAAAAGGTAAAATTCTTAGTACCCATTACCCTATAAAAACCATCTGACTCAGGAGTCGGGTGCTAGTGCAGCGAGTTAAGCGCATGGTGGTGCAAAGTGCAGGGACCGGCGTGAGGATCCCAGTTGGAGCCCCCAGCTCCCCACCTGCAAGGGAAGTTGCTTTAGGCAGTGAAGCAGGCCTGCAGGTGTCTGTCTTTCTCTCCCCCTCTCTGTCTTCCCCTCCTCTCTCCGTTTCTCTGTGTCCTATCCAACAATGATGACAACAATAATAACTACAACAATAAAATGAGGGCAACAAAAGGTAATAAATGAATAAATATTTAAAAACAAAAACCATCTGACTCTTAAGAAACAGTTGAAAATGTGACCCATAATAAAGACTGATATTTTTTTCATGTAGAGTTTGACAAAATTAAGAATGGTAAAATCTAGAATAGAATAAAATTGGAGAAATCACACTTCTCATGTTGACACTACAGAATTCATATGCGAATGAAGCAGAATGTGGAGTTTAGAATATATCCATATGTCTTATAACTGTTAGGATTTGAAATGTGTCTCAAAAAGCTATCTCAAAATCCTGATCTGCTTGGCTGGCAGGATAGCTCATGTAGGAGGATCCCTGCTTTGCCATACACACAACCCAAGTTTGAAACCAGCCCCTGTGGTCTGGTGGGAAGCTTCAGAACTGTGGCATCTTTCTGTCTATCCCTCTGACTCTGCCTCTGTTTCTGTGTCTGATAAAGTTGGTCTGTAGTGGTGAAGCCACAGGCAATCACAGAAACAATTCTAATATCCTACTTACATACCAGTGTGGCTTTGTTGGAAATGAGGTTCTTGGAGAATATAACCAAGTTAATGTGAAGTTGGTAGGGTGGTCTCCAGCCTGTATGGTTTGCTATCTTTTTAGAAGAAGAAGAAAAGACAGACACATAAAGAAGATAACCATGTAAGGATAAAAACAGAGATTCAAGGGGGTCTGGGGGTAGCGCAGCGGATTAAGCACATGTGGTGTGAAGTGTGTGGACCATCTTAAGGATCCCGCTTTGAGCTCCTGGCTCCCCTGCAGGTGGGGACCTGCAGGGAGGTCGCTTCACAAGCAGTGAAGCAGGTCTGCAGGTGTCTGTCTTTCTCTCTCCCCTCTGTCTTCCTGTCCTCTCTCGATTTTTCTCTGTCCAACAACAACAACAATAAACAATAAGGGCAACAAAATGGAAAAAATAGCTTCCAGGAGCAGTGGATTTGGAGTGCAACAGTAACCCTGGAGGCAGAAACAAACAAAAACCAGATTCAAGTTATATGTCCTACATCAGAGTCAAGTGGCATTACCAGAGGTTGGCACTTTCCCTAAAGTTTTGGATAAATTATGGTCCTTCCAATGCCACCATTATTTAATGAGATCGGATAAATAGCATGTATTTTCTTACCAACAAACCTTAATTAATCATCTACTGTGTACTAGACACTACACTGTTTGCTGAGGCATCAGTGTGTGTGTGTGTGTGTGTATGTGTGTATGTGTGTAAGTAAAGTGCTGGCAAATGCTAGAAGAAGAAGTAAAGTGCTGCTATTTAATACATGGATAGACTGTTAAGAAATTTTGATAGAGAAAACAAACAGATGAGCTAAATAAAACAGTAATAATTGGACTGTTGAAAAAAAAAATGAGTCAGTGATTTCTGAAAGATTAGTGTATGGATGAGTACATGGTACTGACAATAGTAGGACATTCATTGTTTAGGTAATGAACATGGTTCCTTGTAGTTTATCTATAGGATATGAAGGCAATTTTTTTTTTGAGAGATTTTGGCACTTAGAGGAGGCTAGATTTTAGAAGACCTTGTGTGCTTCATTACAGATGATTTTACCTTAATGAGTGAGAATACTGAAAAACTTTTAGTCAGAGCAAGATTGCCTTTTCAGATATTTCTCATTCATGGGCAGTTAACTCCCACCCTTCCCCCACAAAAAAAATCTGTGCAATAAAGATACCATATACACATGATTAATGGGGCCAGGTGGTGGTGCACCTGGTTGAGTGCACACATTGCAATGCACAAGGACCCAGGTTCAAGCCGCTAGTCCCCACCAATGGGGAAAGATTCATGAGTGGTGAAGCAGGGCTGCAGGTGTCTCTCTCACTCTCTCCCCCTTGGCATTTTCTGTCTCTTATCTAATAAATAAATAAAGTAAATAAAAACTTTTAATTACACATGATTAAGGAAAATTGTAATTTTACTGAGATCACACAACAAGCTGGTAAATAGTTTATGGACTGTAACATCTATTCCCTAAGAATAGAAACTGGAGATTAGAATGGTAAAATAGGAAGAGATAGTAAAGTTATAAAGAACATATTGTCTTGTTGTTCAAAATGGAGAGAGGGAGTTTAGATGTTCCTTCAGATGTATATATAATAAGCAAAGGAGAGAAAAAATAATCTACAGTTTTGCATTTTTAGCACAAGGATAAATAAAACGGGTTCGGGAGGTATATTTTGTGGGGGTGAGGGGGGTGCGAGAGGGGGTCAGATCATGAATTTGAGGTTTCTAAGGGATATCCAGATTGAAGTTTTTACCAGAAATCTGAAAGTAAATCTTTGAAACTGAGTAGAATAATCTGAGCAGAAGATAGAAATTTGAGTGTAAACATAAAGAAGATAGTTCAGCCTAGCAGGGACTGTGGGTTACTTATAGGTGGAAATAAATCCAGAGTGGTAGTGTGTGATTTCATAGGAGAAAAGATAGTTTTCTTTCTTTTTTCAAATTTTTATATTTATTTATTTATTTATTCCCTTTTGTTGTCCTTGTTGTTTTAGTGTTGTAGTTATTATTGATGTCGTTGTTGTTGGATAGGACAGAGAAATGGAGAGAGGCGGGAAAGACAGAGAGGGGGAGAGAAAGACACCTGCAGACCCGCTTCACTGCCTGTGAAGCGACTCCCCTGCAGGTGGGGAGCCGGGGGCTCGAACCAGGATCCTTACGCCAGTCCTTGCGCTTTGCACCACCTGTGCTTAACCCGCTGCTCTACCACCCGACTCCCAGAGGTCAGTTTTCTTTCTATTGCTGGCAATAATGAAGTAATATATTAAACAAATACATTCTTGTCGATAATTGACAGAAATGGAAAAGTAGCGAATACAGTCACAAATGGGTTATATTCCAGTGGCAAAATCATTTCCCTGTGAGATCTAGCAGTGGGAGTGGTATATCAAGATAAGAGTTCTCTTGTGAAAGTTGAGAAGACTACATTTTTATACTAGCCATAAATATATAGACATTTAAATTGAGTCACATCCCACAACTACTGGTCTGCAACTCTTCTTGTAGCCATTGTGGCATTCGTCTGTGGAAAATAAACTGCTACACAATGTAAATGCCCCATTAGCAAAATAGAAAGTGGACATGTGTGAGACAAACAAGGTGCTTAAAAACAATTATGTCACCTCAGTCGAAAATGAAGCCCAGTGAAATGTTAGATTTAGAGGGATAGTATCTACTTAAAGTCATGGAGTGGAAATGGTGTTCTTGGGCACAGCCTTAATTTTAATTAAAGAAAGAAAGTAGGCGTGTGGCCTGGGGGAGGGCACTGGACTCTCAAGAATATGTGATGCTCTGGTGTGTGTGTGCACAAGTACTCTCTCTCCTCTGCTCTCTCATAAATGAATGAAATCTTAAAAAAAGAAAAAAAGGAAAGAAAGTAGGTGGAAGAGTTTGAGAAGAAATCAAGTAAGGCAGAGTATAATACAAAAGTCTAGTGAAAAAAGTTAATACAAGTAAAAATTAATATGGAAGAGGCATAGACTCTTGAGAAAAAGAACACTGTAAGGGAATGGTAATTTGAGTCTTCCATTCCTGCTGGAGGCTTAGAGTAACACAAATAAAGGACCTGATAAAAATTGATTATCTTTTAAATTTAAGTCTGACTCAGTTAAAGTTTTCCCATTCAAATCAGCAGTTTGATGAAGTTTCCAATAAAGGGTTTAGTGGAAGAGATTATTGAGAAATTATTAAACTTTAAGTAAAATATGAAATGAATTATAAAAACCAAGTTGTATGTACTTTCTACTGGCTCTGTATAGTCTAGAGGAAACAAGAATTTGATTACCTGGAATTGAATCCTTATTTGCACAGTTTTTCTTAAAGTTCTTTAATCTTGGTACTGAGTGTGCTTGGTAGCTGTAAAGGGACACATACAAAAACCAAAATAGAGTTTAAGCAGCTTTTGCAGATATTTCATGGTAGATATAGTTGTAATTTACCAAATATATATTCATATATATTTTAGGCAAGCTGTGGAAATTGGCAGCAATCTTAATATTCACAAAGTTACTCTTAAATCAGAAATTTGTGATTCGTCTTAGAGAAAATGATTTTAAATAAACCAAAATATGAACCTTTAAAACCTTAAAGCAAGAGTTTATGTGCGATGGTCGCTTAATTTTTGTTGAAAGATTGTTTTATACCACATGTTGTTTCTTCCTAATGTCAGTTACTTTAATATAGAGTTTTGTTTTGCAGAAGGCAATACCCAACCTTTTTAAAATAAATTAATGGGCAAAGGAATGTTAATTGGGGGTATAATTATTTGGAAAAGATCATTTAAACTAGAATTTACATCTGTATTACTATTTTATTAGTTGTGGTATAGGCTGTATTTTCCTTTTTAAAATTTTTTTAAATTATCTTTATTTTATTTATTCGGTAGAGACAGCCAGAAATCGAGAGGAAGTGGCGTGGTAGAGAGGGAGAGACAGAGACATCTGCAACACTGCTTCACCACTTGCAAAGCATTCCTCCCAGCAGGTGGGGACCAGGGGCTTGAACCTGGGTCCTTGTGCATTGTAACAATGTGCACTCAACTAGGTGCACCACAACAAAGCCCCTAGACTATATTTTCCTTACTGTGTTGCTGAAGGTGTTAAAGGTTAGCACGTTTACTCTAGTCCTTGTTTACATCCCATGCTATCTTTGAGTTTCCCTGGGGACTTATAAATAAATAGTCCACTGTTGTAGTTTTTTCCATTGGAATCCCCTGTTACTATATGCATGTGTAAGTCCCTGTTGATGTGATGGCTGTTCTTGGGTGAACTTTTATGGCCCTATAAATTTTTAACCTATTTTTTATTATTTTTTAATTTATTGGGAGGGGATTAATGGCTTACAATACAGTTGTCCCTAGACATTTTTATCTTTTAATCTAGTCCTCAAGTTTCTAGTCATTAGTCACTTAACTAGTTTTTCTTATCTTTTTTTAAAATATTATTTATCTATCTATTTATTTATTTATTATAACAGAGCACTGCTCAGCTCTGGTTTATGGTGGTGTGGGGGGTTGAAATTAGGAATATGGAGCCTGAAGCACGAGGGTCTGTTTGCTTAACCACTAGTTTTCCCTACTAGACTACAGTGATTTTGCTCTTGGTAAGAATAATTCTTTGCACCTGACTCTCCAGTCTTGAAGGTAGAGGTTTTCTTTTTTCTTTTTTTTTTTTTTTAATATTTATTTATTCCCCTTTGTTGCCCTTGTTGTTTTATTGTTGCAGTTATTCTTGTTGTCGTCCTTGTTGGATAGGACAGAGAGAAATGGAGAGAGGAGGGGGAGAGAAAGATAGACACCTACAGACCTACTTCACTGCTTGTAAAGCAACTCCCCGGCAGGTGGGGAGCCAGGGGCTTGAACCGGGATCCTTAAGCCGGTCCTTGCGCTTTGTGCCACATGCACTTAACCCGCTGCACTACCACCCGACTCCCGGGGCAGAGGTTTTCAATATTGCTTGCCACTGTTTCTCCATTATCATTTTCTCTTTCGTATGTGGAACTTTCTCAGGAATTCCTGTGTTTAGAATACTTCTTAACTGAGGTTATTCAGGAATGTGTCTCTTTTCAAAACCTTTAGGTATGACTTATGTTTGGTTTTCACTATTGAAAAGAAAATCCTGTACAGCTTTTTTTTTCTACAATAAGCTAATTAACATAAAATTATAATTCATATAATTTCCATATAAAATTATTGAATAGACTTCAGTAAGTGAATTGATCAAATTTTTTACAGAATAGAACCATGAATTTGATAGGAAGAATATCTTGCAATTTTTTTGGCTGCTTTCCTTTATAGGGAGTGGTGCCAGGTATGTAGTAACACAGTTTAAATCTCATTTAACATTTTCCTGTATTTATTAGCCTATTAATTTAACGTCTTCTCTATTGATTAGAGTGTTAACTAAAAAATATGTACCCCAAAGTCTTTGTTTGTTTTTAGTTCTGATGTTTTTCTCAAGTACATTAACTTAAAAACATTCTTTCCAGTCTCGTAGCGTGGATAAACAACATGCTGTAATCAATTATGATGCCTCTGCAGACGAGCACTTGGTGAAAGATTTAGGCAGCCTCAATGGGGTAAGTTGGGAGTTTAAGCTGTGCCTTTGGTGTGGAGTATTTGCTTCATGTAGTAAGAAGGCAAATTTGATTATTTACAAATTGTATCTTCTTTTCTCTTGTTTGCATTATATTCTGAAATCATTATTATTGAGTCCATAGGTCTGTAGCAGCCACACAACAAAGTATTAAACTATCACATATTCCTGTGAGACTCTGCAGGTGATATATGCTTACAGAACTTTAGAAGGTTGTTGGTTGTTATTGTCTGTAATGGTTAGCTTTTTTTTTTTTTTTAATAGATGAGCTGGAAGCTAGCAGTTACTGAATGGGTAATGTGGACAGAGAGTAGTACACCACAGCTCTGACAATGCAAAAAAGTATTCTTGAGAGACAAAGAGGATGGGTTAGCTTTAGAAAGTAAAGGTGAAAAGTGTTTTGTTGCCAAATAACGGAGGAAAACCCCTATCACGGAGTACAAAGAAGTGAAACATACTTGTTTAATTCACAGATAGGATATGTGATGAAAATACCAGTATCCATTATTCTTTGGATTCATACATATGCTGAAAATGTTTTTGTGATAGTACTTTGAAATTGTTCCTGATTCTTCATTTGATTCTTTCATATTGGTAGAGTACAAGCAAAATTTAACAGACTATTCTGTTAAACCATAAGTAGAATTGCATTGTTGAAGAATAAGGAAATGCTGAATGGCCAGGTAATTTATCTTACTTTTGGTTCATATTCTTATGGCTCTACAAACAAGAAAATATGCTATCGTTCTCATCTGTACTCCTGAAATTATTAAAATAAATGTATCAAACTGAATCTATCTCAACTGCTTCTAGCTGCTACCTCTTCAAGGTGTATGTAATACTGTATGAAAAAATAAAATTTGACAAGTGGAGTGAAACACTTTTTCTGAATGAAGTCATCACTAAAATGTTTTTGTATTTATTCTTTGAGATGTTCTCACTTTTAAAAATTTTGGACTAGCAAATTAACTCACTTGTATTGCTTTGCCATGTGCACTATCCAGATTTCAAGCCTGGCTCTACCATGCTGAAGGAAGCTTTGATTCTGTGTCATCTCCCTCTATCTCCAAATCCCCCTCTCTCCCTCTCCCTCTCCCTTTCCCTCTCCCTCTCCCTATCCCTCCCTTTTCTGTTTCTCTTAGAAAAAAAAAGTTAAGCAGCTTCCTTATCAGCTTTTCTTTTTCATTTTATTGAGAAAGAGAAAGATGGATGGAGACAGAGGGAGAGAGAAACAGCTAAAGGAAAGAGACACTCAATACCCACTCAATCATCCATGGAGTTCCCCCAGTGTCATCCATGGTTCTCTGTTGTTGTACCTCATACATCGTACATTGTAAGGCATGTGCTGTACTAGGTGACCTGCACCCAACCTCTGCATAATTCTTTTTTTATTTTGGTTTATATATATCTGTCTGTGAAAGAGAGAAAACTAGAGCATCACTTTGGTCTGTGTGATGTGGGGGATCAAACCCAGCATCCCATATTACCTGCAAGTTCTAGGCTACTTACTATAGTGCCACTTCTTGGCCCTGTACAGTTCCTTTTATTTTGTAGATAACTGGACATATAAAGTGTTTTTTCTCTCTTTCATTGAAAGCATTTCTCTTTCTCATCATTTCTTGATTTGAGAAAGTTTATCTAGTTTTATCTTCATCTGACGGTTTATGGTTTGATATTTATTTATTGTTAATAATTTATTTCTTCATTGGGGAATTAATGTTTTACATTCAACAGTAAATACAATAGTTTGTACATCCATAACATTCCCCAGATTCCCATTTAACAATACAACCCCCACTGTGTCATTTATCATCTTTCATGGACCTGTATTCTCCCCACCCACCCACCCACCCACCCCAGAGTCTTTTACTTTGGTGTAATACTCCAATTCCATTTCAGGTTCGACTTGTGTTTTCTTTTCTAATCTTGTTTTTCAACTTCGGCCTGAGAGTGAGATCATCCCATATTCATCCTTCTGTTTCTGACTTATTTCACTCAACATGATTTATTCAAGATCCATCCAAGATCGGCTGAAAACGGTGAAGTCACCATTTTTTACAGCTGAGTAGTATTCCATTGTGTATATATAACACAACTTGCTCAGCCGCTCATCTGTTGTTGGACACCTGGGTTGTTTCCAGGTTTTGGCTATTACAAATTGTGCTGCCAAGAACATATGTGTACATAAATCTTTTTGGATGGATGTGTTGGGTTCCTTAGGATATATCCCCAGGAGGGGAATTGCAGGGTCATAGGGTAGCTCCATTTCTAGCCTTCTGAGAGTTTTCCAGACTGTTCTCCACAGAGGTTGGACCAATTGACATTCCCACCAGCAGTGCAGGAGGGTTCCTTTGACCCCACACCCTCTCCAGCATTTTCTGCTGTTACCTTTTCTGATGTATGACATTCTCACAGTAGTGAAGTGATGATATCTCATTGTTGTCTTGATTTGCATATCTCTGACAATCAGAGACTTGGAGCATTTTTTCATGTGTTTCTCAGCCTTTTGGATCTCTTCTGTGGTGAATATTCTGTCCAAGTCCTCCCCCCATTTTTGGATGGGGTTATTTGTTGTCTTGTTGTTGAGTCTGGCAAGCTCTTTATATATGTTGGTTATTAAACTCTTATCTGATGTATGGCATGTAAATATCTCCCATTCTGTGAGGGGTCTCTTGGTTTGGGTAGTGGTTTCTTTTGCTGTGAAGAAGCTTTTTAATTTGATGTAGTCCCATAGGTTTATACTTGCCTTAGTCTTCCTTGTAATTGGATTCATTTCATTCAAAATGTCTTTAAAATTTATGCGGAAAAAAGTTCTGCCAATATTTTCCTCTAAGTATCTGATAGTTTCTGGTCTAACATCCAAGTCCTTGATCCACTTGGAATTTACTTTTGTATTTGGTGAAATACAGTGATTCAGTTTCATTCTTCTGCATGTTTCAACCCATTGTTTCCAACACCATTTGTTGAAGAGACTCTGCTTTCCCCATGTAATAGTCTGGGCTCCTTTGTCAAAGATTAGATGTCCATACATGTGGGGCCTCATTTCTGGGCTCTCAATTCTATTCCACTGGTCAGTGTGTCTGTTCATGTTCCAGTACCAAGCAGTTTTGATGACAATGGCCCTATAATACAGTTTGAGATCTGGGAGTGTGATGCCTCCGGTTCTGTTCTTTTTTCTCAAGATTGTTTTGGCAATTCTAGGTCTTTTCTGGTTCCAGATAAACATTTGTAGCATTTGTTCTATTCTCCTAAAAAATGTGCTTGGGATCTTGATGGGGATAGCATTAAATTTGTAGATGGCTCTGGGTAATATATTCATTTTGATGATGTTATTTCTTCTAACCCATGAACATGGAATATCTTTCCACTTCTTTGTGTCTTTTTCAATTTCTTTGAGTAGTGACTCATAATTTTCAGTATACAGGTCTTTCACTTCTTTGGTTAGGTTTACTCCTAGATATTTTATTGTTTTTGTTGCTATAGAAAAAGGAACTGATTTCTGGATTTCAATTTCTTCTAACTTAGTGTTTGCATAGAGGAATGCCACTGACTTTTGAATGTTAATTTTATAGCCTGACACATTACTGTATTGCCTGATGATTTCCAAAAGCTTCTTGCTGGATTCCTTAGGTTTTTCCATGTATACTGTCATGTCATCTGCAAATAAGGAGAGTTTGACTTCTTCTCTTCCAATCTGTATGCCTTTAATTCCTTGCTCCTGACTGATTGCTATGGCAAGAACTTCCAACACTATGTTGAATAATAATGGTGATAGTGGGCAGCCCTGCCTAGTATCTGATCTGAGGGGAAATGCTTCCAGTTTTTCACCATTGAGTATGATGTTGGCTGTAGGTTTGCTATATATAGACTCCACTCTCTTCAGGAATTTTCCATCTATTCCCATTTTTTGTAGTGTTTTGATCATAAAGAGATGTTGTATTTTGTCAAAGGCTTTCTCTGCATCTATTGATATGACCATGTGGTTTTTGGTCTTGCTTTTGTTGATGTGGTGGATCACATTGATTGATTTACGTATATTAAACCAACCTTGCATGCCTGGGATAAACCCCACTTGGTCATGATGAACAATCTTTTTGATATACTGCTGTATCCGGTTGGCTAGAATTTTGTTCAATATTTTTGCATCTATGTTCATCAGAGATATTGGTCTGTAGTTTTCTTTTTTGGTTGTGTCCCTGTCTGCTTTTGGTATCAGGGTGATGTTGGCTTCATAGAAGCTGGCAGGGAGTATTCCAGTGTCTTCAATCTTCTGGAAGACTTTTAAAAGTAGAGGTATTCTTTGAAAGTTATGTAGAATTCATTTGTAAAACCATCTGGTCCAGGACTTTTATTTTTGGGAAGATTTTTGATAACTGTTTCAATTTCATTAGCTGTGATGGGCCTGTTCATGTTATCCACTTCCTCTTGACTTAGTTTTGGAAGTTGGTAGGTATCTAGGAAATCATTCATTTCTTCCAGGTTCTCTAGCTTGGTGGCATATAGTTGTTCATAGAAGCCTCGCATGATATGTTGAATTTCTGCAGTGTCTGTTGTGATATCTCCTCTTTCATTTACTATCCGATTTATTTGGGTCTTCTCCCTTTTTTGTTTTGTGAGTCTGGCTAAAGGTTTGTCAATTTTGTTTACTCTTTCGAAGAACCAACATTTACTTTCATTGATCTTTTGTATGGTTTTCCTATTCTCAATGTTATTTATTTCTGCCCTAACTTTAGTGATTTCTGTCCTTCTGGTTGCTTTAGGATTCCTTTGTTGTTGTTCTTCTAGGTCTTTAAGATGTGCAATCAGGCTGTTTATTTGTGCCTTTTCTTGTTTCCTAATGTGTGCTTATATAGCTATGAACTTCCCTCTTAGGACTGCTTTAGCTGTGTCCCAAATATTTTGATAGCTTGTGTCTTCATTTTCATTGAACTCTCGAAACATTTTGATTTCTTCCTTGATTTCCTCTTTGACCCAGAAGTTGTTAAGAAGTGTACTGTTGAGCTTCCACATTTTGGGACTGTTACTAATCTTTTGTTGATTGTTAAGTGTTAGTTTAATTCCACTGTGGTCTGAGAAGATGCTTGGGATGATTTCAGTGCTCTTGAATTGGCTGATGCTGTCTTTGTGGCCTAACATATGGTCTATCCTTGAGAATGATCCATATGGATTTGAGTAAAATGTGTATTCCAGTTTCTTGGGATGAATGACTCTGAAAATGTCCAATAGTTCTAGTTTATCTATCTCTTCATTTAGCTCCCTTATATCTTTACTGATTTTCTTCCTGGATGATCTGTCAAGTTGAGATAGTGGGGTGCTGATGTCCTCTACTATGATTGTGTTACTGTTAATATATTGCTGTAGCTCTTTCAGTAGAAGTTTGATGTATTTAGATGGCTTCTCATTGGGTGCATAGATATTAATAATTGTTAAGTCCTCTTGATTGACTGATCCTCTGAGCATTAAGTAGTGTCCATTCCTATCTTTTTTAATCTTATCTATTTTAAAGTCTATCATGTCAGATATGAGAATAGCTGTTCCTGCCCTTTTTTGTGGGCCATTGGCTTGTATGATAGTTTTCCATCCTTTCACTTTAAGCCTGTGTTTGTCTTGAGTTAGGTGAGTTTCCTGTAGACAGCATATTGTTGGGTTGTGTTTTCTGATCCATCTTCCTACTCTGTGTCTTTTAATAGGTGAATTCAGGCCATTGACATTTAATGATATCAAAGATTGAAGATATTTTAACACCATTCTTGTAGAGTTTTAGAGTGTTTTGATATATGTCCTATTTGTGGTGATCTGGTTGTTTATAGGAGACCTTTCAGAACTTCTTTCAGGGCAGGCTTGGTGATGGTTGCTTCCTTCAACTGTTGCTTGTCTGAGAAGATTTTGATGCTTCCATCTAGTCTGAATGACATTCTAGCAGGATATAGTATTCTTGGCTGAAAGCCTTTCTCATTGAGCACTCGATAGATATCTTGCCATTCTCTTCTGGCCTGTAGCGTTTGTATGGAGAAGTCTGCTGCTAATCTTATGGGTTTTCCTTTGTAGGTGACTGTTTTTCTCTTGCAGCCTTGAGGATCCTTTCTTTATCCTTATTCCTTTCCATTCTAAGTATGACATGTCTTGGTGTCTTTAGGTCTGGGTTAATTCTGTTTGGGACCCTCTGGGCTTCTTGAATCTTTATGTCTTTGGTGTTGTCTAGACTAGAGAAATTTTCAGCTATTATGGCCTGGAGAATGCTTTCTTCCTCTCCTTCTCTTTCTTCCTCTGGTAAGCCAGTAATGCGTATATTGTTTCTTTTGAAGTCATCCCATAGGACTCTGTTGTTGTTTTCAGCATCTCTTAATCTCTTTTTGAGATCTCTTACTTCTTTTTTAGTTGTCTCTAATTCATCCTCAATCTTGCTAATTCTGTCTTCAGCCTCATAGATTCTATTCTCTCTGCCTTCTGCTGCTTTCTGGAGTTCATCTATTTTGTTGCCCTGCTCTGATACTGTTTTAGCTTGTTCAGCTAGTTGCCTTCTTAGCTCAGCGATTTCAGCTTTCAGCTCTCTAATAACCATGAGATAATTAGAATTTTCTTCCATATTCTCATTTGTTGTTCCTGCATTTCTGATTACAATTTTTTCAAATTCTTTACTCACTCCTGTTATTATTTCCTTAGCTAATGTTTGGATGTTGAACTCGTTGTTTTGTGCTTCACCCTCTGGAGGACTTTTAGCTGGTCTCTTGTCCTGGTTCGGGTCTCCAATATTTTTTCTTGTTGTTTTAACCATTTTATATATTATGTTATGAGTTCCCTTTATCAGTACTTTTCAAATTATTGATCACTATTGCCTGGATTGACTTGTGTCTAAGTAATTTAATTAACGGGTTTACCGTGGTGGAAGTTAACAGTTTTTTCAATCCCTGAGTTGGAGCTCAGTGATGTAAAAGCCTCTTTTTTTTTCTTACCTGTAGGCTATGGGAGCCTGAGGGCTTTTAAATTATCAATAGGCTTCTTAGCTTAATCACTGACTCCTGACCAAGAGATAAAGCAGGGTGTGGCAGAGATAATCCAGTGGTTATGCAAAGAGACTTTCACAGCCCCTCAGCTATGCCACCAAGGTATAGGTCTTCTCCTGAGTTTCCCGGTTAGATCTCTGTCCCCTGGTGTCCCTCCCTGTTGCTGCTCCAGATTCTGAGGGTAGTAGCAATGGAGACTCAGAGTTGCACTTGGTGAGTCTCTGGGGAGTCCTTTCCTCCCTTCAGCTGTCCCCTTGTTGTGGAGCAGACTGGAGGTGGTGTCTCCACTGATAAACTGTTGAACTGTTAGCAGTCACTTAATCTCTCCTTAGGCCCCTCTCTCCTCTCTGTCACCAGCCATGCGTGTTTGTACTCATGGGTGATTTACTGGGTTCCTGTGGTCATTCTAGTCCTGTCTTGTTTCGGTCCGGGTGGTCTCCTTTGGTATTCCTAGTTGGTCCGGGAGGGGAGGGGAGGGGAGGGGAGGGGAGGGGAGGGGAGAGGAGAGGAGAGGAGAGGAGAGGAGAGGAGAGGAGAGGAGAGGAGAGGAGAGGAGAGGAGAGGAGAGGAGAGGAGAGGAGAGGAGAGAAAGCGATCTGCTGCTCATAGCTCCGCCTCCGGAAGTCGAAATTGATATTTATTAATTAATACTTAATGTTGCTATGAGAAATCTCATTTTTATGGAGTTTCAGTTTCCTCCTGTAGTTGTCATGGCAGGGCCAGGCCAAATGGTTTTGGCCCTCGGGCCAGATATTCCCCAGTCCTGGGCCATGTGAACATTAAGAGAAAAACTCTTAGTTCTTATTTTCAGATGTCTTTTATTTCTTCTTGGAAAACCGGTTAAATATTTGCTGGATTACTGTAAGAAAACTGAGAGTTGATGCAATAGTGATGATTTATTTCCCAATTTCATCACCCCTCCGTCCTTTCCCTGTAGTAGTCATGTGTAACTACTGAGCACTTGAAAAGTAGTCTGAAAAGAGTGTAAAATAAAGGAAAATATATTGTTAATGTTTAGATTGTTTGTTGAAAGAGTACTAATTTGGACATAAGAGTTAAAAGTATATTAAAATTGATATCAGTTCTTTCTTTTGCTGTTTTATTTTGCCCACTAGAAAATTTAATAGTATTTGTGTAGCTTGCTTTTGTGATTTATACTTTATTTCTGTTGGATAGTGATATTCTACAGGATCACAGTTATTTATTTATTTTTTTGTTATTTTGTTCATGTTATTAATAGAAATAACTAATAAGTTAACTATGAGATGATGTAATAGCCAAATTTTAATATGTAGAAAAAATAAGACCACTAGGACGATATAATGTATCTTAGATTCATAGAAGTATTCAAAGGCTTACATGGCAATTGTAAAATAGTGTTTTTTTTAATTAAAAAACTATTGAAGGGCTGATGAAATAGCCTACCTGGAAAGTGAACTGCTTTCTCATGTGTGTGACCCAGGTTTAAGCCTGCCCCCACTACTGAAGGAAGCTTTGGTGCTGAAAGAGAACTCTCTCTCTCTCTCTCTCTCTCTCTCTCTCTCTCCCTCTCTGCCTCTCTGTGTCTATTTTTAAAAGGAGTAAATTAAGATGTGTTGGAGTACAGTTTCACATTTTCATATAACTTGCATTATCATGCCTTGCCCACCACCAAAGTTTCATCTCCCTCCATTGGACTGCTCTTTCTTCCTACCTCCTCTCTCAGTGACCTCAGATCTATAAGCATATGGTAAATGTTTAGATATGTTTCACCCCCCTCTGTTCCTTCGTCTTGTTTCCTAAATCACACAAATGAGGATGATCATCCAGTATCTCTCTCCTTCTGACTTGTTTTACATATTGTGATCCCCTCTCGTTCCATTGTAGCAGAAGATAAAATATCATCTGTTTTGCAGCTGAGTAGGATTCCACAGTTTATATACATTCCCACCAGCAGTGTGTAACAGCATTCTTTTCTGCATTTCCTTATCAGCACTTGTTTCTGGCTTGGCTTTTTGATATAGGTCATTCTCATCAGTATGAAGTATACCTCAGTGTTGTCTTGATTTGTATTTCCCTGATACTAAATGATGATGAGATTAATTGATTGATTATCATTGCTGGGGCTTCACCACTCCATGCTGACTTTTTCAGTTATAGACAGATAAACACAGAAAGAAAGGCAACAGAGCACCAAAACTTCCACTGTAGTGGGAGGCATGCTCAGACATGGTTCAGTTATGTGACCAAACAAGTGAGCTATTTTCACAGCCCAGGAGCATTTTTCACTTGCTTGGTCATTTTAAATTCTCGTTGATGAAATATCTGTTCATTTCTTCTCCCATTTTCTATAAGTTTTTTTTTCTTTTGTTATTGACATAAGTGAATTCACTTTATATCCCAAATATTAACCCTTTATCAGATATTTGGTATATGGCTATTTTTTTTTCATTTGGAAGGATGCCTTTTTGTTTTCTATATTGAGTTTTTAAAGTAAATTTTCTGTGTATCTTTATGGGGAAATATAATAATAAATGGAATGAGATACCAGTCATCACAAATACTAATGAGAATTGTCCCTATGAAACTAAAATAGAATCCAGTGAACCCCAATAATATATTGAGAGTTAGGTATTTTACCCTTGACTACTTGTTATCTTCATATTGGAGTTATTTGCAGCATTAGTTTAGGAGCCTAAAGTTGTCTCACCAGAATCATGAACTTAGAGATACTGCAGCCTGTTTATTTGTATTGCTAGTAATAGTGATAAAGGGCTTAGAAATAATTTATCAGCTCATAAGATACTTTCATACTATATTAGCCATCATACTAAGACATTTATTTGTAAGTATACTGAGTATTTGCTTGTCTGAAATTTTAATACTCACTTCGTATGTAATGTAATACCTTTTTTTTTTCTTGTAGACTTTTGTGAATGATGTAAGGATTCCAGAGCAAACTTATATCACCTTGAAACTTGAAGATAAGCTGAGATTCGGATATGATATCCTTATATGATTAAGTTTATTCAGAAATCTGGTGGAAATCAACATTTCTTAAGACATAAGTAATTATAATTTACGCACACTGGTCTCTATGCCTTCTCATTTTTTAAATAGATATTTAAAAATTATTTTGGGGGGTGGGTTACTATGCCTAGTTCTAAAAATAATCCTGGAAAAGTTAATGGCCTCAGTTTTTTTTTTTTTCCCTCTCCTGTATATATAGTTTCAGCAGAGGTCTCCCTGCAGTGCTATTGTGTATGTAATTTAGTCTGCAATACAGACTAAAACTGGAAAGAGTAGGGTATTGTTTAATACTAGCCCAACGTTGACAAGTTTTTTTTATTTTTATTTTTTTCTCTTTGGGTTGGATGAAAATGGCAGAGATAAATTTTCTGAAGAGAATGTGAGATTTTAACCCTATTTTTTCTTCCATCTCTACTTTATTTTATGCATCACATCTCTTAATTCAGATATTTTTATGTTTTTAAACATTTCTTTATTGGGGAATTCATGGCTTACTGTCAACAGTACATGCATAACATTTCCCATTTTTCCACGTAACAATACAACCCCCACTAGGTCCTTTGTCATCCTATTCCAGGACCTGAATGCTCCGCACCACCCACCCCAGAGTCTTACTTTGGTTCAGTACACCAACCCTAGTCCCAAGTTCTGGTTAGTGTTTTCTCTACTGATCTTGTTTTTCAACTTCTTCCTATAAGTGAGAACATCCCATATTCATCCTTTATCATATCCCTTCCATGTGGTGCTGTAACTGAAACATGTTCTCACCTGTGACAAAGCACCCACTCTACCCAGTGAACTATCTCTCTAACCAGTACTCACATATTATTTATCATTCTATGAAATAAAATTACCCATCTTTCTGAAGGAATATACAAAAGTAATGGTAATTTTTTTCTCTTTTAGAAGGTTTTATGACATTAACATTTATGAGAATACTAAGAAAGGTATTGTGTATATATAAGAAGAACTTTAAAGAATAGCCTTCTGTGTATGTATAGCAAGATGGTAACAATAGTGATAGAACTGGTGGTAGGGCAGTTTTTTAAAAATATATATTTATGGGGGTCGGGCGATGGTGCAGTGGGTTAAGCACATGTGGCACAAAGCGCAAGGACCGGCGTAAGAATCCCGGTTCAAGCCCCGGCTCCCCACCTGCAGGGGAGTCGCTTCACAGGTGGTGAAGCAGGTCTGCAAGTGTCTATCTTTCTCTCCCCCTCTCTGTCTTCCCCTCCTCTCTCCAGTTCTCTCTGTCCTATTCAACAACGAACAACATCAACAATGGCAATAATAATAACCACAACGAGGCTACAACAACAAGAGCAACAAAAGGGGGAAAAAATGGCCTCCAGGAGAGGTCGATTTATGGTGCAGGCACCGAGCCCAGCAATAACCCTGGAAGAAAAAAAAAAAAAATATATATATATATATATATATATTTATTTATATTTATTCCCTTTTGTTGCCCTTCTAGGGCAGTTTTTAAATCAGACATGTCAGGGTTCTCTTAACTTAAAAAGTTGCTACTCCAGTTCTTTATACCCACCCCCATCCCAGAAATCTTTTGAACTTAGGAAGTATGGCCTTTCCTGTTTTCCATGACCTTAAAAGTTTCTTGTAAAAGATCCCTCAGATTAGCCTTGGTGAATAACCTTCTTTCCCTGAACTAGACTTTAAGCAACAGAAATATCCTCACAGAAGGATTTCATTGAAAATGTGAAGTAACTCTGAAAATTTCTCTAGCTATTAGAGAAATAGAAAAAAATTTTAAATATACTTAAGTGGGAAAGAAAGTTTTAATATATCAGAGCTATCTCAAAAAATGTAAAGTGGTAAGAAAGAGCTTGACTGCTATTCATTGGTTCTACCCCCCCCCCCCCAATTTTCTATTCTTTGGAACAGGAAGACAGATTAATAAATAGAATTAGAGAAAATATACTCCAAAGCTCTTTATAATTCTAAAATATTATGAGTTTTTGCTAATGAGGATATATGCAGGTTGCTCCTTAACATGTTAATTTTTACTTATGCACTGAAAGTTGACCTCCCCCCCAAAAAAATAAAACAGGTTATAATTATATGGCATTCTCTCCTCAATGTCTTGGATGTCCTGAGTTGGTTAAAAAAAAAAAAAAAAGAACAGAATTTATGGGATGGGAAGGTAATATAATGGTTACGCAAAAAGACTCATGCTTGAGGCACCAAAGATCAAAGATCCCAGTTTCAATCCCCAGCACCACCATAAGTCAGAGTTGAGCAGTACTCTGGGAGAAGGGGGGAGAGTAATCAAGGGGTCAGGCAGTGACACAGCTGGTTGAGTACACATGCTAACGAGTTCAAGGACCCAGGTTCAAGCCCCTAGTCCCCACCTGTAGGGGGGAAAGCTTCATAATCGTTGAAGCAGTGATGCAAATGTCTTTCTATTTTGTGCTCTGTCTCCTCCTTCCCTCTTAGTTTCTCTCTGCCCAAAATAAATAAATTCAGTTAAATTAAGAAGAGGAATAGTATTTAGTGCATGGTTATAAGTTTCTTCATAAGGGCCAGCTTACAGTAGCTTACTTGGATAGTGTGCTGCTTTGCTAAGTATGCAACCCAGGTTCTAGCTCAGCCCCACAGCCAGAAGGACAGTTTGGGTTTATGATCTCTTTCATTCTCTTCAACTCTGTCTTAAAAAAGAAGACAAATTTTTTTTCATTATATATACACACACACACACACACACACATATATATATATATATGCATTATAGTGAAAACATTCATTATGTCTGGCACTTGGTTCTAATCTGTAGAGAATCAGTTGCTTGATAGTATAAATGACCCTGACTGCAATTTGTGTCAGAAAGGTTCCTTATGCAGTTGTTGTAAGGAACCTATATATGTAGCACTTCTTTTGTACTTTCAAAATGAACATAAATTTTATTTTATCAGTGTTTGTGAAGTCTGAGAAATCCACTTTCTCTAAGATTTACTGTTGAGTAATCACTCATGAGATAGTACTTCCTTTTAGTTTTTGTAATTGGCTATAAATATAATTTTATCCGTGTACTTTTTAGTCATATTGTAAAAACAGAAAAAGTATTTTATGCTCCAATTAATTACCCAATTACTTGCTTCTTTGAAGACCATCATTACCTGAGTTTGGAGTTACTGCATGATTTTAGAGTTGTCTCTAATTTTACAAATGTAAAGTTTGTGTTTCTGAGTCTCCTTTGGCATTTAAGTGTTAAAGAAAAATATAATAATTCTGCTGAAGTTACCTGTTGAAAACATTAGTTTCTAAGTTATCTATGACTATTTTAAGTTTGACTATCAGATTTTTAAAATTACATTCTTCCTTAGCCCTGTTCACATACAAATCTTTTTACTGTAGTACGAGGAGAAATGAGAGTCCCTGAAGAAGCTCTAAAGGTAAAAAACAAAAACAAACAAAAAAAAAACTTACTTTGCTTATAATCCTGTGATTTACTAAGGTTGATTTCACTCATGAACATTTTACTTCCATTTTTACTTTTATTCTCATAATTTTTTTTTTTGTAGCATGAGAAGTTTACCATTCAGCTCCAGTTGTCCCAGAAATCTTCAGAATCAGAATTGTCAAAATCTGCATGTGCCAAAAGTGTATCTTCAAAAGTAGCTGATACTGCAGTAGAGGTGCAGCACAAAGTCACAGAAGCACCAAAATCTGAGGAAAAACCTGTGGGTAAGTGAATCTTTTTGAAATACCATATTTATAATTGATGCTAAAGGGAGGTTGGAGAACTTTTTTTCTCTCCTCTGCCAAGGGCCATTTGAATATGTATAGCATATCATTTGTGGGCCAGACAATATCATCTATTTAAAAATTAACACTTCATGTTGCTGTGAGAAAAGCTTCTGTTGCCTTGATAGGTCCAGAACAAATTATTTTCATCATTACGTCTTTCCCACAGACTAGATGTTCTCCATTTTACTCTAAAGCATTTACTTATTTTATTCTCAAAATCTTGGCCATGTTCATATAAAAATAATTTAATATTGAAAAATTTTAATGCGTTATATTTTTTTAATTTGGAGACAGAAGTTGAGAGAGAAGGAGGAAGTAGATAGGGGGAGAGAAAAAGAGATACCTGTAGGACAGCTTCACTGACCATGAAGCTTCCCTCCCTGTCGGTGGGAACTGGGAGTTGAACCCAGGTTCTGGCACAGTAGATTGTGTGCACTCAACCAGGTGTGCTACAGCCCTGTCCCCTAACAATGACAGTCTCAAGAGGTGGGTAATAGTGTATCCAACATACTCATTAGACAGCCTTATAAGACACATATATAGTCTTTCAAAGTATATTTAATGTTTAAATATTTAAAGAAAATATAGCTTTCCCTATATTTTATTATTTTATATGTGTCTGCTTTTTCGTCTGAATTATAATAACTGAAATGAATTTAAAAGGAATATCTAGTAATGTAACACCACTAATTTTATTTCTTTAGCTTCTTCTTTTATTTGGATTGGACAGAGAGAAATTGAGAGGAGAAAAGAAGATAGGCAGGGAGAGAACTCTTTCGTACAAAACACTTTTTTTTATCAGCACACTAACAAAGTTGATCAAGTATAATTCTACTGTATTAGCAATACTTTAGTGTACAATACCTGAGACTTGAAAAAATAATAATTATCACATATTTAAATTTACACTAGTTATTATGTAGATATACTTTTAATTTTTTAGCTTTTATTTATAATTGGGTAGATACAGCCAGAAATCAAGAGGACAGAGGGAGAGAGAGAGAGACAGAGAAACCTGCAACACTGCTTCATCAATTGCAAAGCTTTCCCCCTACAAGTAGGGTAGTTATTTATGTTAAATAAGCCATTATATATCTTACATATATTAAATTTTACAGTAGTTAGTATTTAAATAATAATAATTTAATTTAGTCAATTATTTCTAGAATAAATTAGACTAAAGCCTGCCTGCCACTAAGTTATGAAGCTTTCAGTGTATTTTTCAATTACATAGATTATATTTTCTTGTTCACTTACCAAATCAACTAGGTAATTCTAGCATTCCACAAAAGTATGTATATTTGTTTTTTTCTGTTTTGTAGACTTCAGACTATTTTTCTTTCCTATCTCTTTTCAGATATTTCTGCAATGCCCCGGGGCACTCCATTGTATGGGCAGCCATCATGGTGGGGAGATGGTGAGCTGGATGAACAAAAAGCTTGCAAGTCAAATGGCAAAACTGAAGAAAACAATCATGGAACAGGCACATCAGGTAAAAACAAAACAAAAACATCTCAGATTATGACAGTAAATGGTATTTAGGGAAGAATCATTCATCTAAGCAGAAATCTGGCTTTAGCTGAAAGAAAATATCTATTGCTTTTAAATTTGATTTAAAAAAAAGTTGATGGTTTTTCTTTGTCTTTGATAAAGACAGAGAGAAATTAAGAGGGCAAGGGCAGATAGAGTGAGAGAGAGAAAGACCTGCAGCACTGCTTCACTTTCATGAAGCTCCCTCCCACACACGGGGGCTTGGACCGATGTTCTTGTGTATGGTAATGTGGACCATAGCCCTGCCCCAGTTGATGAACCTTGTAATAATGTAGTCATGTCAATTTATTTGCTATAAGTGATTCTCACATAAAATATTGATCTTTATATCTTTGTAAGTCCACTTATTTAAATTTTTCTAACATAAGATTATTAAAACTTGACACATAAGACTATAACCTTGTCTTTTAACTATTTAACAGTAATTGTTAGAATTTATCAGACCAAACTAGTAGCTACAAATTAGTTGCTTTCATTTTAATTAGATTAGTGGTAAGCATATAAATATATTTTAAATGAATAATTTATATTATCTTCAGAAATACGATAACAAAATTAAAGCTTCTTTAAATTCTTCCTGTGCCTCATTTGTTGGGATATGGATGACAACAAGAATAGCTGATCTTAGCAGACAGAGTTAAAAACTATTTGTGAGTAATATTCTCACAATAAAAACTAAGAAAACGATTTTTTTGTCTACTGGAGTATATTAGTAAAATAATCATAAACCAGAACAATCAAGATTTCCAGGAAATAAATGGAGATATCAGTTATTTACCACACAAGAAGTTGACAAAGACATCAACACTGGATGCTGAAGCAACTAATTTCTGTGATAATAACAGATAAGGAGCCAGAACTGGACTAATTAAATACAAGAACCAGGGAACTGTATGAAAAACTAAGTGTGATTCTATATCAAGGATAGATTCAATCAGAAATCTTCTCAGTTAATCGTCTTTAATTCTACAAGATAAGACATTTTCCTCAGTATGAGAATAAGAACACTGGTTTCCTATGTATATTCTACTTTTTTGCCAGGATACAAGTCAAGGAAAGCTTGCTTTGTCAGTTTGATGTTACAGTACCCCAAACTGAAGTTTATCTGAAGTTTATCTATTTCCCACATGAATTACCATCCCAGCTTTCTTGTTTCTGTCATCAACAGCTTTCTTTATTCCAAACATAGAAATTTAGACATCAAATGTAAATAATTGAAAATGCTGTTTGAGACTACTAGTAAAGGGAGGAAATTTAAGCAGGAGGAAGATTTAAGTGACTGAGCCTCTTGAGTATTGATAGCACAATATCTCAATAGTACCGTCATCTAGCTAACTTACTCCATCTGTCGCTCCCATCCACAGTGATTATACAGGGGGATTCCTCCTCATTCTCAGTAGTTGTCTTCCAGCAACACTGAAGGATACTTAACTCAAATCCAACAGAAAATAGCAAAGAGCTGCTTTTAGAAGACCCTCTGAAAGTTGAAAGACTTTTCTTGAAAGTTCTCAAAACAGTTTTCATCTCATTGACTTCTCACAGGTTCAGGATTAGCTTCCTAATTTCTTTTTGAACTAGTTCCTTGTGTGGTTATGAGACTATCTTTAAGCTGGTCTTGCCTACTGTGAAACTGAATTTGGGGCTAGATTTCCCCTAGCCTAGGTGAGCTGTGTCAAGGAAGGGTGAGTACGTGAGAACAAAAGATTTCTTTTCAGAGGAAGGAATGGATATTGAAAGTCAGTATCCAGTAAGGAAATAGATATTGAAAGTCAATCAAGAATGTTTGCTCTACTTGAAAACTACATTCTTCCTTTTTCTTTGCCTCATCTATTACATGCTTCTATTGCCCTTTTTCTCACTGATTCATAATTAAGCTTCTTACAGTATTAGTTACTCTGTAGTAAAAAATCTACAGTTGGTCTGATATCATCTGCATTAAAATGAATATTTTCACATAATGAATTTTTCAGAGGAGTAAAATTTACTTCTGCAATAGACAGCTGTTTTTAAAAACTTAGCCATTTGAGCACCAGCAAAGTAGCTGGCCTTGATAGGTTGCCTGCAGTGCCATGCTAGTAACCCTGCTTAGAGACTGACCCTCACTGTGTTTGGTAAGCTGTGGTGCTAGCATTCATCGCTCTCTTTTTGGTTTTGTCTCTGTCTCTCTCTGATAACATCAGCCCAGAACACTGTAGCCTTGGAGACAAAACCAAAAATGTCTGACCATATACAGACCTTCTATAAAATGATTTTCTCATGTACTGCTTTCTTAAATAAAGACTAGATTATAATCTAAAATTTTGCCTTATTATAGAATCATTTTTAAAAATTTTATTTGCATTATCTTTACTTATTGGGTAGAGACAGTCAGAAATTGAGAGCCTAGGAGGTGATAGAAAGGGGGAGAGGCAGAGAGACACCTGCAGCCCCGCTTCACCACTCGGAAAGCTTTCCCCCTACGGGGGGTACTGGGGTCTCGTACCTGAGTCCTTGAGCACTGTAACATGTGTGCTCAACCAGGTACACCACCACTCAGCCCCTGGAATCATCATTATTAAAATCTGTTGGGAGTCGGGCTGTAGCGCAGCAGGTTAAGTGAAGGCTCAAAGCACAAGGAACAGCTGAAGGATCCTGGTTCGAGCCCCTGGCTCCTCACCTGCAGGGGAGTTGCTTCCCAAGCAACTTTCTCTCCTCTCTGTCTTCCCCTCTTCTCTCCATTTCTCTCTGTCCTATCCAACAACAACGACAACAATAACTAAAACAATAAAACAAAAAGGGGAAAAAAGGGAATAAATAAATATTAAAAAATTAAAAGAAAAACAAAATAAAATCAGTTACTGAGCATTATATATACATGAACGATGTCTGTGAAACTGAAATATGTAAAAGTTTTTTAATTTTTTAAATTTTCTTTATTTATTGGCTAGAGATAGTCAGAAGTCGAGAAGAAGGGGGAGACAAAGAGGGAAAGAGACAGAGAGACACCTGCAGCACTGCTTCACCACTTGCTAAGATTGCTCCCTGCAGGTGGGGACCGGGGACTGGAACCCAGGTCCTTCAGCATTGCAACATGTGCTGTCAACCAGGTGCGCCACCACCTGGCTCCTCTCTTATGCTCTAAATCTTTCTGCATTACTCAGTTTGGGGGCCACACATGCTCTTCATTGCTCTTTGTCTCTACTACTTGACTTTAGTGTAATATATTTGACCTTAATCTTCATTTCTAATCCCCCTTCAAATTTGTAACATGTAATCTGAATAAATAGTAAAATGGTCCCTCTCAAGGAGAAACTTCTCTGTTAGTAAAGTTCATTATATCTGTTATTGTGTTCTTTTTTTTTTTACAGTTGGATTTTTGCTTTGGGTTTTGTAGATTTGTCACTGTGTTAGAGAGAGGAAAAGGGGAAAAAATTATTCATGTGCCTACTTTGTTCCAGGCTTTGTATTCAAGACACTTTCATTACCTCAACACCTCACCAAATCTTCACAGCAGTCTATTAAGTAGATATGATTATGTTTTTATTTTATGACAAGGGAAATGAGGATTAAGTATTGATAGAGACACAATTTATCTGGTTGTTTTATTTTTTAACTTTCATCATTGCTTTCCAGTACATCAGACTGTCTGGATATAATACATGCTGTCTTTCTGCTCTGTTGTTGCTTTATATTGTAGCTAACAGAATCCTTTTATTGTTGTTCCTAGGCTTCATTTCTCTGGGCCAACTATTTCAGGTAGAAAGAGAGAAGAGACAGAGAGATACTATGGTACTAGAGTTGAATCCTGTGCTGTAGTATTCCTATGTAGTGTACCAGCAGCTTGAATATGGGTCACATGGATAGCCCAGCAGGCACCCTCCCTGGAGAGCTGAACAGTGGGATGGCACAGCTGGTTAAGTGCACGTATTACTGTGTGCAAAGATCCTGTTGGAGCCCCAGCTCCTCACCTGCAGAATGGTGAAGCACTGTGAAACATGGTGAAATGGGTCTATAGCTCTCTCTCTTCCTCTCTCCCTCTCTCTCTCTATCTCTCCCTTCTCCTCTCTCCCACTCTCCCTCTCTGTCTCTGTCTCCCCTCCTTTCTCAGCCCGATCAAATCAAATTTAAAAAATGACCACTGGGAGCAATAGATTTGTAGTACCAGCACCGAGATCCAGCAATAATCCTGGTGGCAACTTAAAAATTATACTCCCAGAGGGATAAAGAATAGGGAACTTTCCATTGGAGGGGATGGGATAGAGAAGAACTCTGGTGGTGGCAATTGTATGGAATTGTCTTGTTGATCATTGTTAAATCATTAATAATAATAAAAAAAGTAGGATGTAGTTGTTGAGTTTTAATGAGTTAAATGTGAAAACCCACTTAGATATATGTCACTATTTTGGATTTCATTTTTGCATAGCCAGTGACTCATGCATGTACGATGTCACTGCTTCTGACTGCTTTTTCTTCCTCATTATAGTGGCAGGGCTCAGATCTGGGCTGTGCTTATGGCGAGGTACACATACTATCTACTGAGCATGGCATCTCTCTGGCCCCAGAGTATGTCACTTTTAACTAAGGGGGCAGGGGGGGGGTATTTCTTTGGTTCATGAGTGACAAATTCCATACCACTAGACTAGCTTTTTATGGGTTTTGCTTCATAGCTCAGCCACATCATCCTATTTGGGTATCCAAGATGGTGATAATTTTATACATTTAAGGGCTACAACTCCTGTTCCAATTTTACTGTTATCTCTAAAATGAGCAGAAAAATACGCATCTAGTCTCTTCTAAATAGCATATAAAATTTTTGCTTTTGTAGTGTAGAGCTTTTGTGATAGACTTTAGTGTTTGGTCAGTCAGTGGCTCACCTGGTAAATGCGCACATTACAGTATGCAAGGACCTGGCTTCAAGCCCCTGGTCCCCACCTGTAGGTGGAAAGCTTCATGAGTGGTAAAGTAGCACTGCAAATCTCCCTGCCCCTTTCCTCCCCTCCCTCCCCCTTCTCAATTTCTCTCAGTATCCAATAATAAAGAAATAAATTTTATTAAATAAAACAAGAAAAATTTCATTAAGTCCTCTGTGTTTCTTCTGTGTAGATTCTTTTTAGTATTTTTTAGGGACCTGGAGCACACCTGGTTGAGGACACACATTATGCAGATGGGCCTAGGTTCGAACCCCCACACTCCACCTTCAGGAGGGAAGCAGGTCCGCAGGTCTCTCTTTCTCTCTCTTTCCCTCTCTGTTTGCCCTCTCCTTTCCAGTCTCTTTCTATCTTATCACATAAAAGGGGAAGGGGAAAATGATCATTAGGAGTGGTTGATTGTCATGTAGGCAGTAAGCTCCGGTGATAACCCTGTTGTCAGTTGTTTTTTTTTTTTTTTTTAATCATTTTAGGATTGGGTCTGCTATACCATGCCCAATACATTTAATTGCTGAGATGTTCCTTTTCCATTTTTACACTGGTCCTTCAACTTTGTGCCACGTGTGCTTAACCCGCTGCACTACCGCCCGACTTCCTCTTCCATTTTTATAACCACAAGTCAGAATGCTAGCCACAAAGAATAACATCTGAAGAATCCTGTCAATATTTAATATTTGGAAAATTACTTCTTTTTTAAATTTTTTAAAAATTATTTTATTTACTTATTTTTTAATTTTTTATGTTTATTTTCCCTTCTGTTGCCCTTGTTGTTTAACACTGTTGTGGTTATTATTGTTGTTGTTATTGATGTCATTGTTGGATAGGACAGAGAGAAATTGAGAGAGGAGGGGAAGACAGAGGGGGAGAGAAAGATACCTGCAGACCTGCTTCACTGCCTGTGAAGCGACTCCCCTGCAGGTAGGGAGCCGGGGGCTCGAACCGGATCCTTAAGTTTGTCCTCGCGCTTTGCGCCATGTGTGTTTAACCCACTGTGCCACTGCCCGACTCCCTATTTACTTATTTTTAATGAAAGAAAGACAGAGAGAAAGGTACCAGAGCACTACTCAGCTCTGGCTTACGGTGGTGCTGGGGATTGAACCTGGGACTTTGGAGGAGCCTCAGGCGTGAAAGTCTTTTGCATAACCATTGTTAAAATTATTTCTTTTTTAAAAAATATTTATCCATTCCCTTTCCTTGCCTTTGTTGTTGCTTTTTTATTATTTTTTTATTGTTGTAGTTAATGTTGTTGTTGAAGTCTCTGTTGTTGGATGGGACAGAGAGAAATGGAGAGAGGAGGGGAAGACAGAAGGGGGAGATAAAGATGGACACCACAGACCTGCTTCACTGCTTGTGAAGCGACTGCCCTGCAGGTGGGGAGCCAGGGGCTTGAACCAGAATTCTTAGGCCGGTCCTTGCACTTTGCGCCATGTGGGCTTAACCTGCTTGGCTATCACTGACTCCCATTAAATTATTTCTAAAAGATCAAATTCCTTAGAATTAGAGGCTATCTAATCTCCCTGTATTGCCTTTCCTTCTTAATAAATTTTATGCTGGGGTGGATAGCATAATGGTTATGCAAACAGACTCTCATGCCTATTGCTCCAAAGTCCCAGGTTCAATCCCCCCACATCACCAGTGCTTTGATAAAAAATAAAAAAAAAAGTAGAAAAATATATTTTATGCAAATGGATTTTCAGTGAGTCTTTTTAAAAATGCCGTGCTAAGGCCAGCAAAATAGCTCAGTTCGATAGTGTGTTGCTTTGCCATGTACACAACCCAGGTTTGAACCCAGCCCCCACTGCACTGAAGGAAATTAGTGCTGTGGTCAGCCTCTCTCTCTCTTTCTCTCTCTCTCCACCTTTTTGCTTCACTGTATCTTTAAAAAAAGGGGGGGGGGTTAGTTGAACACAATTGAGTGATAAAGTACATCTAGAAAGTTTTGACCCAGGTTCAGGTGTAACCATCACTACATTGGGGAAAACTTTGGTGCTGTGGTGTCTTTTTGTCCCTTACTCTTTGTCTGTTTCTGTTAAAAATTTTTTTTTTATTATCTTTACTTATTTATTGGATAGAGACAGCCAGAAATCAATAAGGGTGGGGGATTATAGAGAGGGAGAGAGACAAAAAAAACCATTAGTAAACCTTTACCCCCTTCAGGTGGAGACTGATGGCTTGAACCTGGGTCCTTGCGTATTGTAACGTGTGCGCGCACAAGCAGGTGCACTGTTACACAGCCCCTTGTCTTTGCTTTTTTTTAATCTGAAAATGTTGTTTCTGAGATGTGACATCTGCTCTGTGAGGACAAGAAAAATGAGAGGAATGCTTTTTGTGTGTCTTTTGGAAATATTTCCTATTTGAACTCATGCATCACCATTTTAATAGATATTATTCATTTCCTTACCCTCTTGTTCTTTTTTTCTGCATTTGTACAATCTAATTATACATATTTAGCAAAAATCACTTTAACGGTTTCTTTTTCATGACTTACTGGCTTCATTGACATATTTTATGCTAAGTGCATTTATTTGTATACCATCACATTTGTTTCTGAGTTAAAAGAGTGATCTTTTTTCCATGATTGCTTCTTCTGCCAACTTATGTTTTCGTTGATTTGAGATTTATAATTCAACTCACGTCAATAAATTTTGGCACTTGTGCTGTATATAGAAAGGTTCATGGATTATCTTCTGGAATTCATGACTGGCAGCTGAATTTTCTGTTTTTGCCTCATTTCGTTGACACTGCTATTGGATCACCATGCTGCAAGCAAGTCACATGTTTTCTCTGTATTGATTCATTATAAAGGTGTGACTATCTGACGTGGATCACATATTATTAATGTTTTTTTGTCATTCTTAATGAATGTCTTTGTGATGCTGAGGGATGATAAGGAGCCATTCTTCTACAACATCACTTAGATTTTACTTCATCTTTTTGTGACTTCATTTGAGCAACTGCTTTCCTTTGGAGCTTTACTTGTATTCATAAATAATTCAGATACTTCATCCTCTTGAGTTGATAGGGAAATTCATATTTTTTCTATCACTCAAGATATATACAGTGAACATAACATGTCCATTTATATTTATTTTCAATTCCTTTGCACCTTGATGATTTATATCTTGATCTAAATTCGGGGAAAAAAAAATGCTTATCTTTTAACTGCTTTCTGTCTTTTACCATGATAACTGCTTGACTTGCATCTCCTATTGGTAATTGAATACCATATTAAAAGCAAAATTGCTTCATCTCTGTGACATATGCCTCTGTATTTCATCCAGACTCTTATCTGCCTTCTGATTCTCATGGAATAATACCGATGGCTATTGTTAAATTCCATCAAGTTATAGAAGCTTCCAAATATTTTGAATTTCTTCTTATTTTTTTCATTAGGGTGCAGCGTAGATGCCAAGCAAGCTGAGGAACAGTCGGCAGCTGCAAGTGAAGAAGTACTTTTTCCTTTCTGTAGGGAACCAAGTTATTTTGAAATCCCTACAAAAGAATTTCAGCAACCATCACAATTAATAGAGAGCACTATTCACGAAATCCCAACAAAAGACACATCAAGTTCCCATACAACAGGTGCAGGGCATGCTTCATTTACCATTGAATTTGATGACAGTACCCCAGGGAAAGTAACTATTAGAGACCATGTGACAAAATTCACTTCTGATCAGCGACACAAATCAAAGAAGTCTTCTCCTGGAACTCAGGACTTACTAGGCATCCAGACAGGAATGATGGCACCAGAAAACAAAGTTGCTGACTGGCTAGCACAGAACAACCCTCCTCAGATGGTTTGGGAAAGAGCAGAAGAGGATTCCAAAAGTATTAAAAGTGATGTTCCAGTTTACTTGAAAAGGTTGAAAGGTAAAGTGAATCTATCATTTCAGAAATGCGTACATTGTGATAAAGACTTTTAGTCTTCTCAGTGACCAAACTACTTTTAGATTAATTATTACATGGTAGTAAAGTTCTGCTTTTTCAAAAGGTCATCTTTCATTTTATATCATTTTACATCTCAAAAGCAAGATAGACTGCCAATGTCACTGGACATCGTGTCCAAATTACTCAGTCAAAATAGTCTGCCTTCACTTTCTAGCTCAAGCCAGACTGGTAGTGTGAATTTGTGTTTATACTTATTCAATACTTTATTTTCCTGAGGAAATAAAAAGATCCATTCATTTTACCAGTGGAATTCCATAGAAGATACATGTCATCATTTTCTTGAGAAAAAATAGTAATAATTCTTCTTGTGGTGCTTCCAATATAAAGTAAACATTATCTCCATATTTGAAAGAAATTTAAGGAATTTGATAATGGATACAAGTTCTACTTGATTGAATGTTTCAAACTGTTCAAGGAGTTACTCATGAGACAAAAACTTGGTTTAAAGATAACCAACTAATTGAATAAAAAGTATACAGTGATAGTCTGTTTTGAAAAATCAGCTAATTCTCATTGGAAATCACAGATTACTTGTGGTTATTGTCATCTTTACTCCTGTATGTGGAGATTACTAGCTGATCAGTTTTTGTCATCAGTTTTGCTAGTTAAATTTATTTTAGAATTTACACTACAGAATTGTGTTACTATAAATATTATTTAATAAGGTTTCTGTAAGTAAATGATTCCATGTTAATTTCACAATTCTGTTATGTAAATTAATGAGCTTTACAGAGTGCTCGCTGAAGTCAGAGACTATATTTCTTATTGTGTCTCTAAGATAAATACAAGGTTAATTTGATTAAGCAATGAATAACCTCAGTATCCATAACAAGATACATTGACCTTGCCTTAAGCCATACTTGAGGTCCTGATAACCTGATGAAATAATGAATACCTCTTTCTGATTTTTCTTCTAGTTACTATCTTAGGTGATTATTTGGCCTGTGTGCTTTTATTATGTGATTCATTTACTTCTACCAGATTGCTTTACTGTGTTGAAACCTAGACATTATTGGAGGGTACAGTGTAGATGCCAGACAAACTGAGGAGCAATCTGCAGCTGTAAATGAAGAAATACTTTTTCCTTTCTGTAGGGAATCAAGTTATTCTGAATTCCTTACAGAAGTATTTCAAATAAAAACTACCTGTTTGTAAACTGACCATTTTAGTGAACTAGATATTTAGTATTAATATCCTGGTATAAGAAAAAAATTAATAAACCTTGAAAATTTAGGTTCAGACATATTTTAAATCTCCTAATAAATGAACTAAAAGAGAAAACATGAATTAATCCTTTAATAAAAACCACCATCTAAAAAAGTACTTTTAATAAACCCTTTCATTTTAACCTTTTTAGCCATAGCTATTTTCTGTATAATTTCTCTTTTCACTTGTTACTTCTGTTCTTGATTAAGTTTCATCTGTAAACCTGAATCCAGATAGAGGTACTAGTGTCCAAATCAACACTGTAGTCGTATGTTAATGATTAGGTATTTGAAAACACCAGAAATTATACAGTTATTTCTATTGCTCAAAGTTAATTTATAGGGAGACTTGTTTTCTGGTATGTTGTCATTGCTTAGAGTCCTTTTTTGGGGTTTCCTATCAGACCATTATACCACCTATCCAAGAAAATGTCTTTGTGAATATGATTCATTTTGATCAGTGATACAGCTTCATACATAACTGCAAATCACATTTGACTTTTCCCCACTAGCAGGACTGTTATCACTAGATAATGCTTTTCCACAGTTTAGGGCATTATAAATATATTCTTAGGCTCTAAGTCAATGCAGAAAGTGATAATGTTCATTTCAGAATGGTTCATTTCAGTCAGGAACTTGAAAGTAGACAAAACAAAACAAACAAACAAACAAAAACTTTGCTCCTACAAGAGTAAAGTGCACGTGCTTTGGGACAGTGAATAAAATAATGTTCACAAAGCCCATACACTTTTACCCTTTAGGAGAGCCGCAGCTTGGTTCAGCTAATTTATGTTAAAAAGTTACATATAGAACTTCAAGTTTTCTTCACATGGGTAATGGTAGACAAAGCAAAAAAGAATGAATTTCCTGGTGGTTCTTTGGTTAGAGTTAAACAAAACTTGTAATTATAGTCAGACTCTTCTTATGCAGCACTGAAAAATACAAGAGGGATAATAATTTTCCAATAAAGAAAATGACTAATCTGTAAGGGGGAAATTTTATATTTTTAAAATTTATTTTCCCTTTTGTTGCCCTTGTTGTTTCACATTGTTGTGGTCATTGATGTCGTCGTTATTGGGCAGGACAGAGAGAAATGGAGACAGGAGGGGAAGACAGAGAGGGGGAGAGAAAGACAGACACCTACAGACTTGCTTCACTGCCTGTGAAGCGACTCCCCTACAGATGGGGAGCTGGGGGCTCCAAGCGGGATCCTTAAGCCAGTCCTTGTGCTTTGCACCACGTGCGCTTAACCCACTGCACCACCGCCCGACTCCCAGGGGATAATTTTAATCTATAATTTAAAGCTACTAAGAGAACCTGTTACCACTTAAAGTGCCAAATTTTATAATGTTGGTACAAGTACTAAATCCTGTGAAGATAGTGTTATGTGTTGTGTATGTATGTGAGATGGGTTATTTGTTCCTGTTGTGGAGGTGGTATTAGAGTCTAGTTATTTCTAGCTTTTACAGACAAACTTGTTTCCTTTTCACTGTATTCAGTGCAATAAGGAAGTGGGATACAAAATGCTATTTACAAAATGAGTTTTATTTGTACTAGTGATTTTCCTGGGTTTGATATTCTAGTTGCTATCCTAATTTTCTAAATCTGAAGCAGGAATTTCATTAAATACCTGTTTGTTTTTCTTTTCGGGATGTATTTAAAGAAAGATTTTAAGCTTTATTGTCATATTTGATTATTTATATTTTAAAAGAATTACTGTGCTTGGAGTACTCTCTGAAACCCCTTATTTTAGTCTAATACTTTTTTCCCCTTAGTATTGTACTTTTCCAAATCATCACCCATCTCCTATACTCTACCTCTTTTGAACCTTCTCATTCTTTTCATGTGTTACATTTTTACAAGCAGTTGTTTCGTATAGACTCATTAGCACTTGTTGATAACATTCACATTTATTAGAAACAAGCCTATGAGAATTAAATGGAAGGTGCCCCCCCCCATGGGCATATTTTCTTTGCCTCTTCTAATCTTTAAAAACTTTTAAATCTGATCATGGTCTTTTTTTTTTGTTTTTACCACAGTATTCGACAGATATTAAATTTAGAATTTGTAGCCCCAGATATTTACAGAGTTAGATTTGGCCTTAGAAGCACTGAGATGTGCCTAGATAACTAGAATTATTTATAACTTTCTTCTCAAGAAACCATCATTAAAACCCTTATTTGTGATTCAGTCTACAACTTATATAGAATAACTCTTGCCAGGAATTTCATACTGTAAAAATAATTATCATTTGATTATTTCCTTTAATATAACTATTATTTAGACAAGAAGAATTCTAAAGCAGTGAAAAACCAAGTAAAGTTTTACAACCCCTAGTAGAGCTGTGAAGGATAACAAAAAAAAAAAAAAAAGACCTCGGGGAAATAATGTTTCAGAATTCAAATCTAGTATAACTTTGTATGTTTTTAAAGAAGACGTGTTTTCTGTAGTTATATTTGGTACTATGCTATTTACCCAGTAGATGCTTAGATTTACACAGGATTTCTTAGGCTATGATTTTTACATATAGATCTTTTTACCTTTTGTTTAACTCTTTGAAGCCACCAGAGGTTGGGGCACAAATGCAGTTGTTCCTAAATTCTCATAGGCGTTTGTGAACAACTGTACAGTAAGTGGTAGAAACTACGTATTTGTATTATTTTTAACAAAAAAGAAGAGGTATGTTATAGTTTTGAAAGTATCAAAGCCATCATACTTTCATGGCGTTTGTATTCTTTTTTTTTTCCTGTGTGATAAGCATTTTAGTGGGATCATCCTTTTTCTTGCCTCTTCTCTACTGCTATAGACAGATTTATACATACACATTTTCACAAATACTGCTGTATTGCTTGCTTATTAAGGCGCTGAGGGAGTCTTTGTAAATTTAAAATTTAGAGAAAGAAAGTCCTATTTAGTTGTTTGTAAAGGGACCTCATTGTTGGTTGATAAAATTTGAATGTAAGCCTTGCAAGTGAAGGAAGTTTGCAGAGACTGTCACTGAAAAGAATGTTGAGATTGAGTTGAGATTGAGAAGAGGGAGGGAAGGGAATAAAACAATTAACACTATTGTATATGCTTCTAATTTTCTACATGGGATTTTTCCCCCCTTTTCTGTTACGCGGTTTTCTTTTTGTGACCAGGAAATAAACACGACGATGGAACACAAAGTGATTCAGAAAATGCTGGGGCTCACAGGCGCTGTAGCAAACGTGCAACCCTTGAAGAACACTTGAGGCGCCACCATTCAGAACAGAAAAAGCTACACAAGGCCCAGGCTGCTGAAAAGCACCAAGATCAAGCTATTGTAAGTCAAACTGCTTTTATGATTGCATTCTTTGATGAAGACAACCCCAGAAAAAGGAGGTCATATTCTTTCACTCAGAGTGCCGCAATCTTGTGTCAGGAAGCTACTTACTCAACACCACATACAAAACTTGAAAAAACAAAATCTCCGACAGCAGGTGCCAAAGTGGTTTCTTTGTCTTTACAGACTAGCTCTGCGCATCACAGAGGGGGGAATGGTGTTCCACATGGGAAATTGTTAAAACAGAAATCAGAGGAGCCATCGGTGTCAATTCCCTTTCTACAAACTGCATTGTTAAGAAGTTCAGGGAGTCTTGGGCACAGACCAAGCCAGGAGATGGATAAAATGTTAAAAAACCAAGCAACTTCTGCTGCTTCTGAAAAGGATAATGATGATGACCAAAGTGACAAGGGTACTTATACCATTGAGTTAGAGAATCCCAACAGTGAGGAAGTGGAAGCAAGAAAAATGATTGACAAGGTAAATAATTAAAGTTTGGATATAATGTTAGTTTTCATGTGGCATAATTGACTTTGAAATGATTAGAGAATCAACAGGCAACACTCAGCATGTAGTCAGTGGTATTAGAACTTCACGACTTTATTGGGGGAATTGGAAGACTAACATTTTCTGATTTTTCTTTGTTTATGCTCTGAATTGGCCTGAGTTTCCTATGCTCAGTCCTATATGTTTAAACTGTTTGGACCTTTTTAAAGCTATATGAATTTAACAGGATGTAAAATGGTACAATTTGGCCATTTTGACTTTTCACTTATGTAATAGCTAGGAAACAGCAAATCCAGATTGCTTTGACTCTTAGCATAAATCTAAATAATAACTCTTAGAAGTTAACTGTAAGTGTCCTCTCTGTGTTGGACACACACGACATTAATTGTTTTAATTAATTTTGTTCTTTGTCCTTTCCTAATTTTCTGTTCACTGCTATTTTTGGTGATATGAAATATGTGGAAAAAATGGTCACTTTGTTTATGATACTCTAAAGTGCAGCCAAAAATATGCCCAGTCTGATGACTATCTCCATTGCAGATTTGTTCTTCGATGTATTGGTTACTGTGTGCATAGTGAGTGTTGGTTTTCTCAAGTAGTCTTTCCAGTTTTGCCCACTGCAGTAGAAAGTTGTCACTAGAATTAGTTGTTTATTTATTAACCCCACTGGAAAATACTAAATTTGGTTAACTGGTGATATCTTGTTTACGTTTTGTTACTTAACATTTAAGCAGCATTACTTCGCAGCTTGTTAAATCAGAATCTCAAACTCATGTTAAACATATTGAACCATAATCTGCTTTAAGGGCAGATTTCCAAATGATTCTCAGTCATATTAAAATTTGAGATGCAGTACTTTACGTGATGGATTTATAGTTTTCAGGAAGTGGATAAGATATACAGGATAAAAAGTTATGAAAAGGATTCAGTAAAATGTATGAAAGCCTTACCACAATACTTTATAATAAAGTGTACATAAGTGTTAGCTATGCTTATTGTTCTCATATTAGGAGTTTTCAAATATTAATCTTTGCATACAATGTACTGTTAAATCCTAAATCATTTTTATAGCAGTGAAGGATCAAATCTGATGCCCACATGGAAGTCCCATTTCAAGGGAAAAGCATGGCCAGAATAACAGAAATCCAGTTAGTCATTACTACAGATGAGACTTGTCTAGAAACTAGTACAGGCCATAAAACCTGATGTACACTATTGTCTATTATTATCATACTTTAAAAAAAATTTTTTCAGAGAGTCCCAGTGACAAATTATGGTCACTGTGGATAGATAAAAATAAGATCTTAAAATAGGATTCCTTTAGGGAAGTAATAGGAGAGTACAACTCACTAGATAATTTAGTCAGTCTTAGTTTCTGCAAAGCTGAGACCATGCCTGTAGAAAAAAAAGCAATAGGTCATTACATTACTTGTGAATACCAAAGAAAAAGAACTGAGACTCTTCTAGCTGTGGCTACAGCAGAAGGCAAATCCAGTCACTGAGGTCAGACTCTGGGAAGTTAAAAGCTGGGAAATAGGTATCACATTTCCCAAGAAGATGAAGTAACTTCTGGGCATGGGCAAAAACTGAAGCCCGAAATAGCCAGAATCAAGATGTAAGAAGTACTTTTGGAGTATAGGAGTAGTTCTTTATCATACACTGTATCAGATTACTTGAATGAGCTCTGCCATCTATTTTCTCCCCTTCACAGCTAGAGTATGTGGGATGAGAGTTGAGGCCATCAACTGTTGTCTGTTTGAGTGTAATTGTTAGGTTTAGAAAACTTTCATTTGATCTTACCTCATTGACTTGCTCATTCAGTATCAGTTGTGTGCCTGTTTTTGAGTTAGATGAGAGTGATCCAAGATTAAAAAAAAAAGTGAAATATTATTCTCAGTCCCATATTACCCTCAGCGATGATGACAGAGTGATGGGAGATACCAAAGTGAAAAACAGATAAATTAAAAGTAATATGACAGGTGCCAGGGCAGTAGTGCAATGGGTTAAGCACACGTGGCACGAAACCCAAGGACCGGCTCAAGGATCCTGGTTTGAGCCCCCAGCTCCCCACCTGCAGGGTAGTCGCTTAACAAGTGGTGAAGCAGGTCTGCAGGTGTCTATCTTTCTCTCCTCGCTCTCTGTCTTCCCCTCCTCTCTCTACTTCTCTCTGTCCTATCCAACAACGATGACAGCAGTAGAAACAATAATAATGACAACAATGATAAACAACAGGGGCAACAAAAGGGAAAAATTGCCTCCAGGAACAGTGGATTTGTAGTGCAGACACCGAGCCCCAGCGATAACCCTGGAGGCATAAAAAAAAAAAGATAGTATGACAAGGGGCCTGTTAACTAACCTGGTAGAGTGCACACTTTAATATGCACAAGGACCTGGGTTCAAGCCAACATTAGATCTTGTATCGATCAGTGTTTATTCTGTAGGAAGAAAATTGGTTGGGAAGAAAGAATACAGAATCAGGAAAACTGTAGCAAAACTGGAAACACAGAATGAACTTCTATAGCATGTCAAATAGCTATTTATTTAATAGAGATGGAGAGAAATAGGGAAGGGGGAAATGAAGGAGAGAGAAAGACACCTGCAGCACTGCTTCACTGCTGACAAAGTTCCCTCCTTGCAAGTGGAAAACAGGCTTGAACCTGGGTCGTCACAGATGGTAATGAGTGCGCTCTCCTTAGTGTGGCAACACTTGTCCCCTAGTTTTAGCTATTTCAGGTATACATTTCATTGACTTCTAGTACATTCACAAAGTTGTACAGTCCTCGGCTCTTAATTCCAGGACATTTTCTTTTTTCTTTTTTTTCCCCTTTTAGTTACCTTTGTTGTTTTATCGTTGTTATGGTTATTATTGATTTCATTGTTGTTGGATAGGACAGAGTGAATGGAGAGAGGAAGGGAAGACAGAGAGGAGGAGAGAAAGACACCTGCAGACCTGCTTCACTGCTTGTGAAGCAACCCCCCTGCAGGTGGGGAGCCAGGGGCTCGAACTGGGATCTTTACCCCATACTTGCGTTTTGTGCCGCGTGCACTTAGTCCACTGTGCTACTTATTGCCAGACCCCCTCCAGGACATTTTGATCACTCTCAAAAGCCAACAAAACAAAAGAAACCTATACCATTTTCCATTTTCTTGTCTCCAGGCCCTGACAATCACTAAACTATTTTATGTCTCTATGAATTTGCTTCTTCTGGGCATTTCATAATGTAACCTTTTGTGATAACTCTTTTCATTTAGCATAGTGTTTTCAAGATTCATCCATGATGTAGCATACATCAATGCTTCATTATTTTTGTGTTGAATAGTATGCCAATGAGAGGATATACTACTTTATGCTGTTATCTGCTGATTTGTTGATAAGCATTGAGATGCTTCCATCTTTTGGCTATCATGAATATGTAGCTATGAATATTGCAGGAATATGTATTTGTCTAAATTGATAAGTATTCTATCTCTATTCTGAGCTCTTTTTTCATAATAGTTTTATCTAGATTGAAAAATTTAAGCTCATACCTTACAATTTTACACTTTTAGAATAAGTCTACTGAATTTTAAAATATTTTTTGAGGGGGTGGGGCATGGCATTGATGCACCTAGTTAAGTGCTCCCATTACAGTGCACAAGGACCCAGGTTCAAGCCCCTGGTTCCCATCTAAAGGGGGAAAGCTTCACAGGTGATGAAGCAGGCCAGCAGGTATGTCTGTCTCTTCCCCCCTCTCAATTTCTGTCTCTATCCAATAATATTTTTTTTTTAAATACTTCTTTTCCTTTTTAAAGTGAAATTAAATTTTTATGGAGAATTACACATTAAGAAAAAAATCTCAAATCTGATTCTGTAACACCCTAGACATGACTAGGGTTCTGTATAATCTTTATGTTTTAGTATTTAAAATCTTTATTTAATGATAGGTAAGACTCTTACTCAGTTCTGGCTTATAGTGGTGCTGGGGGTTTTAGCTTGGACCTCATCCTTAGTCATGTAAGTCTTTGCATAACTGCTAGGCTATCTCCCAAGCCCACTCTTGAATTATATATGCAGTGATTCATGTAAGGCATGGGTACTCTGCTACTGACACATTTGGTTAAGTGCACATACTACTAAGCACAAGAACTTGGGTTCGAGCCCCCAGTACTCACCTGCAGGGGAGACACTTCAAAAGCAGTGAAGCAGGTCTGGCAGATGTCTATCTTTCTTCTTCTCTGTCTTCCCCTCCTCTCTAAATTTCTCACTGTCCTATCTAACTAAAAGAAAAAAAAGAACTGATAGAGACCAGAATATTCTTAGAATATTCTTGTCCATTGAGTAAAGTTAAAACTTTAATTGCTTTGTTTAGACATGTAATTATTAGTATACTAATTTGAGGATATTCTTAAGTCATTTTAGAGTATGTATACAAAAAAATAAGTATAGAAAAACTTGATAGTTAATCTAAAGTTATTTTTCTTTTAGTGATGTGAATTTGGAAAAAAAAATTAAGTTATGATTTAAAGGACTGTGCCTTGTTATCCCTATAACCCAGGTTACACCCTGACACCACATGGGAGGTTCCATGGCACAGGGGAAAGCTCCAGTGTTTTGGTATCTCATTGTCTCTCTGCCTGATTGAAAGGGCTGGTGGGATCACATATGTATGAAACACTAGCTCTGCAAGGGAAAAAAAAACTTAACATTTTACATTTAGCTTTCTTTCACAATGTCCTGATGTTTCCAAATAATAATTTTGATCTGTAGGTTGAATATTGTAAAAATTGAGCTTACATTCTTCTTCTTTGCATCACCAGAACCTTATGCACTCCCACCATTCTTGAGTTAGTTTTTAAATATTATTGGTAACACATACTGCTCTGTCATCCCTGGAGCTTGGCCTCTGCTCTGTGGTGCTTCCATGTGGTACAGCCCACAAACCTGGCTTTTGTTTGGCAAGGCGTGTGCACACTGGGATACCTTCTAGCCCCATATATATCTACAACTATTGTTAAATTTATATATTTTTGAGTTATGCGTCTATGTTTTGAATCCCGCATAGGCCAGATAGACTAGTAACCTACAAATAGTACACTTGCCACACCTGTAGGTAAATGAGAGACCCAGATTTCTTTTCTATTTGTATTGCTAATTTGAAGGTTTTGGTTGAACCCAATAAGACTGATATAGAAAAGAAAATAGTAAAAAAAAGAAAAAAGAAGAAGAAGAAGGCAGAAAGAAAAGAGAACAGTGACCTCCTTGGGTTGACATACTGCTTTTGAAATACCATGGAGCCGTATAGGAGGAGAGATGGCAGACAAATAGTTGTTTGAAGTTAGATATTGAGATGAAGCCAGCTAGGGATAAAAGCTAGGACGAAACATTAAGAAAATCTACTACGCTTTATCTCTGCTTTGAAAAACTCTTAAGTTGCATCTAATTGAGATCATATGCCAGCTGTATCAGCATTTTTAAATCTGGAAAAGTATAGCAGTTTAAAATACATAGACAGTATGACCTCTTAGGTCCTCCACCCCCCACTGGAAAGTTGTCACAAGTCAATATTTTTGTACCTTGACACAAAATCTGTGGTATGATTTCAAGTAAGAGTAGTCACTGCTATCATTAAATTTTCAGAACATTGTCTACAATGTGGGTATGAACCTTGATGTCTTCCTTTCCAGTATGATACTAGTTTAGTTCCTGTCACTAGTTTGGAAAATGAAATTGTTCCTTCTCTGGGCTATATGTGTGTATGCTTTAAAAGCAACCTGGGGAAAATTTTCTGAGAACTCTTTCTGTACAATTTCAGCTCTCTTCCCCAAAAGCATTAGTTCCTTGTGTCTTTTGGGGAAGTTTAGTTCATTACATAATGATGATGCTTAGATGTTTAAGGGAGTCAAATGTTAAAAGTTCATTTTGGGTATCAATCAGAATTAAATAGCACCAAATCAATAATTTATTGATTTATTGATAGGACAGAGAAATTGAAAGAGGTGAAGGAGATAAAGACAGAGAGAGTGGAAGGGAGACACCTGCACATCTGTATTGCCATTCTTAAAGCTTCCTCTCTGCAGATGGGAGTGGAGACTTGAACCTGGGTCCTAGTGTAGGGTAACACGTGCACTTAATCCAGTGCACCACTGACTGCCCAGACCCCTTTTTCATTAATTCTGATTTGCAGAATGCAGGGTTTTTTTTTTTCCCCTATATATATTGTGTTTCCAAGTATTATTAAAATTCTTATTTGATTTATTATGAACAGCACATAATTTTCCCTAAAAGCAAAGATTTAACATTGAATATACAACAGAATACAAAATAATTATTTTACTTTTGTTATGAGGCACTCAGGAATTAATTCAGAGCCTTACACATGTGTGTAAATAACGCCGAGAGGCCTTCCTAGCTCAGTACTTTATTCTTTTAAAGAGAAAGATGGAGGGAGAGTGAAAGAGAAAGGAGTAAGCACAACACCACACCACCATCTGTGGTTAAAATTTTAATTCTGTCTGAATGAAATTTAAAATCTATCTGAAAATTTTAAAAATAAAGCAAAGTTTTTCTAAAATAATTTAACCCAAAGTATAGAAAATACTTTGTAGAAAATGAAGACTCTGGTTGTATTCTAAAAATCTGTCCTACAGCAAATTAATTTGGACACATAATTTTTTTCTTGATAGTAGTAATCAGAGCCTCAGTACTTATAGATGATAACATTACAAAGAAGATAGAGAAATCATAATAAAATTAAATGTTAAAATTTATGTACTTACAAACTTTCCCATTCTGTTTAACAAAAATCAGGGCCTCAAAAAATACTAGAAAAATAGTTAAGACACAGATCATGTCCTTATTAAGTACATGGTTATTGGTCTCTGTATTTACAATATACAAAAGTATTGACCATAAACAAATTACACATTGAAAAGGCTAATCTGTGAATAGACACAGGAACCTCCATTTGAAAGTTTTTAAGTGATTATTCTTTAAGGCAATAAAATTTAGAGAATTAATGAAACTCTACATAGTTCTTGGACTAAAACCTGTTATTCTGGATCTCAAAAATAATAGAGAAAGAGCTTAAAAATATGCCAAATTGGTACTCTCTTCTCTTTGCATTATTATATTTAACATTAATAACAACCACATTGTAATATCTGCCTATCTATTTGTATTTACCCAGTACATTTACTATAAAAAAGAATCGTCACATTTAACAAGTGACTGCTGCCCAATTTTCTTCACTAGTTACCGCTCTACTTAGATGCTGTACAGATTTCCCTTACTATGGAAATTATCTGCTGCAATTGAGTTGTAATAATTTTTATTTGCCTCTAAAGTTACTGATAATATTCATACATTAATCTGATATTCACTTTTAATATATCAAATAATTTTCTCCTTCCAGGTGTTTGGAGTAGATGACAATCAGGATTATAGTAGGCCTATTATCAATGAAAAACATAAAGATATGATAAAAGATTGGGCTTTCAATTCTGCTGCAGTAGTAATGGATGAAAGAAAACCAGTGAGTACATCTGGATTTCACAGCTCAGAGGTATACATCTCTTCCTCATATTTAACATTTTTACATGAGTAAATGTAAATTTTTTTCTTTTTAATTATATTTAAAGAAGTTAACATATACCCTTTAAAACATTTCTAAAAACTCGCTTCTCAAAAAGTATGTTTCTAATGAAAGCCCAATATAATTTTGATATAGTTTCTTATCAGTTTTTGATGGAAGTTCTTTCAAATATTCTTTCGTCAGTAAGCGATTTTAAATTCCAGCAGGCAGTTAGTGAGTTATAGGCTCATTCCCTAAGTATGATTTTGAGACAGAAAAAAAAACATGCCATTATACTTTCTAGGAGGCTATGTATTTGGAAAAGGAAAAGTTCATTCTAGGAAACATGCAAAGTACTGCCTTGCATATGCAACTTGTATACCTAAAAATCAGTGTGGTGCAGTCTAGTGTTTTATCAGAATATAATGAAATTAAGGAAGGACATATTGGACACATCTGACTGTGTATCTTTTGAGTTAGTCACTTTCTCTTCAATTTTCTCATGTATATAAATAGTACTTTTTATTAAAAGACAAAATCTACGAGGAATTTATCAAAGTATGTAACACATCTAGCATAGTAATAATTTTAAATTTATTCACAAAGCAACTGTTTGTTCCCTAAGTGGAATGATAGCAGAGGCTTATTCTACAGTGCTATGCCAAAAGAATTGTGGGAGAAAAATGTATCCTGAGAACTATATATAGGTTTAGCAGATAAAGCACAGGACTTAAAAGAGATATTTAGGGGTGAGGTCTTGGTGAACTGGATTAAGTGCACATGTGGAAGGACCTGGGTTCAATCCCTTTAGTCCCTACCTAGAAGGAGGAAGCTTTACAAATGGTGAATCAGTGCTGCAGGTGTCTCTCTGTATCTCTCCTTCTCTGTGTCCCTCTCCCTACTCAATTTCTCTCTGTCCTATCAAATTAAAGAAAAATAGAGAGAATGGAAAAATGGACACCAGGATTGGTGGATTTGCTGTGCAGGCACCGAACCCCAACAATAACCTTGGTGGTAGCAATAATAATAATAATGTAATTGAGAAATTGATTATAATTTATTCAAATAATAAGAACTAGGATCAGTAAAATAGCTTTCCTGTATAGACCCATCTGTTTTGTTATATGCACAGTTCAAGTTCTAGCCTGTACCCATCTCACCAAGTGAAGGAACATTAGGTGTTGTGGTATCTTTCCTTCTCTCCCTCTGTGTCTTTCAGTCTGGAAAAGCGCGGCAGGGAAGTTTTGTTGACAACAAAAGAAGCTATAGTTAGAAGAAAAAAAAAAAGAAGAAGCTAAGTTAGGACTAATATTCAGTGGAAATGTTCTGTGTGCCATTTTTCTTCATTTATGAAATTTAAATTACTATATAAGGGTCAGCAAGACAGCTTACCTGGGAGGGTGTCTATAAAGTGTTAAATTTACATGAAATATAACTAAAATATACGTTTATTACCGCTAAGATTATTGCTGAGGTTTATTGTATGCATGATGAATTCACTACTCTCAGTGGCCCTTTTTTTCCTTTTTTTAAATTTCAAGCTTTTTTTTTTTTAAATTCCCTTTTGTTGCCGTTGTGTAGTTGTTATTGATGTCATCATTGTTGGATAAGACAGAGAGAAGTGGAGAGAGGGGGGGAAGATAGAGAGGGGGGGAGAAAGACACCTGCTTCACTGCCTGTGAAATGACTCCCCTGTGGGTGGGGAGCCGGGGCTTGAACCAGAATCCTTACACTGGTCCTTGAGCTTTGCGCCACATGCACTTAACCCACTGCGCTACCGCCCAATTCCCTCAAGCTTATTTTTATATTTATATTTTATTAGTGCTTTGATAATTATTTGCAAGCTCTTTTTTTTTTTTAAATTTTCTCCAATCAATAGGACAGAGAGAAGTAGAGAGGGGATTGGGAGAGTGTGAGAGAAGTAGAGTGGGTGGGTGGGTAGGGTTGGAGGAGACCGAGCTGCAGGTCTTGCCTCTACACTTGTGAAGCTACCTCCATGCAGATGAGGGCTGGGTGTTTGAACCCAGTTCCTTGCTCATGGTTACATATGCACTCGGTTACGTGAGCGTTCAACAAGGGGTACTTACCACCTGGCCCCATAAATAAAATATTTTTATAGACAGGTAAATACACTTACATGTTTGTTTATGTTACATGCTTAATTAATTAGTTAATGTTAAAAATCTTTATGTCACTTCCTGTAAGGTAATTACTGTTTTTTTAGTCTTGTCATCTTAGAATAGGTATATTTGGGTTCTGATGCTTAGTGTAATAAAGCAGTGTTAAGTATTCTGATTAGACACCATTGCTCCTCCTTGCTCCCTCAATGCAACATTTATCCCCTCAAAAAGTAAAGTTAGTATATAAACTCCTCTGAAGGAGCTACCTAAATAGATGTTTTGAAAAATCTAAACAGAATGGTTTTAATAAATGTGTGTCAATGGAATTCACCCTATGATGACATTACTCCTAGCATGATGTGAATGACTCTGGTACTTAAGACTGTGGGCAGCTACCACAAAATATTGAAAGGACAGTCAAGGAAAACAAGTCGTGGTACCCTAAGGAATCATTATATGTAGCTCATTATTTTTAGTAGTTCTTTTTTTTTAATAATATAGTTTATAGACTGTTTGTATTGGCTCATCAGAAAAGTCACCATACATTTTTGCATAGAAAAACAAAGGAAAGTACATCATCACTTCTCCAACAGCCCAATATATACAGATAGATACATATATGTGTATATATACCTACGTACACCCCCTCCCACACACATACACAAGTACTTTTCTAGTCTGTTATCACTGGGCCACTAAGTGTGACATTTTAAATAAAATACTGTTTTGAGTAAATCAGAATTATATTTTTTCAAACTTTCTACTCCTTATGTGTCATTCTAGTTTTAACACTAAGCTTGACTTAGATTTTCAGTGAAGAAATATTTCTTTATAGTCCCTAGTGCTTCATATTAAATACTAGACTACTCTAGTCTTAAGAATTACCAAAATTTGACATACCCAGTAGAGCATACATGTTACCATGCCCAAGGACCCAGGTTCAAACTTGTGGTCCCCACTTGGCAGAGGGGAAGCATCACAATTAGTGGAGCAGTGCTATAGTTGCCTCTTCTCTCTCCCTCCCCTCTTCCTCCCTCCCCCCCCCCCCAGACTCTCCTTTGTGTCTCTCACCTACCAAAAGGGAAACAAGTGGCTACTGATAGAGTGGAGGTGTTGTATAGGCATTGAGCCCCAGTGATAACTCTGGTGACAAAATAAAATAAAAGGCAGAATTAGCCAAGTCTGAAGAATACTGGATGACCTCAATCATAGGAACTTAATAAACAGAGAAATGGAAATACTGTGAAGTAAACTATGGTCTTAGCAGCAGAGGACTTAAAAGCAGGGAGGTGCAAGAGTGTTGAAAGGGCTGTGGGGACTCATTGCAAGAGGGTGAAGGAAGACATCAATTGGTGGTGGGAGACAACTATCATGGAAAGATAAGAAATTTACTCAGGTGCCAATAATTATCTTATAAATCACTATTTAACTCCATAAAGTAACTTGGAAAAGAAACAAAAAAAAGAGAATTGCCAGTGTCACCCATACATCTATGTGAACCATATTAAGAATTAAATTATATTTCATACTTGACTATAAGGATTCAAAGAATACTTGTTTTAAGGATTACTCTATAAACAGTTGTAGGTCTTATTTCACACAGGTTATGTATAGGAAAGAGTTTTATGTTTTCGTGATTTCTGACTTCTGGAAATATTGAAGTGTTGTAGAAAGAAATCCCAAGTTTTGAATGTGTTTTGAAATTCCTGGAGACATGACCTGACAGACTTAATATTCTTTGAGATTCTGAAAAAAATATGACTCCTTAACTCTTTAAGAAGAGTGGAGATAATTTAAGATTAGATCCTTTAGACTGTTTGTTTGTTGAATGGAATTTAACTCCAAGGTTTAAACACAAAAATATGATAACATGTAAGTTTAGCTTCAGTACATTTTAATAGTTTATTTGGGTACTATTGTAGTTTTTTTAGGTACTATTAATAGTTTATTTAGGTACTATTGTTAGTATTTAATAAATAGAAAAAATCATACTACATTTACAAGTCTAACAAAATACAGCTTAAAGAGACATCTACAAAATCCTCATTTTATATGTGAAGGAAATTAACATTGAGGGCTGGGGAAATAGCATAGTGGTTATGCAAGCTTATCATGCCTGAGCTTCTGCGGTCACAGATTCAGTTCCCAACACCACCATAAGCCAGAGCCAAGCAGTGCTCTGGTCTGTCTCTCTTTGTGTCTACCTGTCTATATACATGTTTATGTGTATATATGTATATCATTAAAATAAAATAAATACTAGGAAAAGAAAACTTATATTGATATTACTGAAACATAAGGTTTAAATTTTGCTATAGAGAGCAGATTAATGGAATCAAATGGAATTCTCTTACACACAAATCAGATTTAACCAGTCTGTTTCATTTTCTTATTTGTCACCTGTAGGAAGGAACATCTTCATCTGGAAGCAAACGTTGGGTTTCACAATGGGCTAGTTTGGCTGCTAATCATACAAGGCATGATCCAGAAGATAGGCTAATGGAACTGTCTGCACCTGCTCCTTTAGAGAATGGTAAGTTTCCTGCATTTTCTCACCGGCCTGACTGACAATAAAGAGGTAATTTGTAGGTAAAGAACACACAAATACACAAATTTAGATATATATGAAGCTTTGTATAGCATCTATAAATGGAAATTTTAAAAAATATTTATTCCCTTTTTGTTATTTATTGTTGTCGTTATTGATTTCGTCATTGTTGGATAGGACAGAGAGAAATGGAGAGAGTAGGGAAAGACAGAGGGGGAGAGAAAGATAGATATCTGCAGTCCTGCTTCACGGCTTGTGAAATGACTCCCCTGAAGGTGGGGAGACAGGGGCTGGAACCTGGATCCTTACACCAGTCCTTGCACTTTGCGCCACCTGCGCTTAACCCACAGCACTACCGCCTGACTCCCTATAAATAGAAATTTTCAAATAGGATTAATATACATATATATATATTTTCGTTTTCATTTTGAGGGTTAATGGTTTACAGTATAGTTGTTGACACATGGGTACAATCTCTCATCTTCTTGTGAAAATTCTCAGCAGCACAACACTCACCCACTCTGTGGGTCTTTTTCCATCATCATGCAACATAGGGGGTTCTATTCACCCCCTCCCTCTTTATCCTTTCCCAGAAGAACTAATATAATTCCAAATTGTCCCGCCCCTAATACAACAGATATTTAAATGCTACTTCATGTTATAAATTCAATGAAAAATAGTATACTTATTACATCTTTTACAGATCTATGCAATGACTTTATAACCTTTTATAGTTAATGAACTTAAAAATATTTAAGGGATTTGGGCTGTAGTGCAGTGGGTTAAGCGCTCTTGATGCAAGGCTCAAGGACTGGCATAAGGACCCCGGTTCGAGCCCCTGGCTCCCCACCTTCAGGGAAGTCGCTTCACAAGCGGTGAAAGCAGGTCTGCAGGTGTCTTATCTTTCTCTCCCCCTTTCTGTCTTCCCCTCCTCTCTCCATTTCTCTCTGTCCTATCTAACAACAACGACATCAGCAACAGTAAAGACAAGGGCATGGTAGTCTGGCAGTAGCGCAGTGGGTTAAGCGCAGGCAGTGCAAAGCGCAAGGACCTGCATAAGGATCTTGGTTAGAGCCCCCGGGCTCCCCACCTGCAGGGGAGTCGCTTCACAGGCGGTGAAGCAGGTCTGCAGGTGTCTATCTTTCTCTCCCCCTCTCTGTCTTCCCTCCTCTCTCCATTTCTCTCTGTCCTATCCAACAACGACAACATCAGTATCAACAACAATAACTACAACAATAAAAAAATGAGCAACAAAAGGGAATAAATAAATAGATACTAAAAAAAAAAAACAAGGGCAACAAAAAGGAAATAAAATATTTTTTAAAATTTCATAAGAATTCTATATGTTTATAGTTACTTATATTGATTTAAGGTGAATTCCTTAAAGAGAATTCTCATGTGTTTTATCTGTTTTCTTAATTTTTATTTGTTATTAGAGATGAAAACTTACTATGTGGGTTTGGGCATCCCAAGAATCTTAGTTTAGTTAGGAATTTAATATGCAGCAGTCAGCAAGTATTTGAGCAAAAATATAGGTAGCAATATGCTATAAAATTACTTTTATTATAGCAATTAAAAATAATTAAGAGTACAAACAACACTTTTGTATAGACAGAATGATTTACAAAATGGATAACATCAGCTGGTTACTTAGAAACAAGGAGCCAGATGGAGGGTCAGTTTCCAAAAAAAAGGGAAAAAGATTATAAAATTATGTACTGAGGGGGGCCATGCAGTGGCACACTCAGGTAAACACATACAATACCATGCACAAGGGCCTGCGTTTGAGCCACCACTCCTCCACCCACAGGGGGGAAAGCTTCAGGAGTGGTGAAGCAGGTCTGCAGGTGTCTTTCTCCCCTCTCAAGTTCCCGCTTTCCTATTAAAAGACAAAACAGAACAAAAAACCTAGAAAGAAAGGGAAAAAAGGAAGCAGTGAGGTTGTGGTGCAGGCACTGAGCCCAGTGATAACCCTGGTGCCAGGAAAAAATAAAGAAAATTATTCATGGAAGCAAAAGTCTACCTTGTATTTATATATATATTTTTTTACCTTTTATTTTTATTTCATTCTTTTTTCTGCTGGTATTTTTGCATTGTGCCTGCATGATTCCACCACTCCTAGCAGACTCTACTTGTTTTTCGATAGAGAGACAACAAAGGGAGGAGAGGCACCACAGCAATCCTCTCCCATTCATGAAGCTTCCCCTCTAAGGAATGTACTATTTGGTCAGAGGCTGAAACTTCTGGATAAAGTGTGTGCTTTACTGAGTGAGCTATCTCATGCCGCCTCTATCCTTTTTATAAAATTATTGGTACCTCACTTGACTTTCATTATCTCCTTGCTACTTCATCACGTTATAACTTATTTAGATAAATTCAGTTGACCCCTACAATGGATAGTTAAATATTCACTAAGTGGGTACTAGGAACAAAACATCGTGAGAAATGCTAGACAAAAATTTCAAAGATAGGGAGTCTAGCGGTAGCGTAAAGGGTTAGGTAAGTGCAGGTGGAGCAAAGCACAAAGACAGGCATAAGGATCCCACTTAGAACCCCTGGCTCCCCACCTATAGGGGGTGACTGCACAAGTGAAGCAGGTCTGGAGGTGTCTTTCTCTCTCTCCCCCTCTCTGTCTTCCTTTCCTCTCTCCATTTCTCTATCCTATCCAACAACAACAACATTAATAACAACAATAGTAATAGCCACAACAAAGATGAAACAATAAGGGCAACAAAAGGGAAAAAAGCCTCCAGGACCAGTGGATTCTTGGTGCCAGCCATAACCCTGCAGGAAAAAAAAAAGATATGTGATTAGTTGTAAAGTTAAATCAGTAAGTTTAGTAGTTATTTTCTTTATTTATAGCTATGCATTATATAACTTAAGCATTAAACTTTAAGAATTATAAAGAAAAGGGGGCTGGGCAGTAGCAGCTGGTTAAGCACACATGGCACGAAGTGCAGGGACTGGTGCAAGGATCCCGGTTCCAGCTTCTGGCTCCCCACCTGCAGGGGAGTGGCTTCAAAAGAGGTCTGCTAGTGTCTGTCTTTCTCTCCCCCTCTCTGTCTTCCCCTTCTCTCTCTGTCCTATCCAACAACAATAACAACAACAGTAAACAATAAGGACAGCAAAAGGGAAAAAATCACCTCCAGGAGTAGTGGATTTGTAGTGCAGGCACTAAGCCCCAGTGATAACCCTGAAGGCAAAAAAAAAAAACCAAACAAACAAAACATATATATAAAAAGACCTGAAGGAGCTCTTTTAATTATTTTTTCCTTACTTATTTCCAGATTAGAAAACTATGCATTAATTTTATTTCTCACTAAAAGATATGTGTTTTTTCATAAATATATTCCATCTAGAGCAGTCAGGAAAATCTCTTTAAATATTTTCATATTTCCAGCAGAGGGTAGATGGTTATGCAAACAGACTCTCATGCCTGAGGCTCCAAAGTCTCAGGTTCAGTCTCCTATACCACCATAAGCCAGAGCTGAGCAGTGCTCTGCTTAAAAAAAAAAAGGAAAGAAAGAAAGAAAGGAAGGAAGGAAGGAAGGAAGGAAGAAAGAAAGAAAGAAAGAAAGAAAGAAAGAAAGAAAGAAAGAAAGAAAGAAAGAAAGAAAGAAAGAAAGAAAGAAGAAAAAAATGTGGAGGGAGTCGGGCGGTAGTGCAGCGGGTTAAGCACACATGGCTCGAAGAGCAAGGACTGGGCATAAGGATTCCGGTTCAAGCCCCCGGCTTCCTGCCTGCAGGGGAATCACTTTATAAGTGGTGAAGCAGGTCTGCAGGTGTCTATCTTTCTCTCTGTCTTCCCCTAGTCTCTCCATTTCTCTCTGTCCTAACAATGATGTCATCAATAACAACAATAGTAACTATAAAACAACAATAAAAAAAGAGCAACAAAAGGGAAAATAAATATTAAAAAATGATAATAAAAAATCTTTTAAAAAAAGAAAAGTGGCAAGATGTAAAATATTTCCAAATTTTCTCATGTGAAATCACAGCATACAGTTTTAACTTTCTGTCATTCTTTCATGTGGACAATAATACTTAGAAACTAAGTATATTCTTCATCATGCAATTGAAAGTATTTTAAATAAGTATTTATTGGTCATTACTATGCAACTCTGATTTTGATGTCAGAGTCTTTTTTTGAGCAAAACTTTGAAGATGGAAATAAAACAAAAAGTAAGAATGAGGGATCAGGTGGAGGTACACCCATATCACCATGTGACGAGACCCAAATTCAAGCCACAATCTCTACCTTAAGAGGGGGAATGCTCTATGAGTGGTGGAGCAGGGCCACAGATGTTTCTCCTCTCCCCCCTCTCTCTCTCCATCTCACCCTTATCAAAAGAGAATGGGGGGGAGGCCTCAGGAATAAATAACCCTGGTAACAAAACACACACTCACTCACCCACCCACCCAGTCACATACTGACAAGAATGGACATCATGGTTAAATACTTTAAAAGAAAAAAAAATCAGATATATGTTGAAGATAAAAATTATCTTAATTTTCATTTTATGTTGTTTGCCTTTCCTGACTACCCAGTTAGTAACTGGCTTATTTATGTAACTTGGCATTGTGCTTGCTTTATATAATGCTATGAATTATAAAACTGGTTTGCTTGTATATGAATATTTTCTGCTTAAATCAATTCTTAACCTATATGTGAAAATGTGATTTTATTTATTTTTCACATGGATAAGTTACTTCTTCATGGTTCTCTTTTGTAGATATAGATATCAGTGAATCTGGCATTTCAGTGAGAACTACAGGTTCTGGAACTTCTCTGGCTAGTCAGGGAGAGAGAAGGAGACGTACCCTCCCCCAGCTTCCAAGTGAAGAAAAATCTCTTGACAGCTCCAGAACAAAGGCTGTAACACAGAGGTCTGAAATAGGGGAAAAACAAGACACAGAACTTCAGGAAAAAGAAACACCTACACAGGTGTACCAGAAAGATAAACAAGATGCTGACAGAGCCCTGAATAAAATGAACAGGGCTATAAATGGGGAGACTCTTAAAGCTGGCGGCGACAAACCCCTGCTTCACTTAGGCAATTCTTCTGGGAAGGAGAAAAGTGAAACTGACAAGGAAATTTCTTTGGTAAAGCAAACATTAGCTAAAATCCAACAAGAACAAAAGGAACAGGGACAGTGGACACCCACTAAATTATCTTCCGCAAAAAATGTTTCTAGTCAGATAGATAGATGTAGGGAGGAATCCTTTAAACAAGAGTCACAACCTCAAGAAAAAGTTGTAGGGAATTCTGCAAGCAAAGGAGAAAGAGTGACACAAAATGAAGGCAAGCGAAGAAAAGCTGAAGAAATTCTGAAAAGTCAGACCTCCAAGGGAGGAGATAAGAAAGAATCTTCAAAATCATTAGTGCGACAAGGAAGCTTCACCATAGAAAAACCTACCCCAAACATACCCATAGAACTTATTCCTCATATAAATAAACAGACTTCATCAACACCCCCTTCTTTAGTGTTAGCATCTGCCAGTAGAATACGGGAAAGAAGTGATTCTATGGATACTGATTCTAGTATGGACACTACCCTCATTCTAAAAGACACAGAGGCAGTTATGGCTTTTCTAGAAGCTAAATTGCGTGAAGATAATAAAACTGATGAAGGACCAGATACTCCCAGCTATAATAGAGACAACTCTATTTCACCAGAATCTGATGTGGACACAGCCAGTACAATTAGTCTGGTCACTGGAGAAACTGAAAGAAGATCAACCCAAAAGCGAAAGAGTTTCACTAGTCTCTATAAAGACAGGTGTTCCACAGGTTCTCCTTCCAAAGATGTCACAAAATCATCATCTTCAGGTGCTAGGGATAAAGTTGAAAAGAAAACAAAAAGTCGTTCCACTGATGTAGGTTCAAGAGCAGATGGTCGCAAATTTGTACAATCTGGTGGAAGAATAAGACAGCCTTCTGTAGACTTAACAGATGATGACCAAACCTCAAGTGTACCTCATTCTGCTATCTCGGATATTATGTCATCTGATCAGGAAACATACTCTTGTAAATCTCATGGAAGGACTCCACTTACCTCAACAGATGAGCATGCACATGCTAAACTGGAAGGAAGTAAAGTATCTAAATCAAAAACTTCTCTTGTAGTACCTGGTTCATCCAGTAAGTCAACCACTCTTCCAAGGCCGAGACCTACCAGGACTTCCCTCTTGCGCAGAGCAAGACTTGGTGAAGCTTCAGACAGTGAACTTGCTGATGCTGACAAAGCATCTGTTGCTTCTGAAGTATCTACAACAAGTTCCACATCAAAACCTCCCACTGGAAGGCGTAACATCTCTAGAATTGACTTATTGGCTCAGCCTCGTAGAACAAGGCTTGGCTCATTATCAGCTCGAAGTGACTCTGAGGCAACAATCTCTAGAAGTAGTGCCTCTTCAAGGACAGCAGAAGCCATTATTAGAAGTGGAGCCAGATTAGTACCTTCAGATAAATTTTCTCCTAGAATTAGAGCTAACAGTATTTCTCGACTATCAGACTCCAAGGTCAAAAGTATGACCTCAACACATGGCTCTCCAGGTAAATTGGGTCCATACTTTAAGTTATTTTTTTCTTCATATATATATATATATACATATATATATATATATATATATATATATATATATATATATGTACATATATATATCATACATACCTTTTATTGAATTACTGAATTTATTTTGTTTGGGGGACTTTTTTTTATAAATTTATAATCTGACAAGATGGCTTATGCAGGAAAACACCTGCTTTGCCCTATGTAGGACCCAAATTTGTGTTCCCAACCCCAGAGCACTATGGGTAACTTTGATGCTGTGGTGTCACTCTGTCTCTCCTTTTTTTTTTTTAATTGATTTAATAATCATTGACAAGACCATAGGAGAAGAGGGGTACAATTCCACTCAGTTCCCATCACCAGAGTTCTTCATCCCATCCCCTCCACTGGAAACTTTCCTATTCTTTATCTCTCTGGGAGCATGGACCCAGGATCTTTATGGGGTGCAGAAGGTGGAAGGTCTGTCTTTTGTAATTGCTTCCCTGCTGGACATGAGCATTGGCAGGTCGATCCACACTCCCAGCCTGTTTCTATCTTTCCCTAGTACGTCAGGACTCTGGAGAGGTGGGGTTTTAGGACACATTGATGAGGTCATCTGCCTAGGGAGGTCAGGTTGGCATCATAGTAGCATCTGCATGTCTCCCTTTATCTGAAAATAGTTAGCCAGGAGCAGTGAAATCCTGATAACAAATGTATATATAATTTGTTGTATATATATATATATTATTTGTTGTCTATATATCTTTTTTCTGTATATATATTTGTTGTCTATATATACTGAATTTCTAATGTTGCTTCTCAAATGTTTTTAGCATGAAAGTATTCTTTAGAGGATTCTTTTTCTTTATGAAAAGTAGTTTACTTAGTAAATAAAAAATTCAGATGTTATACACACTTCCAATTAATGCCATGGGACAAATTAGTGACTTCGAAATCAGAAGTATATTGAACCAATTTAATAATTTTAATTACCTAGTTGGTAAATTATCAGGATTGATATATCTGGATATAAATTATCTGCTTTAATAACTACTAACATTGTACTTCTAAAAGCATGTGTTTAACCACTCCATTTAGGGTTAAATAATATCTTACCCCTTTGTCTCTATTTTGAAATGTCTCACATGCTTGTGCTTTTAAAAGTTAAATCAGCAGTTGGGGCAGATGAAAACTAATCCTTAATTTATTTCAGTAGAAGAAGATGGATTCATGAGAACCATTAATCACATATGAGTTAAACTGGGCTTTAGAAATTTATCAGGTTATAAATATCAACATAGTGTTACATTACTTAGCTATAGTAATACGCCAACATGAATGTAATAATTACCAAACCTATTTACTTCTTGCCTAGAAATTGAACTGGCTCTGGCATATTGGCCTGTTTTTATACTTCATATTCAGATCTTAGAGCAGTGAGAATAAAGGTGTGATCAGAGTACTGAGACACTTATTTGTGTGGATCCTGTTAACATGAGCTCATCACACTTCATAATCAACCTCATACATGGGTGTGGCTGAAAAGTTCAAGGAGTAAAAGCTGGGGGGAGTTGAGAGCCAGCATTTAAAAGAATTGAAGACTCATTATTATCAGTCTACAAATATCTAAATGAACCCTAAGTCCTGAGTTAAGAGTGAAGACAAAGTTGGTATGCACTCTGTTTTTTTCTACTCTATAGCATAAGTCTCTTAAGACCCCAAACTAATGATATTTTGCATATGTTGCTTTTTAACTTTGTTATTTCTCCTCTCTTCACTGCTGCTTTCTTCTGTACTCAACTCAGAGCATTTCTGCCTTGCTCCTTGGGTAGTGGGGTATGGTTATAGTGGTTTTATCTTTTAGAGAAATCCGTGTAGAATATAGGTAGATGACATATAACTATGATCCAAAAAAGCAAATGACACTTCCTTTTTACTCCCATCTTTGTTTCTATACTTCAAGATTTGGTTGGTGGCTCATGGATTTATTGACTCTTCATTCTACAATTACTGTCCCTTGGGTTATATTTTTCCAGTGTTGTTATTTTGTTGTTCCTTATAGCTCTACCTCTCCAGTTCACATTTCCTTCCTGCTGTTTTCTATAGTGTGTACTCTAATAAATTTCTCCTCCATGTTGCTTAATTTGTTTAAGTATTCTCTGTTCTTAATATAGGTTGTATGTTAGCAAGTTGCATGGAACAACTCTTTGTTCTGTACTGTCTAATGTTTAGTACATGAGTAATCTGGCTTTTACTCCTTAATATTTAATGAAAGATTTACTTGGGCTATATACTAAATATGACTTTGTCAAGTCTAAGAAACGGTTATAAGATGCCATTTTGTGTGTGTGTGTGTGTGTGTGTGTGTGTCTGTGTGTGTCTTTAAAGGGAGACTGTTTTCTGCTTTGTATACAGAACTTGTAGTTTTCTAAGAATGTCCAAAAAGAATCTTGAAGTGTTTAATAAAACTCCCTAGGGCAAACTGAGGTACATTGTTTAGGCCTTCTTCATATTCGTTAGCAGTATATTTTACTATTAGAATCATGAAATTTGAAAGCTAAAAGAGTTACTTGGTTTAAGGTCAAGTGATGACATAAACTTACCTTAATAACAAGCTATGGCAGGGACAGTTTTGAGAGTTCAGGACTTTTAATTCCAGCCAGCTGCTTTATCTTCTATCTAATCTATAAAAAATACACACCTACTTTATCTCTGAGAAGTAGTCTCTGTCTCCTTGAATGTTATCTTCCAGAAGCTGGAATTATTCTAGAAATATGCAAAGCCATTGGTTGCAGGAGATAGCATAGTGCTTGTGCAAAGGGACTTTCATGCATGAGGCTCCAGAAGTCCTAGATTCAGTTCCTTCTACTACCACCAGAAGCTAGAACTGAGCAGTGTTCTGGTTAGAAAAAAAGGAATGCAACTAGACAATGTAAAAATCTTAGTATTGCTTCTTATAATCTTTGTTATTCTGATGTCTGACAAAGTTCAGTTTCTTTATTCCATTTTGTGAGTTTAAGGGCATATTGTAACCCAGGGTTGTATATTCAGATTATAAATTCATATAAAATAATGGATTTATGATTTATCAAAGTTGAGAATTAGGATTCTTTCATGCTTTTTTAATTCTGATACAACTTACTTTTCACAGTTTAAATAATATTTACTAATTGTTATCCCCCTCCCAGTAACTTTTATATTTTTTTACATTAATTTCTATAGATGTATTTAGATTTATCTTTGATAAGTTATTTTTAAAACAGTATCTAATTTTTAAAATAAGTGTTCATTATCTTAAGTACATATTTTTTAAATACACACTCACATTTATATATTTTTAATTAGTGATTTAATGCTGATTAACAAGATTGTAAGATATACAGGGTCTGTGTAACCTCTGAGACCCTGTTATTCTGAGCATGCAGTCTATGGTCACAGCTAGGGGGGGGACATTCTAGGCTGACACATCATACTTCAAGAGTAGGGCAGTCCCTACCATTGCTGCTCTACAGTGAAGACAAGGTCCTGGAGAGGCCCACAAGAGGGTTTATGATGTTCCTGATGGTAGAGAGAGAGATCTATTAGAGGACTAGGTCCATCATGTCTGTGTGGGAATCCATGGATTCCCTGACTACAGCCCCAGGTGCTTTTGTTTGTTTTGTTTTTTTTAACGAGAGAGCAGAAAACTCAGCTCTGCTTTATGGTAGTGCTAAGGATTGAACTTGGAACCTCTTGAGGCTCTGGTATGAAAGTCTTTTGTGTAATCACCAATATTATTTCTCTTGCCCTAAGTGCACATTCTAAAAACTAAAAATGGGGCTGCATGGTAGTGCACCTTGTAGAGTACACACATTACAGTATGTAAGGACCCCGGTTCAGGCCTCCAATCTCTGTCTACAGGGGGAAGCTTCACAAGCCATAAATCAGTGCTGCAGGTGTCTTTATTTTTCTCTTCCTCTTCCTTCCCTCTCAGTTCCTTTCTGCTTATATCCAATCAGTCACTAAATAAAATAGATTTAAAAAAAATAATAAAACTAGAAACCTCATGTAAACATCTGTAAAAATTTTAGGTTTCAGCTTTTTATTTTGCCCACTGGGAGTTTAATTTTTTTTTCTAAACCAGAGTACAACTCAGCTCTAGTTTATGGTAGTGCTAGGGATTGAACCTGGGAACTTGAGCCTCAGGCATGAAAGTCTTGAGCAGTGAGGGAGATAGCACAGTGGTTATGCAAACAGACTCTTGTGCCTGAGGCTCTGAGCTCTGAGGTTCTCAGTCCCACACAACAATATTAAACCAGAGCTGAGCAGTGGTCTGTTTAAAAACTATATATGTAGGGGCCCAGTGGTGGGGCACCTACTTGAGTGCACAGGTTACAAAGTGCTAGGACCTGGGTTCGAGCCAAAATCTTTGCAAGTTGTGAAGCAGTGCTGCAGGTGTCTTTCTATCTCTCTCCATCTCTATCATCCCCTTTCTTCTCAATTTCTGGCTGTCTCTATCCAATAAATAAATATAACATTTTTTATTCCCTTTTGTTGCCCTTATTGTTTTATTGTTGTAGTTATTGATGTCGTCCTTGTTAGATAGGACAGAGAGAAATGGAGAGAGGAGGGGAAGACAGAGAGGGGGTAGAGAAAGATAGACACCTGCAGACCTGCTTCACTGTCTGTGAAGTGATTCCCCTGCAGGCGGGAAGCCAGGAGCTTGAACCTGGATCCTTAAGCCGGTCCTTGCTTTTTGCGCCACATGCGCTTAACCCACTGCGCTACTGCCCGACTCCCCAGTAACATTTTTTAAAAACTATTTATGTGTACAGTCTTTTTTATTTAAGTGAAAGTCTTTTGCATAACCACTGTGCTACCTTCCTGCCACTCTGTTTATTATTACAACACTCAAAATGTCTTAGACGTTATGAATTAAATGTTGGGAGCACATTACTTGAATTATTCCTCCCAATCAAACACTAGTAGAGAATATTTTCAATGATTCCTTTTTCCTTAAGTGATTTTTTTTATTTGCTATGTGCTCATAAAATAAACTTGAAAAAGGTATAGAATGTGAAGGAAAACTGTGTTTTCTGAAATGTATTTGTTGCATTTGTAGATGTGGATATATTTTAGAACCAACAAAATTTTGGTTAACAGTAAAGAAAAAAACTAATCAGAGCCAGAAAAATAGCTCAGCTGGGTAGCCTTCTTTGTCATGCGTGTGATCTAGATTTGAGCCAGGACTTCATAACATTAGAGGATGGTTTGGTGCTATTGTCTCACCACCACCTCCCTCTCTGAAAGTACAGCTTCTGGTCCACCTATCTGTAGTGGCAGAAGCTTCATCATAGTAAAGCAGTGCTGCAGCTTTTTTTTTTCTCACTCTCTCCTCTATCTCACTCTTCTTTCGCAGTCTCTCTCAAAAAAAAAAAAAAAAGACCACCAGGATCAGTGGATTTGTTATGCAGGTACTGATCCCCAGCCCATAACTGTGGTGGTAGTAAGAAGAAGAAAAACAAAAGTTGGGGGCAGGCAGTTGTGCATCTGGTTAGACACACACTACAGTGTACAGGGACCCAGGTTCATGCCCCTGGTCCCCACCTGCAGAGGGAAAGCTTCACAAGTGGTGAAGTAGGGTTACAGGTGTCTCTCTGTCTCTTTCTCTCTCTATCTTCCCCCTCTCAAATTCTGTCTCTATCCAATAATAAATAAAACAAGTCATCTCAGAGTAGTGAAGCCCTGACTTCTCTTTTCTCTGTCTCATAACTCTCTAATAATGTACACACAGAACACACACACACACACACACACACACACACACACACGTGTTCTTTTTTTTTTTTTTCTCCAGGGTTATTGCTGGGGCTCTGTGCCTGCACTAGGAATCCAACTGCTCCTGGAGGCTATTTTTTTCCCTTTTGTTGCCCTTGTTTGTCATGTTATTGTTGTTATTGCTGTCCTTGTTGGATAGGATAGAGAAAAATGGAGAGAGGAGGGGAAGACAGAGGGAGAGAAAGATAGACATCTGCAGACCTACTTCACTGCCTGTGAATTGACTCCCCTGCAGGTGAGGAGCTGGGGGCTCAAACAAGGGTCATTACTCCAGTCCTTGCGCTTCGTACCATGTGCGCTTAACCCACTGTGCTACCATCCGACACCCCACAAAATCTTTTTTTATGTAAAAGATTAAAGTTAACTCCTAATGTGACTCTATATATTATCATCTGAAATTTAACATAATAATATCACATGGTTCTCAATGTCTCTGTTTTCATGTATTCTACTATTTATGAAATATATTAGCCATTGATGTCTTTCTTTCTTAGTTATCTTAAGTCCATAGTGCCTACTTATGTTTTCTTTTCTTTCTTTCTCTTTTTTTTTTTTCCTTAGCAGAGCACTGCTCAGCTCTGACTCTCTGATTTACGATGATAAGGGTGTAGGTAGAGGGATTGAACCTAGGACCACAGAACCTCAGGCATGAAAATATTTTTGTATTTTCATGTCTCATGCAATTCATTAAACTATTTATTATAGTTTTGTTCTCCAAACAATATTCATTTTATAAGTATGGTTACCATAGTGTCCAAGACATTTAATATAATATGATGCTTTTATATTAATGAATTTCTTTTCATAATACTGTTTTAAGGTAGCAAAATAAATTTAGTACTTAATGAAATGCTTTTATCACAAAGTATATTTATTACTTAATTTTTTTTTTTATTGCCACCAGAGTTATTGCTAAGCCTGGTGCCGACAAGAGGAATCTACCACTTCCAGTGACCATTTTTTCTTTTTCTTTTTCTTTTCTTCGGTAGGACAGAGTGAAATTGAGAAGAGAGGGAAAGATAAGAGAGGGAGAGAGAGAGTTATGTGCAACACTGCTTCACTACTTATGAAGTTTCCTCTCTGCCCATGGGGAGCTGAGGCATGTATGTGCTCTGTGGGGTGCACCACTACCGGGTCCCAAAGTACAAATCTGGTAGCCATTTTTCTAGCTGCCCCTAGCTCTTAATGTTTTTTTCTTTTCTTCATACTTCTGCTAAAACTATTTTGCAGCCTCAGAATCAGTTCTCTCATGGGGTTTCAGATGCCTAAAAATGAATAAATTTCTATTATGATAGAAGTGTACATATTAATAAAATTAATATTAAAGCCATAAATTTTATTTGTTCTCCTGTAAAGAAGCAAACAAAAAAACTCTGATTTAGGGTCTACAAGATAGCTTACTTGGGGAGCTGCTTGCTTTACTATATGCAATACCCAGCTTCAAGCCCTGCCTTCACTGCACTGGCAAAAACTTCAGTGTTGTGGTTTCTTGGCCTCACTCTTGCTGTCTCTCTCCCTTTTGGAAAAAATTGACCTAAAGTAGTGATGCCCTAGCTATAACAATGATTTGTTACCTAGAGTTCTATATATGGCTTTGCATACAATTTTACAGAAAACCCCAGTTTTCTGTATACCTTCATTGTCTTACAACCATAAGTCTAATTCTAAACTGCAGAAACTCCAAATTAGAGTGTGATCAGGACAAATGGGTTGACTGATAAAATGGCATATTCTTGCTTTAGAGATTGCTCTGTTTCTTGAGCCAACACTGGTGGCAGTTTATATGATTTTTACCTGACAACCATCACAAGCTGAAAGAGATCCAGCCAATAAATAAATAAATAAATAAATATTAGTTTATGATCAAGGTAGGAAGCATATAGTAATCTTGTGGCGTGGGATGAAGGAATTCTACATTTTACCAATCTGTGCAACTAAGGGTTGCATTCTACTTTAAAAAACAGAGAAGAAGGCCTAGATGGAGGAAAATCTGTTCATATTAACAGTGGTTGGAACTTAGCAGATGCTAAAGTTGTGTCACTTTACCGCCAGAAATATCTTGTGCTTTATACTAGCTCCCCCCCCCCCAATTTTAGAAAAAAAACAAATAGTTATTACACAAGAATTATTTTACTTACTTCTTTAAGACTATTTAATAAGGGTGACTGGGTGGTGGTGTACTCTGTTAAGCATACATACTACCATGCAGAAAGACCTGAGTTTGAGTCCCCGCTACCCACCTGCAGTGAGGGGGGATGCTTCATGAGCCATGAAGCAGGTCTGCAGGTGTCGATATCTTTCTGTCTTCCTCTCTATCCCTTCTCCTCTCTCAATTTCTCTCTGTCCTGCCAAATTAAATAAGAAAGGAAAACAAACAAAATACCAAGTATTAGCTAGACAGACTTTGCTAATTGCTAAGTATACCACAGTGGGTAAAATGAGCATATTTCCCTATGAAGATTGCCGTAAATTAACCTTTATCTCACGCTGATGCTGTATGAATTATTTATATGTTTGATTCTTGTGAAACAGTAATAGTTGTGTCTGCATTAATTTGTCTGGTATTTCAAATATGTTTGCAGTACCATTTTATAAATGTCTTTACTAATCTTAAATAAGAAAGTGAATGCCACTTTCTTTGGTGTGACTTCATGGTATTTCCTGTGCCTCCAGTGTCAGTGATTGTGACACTAGCTTGTAGAGTTTTGCTTTTTATAGTTTTTATGCCATTGTCTATTTTCACCATCTGCTTTCAGTGTCAAAGCAGCAGAGAGATTGTACTGAAGATGCTTTGTTGTGTTTTTACCATGTAAAAGATCTTTCCCAGTCATAGCATAACACAGGATGTTGAATGACAGAGGTAATGTTTTTTTTCTGCCATAAAGGCATAATTTCCATGGTAGGAATTATGCACATTTGTATGTTGGGAAAAGAGGGTTTTTTTTTTTTCCACTGTCTCCATGTTGACAAGTCTATGTGGCATGAGGAAATCTTTTCCCTTATTTTCATTTTTGTTGTCATTACTGTCTTTTTTAAGTCCATATTTTTACAAACTTAAGTGAGAAATATTTCCAATTAAAAAGTGCCCTCACTAAACATTTATGAATAGAGCTTGCTTAATTGTTTATCATGATTTTTTTTTCATCTCAATGTTTTATCACACTACAGAAAACATGGTCTGATTATTTTAAATTGTTCATTGTTTTAATTCACCAAGTGTGATGTTTCTATCTTTAAGGAGTGGTAGACTTATGGTTTTCATGAGGTATGTGTATGTCAGTTATTGAGAATTGTTCCGTGTGTGCTTTCATGGTGTTTTTGAAATCATGATTTTAATTTTATCTCCCTTAAAAGATGACATAATAATTCTTCTTTTAATAATTAAACTAATTTAGTAAATTCAAGATGGAGGCGCTTTCCTACTGATTATGCTTCCACCTCAGAAGATGAATTTGGATCAAACCGTAATTCCCCTAAACATACCCGTCTACGTACTTCTCCAGCCCTGAAAACGACTCGACTGCAGAGCTCTGGGTCAGCAATGCCTACTAGTTCTTCATTCAAGCACCGAATAAAAGAGCAGGAAGACTACATCCGAGATTGGACTGCTCATCGAGAAGAGATAGCCAGGTTGGTTTTTAATGCATTATCATAAAAATTTTATTTAAGGGTTCTGGAAGGGTGCTCAGCGGTAGAGAACCTGCCTTTTGTAGGCTCTGAGCCCCCTCCTCAGTACAACATAGCAGCTGTAAGAACTCCATGAGTGTTGTGGTGCTGCTTTACACTCTGCCCCTCTTTTGTCTTTCTCACTGTTTCTCCCTCTCATTCTAAAATAAAAGAGGAAAAAAAAAGAAGGAAAATTTCATCTGTTTACTTTTTGCTTTGTCTTAACAAGTCAAGAAAACCCACAGAAAACTGTGTACATACTTTAGTAGTACTACTCTCCATCTGTGCAGCTGATACATTATGAAATTAATTTATTTTGATTACTTGGTGTCAGTCTTAAATAACTTGGAATTGTACATTTATTTTTTTATTTTTCTTCTGCCTTCCAAAGAAGTGATAATGTACTAGTTAGGGATATGAGGCTAATATTCTCTGGGAAGAACTAGAGTAGGCAAAGTTCAGTGTTAGTCCAATTCTTTTTATTTTTAATATTTATTTATTCCCTTTTGTTGCCCCTGTCGTTTTTTCTTATTATTGTAGTTATTGTTGTTATTGACGTTGTCCTTGTTGGATAGGACAGAGAGAAATGGAGAGAGGAGGGAAAGACAGAGATGGGGAGAGAAAGATAGACACCTGCAGACCTGTTTCACTGTTTGTGAAGCGATTCCCCTGCAGGTGGGGAGCCAGGGGCTTGAACCGGGATCCTTATGCCAGTAAGTGCGCTTTATGCCACGTGCAATTAATCTGCTGCACTACCGCCCGACTCCCTAGTCCAATTCTTTAATAATAAAATCAAAATTAACTGAATACTATACACATTAATTATAACCTTTAAGACTGGGGAGATAGAATAATTGTTATGCAAGATTTCATGCCTGAGGATCTAACGTCCCAGGTTCAGTTCCAGTGCCACCATGAGCCAAAGCTGAGCAGTATTCTGGCAATAATAATAATAAATTTGAAAATGATTAGATAACAATATACATCGGAATGTATTGAGACTTCCCTAACTTTCCAAAAGTATAATATTCCTATTTGACATGAATTGGCAGGTTGTTTCATGGAATGTCTAGGAATGCTATTTGATAACTTATGTGGAAAAATGTTTAAGCATTCCCAGACCCCTACCCCAAAGCAACTTACCAAATAAGAATGTTTTACTTTTGGATAGCAGAAAAAAAAGAAAAAAAGCTCTTAGAAAAAGTAAGATTTTGGGAGTCGGGCTGTAGCACAGCGGGTTAAGCGCAGGTGGCGCAAAGCACAAGGACCGGCATAAGGATCCCGGTTCGAACCCTGGCTCCCCACCTGCAGGGGAGTCACTTCACAAGCGGTGAAGCAGGTCTGCAGGTGTCTTTCTCTCCTCCTCTCTGTCTTCCCCTCCTCTCTCCATTTCTCTCTGTCCTATCCAACAACAACAACAACAATAATAACTACAACAATAAAACAACAAGGGCAACAAAAGGGAATAAATAAATAAAATAAAATAAAAAGTAAGATTTTGATAGTCTTTTGTGATTGAACATTGAAGAAAGGTTGTACTTTATCTTTAACCACTAAGATGTACATTATAAGTTTGTAATTTTCTAACATATGTAGCCAAAACATTTTCATTATAAGCACGCCTGAAATTTTTGCTACTCTTAGTCTAAAATCAGACACTTGGCGAATTGTTGAACTTATAATATACTTTTTAAAAAAAATAATACATTTTAACTAATTATTTTTTAGCTTCCTGTAATTTTTTCCTGGTTCATAAGTTTAATATATACTGTTTTATTTATTTTTTGCCTTTGACAACTATACCCTTGATATTTATTTTACTTGCTTGTAATTCTTACTGATTATGCCATTTTGTTTTGCTTACCTGTTTTTGTTTTCCATCTATATGTGAATAATTACTGAAGCATTGTCAAGACAGTTATTGAGAAAGATATGCTTTGTGATCCATGATCTTTTAAGGCCCCTAGCAATACTTATAGTCAGAGAATCTTGACATAATTTTTCATCTTGTGAACATAACCAGGGCTAGCATGTTGTTGTTGTTAGTTATCACTTGGGTTTTATCCCTCCAGGTTAACATTTTTTCAGATAGAGTGATACAGAAAGGATGAGGAAAATAACACTTCACTGAAATTTCCTCCTGTGCAGTGGGGACTGAACTCAAACCTTGGTCAGCCATATAATAAGACAGGTACACTATTAAAGTGACCTATCTTACTGGCAGCATTTTCATCTTTCACTGGAGGAAATGCCCTGCTGTACAAGTTCAAGTGGAGCCGGAGGGAACTAGAATACATTTCTGCTTCCCCTTGGGAACCTCCACCTCAAGCTTTCTGCTGTGAACTGGAAGGACAAGACACTTTGTGGGCCAGGCCTTCTTCTCTGCACCCCAGCAAAAGAGCTAAAATAAGGGGAAAATGAATAGGAATTTTATGTTATGTTTTCACTCAGTTTCATCTTATTATATGTATTTCTATACTCTTGTCTCTGTATTTTATTGTCTATAGCAGACCAAGCTGTAAGTTATAGTGATCTTCTGCCTTTTTTCATTTAGTCCATCCAGCATAATTTTTAACAAAAACTTGCCTTAGGCAGCCAGGCTCAGTGGGTAGGGCCAAGAATATGCTGCAAGAGATCCTGACTTTTGTCCATGGCACCATATTTGCCCAGAATTCTGGTGCTCTGGCCTCTACCTCTTTCATGCACTCAAAAAATAAATATGTAGACTTTTTTTTTTAAGCTTGACTTTAGACTTTTAATTTACAAGGCATATTTTCTAATCTTATATCTCAAAGTCAGAAGCTTTTTTTTAAATGTATGTTTTGTTTATTGAAGAATTAAAAAATGGAGTTAGTGTACCTGGTTCAGTGCACATGTTCCCATGCACAAGGATGTGGGTTCCACCTTCCCTTCCACACCTACATGGGGGAAGCTTCATGAGTAGTGAAGCAAGTACTGCAGGTGTCTCTCCCTCCCTATGTCCCCCTTCCCTCTCAAATTCTCTCTGGTTTACCAAAAAAAGGAAAAAAATGCCTACCAGGAGTGATGAATTCATAGTACAGACACTGAGCCCTAGTGATAACCCTAAGAGAGGGACAAGAAGAGGAAAAAGAATATGGAGAAAAAGAAAATTAATATTGGAGGCCGGGCAGTGGAGCACAAGGTTAAGCACACATAGTACAAAGTGCAAGGATTCCGGTTGCAGCCTCCGCTTCCCACCTGCAGGGAGGTCCCTTCACAATGGTGAAGCAGATCTCTATCTTCCCCTAGCCTCTCAATTTCTCTTTGCCCCATCCAAAAAAGGAAAAAAACAAAAACAAAAAACAAAAAACCTCCAGGAGAAGTGGATTTGTAGTGCAAGCCCAGCAAAAACCCTGGAGACAAAAAAAAGAAGAAGAAGAAGAAGAAGAAAGTTAATATTGATATTTAATGGCCCTATAGGACATTGATAAGTTTGCTTTAACATGAGAATATTTTTAAATAACTATTTGGTCGCAAATTAGAATACAAGCACCAAGTTCTGTGTCCCTATTCCCTCCATTTCTAACTACAGTGGTTCTCCTATGGTCACAGTTATTGGTTGATTATTATTTCTATAACTATATTTACTTACATTTGCCCTTTTCTGTAGTCCTGCCTTCTCTTCCTTTTTTAAGTTACATCTACATATATTACTACTTCCAAATGTCCTTCATTTCTTTCTCTTTTCTCTCTGAGTCCTGATGGAATTGTGTTTCAGAGCCATCTAGTCGTCTTTTCCTAACATTTCTCCTCACTCTGGGAGTCTGGGCCAAAATTCTTTTTGGGATGTAGAAGATAGGAGGTCTGACTTCTGTAATTGTTTCTCTACTGGACAGAGCCATTGGCAGGCCAATCTATACCCCCAGCCTGTTTTTATCTTTCCCTAGTGGGCTAAAAGAGCCAATTTTCTTAAAGCATACTACCATTGTCACTTCAGAAGGCTCCATCTGAGAATATTGTTTTTGGAAAAGTAATATTTAAAGATACTTTTCTTTAAAGCATACTAATGAATGTAATTCATTATAAAATGTGTTATGCTTTGGTTTAACAGGGGGCCAGATACTAGAGCACCAGATGGAGAACAGATATTACCATGCACAGTGACCTGGCCTCAAGCCTTGGGTTCCTACCTGCAAAGGGGAAGCTTCATGAGTGGTAGAGCAGTGTTTCATGTATCTTTCTCTCTGTCTCTCTCTTCTCCTTTATCCCTACCCTCTATTAAAAAAAAAAAAAAGCCACCAGTAGAAATGGAGTCATATGATAGGCATTGAACTCATTAATAACTGTAGTGGCAAAAACAGTCATGGCACAGTAACAAGGTCCATTAAGAATATAGTACATGCAAGTAAAATAAACTCTATTTGGTCTCTCAGTTTGAATAAGAAATAGTTTTTCAGGAACCTATGGTAAATATACTTTTGGTAGCTTCCTCTTCATTTCTTATAACACATGCAAATATACTCATAGAAATCTGATAAGATACACTGGTTTTATGAATGTTGGGGGAGGAACACAATACTATTTTTAAAGATGAGCAAATAAAATATATGTAATCTAAAAATTATTCTAGAAGATTATGTAACTTCAGTTGAAGTAGATACTTTTTTTTAAATTTCTTTATTGGGGAATTAATGTTTTACATTCAATAGTAAATACAATAGTTTGTACATGCATAACATTTCTCAGTTTTCCAAATAACAATACAACCCCCACTAGGTCCTCTGTCATCCTTCTTGAACTAGTATTCTCTCCCCCCGACCCCCCACCCCAGAGTCTTTTACTTTGGTGCAATACACCAGTTCCATTTCAGGTTCAAAGTAGGTACTTTTTTTTTTTTTTAAAGAGATTCAGTATTTTAGAGTCATCATTACACTGATCACTGTAACATTAATTTTTTAGGAAACAGTGTTCTAGCAAGCTGGTTATCTTCAAAGCTTAAAAACTACTTCAATAAATTATGAGACACAGAGATAAAATGATAAAAGAAATGTCATATTTTCTCCCAATATTGATGGAAGATATTATTTGCAAGTATGGTATCAATTTGTTGTAAACACCTGCAATTCTGGTTTGAATCAAGTTAAATTCTGCCTAAGTTCTTTATTCATACATATATGTAGGTCCTCTCCATTAAACAAAGACTTATAAAGTGACCCTTTCGAAGCATAATGTAGTGTTTAGTTTGACTGAACTATGAAGATGACTTAGGTGTGGATGTCCTCAGAGACTAGACTCAAAGAAAGGGAGTCTGTGTGTGTGTGTGTGTGTGTGTGTGTGTGTTGAGTGATATAAACAGTTTTTAAAGTATGCATTTCTGCTCACTTTCAATGGTGACCAGATTGAAACAAAATTTAGCAAAATGCTGCCAGCTCAGGGTAGCATATCTTATGGGCTTTGAATGCCTTTTAACAGGAAAGTAACTAGGTAAATATTTAAAGAAGGTAAATTTGAAGGCTTTGTGTAGAACTGTTTGAATCAGAGATCGGTGCCTAGTGATCTATTTCACAAACTAATGTGCAAAGGATCAGAGACCTAAGATAGGATACTTGTAGGAGTATAAGTGGGGACAAACCAGGTCAAGATTAAGAAGCTTAGTAATGGACACTTTCGGTGGTTTCCAAGCTAGTAGGCAGAATTTGAAATGAGTCCGTGGTTATTCGAATGTGAAATTGGTGAGAATAGGACATAAAAGAAGAGAAAGAAGTCAAGATCTAGTTCATACATACTGACACAAGGCACAACATGTGAAAAAAGCTAGAGTTGCATAATGTATCTTAAACCTAGGAAGTTGATAAGAATCATAGTTGTGGAAGTAGCACAAAGAGAAAATATGTGAACCTGTGACAGGTGATACTGACAGGAAATAATGAATGAACTGAGAATTCCACTGGGTTCTGATATGTCTCAGAAGATACTACCAGTACTAGCCCCTGTTTTGAGTATTCCAAAGTAAGTCATCTTGACATAAATCTTTCACACGTCATATTTTTACTAGTGACATTAAAATAAAGATACTATTCAGGTGTATTTAAATCTAAAAAATAAACTACGACTTATATTTTGTAGTTTAGTGTAGTATATTTTCAGTTAAAGTTGTAACTATACTAGTCCTGAGAGTAAAAGACAAAATTATTTTGTAGCATAAATGCTACAAAATAATTTTTTTGGTTATTGTTTTTTTCTTGGTTATTGTTTTGCACTGTGTTAGTGGCTAGTTTAATCTAAAGGTTAGAATTATTTTCTTAAAGCCTATAAAATAATTAGTGAAACATACCTAGGCATTGCAATCTATTTTAGTAAAATAACTGCATTTTTAAGACTTTTTTTAATTTAAAGTTTCTTTGTTATTTTTTTATTTATCTTTATTTATTTATTGGAAAGAGACAGAAATTGAGAGGAGGAGGAGGGGAGAGGGAGAGAGACAGAGATACCTGCAGACCTGCTTCACCACTCTCAAAGCTTTCCTCTTATAGGTGGGCACTGGGGGCTCGAACCCAGGGCCTTGTGCACTGTAATATGTGCACTCAACCAGGTGCGCCACCACCTGGCCCCAATACTGTGTCTTAATTGCAGTATAATTAAAGGATATACTACATTTGGTATTGATGGAAGTGAAGACTGGGGACAGACCGGGACCTTACTATGCCTTCACTGTATTCTCTGATCTGCCTTATATTATTTCAATGCAGTAGAAATTGGAAGACTAGGGTTTTAATTAGTACTACAAAGGAAACAAATGGATTGCAAAAGTCGGAATAAAATGCTTGTGTCAGGGAGTCTAGAGGTAGTGCAGCGGCTTAAGCGCACATGGTGCAAAGCGCAAGGACCAGCAGAAGAATCCCAGTTTGGGCCTCCGGTTCCCCACATGCAGGGGAGTAGCTTCACAGGTGGTGAAGCAGGTCTACAGGTGTCTATCTTTCTCTCCCTCTCTCTGCCTTCCCCTCCTCTCTCCATTTCTCTCTGTCCTATCCAACAATGACGACATCAATAACAACAACAATAACCAAAACAATAATAAAAAGACAACAAGGGCAACAAAAGGGAAAATAAATACATAAATAAAAATTAAAAAAAATAAATTTAAAAAATGTTGGTGACAGGTTACCTTTAGCATATGTAGTGCCAGGGGTTGAATCTGGAACCTGACACATTGCAAGCCCTGTGCAATGTACAACTGAGTGATTTCCCTAGCAGCTCTTCTCCTATATTTCATAGGAGCAAAATTAGAACAGGGATTATAGACTTGGAGCTTACAGAAGGACACTACAAAACCAATACAAAGAAGTGGGTTATAAGATATTTGATAATTTTACCTGGAGGAACTATTAAAATAATTTCTACGGTTAGATTCAACTATATAAGTCGATACACAGTCTGTATTGAGTCATAAATCTGTTATTTCTACTTAAAGATATTCATGACTCTTGCTAATATATTTAAAACAGTATACTTTAATATAGGAATTGTGTGCAAAAAAAGCTAGCATATGCACATCATCTTACAAGTTAAAAACCGTTTGGGGGTGCTTAGACAATTATATAGTACATTCATTAAGTTTGTTAAATTACAATTTTTGCTGCATGACTTGTTGAGATTACTATTTCCTCTTTAATTTGTATTGATTTCTACAAATGTCAGAAGCTTAATGAAACAAGTGGTCCGGGAGGGAGAGTGATCCGGAAGGTGGCGCAGTGATAAAGCTTTGGACTCTCAAGCATGAGGTCCCAAGTTCGATCCCCGGCAGCACGTGCCAGAGTGATGTCTGGTTCTTTCTCTCTCCTCCTATCTTTCTCATAAATAAATAAAATCTTAAAAATAAAAAATAAAAAACCAGTTGGGATTAGCTAGTGCTTATTTGATTTTTTTAAACATTTTTAAAAATATTTTATTTTTATTTATTTATTCCCTTTTGTTGCCCTTGTTGTTTTATTGTTGTAGTTATTATTGTTGTTGTCGTCATTGTTGGATAGGACAGAGAGAAATGGAGAGGGGAGGAGAAGACAGAGAGGAGGAGAGAAAGATAGACACCTGCAGACCTGCTTCACCACCTGTGAAACGACTCCCCTGCAGGTGGGGAGCCAGGGTTTGAACCGGGATCCTTATGCCGGTCCTTGTGCTTTGCGCCACCTGCACTTAACCCGCTTCGCTACAGCCCGACTCCCTGCTTATTTGATTTCTTTTCTTTTTTTTTTTTTTTTTTTGCTTTTGACACCATAAAGCATTTATTGCTTTGCCAGAAAATATTGCTGTGTATTTCTTTTTTTTTATTCTAATTTTTTATTTAAGAAAGGATTAATTAACAAAACCATAAGATAGGAGGGGTACAACTCCACACAATTCCCACCACCCAATCTCCATAACCCACCCCCTCCCCTGATAGCTTTCCCATACTCTATCCCTCTGGGAGCATGGACCCAGGGTCATTGAGGGTTGCAGAAGGTAGAAGGTCTGGCTTCTGTAATTGCTTCCCCACTGAACATGGGCGTTGACTGGTCGGTCCATACTCCCAGTCTGCCTCTCTCTTTCCCTAGTAGGGTGTGTCTCTGGGGAAGCTGAGCTCCAGGACACATTAGTGGGGTCTTCAATCCAAGGAAGCCTGGCCAGCATCCTGGTGGCATCTGGAACCTGGTGATTGAAAAGAGAGTTAACATACGCGGCCAAACAAATTGTTGAGCAATCATGGATCCAAAGCTTGGAATAGTGGAGAGGAAGTGTTAGGGGGATACTCACTGCAAACTCTAGTGTACTTCTGCTTTCAGGTATATATTTTGCAGTAGTTTATGGATACGTGTGAACATAAGCTCTCTCTCACAGAAACTGGTGTATATCTAGGTTATGGGACTTTGTTAGAAAGTGAACTACCTGAGATGAAATTAGAGTGTACTATAAAAGGAAAGGTCTCACCCAAGTAATGAAGCTGAAGGGTTGTCATTCCACACGTGAAGTCTCTGGACACAGTCTGAGGTGAAGCATGTTGAGGTGGCAATCGTTGCGTTGGTTAGGTTGTGATCGGCGGATGCAATATTATTTGCTATGGATTGGGAGAGGCATACGGGAAAGTGGGCCCTATCCGAGATCCAGGACTGGGGGAAGTAGGGGCTCTACAGTGGAGATGTGAGGTTCCTGTTGTCTTAGGGTTCAAAAAGACAATGGATAGTTAATGTTATCATCACATTATTTAGTAATTGGGTTAACTTTGAAAAGTCCTTTTGTTAGGGTTTGCTGTACAGTATCCAGTATCTTGTATATAGCTATGCTATTGGATGCTTCTAATCTACTTGGTCTAGGCTTTTGAGAGAGTCTGCATATCAAATACACAGCCTATATATTAAAAAGATTCAGTTTGTGTTTTGAGAAACTTTGAGACATACAACTGATTTTCCCCCTCTATTTGATTTCTATCTTACTAAACTCAGTTATTCTCTTTCTCATCCTGATTTGTATATTTCAGGAAATTTCAAGGATTAAATATTATCAAAAGGAACATTTTGGGGGGGGGCGTCTGGCAGTAGCTCAGCGGTTAAGCTCAAGTGGCGCAAAGCTCAAGGACCGACTTAAGGATACTGGTTCGAGCCCCTGGCTCCCCACCTGCAGGGGGGTTGCTTCACAGGCTATGAAACAGATGTGCAGGTGTCTTTCTCTCCTCTTCTGTCTTCCCCTCCTCTCTCGGTTTTTCTCTGTCTTATCCAAGAATGACAGCAATAACAACAACAATAATAATAGCACCGATAAACAACAAGGGCAACAAAAGGAAAAAAATAGCCTCCAGGAGCAATGGATTCTAGTGCAGACACCAAGCCCCAGCATGGTGCAAAGCGTGAGGACCGGTTCCAGCCCCCGGGTTAAGCGCTCATGGCGTGAAGCACAAGGACTGGCATAAGGATCCAGGTTCAAGGCCCCCCCTGTCCACCTGCAGGGGAATCGCTTCACAGGCGGTGAAGCAGATCGCAGGTGTCTGTCTTTCTTTCCCCCTTTCTGTCTCCCCTTCCTCTCTCCATTTCTCTGTGTCCTATCCAGCAACAATGATTAAAAAAAACAAGAGCAGTAAAAGGGGAAAAAATAGCCTCCAGGAGCAATGGATTCGTCCGAGCCCCAGCAATAACCCTAGAGGAAAAAAGAAAGGAAAAAAAAAGCAACACTTTTTAAGTATTTTCTCCAAAGCATTACGTATGGCATGATGGTATAGGATGTAGTATGAAGACCCTTCACATTTGTCTTTAACTCCTAATGGTCAAATAACCTCTTCTAGTCCTCATCAGCCTCATCTTCCTCATCTATAAAACAAGACTGATTAGTACCTCTTACAGAGTAGTTGTGAGAATTAATGAGCTAATAAAGTTTCTTTATAATGGTGCTTGTTATTGTAGTCACAATGACAAGCGTTACATCTATTCTTTTTTCCGTTTTTGCTATTGTTGGATAGGATAGAGAGAAATAAGAGAAGGGGAAGATAGGGAGAGAGAAAGACAGAGACCTGCAGACCGGCTTTGCCACTTGTGAAGCGACCTCCCGCTCCTCTGTAGGTGGGGAGCCAGGGCTGGAACTGGGATTCTTCCACTGGTCATTTTCCCTTTACGCTATGTGTGCTTAAACCCAGCATTACATCTTTTCAAAGTTCGGAACCAGTGACTTTTCCTTTATTATTTTTTCTTTTTTAAAAAATTTTATTTGTGACAATATTGATTTATAAAATTATAAGATAACAAGTATAACTCTGCACTTTTCCCATCCCCATTTCCTCCATTGGAATCTACAGCAGTTTTCCCAGTGTTGCAGATATGGGTTAATTATTATTTCTACAACTATCTATATTTATATATATTTGCCCTCTCCCCCCGCCCCTGTAGTCCCATATTCTCTTCCTTTCCAAGTCACACCCATACCTGTTACTACTTCTGAATATCATTCCTTTTTTCCTCTTCTGTCTCCGGGTCCTGATGGAATGAAGTTCAGAGCCCTCTAGTTATCTTCCCCCTATCCTTTCTCTCCTGCTGGGAGAGTATGGCCCGAAATTCTTTTTGGGGTACAGAAAGAGTTCTGGCTTCTGTTAATTGCTTCTCTGCTAGACATAGGTGTTGGCAAGTTGATCCATACTTCAACCTATTTGTATCTTTCCCTGGTGGGGTAAAGCTGCTGGTAACTTTTTCTTCACTCTTATAGTGCCTAAGGGCTGTCATAAGTAAGAAATCAGTATATATTTATTTGTCTGCCTGCTTTCTGATGTTGGTAAATTAAAAAAGGTATTGGCCATAGGTTGCTTCTGTTGAACCATAGGATTCAAAGACTCTCTTTCTGAATCTATATTTACATTTTTATGCAAGTATTACATTCCTGGAAATCTTTTAAGCTTTTAAAAATTTTCTCAAGTTAAAAAAAAGTTATTGTATATTTTAAATTTGCAAACTTTTGCATGCACCATTAACTCTAGAATCTTCACTGAAAAAAATAGTCATAGTGAGCTCATATGCACTGAGAGTATAACAGAAAACCTACAAAATGTCATGACACTAAAAATGTAAATACATATATATGAGGTGTGGAATGTTGAGAAAAATGTCACTAGTATAATTTTGTAAAATTCTTTAAAAAAAATAATAACAGCAAAGAGGAAATTTGTAATTCCTTCTTTAATATTAGCTGATGACAGTTATCCTTCAGTCCAGGTGGCCAAAAATACAATTAAATGACTGGAAATGAGCTCAAAACTGGGATCTTATCCTACCTTAGCTACTTTTAAGTTTCATGATCATAATTCCCACCTGCAGGACAAAAGCTTCACCAGCAGTGAAACAGGTCTGCAGGTATCTCTCTTCTCTGCCCCTGCATTTCCCTCTCTCCTCTCAATTTCTCTCTTTCCTAACAAAAAGTCCTCTTTTAAAAAAATATGTTGTACAGTCATGACCAAGTCACTTAACCAGTCTCTTCTATGTTCTTATTCATAATAAACTAGATAAACCTTAGGTCCTAAGAACTTTGTGACCCTAAAATGGCATAGTATATATTCTATGAAGTGCTGTGCATAGCATATAGTGCTATATTGGAGTTTCTAGATTTTTGATATCTTAGATCATTTTTGGTCATATATGGAATCTTCTGGAACTTTTTTCTCAAAATAATGTTTCTAAATGCTTAAATATAAAATGCTTATAATTAGAAAGAAATTTACTCATACTGAAATACAAATATTTTTATAGGTGATACAGTGAGATACACAGCCCTGCTGTGAGTTTAAGGACTCTAGTAATTTTGAAATAGCAGTGACTACAAATGTTTTGTGACTACTGTAGATACTGTCATATGATTTCTGTTGGTGACAAAAATCACCAGTATTGTTAACAACATTGTTGTTTACTGGTATTTGCAATTAAAAATTAAGTTAGTTAAAATAAAATTGCAATTGTTTTTTCCAATCTAAGTTGAATAAATTCTTGCACTACCCCAAGTTAAAGAAGTTTTTGACATATTGATAATAGTTATTATCATTAACAATGCATTTAAAAATATATGCTAATAATTCAGAGAAATCATGTATTTTTCATAGTGTAATGTCTTATCAGTTGTGTGGGATTAAGTTTATTAATTTTGGAGTTCAAGTTATATTTATGACTTTGAATGAAAATAATCCATGATTATTTCCAAAGAATAGTTTTAGGTACAGATATTGAATAAAATGTGTAGCTTATAGAGGTGATTTTATTATAAATGATTATTTCTATAGCTGCTATTTAAAAGGGACTAAATTTCTTTTCTAAAATTATTACCAGGATCAGCCAAGATCTTGCACTCATTGCTCGGGAAATCAACGATGTAGCAGGAGAGATAGATTCAGTGACTTCATCAGGCACTGCCCCTAGTACCACAGTAAGCACTGCTGCCACCACCCCTGGCTCTGCCATAGACACTAGAGAAGAGGTAGGAGATCTTCATGGAGAAATGCATAAGGTTCTTTCTTTTCTTTATTTCTTTTGCTTTTAGCTTTTTGCTTAGTTTATTTCAGTTATGTCCACCTACCCTGTTTGCATGAAGCTCTGCATTTTCCAACTTCACTTTAACACATTTCTTTTATGTTTTCATCCCACAACTAGTAAAGGATAGCATTTGGTCTATTACTAACATGAAGTTGTCAGATTACTTACGAGTAAGGTGGGAGTAGATAGCATAATGGTTATGCAATGAGACTCTCACGCCTGAGGCTTCAAAGTACTAGGTTCAATTTCTCGCACCACCATAAGCTAGAGCTGACTGGCTAAATAAATAAGTAAATAAATAAAGTACTTACAGAAAATATTTGTTAATTTTTGGTACATAGTCATGTAAAATATGAATATGACTGCTAACTGAAAGCAAACTAGAATTAGATAATAAGGTTTGGCTATGAAAATACTTCAATTTATAGAGTGATAGCTTTGGTAGCAAACAAAAGATTTTATAGCTTTCACTCCTTTAATTCTTTTGATGTCTAGATAACACATACACAGCCTGATAATTGAAGTAAATACATGTACCCAGTGAGTATTTTCAGTTTTCTGTAAATTTATATACACACAGTGACTATTCAGTTTCTTTGTAAATTAGAATACATAGAGACTCCAAGGATTTCATTTGCACAGCACTACTGTTAAGGTTCCTTTAACAAATAATAAAGTTCATGCTCTTCTGACCATGTTGCCCTTCAGACTGTATAGAAATACGAGCAAAAAAACATGTAAAAGAATAGTTTTTTTGGGAAAAAGCTATACTCATTTATTTAATTGTAGTCTGATTGTTTTGTACAATGTCAGATCTGAGTCATGCCAGAGAAACCAAACTGCAAAGCCTAAAGTAATTACTAACTGGTACTTTAGTGGGGGGAAAAATGTCACCCTCTAGTGTTAATTATTCACAAGATAGTGTTTTAATAATAGACCAAAAAAGACTAGCCTTTTTTTAATACACTTAATTCTGATAAACTATGCTAATACGCTAATATTTTTTCATTTTATTTTTCTTCTTTTATAATCAAATTGTTTTCTGTCTTTTTTTATTGTTGTTGTTCCCTTCACCTGTCATCTAATCTGGTAAATATTTAATTGGTAAACGATGTTTCATCAATCTGTGTAGAGTTTTGTTACCACAGTGATCAATTACAATTGTACATAAAGTCCTTATTGCTGAAAAGTAAAAGAATCTTCTTGGTGGCAAGACATACACAATACTGGTACATTTAAAATGATGAAGATACTGTTTTTCTCAGCTCTCTAATTAAATTTTCTCTAACATTATTTACATTCACTCAAACTGGTAAATTATTTAAGCATTTCATTGAATGGACTTTCATTTTCTTCTTTTGTTTATTTCTAAATATTGCACTAGAGTTTATTCTTTCTTCAGTAAACCTGAGTTACTTTCTATTGTTTGTGTATAATATGCACAGTAGATGGCAGTATATCTTCTAAATAGAATATGTCATTTCTGTAGCATTACTAAAAGCTTGGCTAAGAACAAAGTATTTTATGGATTTAAATTTGTCTCCTCTTGTAAATTCAATTGGCATTTGTAATTTATGTATCTGTGAAGAAATTTGGCACCTGGATTTGGGGATGAATAAAAGAAAAAAGCACGATAGGAAACTATAAGAAACATTATTTTGCACTGGTAAGGCAATGTGAGTAAGATGAACTCCTTGTCCATCTATATGGCTCAGATTTTTCTGTTTTCCATCTGTTTTTCATTTGGGGGAAATTTTATCCATGGAAGAATCAAATTTAATATGGTAATATATTTTGGACTTTGCAAATAAAATCTAAATAAGCATCTGTCTTTTATAGAATAGACACCTTTGAAGTATTCATATAAAAAGAGTAATTGGTTTATTGAAGATACCGTGCATCTCTTACTACTTGAGAATGGAATAACTTCTGTCTAACCATAAAGATTATATTACCAGTATCTTTACTTTTCCAAATTAATCTCATAAGGGTTTGCTTTTGTCCTGTGTAGTTGGTTGATCGTGTTTTTGATGAAAGCCTCAACTTCCGAAAAATCCCTCCACTAGTTCATCCTAAAACACCTGAGGGAAACAACTGTCGGTCTGGTGATCCAAGACCTCAAGCCACAGAGCCTCCTGATCAGTTAACAATTACAAGAAGGAGAACCTGGAGCAGGGATGAAGTAAGTAAACTATAAGCCTCAACAAATAGCAGAGATGACATGTTCTGTCCATGGGAAAAGGACTCTTCCTGTTTCCATACCCATAAGAATTTGTCAAGATAGGAAATAACGGGAAGCAACATAATGGTTATGCAGAAAACTTTTATGCCTGAGGCTCCAAAATTCAGTCCCCTGTACCACTATAAGCCAGAGCTGAGTCATGCTTTGGTCTGTCTGTCTGACTTGTCTACCTCTCTCTCTTTCTCTCTCTCTCTCTCTCATGCTCTCCCCCCCCCCCCACACACACAGTAAGTAAAATATATTTTTTAAAAAACAAAGTTTGGCAAGATAGTTTACATAAGTGGGTCCCTGCTTTGAAATACTTAGCATTCTGGGAGTCAGGCGGTAGTGCAGGGGCTGGCGTAAGGATTCCAGTTCGAGCCCCTGGCTCCCCACCTGCAGGGGAGTCGCTTCACAAGTGTTGAAGCAGGTCTGCAGGTGTTTATCTTTCTCTTACCCTTTCTGTCTTCCCCTCCTCTCTTGATTTCTCTCTGTCCTATCCAACAGCAATAACAACAGTAAAATAAGGGCAACAAAAGGAAATAAATAAATTAATAATTTTTTTTTAAAAAAAGAAATACTTAGCATTCTACACTAATGATGCCTTTCATGGCTTATTGCTGGGAAAATGATAGCTCACAGGCCAAATCCAGCCTATTTTTGTAGTGTTTTATTATGACACCATTGTGTACACCATATTTGCATGCTATCTACAGCAACTTTCATAATGAAAGTTGAGTGGCTGTCACAGAGAACTTGGAACTTCAGATCTTGACTTTGACTCTTTACAGAAGTTTTTCAGCCCTTGATTCTGTCTGTGAATTTTAGCTAAAGTGTTCCAGTCCCTCATGAGAAAAGATGTACTACTTTGATAGGACCATGTGGTGGTTTACCTGGTTAAATGCACACATTACCATGAGCAAGGATCCAGATTCAAGTCCCTTCTCCTCACATGCAGGGGGGAAGCTTTGTGATCGGTGAAGCAAGTACTGCAGGTGTCTCTGTCTCCCCTCTTTGTCCTATATATATGGAGAGAGAGAGAGAGAGAGAGCAAACTGCTGGTAGTGATAGATTCATTTTTAGGTACTGACTCCAGCAATAATAACCCTGTTATCAATTAAAAAAAAAACATAGTAGTCTGATAAATCTTCTAAAACTAACCTGTTCCATTAGACTTTGCCTCAGAGAGCAAGGACTATAGTCTCAGTATTTATATAATTACATGAAATAATACATAATCAATTTTATTTAATATTCTATTTATATTTTCCCTTTTGTGGAAATTGAATTGGAGGTATGAAAGATAGGCTCATGATAGTATTTTAAAATTTGATAATATAACTTTCTAAGAGTGACATGGTCAAACTAATATGGAAATTCAATGAATAACAAAAAAAGGAACGTTTCTTAATATTAAATTTTCTTTTTCAGTTTAGCTACGTATGTCATTCGTTGTATTCTTTATTGCTCTTTTATTAAGATTATCATAGTGTCCAGGAGGTGGTGCATTAGGTAGAGAGCTAGACTTGTATTGTGAGAACACTGGGCTCCATTTGCTAGAGCCGAGCATTAGTCTGATCTCAGTCTCTATCTCATAAAAGATATAAGTAAATCTTAGAGTCAGCATAATTACTAAGTTACCCTGCATATAATAAGTTATAACTAACAGTCCTAGTGGCTACATAATATATTGGTAATATTTGTTTTCTTTAAATGTTTCAGGTCATGGGAGATAATCTGCTGCTGTCATCTGTATTTCAGTTCTCTAAGAAGATAAGACAGTCTATAGATAAAACAGCTGGAAAGATCAGGTACTGCTTTGTACTCAGATGTCTACTTTGTTCAAGTCTGCTGCCACAGCTTTTATGAACTAGTGAAGTCAGTGGTTTTCAATCTTTTTTTTTTACCCGATTTTTTTCTTATTGGGGAATTAATGTTTTATATTCAACAATAAGTACAATAGTTTGTACATGCATAACATTCCCCAGTTTCCCATATAACAATACAACCCCTACTAGGTCCTCTAAATCCTTCATGGACCTGTATTCTACCTACCCACCCACCCCAGAGTCTTTTACTTTGGTGCAATATGCCAATTCCATTTCAGGTTCTACTTGTGTTTTCTTTTCTGATCTTGTTTTTCAACTTCTGCCTGAGAGTGAGATCATCCCATATTCATCCTTCTTGTTTCTGACTTGTTTCACTTAACATGAATTTTTCAAGGTCCATCAAAGATCGGCTGAAAACAGTGAAGTCACCATTTTTTTACAGCTGAGTAGTATTCCATTGTGTATATAGACCACAACTTGCTCAGCCACTCATCTGTTGTTGGACACCTGGGTTGCTTCCAGGTTTTGGCTATTACAAATTGTGCTGCTAAGAACACATATGTACACAGATCTTTTTGGATGGATGTGTTGGGTTCCTTAGGATATATCCCAAGGAGAGGAATTGAGGATCATAGGGTAGGTTTTCAATCTTATTGCTGCCACTGCTGTATTTCTTCCTTTTCAGATTTAAATAATAACCAGAAACTAGGCAAGATGAAAGAAAAATATAAAATAAAAAACACCAAATCACCAAATGACCCAGATAATAGTACCTTAACAATGTTAGGTAAGTTAGCTTGTAAAAGAGGGAAGAATCACTTTCAACAAAAATGGTCAGAGCAGACTCCATAAAGGAATTAATATTCAAAAATAGACATAATCTTTGATAAGTAAAAGTAAAGCTATACTTTGCTGAAAAGCTAGTGAATTTTACTAGAAGACAGGTATTGACAAATGCTTGTCCTTATCAAACTGTTAAACCATACATTTTAAAAAAAATTTTTTAACTTTATTTACTTGCTATTGGATAGAGACAGAGAAATTGCGAGAGAAGGGGGAGATAGAGAGGAAGAGAGACAGAGAAATACCTGCAGACCTGCTTCACCGCCTATAAAGCGACTTCTCTGCAGGTGGGGAGCCCAGGGCTCAAACCAGGATCCTGACTGGTCCTTGTGCTTTGCGCCATGTGCACTTAACCCGCTGCGCTACTGCATGACTCCCAAACCATACATTTACAACACTTAGTGAAATGACTTAAAGAGTGATCATCTGAAGTTCCCCCCACCAAAGCTCTTAATGGATGAAATGAAATTATTTTAGTTTGTGTAGATTTAAAAAGCCAAGCATATGAAGCTTGAAGGGATCATGTTAAGTACAATAAGCCAGAAAGAGAAGATTATAATATGACATGATCCCACTCAGAAGTTGAAAAATAACAGAAGGGAAAATACAAAGCAGAACTTGGACTGGAGTTGATGTACTGCACCAAGGTAAAACACTCTTGGGGTGGGGTGGGGGAATGTTCAGGTCCTGGAACATGATGGCAGAGAAGGACCTGGGGTAGGGGTGTTAGATTGTTATGTGGAAAACTGAGAAATGTTACACATAAACAAACTACTGTATTTTACTGTCAACTATAAACCATCAATCCCCCAATAAAGAAAAAATAAATAAAAAGCCAAACATACTTCACTATATTCAAGTATTAGTAAAACAAAAAACTTTTTGAGGAAACTACGTCAGACCATAGTATTTAAAATGTAACTATTTTTGTTCAAAGATCATTATATCAGAAAAAAATTATATCAAAAAAAATCACAGTTCTCAGTGATAGACATAAGAACATAGGTAGCTTCCAAATACCGTAGTATTTAGGCTAAATGTCAGCATATTGAATTCCAGAGCCAGTTTCACCCGGTAAATTAAACTAAAACCCTTTTTGACAAAGGAGTTCTAAAAGAAAAGTCTTAGGCTCAAAATCTATATCTTACATCATTAACTGTCTAACACATATACAAGTTGGGAGTGACAAATTAGTAGTGTACTATTCAGAGTTATGGTTGAAAGATAAATTAAAAGTTTGTGGTACTGGGTGCTAGGTGATGGTGCACCTGGTTGAGCACGCATGTTACAATGCACAAGGGTCTGGGTTCGAGCCCCCAGCCTCCACCTGCAAGGGGAAAGCTTTGTGACTGGTGAGGCAGTGCTGCAGGTGTCTGTCTCTCTCCCTCTCTGCCTTCCCCTTCCCTCTCAATATCTGGCTGTCTGTCTCAATAAATAAATAAAGATAACTATAAAAAATAATGATTTGGGAGTCAGGTGGTGGTGCAGTGGGTTAAGCGCACGTGGCTCAAAGAGCAAGGACTGGCGTAAGGGTCCTGGTTCGAGCCCCCGGCTCCCCACCTGCTGGGGAGTCATTTCACAGGCGGTGAAGCAGGTCTGCAGGTGTCTCTCTTTCTCTCCCCCTCTCTGTCTTCCCCTCCTTTCTCCATTTCTCTCTGTCCTATCCAACAACAACGACATCAATAACCACAACAATGTTAAACAAGGGCAACAAAAGGGAAAATAAATATAAAAAAAATTTTTTTAAATGATTTAGGGGCCAGGTGGTGGCACACTTGGTTGAACGCACGTTCCAATGCACAAAGATCCAGGTTCTAGCCCCTGGTTCCCAACTACAGGGAGAAAGCTTTGCGAATGATGAAGCAGTGCTGCAGCCTTGCCTCCCCCTTCCACTACATTTCTGACTGTCTCTATCCAATAAATAAATTAAGATAATGTTTTCAAGTTTGTGACACTTTATAAATTAAGATATTTTAATTTAGTTTCTAACATAAGGATAATTTCTTTACTGGCAGTTGTTTTATCAAAAGAATTGTATCTTAACTGCTGATAGTCTTATTTTAAAAAGCATTTTGAAAAATAACAGAAGGGAAAACACAAAGCAGAACTTGAACTGGAGTTGGTGTATTGCACCAAAGTAAAAGATTCTGGAGTGGGTAGGGGGGAGAGTACAGGTAGGTCCTGGAAAAGGATGACAGAGGACTTAATGGGGGTTGTATTGTTATGTGGAAAATTGAGAAATGTTATGCATGTACAAACTGTTGTATTCACTGTCAAATGTAAAACATAAATCCCCCAATTAAAAAAAATAATACTGTTAAGGCCTGAGTGGTAAAGTTCCGGGTTTGATCTCTGGCATCACATATACTAGATTGATGCTCTGGCCCTCTCTTTCTTAAATAAATAAAATATTTTTTTATTTTTTATTTAAGAAAGGATTAATTAACAAAACCATAGGGTAGGAGGGGTACAATTAATGAGAAAGATAGGAGGAGAGTGAGAAAGAACCAAATATGACTCTGGTACATGTGCTGCTGGGGACTGAACTCGGGATCTCTTGCTTGAGAATCCAATCCTGTATCCATTGTGCCACTTCCAGGACCACAAATAAAAAGATCTTTAAAAATAACAATAATAATAAATAAATAAAAGTAAAAAAAAAAAAAAAGACACTGGAGTGGGGTGGGGGAATGTTCAGGTCCTAACCATATCATCATTTCTGTTTTGCATATTTAGCTTTCAATAAATAATAGGTACTAAAATGTCTTGTATTCACAGTCAGTCACTTTTTAGATATAGATCTTTAATACAGAGGCGAGAGAAGAACAGACACCTGCGGGACGAGGGACTTGAACCCCAGTCTTTGTGCATGGTAACACCTCTACCAGGTGTACTGCCCTGCCCTTATTTAGTGGTTTCTTTATCCTTGTGTAGTTTTGAAAAGATTCGCTGTCTTTTTTTTCAGTATTATGTTTTTAAAATACAAAAAGTTTTTTTTTTAATTTATAGAATATTATTTAAAGACAAAGATCGGAATTGGGATGAAATAGAAAGCAAGTTAAGAGCTGAAAGTGAAGTACCTATTGTGAAAACCTCAAGCATGGTATGGTCATTTTTCTTAACTATTAAGATTTTTTAATATCACACTTCTGTTTGAAGGAAATAAGATGTTTATTGTATAAATGTTTTATTGGTTTACATTATAAAATAAATGCATAAATTTGGGAACTTTTATGGCTTCATTTTAGCAGGAGTTTAAAAATGTTGGTTTTAAAGTTGCAAAGAGTTGAAGGGGATGAACCCCTTGTTTCTCACAATTACACAGGGTAAATAATTTCTCCTCCCCTCCCCTCAAATATAAGTTGGCATGAATTTCCTTTACTTGATTGCTTGTCTGTTTCTCAGAAATTGGCACGTAATTTTATTGATTACAAATTATCCTAAAACAGAGGTTTTATATTCTCCTGAAGAAAATCCATAGACATCTTTACAAAGTTGTTGCAAGGTTGCGTAATAAAAAAATTTTTTTTAAATCTTTGTCTATGTAGTAGTACTATCTTGGGGGTGAAGGAAATAGCATAATGGTTATGCAAAAAGACTCACTGAGGCTTCAAGGTCTCGGGTCCAGTCCCTCTTACACACTACCATAAGCCAAAGCTGAGCAGTAGTCTGGCGAAAGAAAGGAAGGGAGGGAGGGAAGGAAGGAAAGAAAGGTACGACATGTAGAAGTAAACTTTTCATCTTTCATCATCTCATTTTGAAAAGTTCTTTTGTTGGGGGGGGAGGGCTGCGCAGTAGTGCAAGTACCAGCACAAGGATCCAGTTTGAGCCCCTGATCCTCACCTGCAGAGGGGTCACTTCAAAAGCGGTGAAGCAGGTCTACAGATATCTTTCTCTCCCCCTCTCTGTCTTTCCCTCTTCCCTTCCTTTCTCTCTGTCCTATCCAACAACAGCAGCAGCAACAACAATGGAAAAAATATGGCTGCTAGGAGCAATGGATTTGTAGTGCAGACACTGAACTCCACTGATAACCCTGGAGGCAAAAAAAAAAAAAGTTCTTTCTCACCATTAAATACTTTAATATTTGAGTTGCATTTTACCAGGTATTGATATTTCAGGTCTTTTTGTTACAAAAGTCATGGAATATAGATAATGTTAAGTATTCCAAGTAAGATGACTGAAATTAATTGCTTATCAGGTTAAAAATGTTAAAATTAATTAATTTTTGTTACTGCTTTGCCTACAGGAGATTTCTTCCATCTTACAGGAACTAAAAAGAGTTGAAAAGCAGCTACAAGGTAAATTTATACTTAGTATAAATACTTGGCAGTTTAGGACAAATGCGTTCTAAGTGACATCTCTTAAAATAATCTTACTGTTAGAAATTATTTGAGTGAGTGTAATGATGTGGATTAAAAATGTAGACTTCTGGGGCTGGGCGGTAGCACAGCAGGTTAAGCGCACGTGGCACAAAGCACAAGGACCGGCGTAGGGATCCCGGTGCAAGCCCCCGGCTCTCCACCTGCAGGAGAGTTGCTTCACAGGTGGTGAAGCAAGTCTGCAGGTGTCTGTCTTTTTCTCCCTTTCTCTGTCTTCCCTTCCTCTCTCCACTTCTCTCTGTCCTATCCAACAATGACATTAATAATAACTACAACAAAACAAGGGCAACAAAGTGGAATAAATAAATGTTTTTTAAAAATGTAGAGTTCTGTATATCCAGATTACTTATTAATAAGTTTTAAAAACCAATATGAATAATTTTTAAAATAATAAAGTTAAATTACAAACTAAGTTGCATCACATAATTATTATATATGTGGATATCTACAGCAAATACTAGCACATGGAAAGTACCTAAAATAATACATTAAAATGTCAGTGTGCCACTGAAAACACTTAACAGTTGTTATTATTTCTTTGTTCTGATAACCCTGAACTTACATTTGAAGTAGAAGCCAAATGAGCTTATAGTCTTTATTTTAATACAGATGGTCATTTTTTAAGGTATTACAAGAAATGAATGCATATTAGCTATGAAGACCAAAAGAAAAGAAGAAACCCAAAGAAAGATACTCATCTCCTAAATATGACAGGAACTTTGCTGTGACTTGTATCAGCTCTTAATCTTGCCTTGCCTGCTGCTGCTTCTTTTTTTCTCCTTCTTTTTAATTGCCATCAGGGTTTTCAGTGGAGCTCCCAATGACCAGTTTTTCTTTCTTCTTTTTATTTGATAAGACAGAAATTGGTGAGTCGGGCAGTAGCGCAGCGGGTTAAGTGCATGTAGCACAAAGCCGAAGGACTGACGTAAGGATCCCACTTTAAGCCCCTGTCTCCCCACCTGCAGAGGAGTTGCTTCACAAGCAGTGAAGCAGGTCTACAGGTGTATATCTTTCTCTCACCCTCTCTGTCTTCCCTTCCTCTCACTATTTCTCTCTGTCCTATCCAATACCAATGACATCAATAACAACAACAATAATAACTACAACAACAAAACAACAAGGGCAACAAAAGGGAATAAATAAGTTAATAAATATATTTTTTCAAAAAAGACAGAAATTGAGAGGGGAGGGACAGCTGCTCCACTTGCTTCACCATACATGAAGCTTCCCTGCTTGCAGGTAGGGAGCAGAGGCTTGAACCAGAGTCCCTGCGCGTGGTAATTGTGTGCTTAACCAATCGTGCCATCACTTGGCCCTGAATCAGAGTTCATGTACATGGCAGTGTGTATGTTCACTTGAGTGCACTACCTACCAGCCTTGCCTATGCCTGTCGTGACCTAGACATCCCCAGTAGGGCAAATTTTGACTCCAGAGTCAACTGCCAATTCTATTCTGTCTTTATTGCTTAATTATAGTAGATAGAATATGTTGGTCCTAGCTAATTGAGTCTTTAACATGTGCCTTGTTAACTGGTAGAATGGAGGAGGAAAAAATATATATGTACATATTTATGTGTATATATATATGTGAATGATTTTAAAAACATAACTAATATTTTCACTATGCTATCAAAATAATGAAAATGAATTCCAATATGTTTATTTTCTAAATTTCATACCTCTATATCCTAATCTTCCAGAAGACTAAAAGGCCTGTGAAGCTTATTCAAGGAGCTAGATACATTCAAGTCTACATAATCTAAAATATAAATTAACCCCAGAATTATTAGAAGTGCAGTTTTAAATGTAACATAGAAAAGATTACAAATGTAAGCTTATATAAGTCTTATTATTATTATTATTACTGATTTAATAGTGATTGACAAGGCCATAGGATAAGAGGAGTACAACTCCACACGATTCCCACCACCAGAGTATCTCATCCCCTCCATTGGAAGCTTTCCTATTCTTTAACCCTCTGGGATCGTGGACCCACGAACATTATAGGGTACAGAAGGTGGGAGGTCTGGCGGCTTTAATTGCTTCTCCAGGGGACATGGGCATTGGCAAGTCGATCCATACTCTCAGCCTGTCTGTTTTTCCCTAGTGAGATAGGGCTCTGGAGAAGTGGGGTTCTGGGTACATTGGTGGGGTCATCTACCCAGGGAAGTGAGGAGACATCATAGTTGCATCTGGAAACTGGTGGCTGAAAAAGTATTAAGATATAAAGCATAACAAATTGTTTAATAATCAGGAGCCTAAAGACAAAAATACAGCAAATGAGGTTTATTATTGTAGGCTTATTCTGGGGGGCCCAAGACTTTCCTGATTTTTGCCTGGAGCTGACAGCTAACATGCAGGTGGTCTACAGGTATTGTCTGAGGGATGGTGTCAGATTTGGAAAAAGGACTAGGAAGCTGGATCAAGGAAGAGAGTAGCTCCCAAATATGGGAAAAGTATATAAATATTGTTAACTGTAAACCCCATTGATTTGATCTGGGGCCTGTATTCACCATAGGAGCCTGTGTAACCTCTGCATCCTCACTAATCTGAACTTGGATTCCAAAGTCATAGCTGGGAACATTCCAGGCTGCACTCACTGCAGGACCTATCTTCCTTGAGTTCCCCTTCCTTCAGAGAATGGGGCAGTCCCTACCAGTGTTGACTCATATTGAGGGCAAGATCCTGAGGAGGCCCACAAGACAGTCTACTATGTGGTTCCTGATGGAGATGACTTAGTGACAGTGGCGAGAGGGATCTGTTAGAGATCTAGGCCCATCAAGTCTGCGTGGGAATCCCAGGACTTCCTTACTAAGGCCCTGGATAGTGGTGTGGCCTGATAGTGACTAAAAGAGCCATCATTAAAGTATGCTGGTCTCTCTTGCCCTTATCCAGCTTTCATGTAAGTCTTAATAGATGAAGCTATGTAATAAGTGATATTCATCTACAAGTCTTTTTCTCACTTTATTTATTTATTTATTTCCTTCAGCGATAAACACTATGATTGACCCAGATGGAACTTTGGAGGCTTTGAACAACATGGGATTTCCCAGTGCCATCTTGCCATCTCCACCGAAACAGAAGTCCAGTCCTGTGAATAACCACAGCAGCCCGGGTCAGACACCAACACTTTGCCAACCAGAAGCTAGGGTTCTTCATCCTGCTGCTACCTCAGTCTCAGCTGAATTTGAGAATACTGAATCTGAGGCTGATTTCAGTATACATTTCAATAGATTCAACCCTGATGGGGAAGAGGAAGATGTTACAGTACATGAATGACTTTCTCTTGATGGTTAAAAAATAATTACCTGTGGAATGACTAGGAATACTGGAAGCAGCATACTATTGACTTAAACAAAACAAAACAGCTTGGTCTACTACAAACTTTGTTATCTCTGTCTCCTTAATTTATTTGTAACCTACAGTGTGGTATCATATTAATCTTTTAAACCATTTAGATAACCACTTGATGCACATATAGGAAAAAGCAGATTGTGGCAGTGTCACTTTTTGTGTTTTTAAGATTTTCAAATTGAATTCAGTAATTGTATCCTTTCCCTTCATAGATTTTTGTTCTTTTTTTTTTCTTTAAGCCATGCTGTGACCTACAAGCAAACTAAATATCCAACATTTCTGACCCACATGTCTCCTGTTTCAAGCTGCTCCCTGAAACGGACTTCTTCATCTGTATAGATTTGTTAAACACTTATATTTGCTTCTAATAATAGGATTTATACTAGTGTTCATTACCATTGGATACAATGACATATTACTCTCCACAGTCAAACTGACTTTTGGAAACAGTCATTCTTGTGTCCTAAGTTTTTCCAACATATATGTGATTTATATAACTTCATTGCTACATAAATTGTCTTGGGATTTATGGAGATGAGCTATTATGTTTGCACTAAGATTTGCTGGCAGTGGTATGTGGACATATCTATATATCAATAAGAACTAACCCATCTTTTTTGTACATAGACTAATAATACTGTATTTTGTTTTAACCCCTCAGTGTTTTACTCCACTTTCAAGAAGATCAATTTGGCACTTTTTTCAGTTTTTTTTTTTTTAATAAAAGTAAGATTTTTTTTTCTTCTCATTTTAGCACAAATGATAACTAGCAAGATTAAACTAGCCAGGTAGTTTAGGTGGAGTATATTTTTAAAACTTAAGAACCTGTTTATTGGTCCTGTGTTACCAAGTTTATATGTGACGGTTGGAAAAAAAAAATTTCCCTGAAATAATCATGAAGTTAATTTTTTTTTCATTAGGAGACCTGGAGAACCAGTAGTTATAAGATTAGTTGATAGTTTCACTCCCTGGCGATGAATTGCTTCTATGTGTTTCCCTGTAGGACCCAATAAATAGTAAGTAAATCCTGTCTAAGTCTCACACACTCGTAAGGACCCTGCAGGACAACAGCAACAATGGCTTCGGGCCTATGTTACTAAAAAGGAAGCCTGTGAAAAATACCTTCTATAAACTTGTTTATTTCTCTCTCCAGTAAGTTCACATTTTAAAAAGAAAGTAATTATCTTTGTGTTTCCAGAACACTATAATTTGGGTGAAACTTAATTCAGTTGAAAGTAGTCTATTAGTGAACTTCGATTTTCCCCCTTGACCCCATGAATCTATAAAGGTAAAATCTCCCAAGTTTTATGAAATGGTCTTTAACATTTCAGCAATAATCCTGTGCTACATTTGTTTTAAGAAACAAACTAAATCTATACACTGCAAAAATTTACAGGAGTTTTAAAATCCTGTACTGTTGGGCCAGTTAATAAAGGTGGGAAAAATTTTTTTTTGTAGAGATATAAAAACAAGAGCTTGTTTTATAATGGATCTTGTATTTTTTTTTTCTTTAAATTATAAAAAGAACTATTCTCCTTGTAAAGCTAAATTTCTCATTCTAATAAAGGAAGATTTTTTAAAAGGTTTTAAATAACATGAATGGAAAGGAAAAGTGCTTTAAAGGAGTAAAAGAAACATTAAAACAGGGTCAATCCATTTGAAGGAAAAGTTGAGCAAAGTAATCACCACTGTTCCCTCTTTTATTTAATGTATGGGTACTGATTATATCCACATGGAAGTAGCAGGTAAGAAGTTGCATAGGAAATTATTTGTATCTACTCTTATTTACATTATTGTTTAATTGTTTACACAGTTTTGTTCAATTATAAACATTTGGCCTTTTACTATGTTATTTTTATTTTATATGAATACATTATTCTTCTTATTTATTTTTGTTACATTTATTACTTATGTTATTTTGTTATGCATTTACAACTCCATTTTTAAATAAAGTGTTTCTGGAACTTTATAAAAGATTGCACATTTTATTTCTTCTGCCTTCTCAATTGCATCATTCTGAATTACATCATTTCTCAAGACTTAGAAAAAGAAAGAATCCTTTCATTTACGTGGGAATACTTGTGAGGCTATATTTCATCAAGCATTATGATGATGGTGGTATATATGTTTGAATAACAGACAAAACTTAGGGTATCTTTGACATCCTGAAACTGAGAACTATTAATTTGTATTCATTTTCTCTCACTGTAACATTCATAGTCAGAATCTGAAATATCTCCCTGTTGTTGTTCAACACTCTTATTATCTGACCTTTACTTTCTTAGACTTTTTATTTATTATTTATTTATAAAAAGGAAACACTGACAAAACCATAGGATAAGAAGGGTACAGCTCTACACAATTCCCACCACCAGGACTCCGTATCCCATCTCCTCCCCTGATAGCTTTCCTATTCTTTGACCCTCTGGGAGTATGAACCCAAGGTCATTGTGGGATGCAGAAGGTGGAAAGTCTGGCTTCTATAATTGCTTCCCCACTGAACATGGGCACTGACAGTTCTATCCATACTCCCAGCCTGCCTCTCTCTTTCCCTAGTGGGGTTGGGTTCTGGCGAATCGGAGTTCCAGGACATATTGGTGTGGTTGTCTGTCCAGGGAAGTCTGGTTGGCATCATGCTAGCATCTGGAACCTGGTGGCTGAAAAGAAAGTTAACATATAAAGCCAAACAAACTGTTGACTAGTGAACCTAAAGGCTGGAGTAGTACAGATGAAGAGTTGGGGGGAGGGGGGGTCCATTCTCTAGATAGCTAGTAGGCATATTTTAGTTATATTCCAAAAGGCCTGTGGCTATACTAGTTTGTTTTGTTTGTTTCTTCCCTCTGAGCCTCAAATCTGATATGCAGGTGGGTCCTAGTCATTGTCTGGGGAGATGATGTCTAGTCTGGCCTTTGGTTCCCCTCTTTGCTGTAGTTAGACACACAGAATCTTTGAGAATTATTACCATTAAAACTTTATTGCTATAACTTCTGTGAGATGTAACCCTAAATAGAAGGGTGAAAATTCTTCTAATTTGGAGGCATAGTCAATTTTATCATATCAAATACTTCAATAGTTTCTCCCACACAGTATAAGTGCTGAGTAGAAGATATTTTTCTAGCCAGTATACGAAATGCTTCATATGCATTATAGCTTTTGATCACCCCTCCCCCCAAAAAAATAGTAAACTAACAACTATCATTTGTATGTTAGATGTGAAGGAGGAGCCGAGAATTCCAAACCCTGAAGCTAGCAGTCACTTGGAATTTAATCAAGATTCATTTAAAAAGCTAAAATCAGTTTTAGCAATTTAACATAATTTGACAAAATTACCACATCTCAAAATATTTTCATGCTCAGATGGAATATGTGCAGGTCATAGCACTCCCCACCTAGGGCCTGTGCCTCTGTCGTCCCTTCACTTCTTTTGGGAATAGTCGCTCTTCACCTGCTCTCACTCACTAGAACCAGGAAAAGCCTGCAACAGACTTTTACTCTTCCATTCTTTGTGTCAAGACAGTGATCACCAATGTGGAGAAATCTTTGAGTTCTTTCTCTGTTTTTGAATAAAACTTGAGCTGACAGCCCCAGCATTTCTCTTTAATAAACTTTGTCAGTAGTAACAAGCAATGGCTAAATGTTAGAGATGGCTTCCTTCTCTTGCTAGCTTATCTCACTTAACATGATGCCTTTAGTTTCCTTCTATGGATAAGGCTAAGGAGATGACTCATATTTAACAGCTGTAGTCCATTGTGTTTATAGACTATAACTTTCTTAGTCACTCATCTGTTACTGAGCATCTTGAGTGCCTCCAAGTTTGAGCTGAGTTGTGTTCTGGCAAAGAGTGAGAGAGAATGATAGCTTTTGATGATGATTTTTGATTTATCACACTAAATTGTACTGGGGGAACTGGAAGTAAAGATGAACTTGTAGAATCAATGTTATAATTAATATCATCAGTCTATAAAAGGAGCAACTGCATGTTTTGGCACAGTGCTAAGTCCTTTAAGAGTTCAATTAACATTTTTATAGAAACTCATAGATGAGAACCACTAGTTTTATTGTAGAGGCTGGAGTCAAATAAGAGGATCTAGATGACAAAGTGAGAGGATCAAGAGTTGAATTCATGCCCAACTGACATCTTCAGTCTTCTTTAGGTCACAAAGTGGCAGTGTATCAATAGTATAGTAGAAGGTCACTCAATAGTTAGAAATTCTATATTTAACTTTTAATAAGTTGGGTGAGTGAGTGAACTCTGTTTAGCATCTGAAATGAGGTGCAGTGGATGGAGCTGACTCTAAGGGGTCTTTCTGCCATATCAGTTTATACCCTCTGATCTTCACAAATTGTACTCTTTGGTCTCTTCCTGCAGATTTGGCAGAAATGCATTTTCTCTTTATAGTAATTCTGCCTTTCTTCCTGTTCCACTTATTAAATAACCACTTAAGTGCTCACCCTTTGAATCACATGCTCTTCCTTCTTAGGCAGTTTCCCTGAGAACTTTTCCAGTTCTGTTGCTTCTCTTTGATATTTTGCCCATTGAGTTTTGTAACTATGAAGACTGTCGGTCCTTTGGACTGAACCCCAGGATGTCTTGGTGATTCTCAGATTATTTCCCAGGGGAAAAAGAAAAAAAGCTATACTTAGTGAATCCCTTCTATATAGTAGAAACTGCGGCCAGGGAAATATTTGAATGTGTTTCCTCTTATATTTCCCCCTTTGATCAACGCAGTTGTTCAGAGCCCCCTGGGGAGGGATTTTGCAGGATAAAAAAATTGTAATTCTGGTTTTAACGTTTTCAAGACCAAAGCCCTTAAGGGAAATCATATGGTTTCTAGAGAAAGGAGGCAGAACTATTTTCAAGTTTTGACAGAATGTCTTAACTGGAATTTAAAGAAAAAGGGATTTCTTCCCTCAAAAACCATGAGCCTAAAAACAAATAACAAAAAAACATGAACCTGGGTCCTAGGATTTTATTAGGGATCTAGAGGGGACCTGATGTAACTTCACGGTGAGTTCCTGGAAAGTTCTGTTCAACTTGATCCCTGTGAAGAACATTAGAGCCAAAAAGTCATACTCCTGGGATGACAGGTCTCTCAGTAGTAAATTGTATGGGCAACTGAGAGTGGGGAGTTCTGAGGTATATCCTGGTTTCAAGGGGGGATATAGCAGAAAGACTAAAGTTTAGTATCCTTCTGCCTGCAGTAATGGGGAGTTGGAATGAAAATTAGACTGAATTAAAAATGTGATGTATATTGCTTCCAAGTGTTGGCTATTAAAAATTATGTTATGAACATAGGCTATACACATCTTTTTGGATGAGTGTGTTTGATTCCTCAGAATATATCCTCAGGAGAGGAATTGCTTGGTTATAGGGTAGGTCCATCTCTATCCTTGACAGAATTCTCCAGACTGTTCTTCACATGGGGTTGGATACACAATTGGATTCAGCTATTACAAATGATGAATTCAAATTCATTTTTAAATTTTTTTATTTATAAAAAGGAAATATTGACAAAACCATATGATAAAAGGGGTACAACTTCACATGATTCCCACCATCAGGCCTCTGTATCCCATCCTCTGCCCTAATAGCTTTCCTATTCTTTACCCCTCTGGGAGTATGGACCCAAGATCATTGTGGGATGCAGAATGTTCAAGGTCTGGCTTTTGTAATTGCTTTCCCACCGAACATGGGCATTGACAGGTCGATCCATACTCCCAGCCTGCCTCTCTCTTTCCCTAGTGGGGAAGGGCTCTGGGGAAGCAGAGCTCCAAGGCACTTTGGTGGGGTTGTCTGTCTGGGGAAGTCTGGTTGACATCATGCTAGCATCTGGAACCTGGTGGCTGAAAAGAGAGTTAACATACAAAGCCAAACAAGTTGTTGAACAATCATGGACCTAAAGGCTGGAATAGTGCAGATGAAGTGTTGGGGTGTCTTCCATTTTGTCGGTAGCTAGTAGGCATATTTTAGTAATATTTCAAAGGACCTGTAGCTATACCAGTGGTCTTTTTTTGTTTGTTTTTTGTTTGTTTGTTTTTGTTGTTTTTTGCCTGAGCCTGAAATCTGATATGCAGGTGGACTCAAGTTATTGTCTGGGGAGATGATGTCATGGCTGGGAAAAGGACCAGAAAGCTGGATCAGGGAAGAGAGTAGCTCCCTAATATGGGAAAGGTGTATAAATATTGTTGACTGTAAACCCTATCAATTTGATGTTATCTGGGGCCCATAATTAGCTTAGGAGCCTATGTGACCTCTACATCCCTCTAGATCTGAGCTCACATTCTGTGGTCATCAATAGGAACATTCCATGCTGCCCCAGTATCGACCCATCTTCCTCAGCATAGAGTATGTTGTCCATAGAGTATGTTGTCCATAGAGTATGTAGCATAGAGTATGTTGTCCATCCTCCCTTCAGAGGATGGAACATTCTCTACCATTGTTGATCCAAATTGAGGGCAAGGTCCTATGGGGGCCTACAGAGGGGTCTGTTTTGTTGTTCCTGATAGAAATAACCTGTATCAATGGAGAGAGGGATTTATTCAAGTTCTAGGCCCATCAAATCTGTTTGGGAATCTCAGGATTCCCTGATTAGGGCCCCAGCTGGTGGAATGGTCTGATAGTGACTAAAGAGTCATCATTAAAGTATGCCAGTCACTTGCCCTTATTCAGCTTTTGCAGTCCTTGCTTTGGAGTCCTTAGCTTTGGAGTGAGTGAGAAAACTGTAACAGGAGGTAGGTGAGGAGGGTATCTATGTCTAAGTTCTATTTCGTTATGAACTTGATACTGACTCTCTAAAGACTATTGTGTATTTTTGCTTTCGGGTATATATTTTACCCTATGAATTCACATTCTTTACCTCATCTTGAATGGAGCTTAAAGGAATCATGTTAAGTGAGATAAACCAAAAAGAAAAGGATGAATATGGGATGATTTTACTCATGGACAAAAATTGAGAAATAAGAACAGAAAAGGGAAACACAAAGTAAAACTTAGGCTGGGTTTGGTGTATTGCACCAAAGTAAAGGACTCTCAAGGGGAGGGGAGGGGCTTTCAGATCCTGGTTCATGATGGTGGAGTAGTACTTAGGCTGGGAGTAAGAGAGTTTTGCAAATAATAGAAATTTTTATACTTGCATTAACAACTATAAATCCAAATAGAAATATTTTTAAATGAGGTATGTCTTTTTACAAATTCAGCCCTATGGATTATAGTCTGATGTATATATAGTCTATTTTATAAATTTTTATTTATAGAAAGGAAGCACTGACAAAAACCATAGGATAAGAGAGGTATACCTCCACACAATCCCCGCCACCAGAACTCCATATGTCTATTTCTATCATCTACCCATATCACTCTGTTGATGTGAACATATTGAGACAAAGATGTATTGATCTCCTTAAATAGATAAATGTATGACAATTATAATTTAACTCTTCAAGGATTGTGGTGAAGCAATTATTACCACATTGCTGATTTGGTAATTCATTCCTATTTTTAATATTTTTATTCTTTTTTTAATCATTAAAAAATTTACAAAGTGGAAATATTGACAAAACCATAGGATAAGAGGGTACAATTCCCACCATCAGAACTCCCTATTCCATCCCCTCCCTTGATAGCTTTCCTATTCTTTATCCCTCTAAGAATATGCACCCGGAATATGGGGTGCAGAAGGTGGAAGGTCTGGTTTCTGTAATTGCTTCCCTGCTGAACATGGACATTGGCAGGTTGATCCATACTCCCAAGCCTGTCTTTCCCTAGTCCGGCAGCACTCTGGGGAGGCAGGGTTCCAGGACACATTGGTGGGTCATCTGCAGGGAAGTCAGGCTGGCATCATGGTAGCATCTGGAACATGGTGGCTAAAGAATAGTTAAGATATAAAGCAAAACAAATTGTTGACTAATCATGAACCTAATGGCAAGAATATTGCAGATGAAGATTTTGGAAAAAGCTAATAGGTCTATTTTAGATATGTCCCAAGGAGCCCATGACTTTTCTGATTTCTTTTTTTTTTAATTTAATTTAATTTAATTTTTTTATTTTTAAGAAATGATTAATTAACAAAACCATAGGGTAGGAGGGGTACAACTCCACACAATTCCCACCACCCAATCTCCATATCCCACCCCCTCCCCTGATAGCTTTCCCATTCTCCATCCCTCTGGGAGCGTGGACCCAGGGTCATCGTGGGTTGCAGAAGGTAGAAGGTCTGGCTTCTGTAATTGCTTCCCCACTGAACATGGGCGTTGACTGGTCGGTCCATACTCCCAGTCTGCCTCTCTCTTTCCCTAGTAGGGTTTGTCTCTGGGGAAGCTGAGCTCCAGGACACATTGGTGGGGTCTTCAATCCAGGGAAGCCTGGCCAGCATCCTGATGGCATCTGGAACCTGGTGACTGAAAAGAGAGTTAACATATGAAGCCAAACAAATTGTTGAGCAATCATGGACCCAAAGCTTGGAATAGTGGAGAGGAAGTGTTAGGGGGATACTCACTGCAAACTCTAGTGTACTTCTGCTTTCAGGTATATATTTTGCAGTAGTTTATAGATACGTGTGAACATATGCTCTCTCTCACACAGAAACTGGTGTATATCTAGGTTATGGGACTTTGTTAGAAAGTGAGCCACCTGAGATGAAATTAGAGTATACTATGAAAGGAAAGGTCTCACCCGAGTAATGAAGCTGAAGGTTGTCATTCCACACGTGAAGTCTCTGGACACAGTCTGAAGTGATGCATGTTGAGGTGGCAATCATTGTGTTGGTTAGGTTGTGATCGGCGGATGCAATATTATTTGATATGGATTGGGAGAGGCATATGGGAAAGTGGACCCTATCCAAGGGTTCCAGGACTGGGGGAAGTAGGGGCTCTATAGTGAAGATGTGAGGTTCCTGCTGTCTTAGGGTTCAAAAAGACAATGGATAGTTAATGTTATCATCACATTATTTGGTAATTGGGTTAACTTTGAAAAGTCATTTTGTTAGGGTTTGCTGTACAGTACCCAGTATCTTGTATATAGCTGTGCTATTGGATGCTTCTGATCTACTTGGTCTAGGCTTTTGAGAGAGTCCGCATATCAAATACACAGCCTATATATTAAAAAGATTCAGTTTGTTTTTTGAAAAACTTTGAGACATACAATTGATTTTCCCCCTCTCATATTAATTAACTAGTGATTTATATGTCTACGTTTTGCTAGGAGTGTACATAAACACCATTCCCACCACCAAAAGACTGTGACCCATCCCTCCCACCAACTCCCACCCCCCACTGGCCCAGGAAGCTGCATGTCTACCCCTCACCACTGGGTTTTTACTTTGGTGCCCTACTTACAATTTGGTCAGGTCCTGCTTTTAATTTTCCTTTCAGATCTTCTTAGTCAACTTCTGTTGATGAGTGGGATCATCCCATACTCATCTTTTTCTTTCTGACTTAGTTCACTTAACATAATTCCTTCTAGCTCTGTCCAAGATGGGTCAGAGAAGGTGGGTTCATTGTTCTTGATAGCTGCAGACTTTTCTGATTTCTGCCTGAGTCTGACAGCAAACATGCAAGTCGTCCACAAGTATGGGGAGATGGTGTCAGAGTTGGAAAAAGGACTAGAAAGCTGCATCAGAGAAGAGAGAAGCTCCCAAATATGGGAAATGTATATAAATATTGTTAATTGTAAACAATTAACAAGTGGTCATCCCACTTCCGGTTGTCTTGTCTCTCCCTTTACACTGTCTGAACTGGAAGACGCTTTGAAGAGGGTTAAACCAGGAACAGCTGCTGGCTATGATAACATCACCCCAGAACTCATTCTTAACCAGGGCCCCGCGATAAAGAAGTGGCTCGCTTCATTCCTGTCCCACATCTTGGAATCTGAGTCTATGCCCAAAGTTTGGCGTCGTGCGAAGATTATAGCGGTTTTGAAACCAAAGAAAGACCCAACACTGGCTGTCAGCTATAGACCAATTTCTCTCCTCTCCGTGTGTTACAAACTCCTTGAGAGGCTGCTTCTGTCACGTATTTCTCCTCTTACAGAGAAATTCCTATCACCCGCCCAGGCTGGTTTCCGCCCAGGCTGGTTTCCACCCAGGAAGATCTACCTGCGAACAAGCCCTGGCCCTCTCAACTTACATTGAAAATGGATTCCAGAAGAATTTAAAGACGGTGCTGTCTTTGCTGATCTCACAGCAGCCTATGACACGGTCTGGCACCATGGTCTCCTGGTCAAGATCTCAAGATGCCTGCCTCCATGGGTGGCCAACACTATATCGTTTCTTCTCCAAAACAGAAGATTCCGGGTACATCTGGGTGACAAGTCTAGCAGATGGAGACTTGTCTCAAGTGGCCTCCCCCAGGGCTCTGTTCTGGCTCCTACGCTATTTAATATTTACATCAATGACCTCCCAGAAACTTCTTCCAGGAAGTTCATCTATGCCGATGACATCTGCTGTGCAACTCAGGCATCCAAGTTCGACATCCTCGAGGAAACACTCACGAAAGACATGTCTGTGATATCTGATTACTGTAAAAAATGGCGACTAATTCCTAGCACTGCTAAAACGGTATCATCTGTTTTCCATCTACACCATGCCTCGGCCTCACGTGAGCTTAATGTGCAGCTTGGTGATACGAGAATCCGGCACGAAGCCCAGCCAGTCTATCTTGGCGTTACTCTCGATCGCACTATGTCATTTCACAAACATCTCATAAAAACTGCAGCAAAGGTGGGCGCGAGGAATAACATCATTGCAAGACTGGCCAGCTCCTCATGGGGCGCGAGCGCTTCCACACTATCATCCTCTCTGGCATTATGCTATTCCACTGCAGAATACTGTGCCCCAGTATGGTTCCATAGCCCCCATGTCCACTTGGTCGATTGCAAATTATATTCCTCCATGAGGATAATTTCTGGAACCATCCGTTCCACCCCGGTTCCATGGCTGCAAGTTCTTAGCAACATCGCCCCGCCAGATATTCGTCGGGATGCGGCATCATCTAAGTTCATTTCCCACATCTACGCTCGACCGGACCTGCCAATATACGCGGATATCTTCGCCCACCCTGTTCAACGCTTGACATCTCGTCACCCAATCTGGTCCCCTACGCCTACACTGAACTTCTCTGTTCCAGTCTCTTGGAAACAGAGTTGGCAGTCAGCTGAGGTCAAGAACAAACACCTCATCACAGACCCCTGCAAGCGTCAACCTGGCTTTGACCTAGCACGTTATGATCGGGCCCTCCTCAATGGCTATCGAACAGGCCATGGCCGGTGCGCCGCTATGTTCCATCGCTGGGGAGCCAGAGAAGACCCGAACTGCCCCTGCGGCTACAGACAGACTATGACCCACATAGTCAACGACTGCCACCTCTCCACATTCAAAGGAGGTCTCGAAACTTTACATCAGGCTCAACCTGATGCTGTTGACTGGCTATGGACGAAGGGCAAACGCTAGAAGAAGAAGAAGAAGATTGTAAACCACATCAATATTATCTTGGGCCTATAGTCAGCACAGGAGCCTATGTAACCTCTGTATCCCTTTAGGTCTGAGATGACATTCTGTGGTCACAGCTAGGAACATTCAAGGCTGCACTAATTTCAGGATCCATCTTCCTCATGTGGTAGGTAGAGTATGTTGCCCAACCTCACTTTGGAGAATGGAACAGTCCCTACCATTATTAATCCACATTGAAGGCAAGGTCCTATAGGGGCCCACAAAGGGTCCATTATGTTGTTCTGATAGAGATAACCAGCAACAGTGGAGAGAGAGATCAGTTAGAGTTCTAGGCCCACCATTTCTCTATAGGAATCCCAGGACTCCCTAACAAGGGCCCCAGGTGTTTGGGTGGCCTGATAGTAACCAAAGAGTCATCATTAAAGTTTGCCAATCTTTTGCCCTTATCCAGCTTTTGTAGTCCTTACTTTGACAAGGTTAGCTTTGGAGTGATTTTTTTAAGTCATTCTTATTGGTGTTAATTGTGTATAGTGGCAGTTGCTGACATATGGGTACAATCTCATCTCATAAAAGATCTCTGAAGAACACACAGTGTAGATCCTTTTCCATCATTATGCACAGGACCTCAAGGCTCTCTGTTTCCTCCCTCCTTCCCAGTGTCTTTTACTTTGGTGAAATATACTCCATTTTGACCAAGTTTGTGTTTTCCTTCTCTGTCCTTAGTTTATTTTTTACTCATTATTTAATGATGATTACCAAGATTGTAGGATAAGGGTGGTACAATTCCATATAATTCCCACCACCAGAGTTCTATATCCCATCCCCTCCATTGGAAGGTTCCCCATTCTTTACTTCTCTGGGGATATGGACCAAAATTCTCTATGGGGTATAGAAGGTACAAGGTCTGACTTTTGTAATTGCTTCTTGGCTGAGCATAGACATTGGCAGGTCAATCCATATCCCTAGCCTGTTTCTATCTTTCCCTAGTTGGGTAAGGCTCTGGAGACGTGAGGTTCCAGGACACATTGGTAAGATCATCTGTATAGGGAGGTCAGGATGGCGTCATGATAGCATCTGCAACTTGGCTGAAAAGTGGTAAAGTATAAAGCAAGAGAGGTTGTTTAATAATCAGGAACCTAAAGGTAAGAATAGAATAGATGTGACTAAGGGTCTAAATATGGGAAGAAGCTAGGAAGTCTATTTTAGGTATATTCTAAGGGGCCCATGAGCCTCATAGCTTTTAGTTTTTTTTTTGTTGTTGTTGTTTGTTTGTTTCTTGCATTTGATCCCAATAGCTAAACAAAGACACTGACTCCATAGTTTTTACAGCTATGTTGTATCCCATTGTGTATATATATACCACAACTTTCTTAGCCGCTCATATGGGTTGTTTCCAAGTTTCCCAACCAAACACAATGCCCAGATCAGCTCTTTGGGGACAGTTTTAGGAAATTATGAAACTGTCCCCCTCTCAGTCTCCTCAAATGTCTCTACTTGGATAATTTACATATTCTGACAGGTTTGCCTTCAATGTAGTCTATTAAGAGAGGAGGGGAAGACAGAGGGAGAGAGAAAGATAAGACAACTGCAGACCTGCTTCACCACTTGCAAAATGACCCCCTTACACCAGCATGTGGAGAGCCAAGGCCTGGAATTGGGATCCTTACACAGGTCCTTGCACCTTGCACCATGTTCGCTTAATCCACTGCACTACTGCTGGGCTCAGTCTACCACTTCTTGTTGCCTCATTCTCAAAAGAGCATGAAAGTGCTCAGCCAGCACAGTGAGCTACGACAGTCGTCTAAGTCTGGAGCCGCCAAGCCATGGGGAGGTGGCCTGGCCCTCTGTTCTCTGTGTGACAGGTGTGCTCAGGAGAAAGCCAGAACATGAGGGAGCTTTCGCGTCAGAAGAAACACCAGATTAGGTTCGCTTCCGCCAGGGGTGATGCATGTTTTATGAGCCCAAAGCTTGTACTATTGGTGGAACCAGCTTCAAAAACAATGAATACCAAATCACAAGCACTACATTTGTCACTAAAGTGATGATTTATTTAGAACTAGAAAAGTAGTCATAACCAATGACAAATTTCTGAAACTGAAACATGCCACATTGCCTAATTTGTGGGTGAGAAGGAAGAAAAACAAAACAAACAAACAAACAAAATTCTACAATATTTCTACCCAGCATTTTGGGGGCTTCTTTCTCTCTCACAACTTCAGTATGTGATAATCATTTTATAATTTCACTTTCTACAGAGACAGGAGAAAGAAACATTGAATTAGAAAGGAAACATTGAAATACCCTCTATTGTGAATAATAGTCTGCTTTTGTGATAATTGGAGTCCACAAAAGAAGTTTCAGACATAGGTGGTCATGCTGTTTCTAGAATTGATACAAACTTGTGATAAACATAATCACTTGATAATTTTTTTTGCTCTACATATTTAAGAAATAATTATAAGTGCATTTATACTTGCTGATGGTGCCTCACACACATATTCCTAGTGGGAAAGAATTTCAGTTCTGAGGAGGCATCAAGCAAGACTGATTTTTCAACATTGGGTCCAGCTCCATGTTTCCGTCCACTGCCACATACTGTCTGTGGGGAGGATGCTGTTGAGCACATTCATATTATGTTTGTACCATCATGTCATAATGAGTCTGTTGAACTCATTCCAGTGGTTGAAAAGAGGATTTCTGGAAACCATTCCTCTAGTGAAATTGGAAGTGGCAGCTTTACTATACAAAGAAGAGATTGTGAGTCACACAATTATATCCTACTAAATCCAAACAAAATATATACCCACAACTCAAATTCTTCTCTGCATCCCAAAAATACCCAGTATCATTTTTATTTTCGAAGGACATGTGTGGAGGGTGTGTGTGTTGGGGAGGACATTCAGTATAGAAAGACAGTAACAGATTTCATAAATTACAAATTTTGCATACTTCATGTGATTTTTGTCCACACATACAAGGTCTATTCAGAGTTTGGAAGGGATTGGTACAAGTGGAGTGTTTTTGGGAGGGGTCAATTCAGACTGTCCTCTAATGTTTTCTTTGCCTTCCTACCCCCGACCCCACACCTCTCCAGTCAGAGCAGTCACCTATCCATTCAGGAAGCATCTGTTGAGAATGTACATATCTCAGGCACCTGTATATTCTAGGTAGCACAACAATAAGAATATTAGAAAAGTTTTCAGTTTTCTATAACTTTCTAGAAACTAGTTCCCTAGCTCAGCATCAGTTCTGATCCAGAATTGTCAGAGTTCACAGAACAACACAAGGGTTTGTGGATGAGGAAGAAAGTTTGGCATATCCAGGACCATCTTCCTCTTCTCAAGTTTCCTCAGCCAATCACTCCAAAATTTCTAGGCTCCAACCCATACATCTAAGTGTTCTCTTGAGTTTACTGCTGACTTTAAAAGAGTGGGTTTTTTGAAAATTTGTTGAGAAGTGACTAATGCCTAGACCTGAAGTGTCAGCATTTTATATTCATAATTTATAAGCAGTCGTCAGCAAATTCTGTCCCCAATGCACTCTAAACTTTGCTTCTGACTTTCAAACTACTGCACAAGAAGAAATATTTTAAGCTATTCTCCCCTGACCTTTTAGCTCCAGTAATGGTGACCAACACAAAAGCTCTCTTCCTCTTAATATCTAGAAACACTAAATAAAACATAACAAACGTGTCTTTAATGGACTAGCTGAATTCAGAAAGTCCCAGGAGACAGGGTTAAAATGGATATAAATGCAGAAATAATTTTGTGATCTTTCTGAGAGGTTGATGGTCACTACTTCATGGTGACTCAGTTTTTTTTTCTTGTTTATTTATTTTATTTATTTATAAAAAGGAAACACTGACAAAACCATAGGATAAGAGGGATAACTCCACACAATTCCCACCACCAGAACTCGATATCCCACCTCCTCCCTTGATAGCTTTCTTATTCTTTGACCCTCTAGAAGTATGGACCCAAGGTCATTATGGGATGCAGAAGGTGGAAGGTCTTGCTTCTGTAATTGTTTCCCTATTGAACATGGGTGTTGACAGGTCAATCCATACTCCCAGCCTGCCTCTCTCTTTCCCTAGTGGGGTTGGGTTCTGGGGAATTGGAGTCCCAGGACATATTGGTGTGGTTGTCTGTCCAGGGAAGTCTGGTTGGCATCATGGTAGCATCTGGAACCTGGTGGCCAAACAAATTGTTGACTAATCATGAAACTAATGGCTGGAATACTGCAGATGAAGAGTTGGGGGTGTCTTCGTTTTGTAGATAGCTAGTAGGCATATTTTAGTTCTATTCCAAAGGACCTGTGGCATTTTTTTTCCCTGCGCCTAAAATCTGATATGTAGGTCAACCCAAGTTATTGTCTGGGGATATGGTGTCATGACTGGAAAAAGGACCAGAAAGCTGGATCAGGAGAGTAGCTCCCAAATATGGGAAAGGAATATAAATATTGTTGACTGTAAACCCCATCAATTTGATGTGATCTGTGGTCCATATTCAGCTTAGGAGCCTATGTGACCTCTGCATCCCTGTAGATTTGAGTTCACATTCTGTGGTCATGAATAGGAACATTCCAAGCTGCCCCAATATCAGGACCCATCTTCCTCAGGCGTAGCATACAGTATGTTGTCCAGCCTCCCTTTGGAGGATGGAACATTCTCTACTGTTGTTGATCTATTGAGGGCAAGGTCCTATGAGGGTGACTCAGTTCTTGACCTTTACTTCATGCAGGGAGAGGAAATGATCTTGGATTTGTGCATGGCATATAGTAACAACAGACACTGTCACATGAGTTACCTCAGAGACAGGGTAACCTGGCATGAAAAAGAGGCAATAGGGGGAGAGGGGTGGGGAGGGTAAGGCATATGATCTCTTTCCAGAAAAAACTTTTAGATGTGGATTCATATATTCAATGAGTTTCATGCACAAAGCACAATGTATTTTTTTTTCTTTCTGATTGAGAGGGTTTGTACTTTACAGTGCAGTCATTGACACATGCATATAATTTCATTGTGTAACAGGCTTGTTTGTTTGTTTGTTTGTTGGGGCTTTTTTGTTTTGTTTTGGCTATATTGAAACTGGCTCCATGCTGAACAGACAGGCATAGTTATCCACAAGTTATTTACTGAGACTTTTTTTTAAATGTTTACTCCTTTTGCTTAGTTATTGTTGAATATGTTTCTTTACTCAGACTGTTCTCATTGTTTTGGTGTTTACCACATCTTTGCTTGATGTTTATCATGATAGGACTTCCTGAAGTAAATAACTTTGCATATAATTGCAATACGTGCTGACTTTTGAACTGAAAAGAAGGAAAGTTGTGTGTGTGTGTGTGTGTGTGTGTGTGTGTGCAGTACCTCTGAGATTCATTTAATAGTCTTGTCCTACACTGTGCTTTACTCCACCATAAATGACAAAAACAAGCCCTCTTTCATGTTTTCATTTAGTACAAAAAAGTCAGATTTCCCCAGTGTTTTGTTGTCTGTTGTACCTGCTGAAACTACAGTAGTTGAATATTGCAGTAGCATTTCAGTTCTCTTTTTTATTGAAAGTGCTCAAAAATGTTTTTTAAATGTTTTCAAAAACAATTAAAAACATTTTACATTAAAAAAAAAAAACAGGCCCCCAAAGGTTTCTTCCTCTTCTCTTTCCCCTTCCCTCCCTAGAGTTCTTTGCTTTGGTGCATGCAATACGCCATATCCAGTCCATATTTCCCTTTGTGCTCTCCCTCCCTATTCCCCACTTTATTAAGTCCCACTAATAAGTGAGGTCATATGGTATTTGTCCTTCTCTTTTTGGCTTATCTCACTCAACATGATGTCCTCAAGTTTCATCCAAGAGGATGCAAAGGAGACAACCTCATTGTTTTTTAACAACATTGTAGTATCGATGTATTTTTCTTAAACACTCGGTTACAGTGTAGTAACATTGTAGAACACCAAAGTCAAAGAGAATAAAATTTAGATAGATTATTTAATATATATATATATATATGAAAACAAAGAAAAAAGTAATCCTAACAGTGGTGAAATCCCGCAAGCATGAGGCCATAACACAAATCTGTAAACAAACATACATTGAAGTGCCTTGTGAACACAGTTTAGCAGTGTTAAGAATTTGTAGGGGAAACATAACATGCCTAATAGAATTGGGGAGTAGCACAGATAGAATGTGGTATTTGATGTAGTCCTTGGTGAATGGATACATAGTTATTTTACCTCTCTCATTCAGAGCTTTTCCATACACTGCACCCCCCCTCCTGGATTCCATGTTTCTAGATTTAACATCTAGCACCTCTGACTCTGTCTCAGGACACTATGCTCTCATAACTGTTTTGTCTGAGGACATAGGGAAGCTCCAAGTACCCGGATGTCTGAGTACCCTCTACCCACTGGTAGCTAACCTCAGCTGGTTGCCGGAGCTTGCAGGGGTGAAAATGTTCAGATCCTAGCCCCTTCATGGGACACCTCTAGGCCTCCCCTTACACTTCACATTCCCCTGAATGATCAGGCAGATGTCACCCTCCAGGGACCTCTTTGTGAAATGACCCCTGACTTAGCTCTTTTCTATTCTCTATTCCCTGCCCTGATCCTTCCATTTTCTCCTTTTTACATTGTACATGAACTCTCACCTCAAGGTGTGCTTCTGGGACAATGGCATAAGGGATGTAAGTAGGAGAGTTTTCAGATCATAGAAGAAATAAGGATATTCCAGTCAACGAGGACAGGAAGTGAAAAGTACTGGAGGTGTGCAGAGGAAAGAGAAAGGTCACTTGGAAAAGGACAGTGCAAGAAGGGGGGGGCTTTCCCTTTAGACCAGATACAGTGGAAAGCCAATGAAGTTTGTAAGCAGTAGACAGACAAAAGTAGTGATAAGCTCTGACTTAAGTTGTAGGGAAATACCTTTGGTTTCTGTTGTGAACTGAAGATGTATACTTCATCCTGCAATTCATCTGTCTAAACCCTAACACCTAAGGTGACTAAGAACATCCCCAAGTATTTAGTGTCTTTTCCTTTGCTTTGTATACTCAAAAAGGGTTTGAAGTGATTTTGTTTTCAGGGGTGTGGTAATTCCACACTGGAAAATACTTTTCCATTTGGAGTCATTGTCACTTATTTTATTTTACCCTAGAGCTGGCATTTTAACAACCTCAGGTATCATGTAAACTTCAAGTACAGCTTTAGAAGCATTTACTGTTTACTGACACTGCTAATCAATTCAGTCTGATAGGACCATTTGCTGCCACAGGATTCTACCTTTCCTACACTCCTGCCCTTCCACTTCTGAAAAAGGGGAAACTACAGGGTTGACCTTTGAGACCCCAGGAATTTTCCTGATAGATTCCTGGAATCCCTTGCCATGCTTTTCAATGCTTGTGACTCTCCTCTCCTCTCCTCTCCTCTCCTCTCCTCTCCTCTCCTCTCCTCTCCTCTCCTCTCCTCTCCTCTCCTCTCCTCTCCTCTCATTTCTCCTCCCCTCCCTTCCCCTCCCTTCCCCTCCCCTCCCTTCTTCTCCTTTCCAGTTAATGCCAGTTAATATAATTATTGTGTCATTTTAACTGCTCTGTATTTGTCTGCATCTAGGCTGGTGCCAAATAGTAAGATCTATGACTTATTAAGTACCTGCGATGTGCCAAAGACAGTATAAGAGATTTACCTAAGTTAAAGACAGTTACTATGACTGCTTTCTTTGTGTCATAAATAAGATTGAGGCTCAGAGATGTAAACTGATTTCACAAGTGCCATTCCATTCTAAAGTGGAAGAGCCAGGGTTGGAATACAAACATTTGCATCATAAAATTTCAGGAACAGTAAAGGAAATGAAACTTCATCTTGCTGATAATCTAGAAAGGTAGCCTGCCACAGCTTTGTAAATGCTGGAAATGGGATCCAGACCCAATTGGGATGGAGACTAAGGACTCTGTTATTGGTAACAGTAGGAAGAACCCGAGTTCTAGCATTTTCTTGATCAGCTTCTCCAGTCCCAGAATTCCCATAGAGCAAAGCATGGAGAGCCCAGTGGCACCTTCATTTATATATATTGCAGGTGGTGAAAGGGCAAGGACACCGCACTCAGGACAGTAACCATGGATGCCCCCTCACTCTACTTCCAAGGCTGTAAGAAAACTTGGCCTCAGTTCCAAAGGTTCCATATCGGAGACAATATCTCACTAAATCTTTGTAAACCTATTTGCTATACAAACTCACCAAATAAAAGTCTTTGTTTTTTTTCTTCTTTTAGAATGAAACAGGGAGAAAGGTGCGGAAGGGGGGAGAAGAGAGAGACTATAGCACTTCAGTGCAGTGGGGGCTGGGCTCAAACCTGGGCTGTGCACATGGAAAAGCAGGTGCACTCTACAAGTGAGCTATTTCATCAAACAGATCTCTTAAGACATGCAGAAATGTGAGTGTCCCATGGAGAATTATCTCCCAACAGCTTCACTTCACCATGGCACTATTTATGAAGTTCTGCCTAATATATATCTTCCTTTATTATTGTCAACACACACACACACACACACACACACATTGACACCAGGATTATCACTGGGGCTTAGTGCCTACAGGACTCCACCACACCAGAAACCATTTTTTCCTTTCCTCTAGATAAAGGGTTTGAGACAGAGAGAGAAGAGGAGAAGAGAAGAGAGGAGAGGAGAGGAGAGGAGAGGGGAGGGGAGGGGAGGGGAGGGGAGGGGAGGGAGGAGGGGAGGGGAGAGGAGGAGAGGAAGAGGAGGGGAGGGGAGGGAGGCGGGGAGAGGAGGGGAGAGAGGAAGGGAGAGGAGAGGAGAGGAGAGGAGAAGAGAGGGGAGGGGAGAGAGGAGGGGAGGGGAGAGGAGGAGAGGAAGAGGAGGGGAGAGAGGAGGGGAAAGGAGGGGAGAGAGGAGGGGAGAGGAGAGGAGGAGAGGAAGAGGAGGGGAGAGAGGAGGGGAGAGGAGGGAAGAGGAGGGGAGAGAGGAGGGGAGAGGAGGGGAGAGGAGAGGACACCACAGCATCATGCTATCAGTTCTGGGAATGTGGAGCTTCTGTCCAGCAGCTGCTTCCATATAGTGACAATGGGCTCAAACCTGGGATCTTATACAAAGATAACGTGTGCACTCTACTGGGTAAGTCACCTCTCAGTGCCCTGTGCAAAATATTTTAATTGTGCGCTAAATTACCAAGAACTAGAATGTCTGTCTTCTCTCTCTGATACCAAAAATGTCATGTATGGTTCACAACAAAAAACAAAAACCTCATCCCTGGAGTGTTTACTTCATAGTTTGTTTTAGTAAAATCTATACATTTATTCTTTGAGTGTCCAGTTTTTATTTTCTCACAGAACCATGATGACCTATGTAATATGAAATAAAAGTCACAAACAGAATAGTTAGACAATCCCTGACTTTAAGGAGTTATTTTAAAAACAAGATCCAAATTTCAAAGAGAAGTTGCCCCAACATATGACATGATGCCAGGAGATAGGGCAGTGGAGGTTTATGGGAAAGAACAGGCCTTACCAAATTGCGGTATATAATTATAACATTTTCTATAATAAAAAGGTAAGTGATTTGGGGGACAAACAAACAAAAAACTATAGAATGCTATACTCAGATTTTTATTCTATGGCAGACTTCTTGTTTGACAGTACATAAATTGAAAGAAATTTCTGCCACTTTGAAAACTTGGGGCAAAGTCATTTGTAATGATACCATCAATGACTCTACCTTTCATGAACACAGTAAAACCTTTCAGAGTTGATTTGTATTTTCAGTTGCCATATTTTGGTGACAGATGGTTAATCTAGTACTATGCACTATGAAACAATATAAATCACAATATAAATCACCCTGCAGATATTGACTCATTCAATAAGCACAAATGCCTTTTTTATTCAAGACATGAATTAGGCACTGATAGAATTCATATCTCCATTGTTACTGATCATCTCTGTCAGGAACAACAAAACAGGCCCCTTTGTGGGCTTCCATAGGACCTTGCCCTCAACTTAGATCAACAATAGTAGGGAATGTTCCATCCTCCAAAGGGAGGCTGGATAACATACTTTATGCTACGCCTGAGAAAGATGGGTCCTTATATGGGGCAGCTTGGAACGTTCCTGCTCATGACCACAGAATGTGAGCTCAAATCTACAGGGATGCAGAGGTCACATAGGCTCCTAAGCTGAATATGGACCACAGATCACATCAGATTGATGGGGTTTACAGTCAACAATATTTATATTCCTTTCCCATATTTGGGAGCTACTCTCCTGATCCAGCTTTCTGGTCCTTTTTCCAGTCATGACACCATATCTCCAGACAATAACTTGAGTCCACCTGCATATCAGATTTCAGGCTCAGGGAAAAAACAAACAAACAAAGAAAACTACTATGGCGACAAGCCTTTTGGAATAGAAATAAAATATGCCTACTAGCTATCTACAAAACAGAGACTCCCCAACTCTTCATCTGCACTATTCCAGCTTTTAGGTTCATGATTACTTAACTTGTTTGGCTTTATGTGTTAACCCTCTTTTCAGCCACCAGGTTCCAGATGCTATCATGATGACAACCAGACTTCTCTGGACAACCCCACCAATGTGTCCTGGAGCTCTGATTCTCCAGAACCCCACCCCACTCGGGAAAGAGAGAGGCAGACTGGGAGTATGGATTGACCTGTTAATGCCCATGTTCAGTGGGGAAGCAAATACCAAAACCAGACCTTCTACCTTCTGTATCCCCTAATGACCTTGGGTCCATACTCCCAGAGGGTTAAAGAATAGGAAGCTATCGGGGGAGAGTTCTGGTGTTTTGAATTGTGTGGAGTTGTACCCCTCTTATCCTATGGTTTTGTCAGTGTTTCCTTTTATTATTTTTTAATATTCATTTATTTATTCCCTTTCTGTTGCCCTTGTTGCTTTATTGTTGTAGTTATTATTGTTGTCTGTCTTCACTGTTGGATAGGACAGAGAAAAATGTAGAGAGAAGGGGAAGACAGAGAGGAGGAGAGAAAGATAGACACATGCAGACCTGCTTTACCGCTTGTGAAGTGACTCCCCTGCAGGTGGGGAGCCAAGGGCTTGAATCAGGATCCTTACGCCAGTCCTTGCACATTACACCATGTGCACTTAACCCACTGCACCACCGCCCAACTCCCTAGTGTTTTCTTTTTATAAATAAATTAAAATAAAAAATTCATGTATCGAAAGATTCATACCCAGAATAGTAAATAATCAGAGATGTAACACAGCTACTTAACAATTGCTAGAGCCAGTAGGAAATGAAGCATGTCTTTGTAAAAGTACAGGAAAGTCTCTGTGCTTTCATATGAAACTTGCATTTACCAAAATCTAAAGGATAAATGTGGCCCAGAAAGCTGTTCAGAGGGTAGAGTGCAGGACTTATAGTGTGAGGTCTTGATGTCACTTCCCACATAGCATATATCTGAGTGATGCTCTCTGTCTCTCTCATGAATAAATAAGCCAACAAATCTTTAAAAACAAAATGCCTTTTAAAATGTAAGGGTTCAAGGACTGACCGGGTGATAGTGCACTTGGTTGAGCACATAATGCACGAGAACCTGGGTTTGAGCTCTTGGTCCCCACCTGCAGGAGGAAGGCTTTGTGAGTGGTAAAGCAGTGTTGCAGGTCTCTCTCTCTCTCTCTCTCTCTCTCTCTCTCTCTCTCTTTCCCTACCCTCTTGATTCCTAACTGTCTATCCAATAAATAAAGATAATAATAATTATTACCTATATACTTTAAAAGGACCTTTGGTTTTACAAAAGAAATTTCCATAGGATTCTCTAAATTATAACACTTTTGACCAAATTAAAAGTCTAATTTGATCTACCACAATTTAATTTACAGGCCATTCTTTGACCATGTATTAACTTTACAGCCAAATTTTTTTTAAAATTTTTTATTTAAGAAAGGATTAATGAACAAAAACATAAGGTAGGAGGGGTACAACTCCACAGAATTCCCACCACCCAATCCCCATAACCCACCCCCTCCCATGATAGCTTTCCCATTCTCTAGCCCTCTGGGAGCATGGACCCAGGGTCATTGTGGGTTGCAGAAGGTAGAAGGTCTGGCTTCTGTAATTGCTTCCCTGCTGAACATGGGCATGGGCGTTGACTGGTCGGTCCATACTCCCAGTCTGCCTCTCTCTTTCCCTAGTAAGGTGTGTCTCTGGGGAAGCTGAGCTCCAGGACACATTGGTGGGGTCTTCAATCCAAGGAAGCCTGGCCAGCATCCTGGTGGCATCTGGAACCTGGTGATTGAAAAGAGAGTTAACATATGAAGCCAAACAAATTGTTGAGCAATCATGGATCCCAAGCTTGGAATAGTGGAGAGGAAGTGTTAGGGGGATACTCACTGCAAACTCTAGTGTACTTCTGCTTTCAGGTATATATTTTGCAGTAGTTTATGGATACGTGTGCACATAAGCTCTCTCTCACAGAAACTGGTGTATATCTAGGTTATGGGACTTTGTTAGAAAGTGAACTACCTGAGATGAAATTAGAGTGTACTATAAAAGGAAAGGTCTCACCCGAGTAATGAAGCTGAAGGGTTGTCATTCCACACGTGAAGTCTCTGGATACAGCCTGAGGTGAAGCATGTTGAGGTGGCAATCGTTGCTTTGGTTAGGTTGTGATCGGCAGATGCAATATTATTTGGTTTGGATTGGGAGATGCATACGGGAAAGTGGGCCCTATCCAAGGGTTCCAGGACTGGGGGAAGTAGGGGCTCTATAGTGAAGATGTGAGGTTCCTGCTGTCTTAGGGTTCAAAAAGACAATCAATAGTTAATATTATCATCACATTATTTGTTAATTGGGTTAAATTTGAAAAGTCCCTTTGTTATGGTTTGCTGTACAGTATCCAGTATCTTGTATATAGCTGTGCTATTGGATGCTTCAGCCGAATTTTTTTATTTGTTTGTTTTGTTTTGTTTTACCAGGTCACTGCTCAACTCTGGCGTATAGTGGTGTGGAGGATAGAACCTGGGACCTGGGATCCTCAGGCATGAGAGTCTGTTTGCACAACCATTATGATATCTCCCTTGTCCATCAACCTCTTACTTTTCTTCACCTTGCATTGAATTGACTAATTCATATCAAGCATAACTGTTGAAGGCAAATCTCAGGATGTAAGATCATTAAATCAAGCACTCATAAAAATAAAACAAATTCCAGTGCTGCATCTAAAAGCAATTTTAAACATGCAAAGCTTGAACTCCCTTCTCTCATGTTTTTGTAATTCTTTTATGCTCTGAGACATTGTGAGATTATTTCAACATAGGAGTGAAGAAGGATAATTATATGAGGTAGATGGCTTTTAATCAGCTCTGTGAGTCCCATGTTCCAGATGGCAATTAGAATTTTAATTCTCCTTTTTGCTAAAAATAGTTATTGATCCCTATTAACCATCCAGCAGTTTCATATTCCAGATTGCACTTCAATAACTCCAAAAAATTTAAACCTGCATTAATAAACGTGCTCCCTGGACTGTGACTGTCAACATTTCTGTAATAACATTCAATCCTTTCTGTCTTGGCCCATTCATAGGTGGTCAGTCACCATTTTCAGATATAAACCTGCTTTCAACTTCCTCTACCCCTATCTTCTTAAGATCAGCTAAAGTGATGAGTTCAGCCTTAATATATTAAGTTTAATATTATTAAGCCTCAGTCTTCATTTTATTTTATTTTTATTGCCACTGGGGCTCGGCGCAAGCACTATGAATCCACCACTCCGAGCAACCTTTTTTTTTTTTTTTCAGTTTTTTTTCTTTCTGTTTTATTTGACAGGGCAGAGAGAAATGTTAAGAGATGGGGAGATAGAGAAGAAGAGAGAAAGACAGACGACTGCAGACGTATTTCGTGGCTCGTGAAGCTTCCCCCCTGCAGGTGGGGAGCAGGGGCTTGAACCCAGATCCTTGTGATGTGTATGCTTAACTAGGTACACCATCACCCAGCACCCAGCCTCAGTCTTAGTCACAGCAAAGGGGTCTAATCTTGGTGCATTTGGTCCCAGTTCATATAAAGCTCAGTGAGTCAGTTTTAGTAGACCTAGAAGGACCAATGGAGGTGGAGTAGAGTGAAAGATGAAGGAATGAGGAGGATTCACAATCTAGATACACATAGGGAAGGAACAGGTGTTTTCTTTCTTTCTTTCTTTCTTTCTTTCTTTCTTTCTTTCTTTCTTTCTTTCTTTTGCCTCCAGGGTTATTGCTGGGGCTCAGTGCCTGCACCATGAATCCACTGCTCCTGGAGGCCATCCCCCACCTTTTGTTGCCCTTGTTGTTGTAGCCTTGTTGTGGTTATTATTGTTGTTGTTGATGTTGTTCGTTGTTGGATAGGACAGAGAGAAATTGAGAGAGTAAGGGAAGACAGAGAAGGGGAGAGAAAGACAGACACCTACAGACCTGCTTCACCGCCTGTGCAGCGACTCCCTTCCAGGTGGGGAGCTGGGGGCTCGAACCAGGATCCTTACTCTGGTTCTTGTGATTCACACCACATGCGCTTAACCCGCTGCACTACCGCCCGACCCCCGGAACAGGTGTTTCTGCAGATGATCTAAACCCCACAAGGAGAACCTGGAGGAGTTGACCTTCACTCAACTAGTGGTAAACTTACCTGCTATTTTCTCTTTTCTCTCTTTCTTTCTCTCTTTCCTTCCTTCTTCCTTTCTTTCTCTCCCTTTCTTAATATTTATGTATTCATTTATTAAATAGAGACAGAGGGAAACTAAGATGGAAAGTGAATATAAAGAGGAAGAAATAAAGAGAAGCACCTTCAGCATGGTTTCACCACTTGTGAAGCTTCTGACTATCACACTCGTGTACAACCAATACAACTGCCCAACCACAGTAACCTATCCAATCGCCTCACTTTCCAAGCATGCAGTTCTGAAGCCTAAATATTTGTCCCAATCTGTGAATTTGGAGAGGCAGTGCTTGAAAATATTAGTTTCTCTGTCTCCAATACTCAGTAATTAAACTCTATTACCTATTTCTGCCTGAGTTGTGTCTTTTGATGGGGCACTTACCAAAAGGTGAACCATTTCCTTTGTTAATACATCACACTGCTTAACAAATCACCCCCTTAAGTGGCTTCCTCAGGATATGTGGGTCATCTGGGGGGTGGGCTGATTTATGCTGAGTTTGGTTGTAAGCTGCAAGTTGAATCCAAGCCTGCTCTATGTTTCTCACCCTCTTTGGACCTGGTTTCATAGGGCCTGGTTTTCAAATGGCAATGGATATACTCATGATGGGAAAGAAAGTCACATGTAGGCTCTTAATTCCTATGCACAGAACTAACATTCTCTCTTGCTTTTCTTGACTTAGCTACATGACTACAGTGATAGATTATGGAAGTTTGTGTCTCCAGTGGAAAGAACTATGAATTCACATGACAAAAAGTGTAGATACATTGAAGTAGGGCTGAACAGTTGGCTAAACAGTTCATGTGGACACGAACAAAGTGAATTTAAAAAACATTTATTTTACTATTTAATCATAAAAATATTTAGGGAGAGGAGGAAAGCCAGTGCATGCAGTACTAGAACTGAAAGGGGAATCTCAGATATGCATATTTTGAACTCTACCTGAGCTACTTCCCTGGTTGTGAAAGAAAAGTATTTATATTTACTAGTGTAAAGAATTGGAGAATTGGAAGAGAATTATGGTTTTGATGTGATGATTAATTACTTACTTTCTTTTTCTTATTTTGCCACCAGGGATATTGCTGAAGCTTTGTGCCTTCAGGGTGACTCCACTACTGGTGTCTATCTTTTCATCTTTTGCTTTCTTTTCTGATAGAAACAGAGACACACAGAGGAGAGGAAGAGGGAGAAAGAAAGACACCTACAGTATTGTTCCAACATTTGTGAAACTTATCCCATGTAGATGATTTTGAGGACTTGAATTCAGGTAACATATGATCTCTGCTGAGTTTGCCACTGCCTTCTTCCAATTACTTCCATCATCAACTCATTAATGTGCCATCTGGAAGGTGGCAAAATGGATAAAGAGTTGGGTTTAGGGGGCTGGGTGGTAGTGCACTGGGTTAATTGCACATGGCATGAAGCACAAGAGTTGGGTTTACAAGCATGTGGATTTGAGTTTCATCCCTGGAACTTCATGTACCAGAGTGATACTCAGTCTCTGTCTCGTCTCATTCATAAATAAAATAAGTCTTTAAAAAAAAACAAAATTCATAAATGTAAGCCTAATTATGAACTCTGAGCTAGATGAAGACTACTACTGAAAATTCATAGGATTCAACATTCTTGAACTGTCCAAATATAAGGGTACTAAGCACCTGAATCACAGTTTTAAGGAGAGAGAGAGAGAGAGAAAGTATATTCTTTTTTTTTTCTTTTGAGAAAGTATATTCTTAATTCACATGTTTTGCAACTGTCCGGGGATTTGCCTGAGCAGTAGAAAGTAAACGTTCTCTATAATTACATCATTCCCTGAAGAAATGAAGTAAAATCCATGCACTTATGTAGTTATGGATACAAAATTCCCATTTGTGAGTTAACACTTGATGAAAGCCACTAAAACCCATTTGTCTTCAATTATCCACAAATATGCACCTCACATCTTACTATGATTTCCTCATCCTGAGAAACCATTAGTCCTTTCCGGGCAAAGGTAATTATGTCCACAGATAGAAGTCACTGCATTGCTTAAGTGCAGGTCTACAATCTATCAGCATGATTACTTAATGAGCTACATGTGTTTCTTGACTGATGGTGGAGTTTTATTCTATAGTTGTCCTATCATCTTGAATGGTCTGCAGATTTTCGCCTTAATTACAGAGGAGTTCATCAAGAATGAAGAATATGTCTGCCACCACAGGGAATTTGGGGCAGAACTAGTATTTACCAAAATTCCCAGACACAAAAAGTTGAATATATATATAGATAATTTGGAAGACAGAAACTAGAAATCTGTGGCTTAGAAAGAACTAAACAAACAGTTCTCTAAATAATACATGTGAAGAAATGTTCCACTTATCAGTAGAGAAATGCAAATTAAAGCTACACTGAGATATTATCTAATACCTGAGAGAGGTGGCTTACATCAACGAACCAGGAAATGATAGGTATTGGGGAGGTTCTGGAGGAAAGGAAACTCTGATTCCTTTCTGATAGGAATGAAAATTGATACAGCTCCTTTGGAAGACTGTATGGATAGTCATTAAACAAATAAAAATGGAATTAACTTATGATCCAGCAATACTACTCTTAGGCATTTATCTAGTGGACACTCAAACACTATTTAGAAGGGACATATGCAGCCCTATGTTCAAAGCTGTGTTATTCACAATAGCCAAAGAGTGGAAGCAATACAAATGACAATCATCAGATGACTGGCTAAAAATGTTATGGGATATATATCCATGGACTACTACTCTGTAATTAAACAAGATGATATTGTGTTCCTTGGGACAAAATGGATGGAACTGAAGGTGATTATGCTTAGCAACATAAGTAAAGAGATGAAAGACAATTACCAGATAGCTTCACTCATATGCAATCTAGATAGCTGATGCCTATGGACTTGCCAAAAACAAAAAAAGCAAACTGCAAAATTTGAAAGAACTATGGTGGTTATCTTTGGGAGGTGGGAGGGTGGGGATACAGAACTTTGGTCATGAGTATGGTGTAGAAATATACATTGTAATCTTGCAGTTTTGTAAAAATAATTAACAAATAAAAATTATTTTTTAAAAAGAAAGAAATATATGGCCAGGGAGGTGGCATAGTGAGAAGGTGTTGAACTTTCACACGTGAGGTCCTGAGTTCAGTTCCCAGCATCAAATATGCCACCATGGTGATATGGTTCTGTCTCTCAAATATATCCTCAAAAAAAGAAAGAAAGAAAGGAAAGACAGAAAAAGAAAGAAAGAATGAAAGAAATCCATTTCATCTCACTGGTATTCTTCTTCTTCTTCTAGCGTTTGCCCTTCTTCCGTAGCCAGTCAACAGCATCAGGTTGAGCCTGATGTAAAGTTTCGAGACCTCCTTTGAATCTGGAGAGGTGGCAGTCGTTGACTATGTGGATCATAGTCTGTCTGTAGCCGCAGGGGCAGTTCGGGTCTTCTCTGGCTCCCCAGCGATGGAACATAGCGGCGCACCGGCCATGGCCTGTTCGATAGCCATTGAGGAGGGCCCAATCATAACGTGCTAGGTCAAAGCCGGGTTGAGGCTTGCAGGGGTCTGTGATGAGGTGTTTGTTCTTGACCTCAGCTGACTGCCAGCTCTGTTTCCAAGAGACTGGAACAGAGAAGTTCAGTGTAGGCATATTAAATCGAATCCACTGATGGTGAATCGAGCAGCTTCATTGACTGCTATATGTGTTTCTTGTAGGCAGATAACATCTGCCTGATGCTGTATCGCCAATTGACCAATAAGAACGCGTTTGGCAAAGGACAGCCCCTCAACATTAAGTTGGAGGACTTGAAGAGCAGGACCAACAGCTTGAAAGCTGGCAGGAGCTGCTTGTTGCTGGCTTTGAAAGTGACTGGGATCCATGTGGATTCAGTCGGCTAGGAAGGATCGTCAGTTTCCCCAATGAATGGGTACTCAAAACTACTTAATGCTCCTGGGCTTTCCTGTGACCTTAATGACCCCTAAATTTCCAGGTGTACACTTTTGCTTAATTTTTATGGATTTTCAAAATCTTAATGAGAAGAGTTACAGTAGAAAGAGAGTTATATGTATGGTCAACATTAGAAGTTGAACCCCTACTTTTGGGAGGTGTAGCCATGGAATAAAAGGGATAAAATCATCTTTCCTCCCAAAACATCAAATAAATACAGCAAGAGACACAACTGAAGTCATAATCTACAGCTGAAATTTCAGCAGCCTCAGGTAGGTGCTTGCTCACATGTGGTTGGGGCAAAAAGGTTGAAGAACAGCAAAGTCAGGTCAGAGCTTCAGGCAGCATGACACTGAGATGAGCCATTTTGGTGATTTCACTTTAAGTACAGCAAACAATGAGGGTTGTGCCAGAAGTAAAGAGAAAGGGGCTTAAAATCTCTCAGGCTTTGACTCGGGGTATTTAGCCTCTTGGATTTAATACAGAAGAAAACTCATAAGATTAGCAGCAGATTACTCCACACAAATACTACAGGCCAGAAGAGAATGGCAAAATATCTACTGAATGCTCAATGAGAAAGGCTTTCAACCAAGGCAACTGTGTCCTGCTAGACTGTCATTTAAATTAGATGGAAGCATTAAAAACTGTCTAAGATAAACAACAATTGAAGGAATCAGCTATCATCAAGCCTGCCCTGCCAGAAGTTCTGAAAGGTCTCTTATAAACAATAGAAAGAAGAACAGAAAGGGAAACTCAAAGCAGAACCTGACTGACTTTGGAGTATGACACCAAAGTAAAAATCTCTGGGTGGAGGATGAGGGGAGACATTAAGCTTCACTGTGGGGAGGGAGAGACAGAGACTTTTGGTGCTGGGAATTGTGTTAATATACACTCCTATTAACTCATAGTCTTACAAATCACTAATTAATATGAGAGGGGAAAAATGGATTGATTGTCTCAAACTTTTTGATGCACAGACCATAACTCTTGAGTATAGATTCCTCCAATCTAAGCACTCAAGGCTTCAAATTGGTAATCATATTGAATTTTAACAGTGGGCTCAAATTATTAATACTTCTCTAATAATGACTTGTTCTTTGAAATATTAAATCACCTATAAGCTTAGACCAGGGAGAACAGAAGCAACTGCTGGCATCACTTTATAAGATACAGCTATATGTAAATAATATTAAAGGACATAAATTATGGTTAGGTCTTGTATGATATAGCAAAGCCTAACAATGGGATTTTCAAAGTTAATCCAATTATCAAATAATTTGGTAATAGCAATAATTTTCAGTTGCATTCTTAAACTCTATGACAGCAAGAACCTTTCCCATTCTCTACAAAACACATATTTCTCCCAGTCCTGGAACCTCTGGGGTGGGGCTCATTTTCCTGCATGCTTCTCTCAATTCATACCAATTGATACTGCATCTTCTGATCCCAGCCTAAGCAAAGCATCTAGTACCAACTTGACATGTTTCACTTTGGATTATGTTCAGAGATGTCAGGTGTGGAATGTCAATACCTTCGTTACTCTGATGAGACCTTTCCTCGCTGATAGGACTCTTTAATTCCATTTTGAGTGCTGAATTTCCTAACAAAGCCTCAAAACCTAGATATAGACCAGGGCACATGAGATAGGGGTTATGTACACATGTATTCATAAGTTGGGGGAACATATATACCTTAAAGCAATAGCACACAATAGTTTGCACTGAATCAATAAATGCAGCAAGCAAATAGAAAGACCCAAAAAAGATACCATAAAGTGCCTAATTAAATAGTTTCTACTTAGACCTACACACCCTCCTCACCTACTTCCTATTTCCTCTCAATCACTCCAAAGTTAATCTTGTCAGACAAAGTAAGAATTACAAAAGCTGGATAAAGGCAAGAGACTGACATACTTTAATGATGACTTTCTGGTCAGTACCAGTCCATCCTATTACCTGGGGCCCTAGTCAGGGAGTCTTGGGACTCCCACAAAGACATGATGGGCCTAGACCTCTAACAGATCCCTCTCTCCACTATCACTGGTCATCTCCATCAGTAACAATATAATGGACCCCTTTGTGGGCCCCTACAGGACCTTGCCTTCAATGTGGATCAACAAAGGTAGGGAATGTTCCATTCTCTGAAGGGAGGAAGGGAGGTTGGGCAACATACTCTACCACTCAAGGAACTCAAGGAAGATGGGTCTTGAAATTAGTGCAGCCTGGAATGTTCCTAGGCATGACCACAGAATGTGAGCTCAGACCTACAGGATGCAGAGGTTACATAGGCTCCTGTGCTGAACATGAGCCCCAGATCAAATTGTGGGGCTTACAGTTAACTCAGGTCCTTGTACATTATAATATGCAAGCTTGGCCAGGTGTGACACTGCCTAGTCCCCTCATTACTTCTTATTTTTATCACTATTGGATAGTTTTTTCTGCATTACACAAATTAACCTCAAAACCCAATCCTGGAAAATCACCCTTTAGAGGTAGTGGAGAGATTTAAGCTCATTAACTACCACTATCCATTCTGGCTTTTTATGTAACTTGCCAACCCTTTTCTTTGCTGAGAGCAGATGCATTTGCTATTTCCTACAGTTTCAGGTATGTGTGTGTGTGTGTGTGTGTGTGTGTGTGTGTGTGTGTGTGTGTGTAGTGTGGGGGGAATTCTTCGGTGATAGCATCAAAATCTCATTATTTAATGTGTGTATTCTTGCAATTTTTTTAAATCCATCTTGTGACCTTTCCACTAAGTGAAACAGCTCAAATCACTTGTGATGAATTTATTACAGTATTCTGGCAGAGTTTCTAAATACAGAGAAAGGTGATTATAGAAAAATTCACTATATAATCAGTTTAGGCAGACCACCCACAGACATATCTGCTAATTGGGGCCAGAAAGAGCATGGCTAATTGAAATTCCCTGTTATCTCACAAATGAAATTTTAGTGACTGGTGGTTTTAATGTATCAGTTGGGCTGAATTCTATTCCTGTTTTTCTTTAATTGCCACTAGAGTTATTGCTGGGCCTAGGGCCTAGGTGCCTGCATGATATGATGAATTCACTGCTTCTGGTGGTCATTTAATCTTTCTTTCTTTCTTTCTTTCTTTCTTTCTTTCTTTCTTTCTTTCTTTCTTTCTTTCTTCCTTCCTTCCTTCCTTCCTTCCTTCCTTCCTTTCTTTCTTTCTTTCTTTCTTTCTTTCTTTCTTTCTTTCTCTTTCTTTCCTTCTTTCTTTTCTTTGGCCTTCAGGGTTATTACTGGGGCTTGGTGCCTGCACTACGAATCTACTGTGCCTGGCGGCCATCTTTTTTTCATTGTTGTTGCAGTTGTTGTTGCTGGATAGGACATAGATAAATTGAGAGAGGAGGGGAAAATAGAGAGGGGAAGAGAAAGACACCTGCAGACCTGCTTCACCACTTATGAATCGACTCTCCTGCAGGTGGGGAACCTGGGGCTCAAACTGGTATCCTTGCGCCAATGGTATCCTTAACCCGCTGCGCTACTGCCTGGCCCCTTAACCTCTCTTTATCTCCTTCCCTTTCTTTCTTTCTTTCTTTCTTTCTTTCTTTCTTTCTTTCTTTCTTTCTTTCCTTCTTTATCTCTTTCATTTTCTTAGTTTGTTTTATAGAAACAGATTTTTAAAAATTTTCCCTTTAGCTGCCCTTGTTTTTCATTGTTGTAGTTATTATTGTTATTGATGTCGTCATTGTTGGATAGGACAGAGAGAAATGGAGAGAGGAGGGGAACACAGGGGGAGAGAAAGATAGACACCTGCAGACTTGTTTCACTGCCTGTAAAGCGACTCCCCTCCCCTGCAGGTGAGAAACCGGGGCTCAAACCGGGATCCTTATGCATGTCCTTTCACTTCATGCCACGTGCGCTTAACCTACTGCTACCGCCTAACTTCCAAAGAGGAAAGAAGGAGATAGAAAGAGAGAAAGACAGCTCCCTACCTGTAGGGGAGTCGCTTCACAGCCAGTGAAGCAGGTCTGCAGGTGTCTATCTTTCTCTCTCTTTCTCAGTCTTCCCCCCTCTCCATTTCTCTCTGTCCTATCCAACAACGAAGATATCAATAACTACAGCAATAAAAACAACAAGGGCAACAAAAGAGAATAAATAAATAGTTAAAAAATTAAAAAGAGAGAGAGAGACACCTGTAAGACTTACTTCAGTGCTCAGGAAGCTGTCCTCTTACAGGTGGGGGTTGGAAGCTTGAACCTGGGTCCTTGTACATTTTAGCATGTATACCCAACCAAATGTAGTGAGCATGGTGATGAAAACAGGTATCAACCACAAATCATGAACAGATCAAGCTTAAATGCTGTGTTCTGATAGAATATGGTTTCAAAAGCAATGCTAGGTAGGTTCAAGATATTAACTTTTTGAGTTCCTTTTCTCTTGCCCAGGCTTTCCCAAACTGTTTCAGGAGATTTCAGACACAAGTGTCAATAGTCATAGGTACTCTGTGAATAAAAGTTATTCTAGGGGCAAGTCAATTTTGTAGCATGTGATCAGTCTCCACATAAAGGCCAGATAGGTTTGTCTCCAGTTGATACTGGTGAAGCTGAAAAGGGCCCCACCCTTTGCCTCAGGAAACAGAAGTCACACCAGCTTTTGCAGGAAGGTAAATGCATTTTATTGTTCTTCAACGTCTAAGGACTAAAAGCAACCTCCCTTTCCAGGAGCTGTCAGCCTTTTATAAAGATGGAGAAGGAAGGGTGGTAAAGCCTGGAGCTGGATTTGGTGTAAATCTTCCATTTGAAGTCAATTCCTTCTGCCTCAAGGACCATTGCTTTTCAAACTTCCTCTCAGATCAAAAACCAGTAATGGGTCTTACCCAGTTTCTATTGTGACAAAGGACATCAGCAAGGGGGTGGGAATCTGAGTTTCTGAGGCTCAGCTTTGGTTTTAGCATATTAGCTGCTGGAGTTAATGTCTGGCCATCCCCTGCTCTCTGGACCATAACAGACAGTTCAGTCCTCAAAACTGGTCCCTGAATTCGTGCGGAACTAAAATTAGTTGATTCCTTCTGCACTTCAAAAAAAGCTACAGAAATTGACAAAGAAAGCTAAAGCCTGCATGGGCTTTTGAGTGAAGGGGAAAAAGTCATTTTTGTAATTCATTCAAATGTACAAATGGAGGAAGGGGGATTCATAAATCTACCTCCCCACTCCCTTGCATCAGGGAACATTTATGCATTTAGAAGGTGGAGAAAGGAAATTAAGGATGTAAATTCCAGGCCACATAGAATGGGGGATTGGGTCATTGGAACAGCTCACTTGAATAGTGTGCTGCTTTGCCATGTGTACAATCCATGTTTGAGCGTGATATCCATAGCATTGAAGGACTCTGGTGTTGTGGTCAATCTCTCTCTCTCTCTCTCCCTCTGCCTTCTGTCTCTATTGTATTTATTTATTTATTATTTTAAAAGGAAGACAGAAAGAAATGTTTCAGGGGAATGATACCCAAGTGTCCTCCCCATAGTGTCTGGTTCATCATGGTAGGTTTCCAGAAAGAACTGGGGTATCTGTGACCAGGCATCACATACTTTAGGAAGATGATGACCTGCATACACATGTGATGTATGCAGACAAACACATGTGGATCAACTGGAGAAAATGGCAACTAGCCGATGTCTCTTCTAGTTTTTTTTTTTTTTTGCCTCCAGAGTTATGTTGGGGCTCAGTGCCTACACGATGTATCCACTGCTCCTGACGGCCATCTTTTTTCTGTTTTTCTTGTTGTTATTGCTATTGTTGAATAGGACAGAGAGAAATTGAGAAAGGAGGGGAAGAGAGAAGGGGGGAGAGAAATATAGACACCTACAGACCTGCTTCACTGCCTGTGAAATGACCCCCTGTAGGTGGGGGCTGCGGGGGGCTTGAAGCAGGATGCTTGCGCTAGTCCTTGTGCTTCGTGACATGTGTGCTTAACCCTGTGAAGGCTTGCCTGGGCCTCTCTTCTGGTTTCTTATTATCTCTAACTTGTCTACCTGGAATGACCTTTTCATTTGTTTGTTTAAATGACAAGTCTCTCCTGTTGGTCCTGTCCTCAAGATATGCCCTTTCTGAGACCCCACTTGCTTCTTCCTTTCTGAGCCCTGCGCACATCTATCCCATAATAATTTCTTATCCCTGGGATGCTCTTCCTTCCCTTTCCCCTCTTGTGTTGAAGACAAAAATAAAAGGCCTGGGTCTCAGGTAATTCTGAATGCCCATGTCTTGCCCTAATTTTACCTATAACAGAAAGACTTGTACTAATGAAAAACTAGTGCTATAGCTAAAGTAGTATAGCTAAGTTATATATTATAGTTACAGTAAAAAAATAAATAAAGGAAAGTAAAGAAAAAAAAAAAAAGAGGAGAAAGGAGGACTCGGGCCATTAGGCCTTTCTATTTCCTGATGGGGTTTCTGTGAATTTTCTTCCAAAGCAAAGCCTCTAGCAGGCCTCAACTTCTCATTGTTCTAAAGGACCATAGCAGGGAAGATCTGATAAATCCCATTTAATTTTACTTAGTTAAACATTAGTGAAGCATTATTTCTTGAATGATGTTACTTGCATAACCACGCTGAAAAACACTGAAGTAAATGTTTAAAGGATGTACAATAATAAGTGCTTTAAGGGAGCCGGGTGGTAGCACAGCGGGTTAAGTGCACGTGGCGCAAAGCACAAGGACCGGCTTAAGGAGCCTGGTTCGAGCCCTGGCTCCCCACCTGCAAGGAAGTCGCTTCACAGGCGGTGAAGCAGGTCTGCAGGTGTCTATCTTTCTCTCCCCCTCTCTGTCTTCCCCTCCTCTCTCCATTTCTCTCTGTCCTGTCCAACAATGAGGACATCAAGAACAACAACAATAATAACTACAAAAATAAAACAGCAAGGGCAACAAAAGGGAATAAATAAATAAACATTTTAAAATAAGTGCTTTACTAATTATTATTTTCATTAGGACCTCTGTTTTAAAAAATTTTTATTTATAAAAAGGAAACACTGACAAAATCATAGGATAAGAGGGGCACAACTCCACACAATTCCCACCACCAGAACTCCGTATTCCATGCCTTCCCTGATAGCTTTCCTATTCTTTATCCTTCTGGGAGTATGGACCCAGGGTCATTATGGGATGCAGAAGGTGAAAGGTCTGGCTTCTGTAATGGTTTCTCCACTGAATATGGGTGTTGACAGGTCTATCCATATTCCCAGCCTGTCTGTCTCTTTCCATAGTGGGGCAGGGCTCTGGAGAAGCAGAACTTAAGGACACATTGGTGGTGTCATCTTCCCAGGGAAGTCTGGGTGGCATCATGTTAGCATCTGGAACTTGGTGGCTGGAAGAAGAGTTAACAAATAAAGCCAAACAAATTGTTGACTATTCATGAACCTAAAGGCTGATATATTACAGATGAAGATTTGGGGTCTCTGTTTTGAAGATAGCTAGTAGGTCTATTTTAGTTGTATTACAAAGGGCCCATGACTATACTAGTTTTATCCTGAGCCTGACCTCTGATATGCAGGTGGACCCAAGTTATTGTCTGGGGAGATGATGTCATGGCTGAAAAAGGGCTAGAAAGCTGGATCAGGAAAGAGAGTAGCTTCCAAATACGGGAAATATATATAAATATTGTTGACTGTAGATCCCATTGATTTGATCTGGGGCCCATATTCAGCTTAAGAGCCTTTGTAACCTCTTCATCTCTGTAGATCTGAGCTCACATTCTGTGGTCATGAGTAGGAACGTTCCAAGCTGCCCCAATTCCAGGACCCATCTTCTTTAGGTGGTAGATAGAGTATGTTACCCAGCCTCCCTTAAGAGGATGGAACATTTTCTACCATTGTTGATCCAAGTTGAGGGCAAGGTACTATGGAGGCCCACAAAGGGGTCTATTGTGTTGTTCCTGATATAGATAACCGGTGACAATGGAGAGAGGAATCTATTTGAAGGACCTCTAATAAATTTCTTGTTATGACTTTGTTATAATGTTGCATTGTGTAATATGTAGCCACATGTGGCTATTTAAAATAATTAGAATTAAATGGACTTTAAAATTCAGTTCCTTGTCACAATAGTTTCACTATAAGTACTCCCTAGCCCCACCTGGCAGGTAGCTAATGTGTAGAAAAGATCTGTAGTTGTTTGAGCTTCCTAGGTCTAAAGGATTAATGCATGTATGCAAATCCTTATTAATTCAAACCCTCCTACATTTCTAAAATATGCAATGTAGACATTATTACCCAGAGTTCGCAAACACCTCTGAAAACATCAATTTATTAATCTCCATAAAAGCTTTGTGAAGCACTAAGCATATAATTCCTTCCTGGAGAGGAGACCTCAGGTGTTTTCATTTAAGGGGAATTTTAGTTGCTGGATTTAACATAATTGCTCTATTAATCATTTGTAAAAAGTCCCGTGGTCCTCTGAGTATGCAACGAGAATAAGCAATAAGTATACTCAACTGGAGATCAAGTCCTGCCAATTCTGTGATAGAGTGGGGAGCCACATGTTTTCTGGGGACCTTTTAGTGGAGGTAGAAAGAAGTCATCCTGTACTGACTTCAAGGTTAGACAATAATCAAACCTGCATGAAACATACAGATAAGTAAAAACACAAAGAGAAATTTTTCAATAACATGTATATTTCCTGTATGCATGGGAGAGACTCAGGGATTATAACTTGCTGTATAGTTTACTTTTTATTTTAAAATGTATTTTCTAAAGATTCTTTTAAAAATGTTATTATTTTTATTTTATTGGGTAGAGACAGAGAGAAATAGAGAGGGGAAGGCGAGAGGGAGAAAGAAACACACCTGCAGTACTATGCACCATTTGTAAAGCCTCCCCCTGCAGCTGGGGAGTGGGGTCTTGAGCCTAGGTCCTTGTAAATGGTAGGTAATAGGTGTGCTAAACCAGTTGTGTAACCAGCCAGCCCCATCTAAAAATTTCTTTTAAAAGATGTGTTTATTCCTACTAGGGAAAGAGAGAGGCAGACTGGGAGTATGGACCGCCCAGTCAACGCCCATGTTCAGCAGGGAAGCAATTACAGAAGCCAGACCTTCTACCTTCTGCAACCCACAATGACCCTGGGTCCATGCTCCCAGAGGGATAGAGAATGGGAAAGCTATCAGGGGAGGGGGTGGGATATGGAGATTGGGTGGTGGGAATTGTGTGGAGTTGTACCCCTCCTACCCTATGGTTTTGTTAATTAATCCTTTCTTAAATAAAAAAGAAAAAAAAGATGTGTTTCTTTATTTTATTTCATAGGGCAGAGAGATATTGAGGCTGTGGGACTGAAGATAAAGGAGACAGAACAACACCACTCATGAAGCTTCCCTCCTACAGGTGGGGGGACCAGGGAGTTGAGTCTGGGTCCTTAGACATGGTGATGTGGGTACTCAACCAGGAGTGCCACCATTTGGCCCCTTGCTTTACATCTTATATACCTTTAAAAACTCTCTAGAGTCCTTGGAGGTGCAGTGGGTTTAGTGCCGAATTTTCCCACATGAGTTCCTGAGTTTGATCCCTGACATTGCATATACCAGAGTGATGATCTGATTCTTTCTCTCATACTTCCTCACAATAAGTAAATTAAGATTTTACAGGAGTCTGTATCATCAGAAAGTATGGGAACAACAGCTCTAAATCTGGCAATTAATAGTAACAAAATTTCTTTGATTTTGAGATCATATCTGGACTATATTTTTAGAGTTCTCTTTTCCATCTGCCCTTCTGAGAACAGTGCCTGAATCTACATTTCTGGGATATCCCTGATGATGGAGTAGAGGGAGACGTGTGTCCACCTAGAAGGAATTTTCTGGATCGTGAATGATATCTACCTTGGGATTCTGCTGTGTTACAGTCTTGGACACTCAGATGATGGAGTGTGTCTTCTTAGCTCAGGCTGTGAGATTTAGCAAATGCAAATTTAGGGCACCCAGTTACCTTTGAATTTTACACAAACAACAAGTTAACTCTTACTATAAGTATGGGACTGAAAGACATCAAAAAAGTTGTTTATCTTTTTGGGGAGGGAGACTTTCCTCCTCCCACACTTCTCTGCATACCTCTTAGACTAACCGAGTAACCAAATTAACATCAGACAGATATCAGAAATATTAAATTTCATGTTTACAAGGAATCTACATAGACATTACCAGTTCAAAGAGGGCAAAGTAGAGGTTGGTAAATATCCTGAGCTGAAGAAAGGAATGGGCTGGGGAGACCTTCACAGAAAGAGGATGGGCATGGTCTCCCAGGCAAGGAGGTCGTGACTCATCTGCTAAAAAGCAGATGCTCTGTAAGTAGATTAAGTAGAATATATGCTCTGTCATATAATAAAGTTATTCAGAGAGAAAGGTAATTTCTAGCAATTACCTTAACTCCTGGGTAAAATCCCTAGTTCACATTGTTTTGAGTAGTTAAGAGGGTAGTAAAAGTTTCTTATGAGTCTACTGGGTCTCTGTTGATTTCTTTTCTTTTCTTTTTCTTTACCAGGGTTATTGCTGGGTCTCAGTGCCAACATGATGATTCCATAAGTCCAAGTGGTCATTTTCCCCTTCCTTCCTTCCTTCCTCCCTCCCTCCCTCCCTCCCTTCCTTCCTTCCTTCCTTCCTTCCCTTTCTATTTCTCCTCCTCCTTCTTTGATAGAGACAGAGAGACGGGGGAATGGAGAGAGAGACACCTGCAGCATGCTCCACTGCTTGTGAAGTTTCCCCCCTGCAGGTGGGGACTGGGGCCTTGATCCCAGGTCCTACCCTGAGGCAAAGTGTGCTCTCTACTAGGTATACTACTGCTCGATCCTACTGTTTATTATAGCTTGAAATTACTAACATGAAATAACTAACAAGTGGAGCATTTTGCAGTTTGCTGTTCTGAATGCCTTCAAAGGAGGAAATGATAACTTGCTTGACTAGGCATAGCTCATTATGGGACCATGTGAAACTAGGAACAATGAAAGATGAAAATATATTATTCTTACTCCAACATAAATATATATGGTCACACATCAAAGAGTTTTAAAACTCATTAATGAATGAGGAAACTAGAAAATTGTTATGAGTGGTTCAAGAAACTCTGAAGAACAGACACAATACTTATATAAATAAGAAAATATAGTTGCATTCAGTAAATTAAAAAAAAAGTGAACTATTTTTTTTTCCACACCAAGAGAAGAAAGTTTTTTGAAATTCTTCCAGGGAATAGAATTTGCATTTCTATGGCAGAAATGATTCAATCACTAGTAAGTTTTACAGTTAACTTCTGTCTCCATGGAGTCATGACATTACCGTAGAACACAATGAAAGTTGGAGATAATCCAGGATGATCCAGCTAGGATACTCACTACATTTTAAAGTCTTTCTCTCTGTTTTTTTTTTTTTTTTTTTTTTACAGCTAAACACACTAAAAGTACTACCCTAGTAAAGATGCTTTTCTATTTATCTCACCAGAAATAAAAATCAACTCCAAATGGATCAAGGACCTGGATGGCTGAGAAATCACTGTTCTTGATTTAGTCCTTTCACCTACTCCCTGTCCCTGTGATCCAAAATGTTGCAGTTGGAAGATTTTCTCTAACAAAGGGTATCTGTGAACAAGTCTTTTTCTTTACACTCAGACTAGAAGCCACCCTTCCTGGTCATGTGAAAGCAACTCCTTGAAACTTCATGAGTGGTGAGGCAAGTACTGAAGGCGTCTCTCTCTCTCTCTCTCTCTCTCTCTCTCACCCTGCCTCCTCTCTCAATTTCTCTCTGTCCTATCAAAGAAAGGGGGGGAAAAATGGCTGTTGAGAGCAGTGGATTCGTAGCCCCAGCAATAACCCTGGTAGCAATAACAAACAAAACCCTCCTCTTTTCTTGGTTTCTCCTCATCCCTTCTCCATCCCTCCCCCATCCTGTTAGTGATTTATACTCCATCTATCTTTGCAGGAGATGGAGCTTGTATAATCACTGTAGCTTCCCCGTGTGCACCATTACATTGATTCCCACCCACCCAGCCCCCCTTGCTTTTGAATGGTTTCCTTTCCTGTCTAATGCTGCTTGGATTACTCACTCTAGTCTGCGGACATTTGTCCAGTACATTCCTACAGCTTTTAAGTTAAAGGTACCACACTGATTTCCCTAGTTAATCTTAAATTGTGGGTCATTTTTCCCCCTTTTTATTTTCCTAGAGATTATCTAGAGAAGAATAAATGTAAAAACCACACTCAACTTCCATTACCCTGTCCTTCAAACTTGCATGTTTCCATCTTTCCTCAACACTTCCCTCCCCGACCAACCCCTCCCTTCTTTATTCCACACATTGGAACCAGAAAGGAAATGTTATCTGTTTCTTCTGGTCAAGGTAATTCTTCTCACTTTTTCTAAAACTGCACCATCAACCATACCTTTTCTTTCCTGTTCTCTTTCCCCTGCCACCATGCCTTTTGCAAACACGGGAAACCTGCGGGATCAATTTTTCTTCCTTACAAAGTACTGTGATTCTGTCTTTATTACCTCTCTTACCATCACTCCTAAACCTACTGCAATTTTTACCCATCCAGCTGCTAAGTACTATAGATCAGACCAACATAAGACAAAACTAAACATAGTTTGTTTATATCTTCCTTGAAAGAATGAAGGGCCTTCATTCATATGTGTTGATAATTGCCAATTAAATACAAAGGTTTTTATTTTTCCTGATTAAAATATGGCATCCAATTTTCCTTCTTCCCTTTTCATAGAGCATCTACTTTAGAAGACTTCTAATTGTTAAGTTCTTTTCAAAATGCCCACAAATCAGTTTATCTACTTTCTATCTACCTATCTATCTGCCACTTATTTTTGTTGTCACTGGGGCTTTATCACTCTGGAATGATTTTTCTAGATAGAGAGAGAAAGAGTTCACAGCACTGAAGCTCCCTTCAATGCAATGAGGACTGGGCTTAAACCTGGCCTGTACACATGGAAAAGCAGGTGTACTATCTTAATGACCAGAATTTCCACTCCTATACATTATTATTATTGTTATTGTTATTATTATTACCAGCAGGGTTATTTCTTAGGCTTAATAACTGTAAAATGAATTCACTACTTCTGGTGACCATTTTAAAAAAATCTTTATTTATGTATGTATTTGTTGGATAGAGACAGTCAGAAATTGAGAGGAAAGGGGGTGATAGAGAGAGAGAGAGAGAGAGAGAGAGAGAGAGACAGACAGAGAGACACCTGCAGCACTACCACTTGTGAAGCTTTCCCCCTGCAGGTGGGGACTGGTGGCTCAAACCTGGGTCCTTGCGCACTGCAACACGTGCACTCAACCAGGTGCAGCACCACCTGGCCCCAACATTTTTTTTTAAATCTTATTCTATCCTATTCCTTCCCCTTTCCTCCCCTTCCCTGCCCTCCCCTCCTCTCCTCTCCTCTTCCTTTTTTTTTTTTCTTTTTATTTGGTAGGACAGCAAGAAATGGAGAGGAGAGGTGAACTAGACAAGAGGAGAGAAAGAGAGACAGCTGCAGACCTACTTCACTACTCCTGAGGCTTCCTCCCATGCAGGTGGGGGAGTGAGGACTTGAACCTAGGTTCTTATGCATGATAATGTGTGCTCTCAACCTGATGCACCCCCCCTTTTTTTGACAGAGCATTGTTTAGCTCTGGTTTATGGTGTTGTGGAGGATTGAACTTGGGACCTGGGAGCACCAGGCATAAGTTGGTTTGCATAACCATTATGCTATCTCCCTTACCCAACACCAATTTTTTTTTTTTAAACCAGAGAGGACTTTTGCTGGCTATGTGCTCCTGGAAAGTCTTTGTTAAGACTTACCTGGGAGCCATTGTTTTGGAATAATAACCAGATTGTACCCCATCTCCCAGTTTCTGTGCCACCATTACCTTGGTGGCAGTGGGTGCTTTACTCCAAGTTACAAATCTATCTCTTGCCACAAAGACATGGAAAGTTTGCTTTCCCTTTGTATAAAGCCAACTTGCTAACACAGGTGGTCACTCTAATGAGAAAACAGTATAACAACTGGTGTTGTCAAGTCATCTTACTTGAAGACCAGTTACTATCATGAGCACATGCATGCAACAAGTTGGATCTGCTTGGCTATACAAAAGGGTGAGATTTCTGTTTGTCGTTACAACCTTTTAGTGATATGCATTGTCATATTTTCTTTGGTGCTACTAAAACTGTTTTTTAATATTTATTTATTTATTTATTTATTCCCTTTTGTTGCCCTTGTTTTATTGTTGTAGTTATTATTATTTTGTTGTTGGATAGGACAGAGAAATAAGGAGAGAAGGGGAAGAGAGAGAAGGGGAAAGAAAGACACCTGCAGACCTGCTTCACCACTTGTGAAGCGATTCCCCTGCAGGTGGGGAGCCGGGGGCTCGAACAGGGATCCTTCTGCTGGTCCTTGCATTTTGCACCACATACGCTTTACCACTTGACTTCTCTAAAACTGTTTTCTTATCTCTCTTTCTCTTTTTTAATTAAGAGGATTAATGGTTTACAGAACTGGAGGCATCATGTTCCCAGGTCTCAAACTATATTATAAGGCCATTGCAATCAAAATTGTGATTATGGAAAAGTTTGTTTCTAGCCTCTTTGAATCTCACTTTCTCCTTCTAAGAACTAGAAATAATAATATTATTACTGTGAGTACTGTGAGATAATGATACAAATTCAGGCGCATAAAAGGCAAAGGATCCTTGATACCTCTTGGTCATTGTCTAGTAACCCCAAATATAGTGTTCAGCACATGGTGTGATCATTGTGTGGAGTAGCCTGAGAAGGGTCAGAGAAAGCATTTCAGACTAATCTTTCACAAAACATAGACATTGTTTCATTATGCATCTTCATTTGTGAAATGGGAATGATAATAACGTCTACCTTCAAGAGTTGCTAAGAGGATTAAACAATATTCCTTTGCACATATATTCCTTTGGCACAGAGTAGATGCTAAATAAAAAGTAACATAGTGGGAGTCGGGCAGTAGCACAGTGGGTTAAGCGCACGTGGCACAAAGCGCAAGGACCGGAGTAAGGATCCTGGTTAGAGCCCCGGCTCCCCACTAGCCCTGGACTCGTTTCACAGGCGATAAAGCACTTTCTCTCCCCCTCACTGTCTTCCCCTCCTCTCTCCATTTCTCTCTGTCCTATCCAACAACAACAACATCAATATTAAGTACAACAATAAGACAATAAGGGCAACAAAAGGGAGTAAATAAAAAAAAAGTAGCATAGTTAGATATGGTCATGCAACCATGGTAAGAAATCTGGCACCCCGTGAACACTGAAGATAAATTAATTTTATCCCTTTGTCTTCTCTCCTTTATGGTTTTATGTATTTTTTTAGTTGGTAGCTGAGAATGGAACAGTAGAAGAGATGAAGTAAAATAGACACAGGTACTCAGCAATCAAGATGAAACTGTGTCTTAAACTCTCTGTTTGTGTGGTGGGAATCAATGGAAATCATACAGCTCCCTCAAGCAGTCTGGCAGGACACTGGGGAGACTGAGGCGCATGTTGCTCTAATGAACTGTCAGTGGGAATGTAAATAAGGCAACAAGAGAAAAAAACAAATAAAATGTGGACACTGAGCAATGTCTTCAGAATCCCCTGAATGCCATGATCATCCAAAGATGGCAGAACTCCATACTTCAAAGTGAATTTAGATTTCCTCAGTAATTGGAAAGTGAAAAATGCTCAAAGTATCTTCACTAGACCTGGACCAAAGGGAGGGTGTGAGAGAAATTTGATGAACTAAGTAGGCTTCCACTGCTTCCACCGTCAACCAGTCTGAGAACATTAATTCAAAATGATTTATTAGGCTAAATCTTTGGCAGCAAAGAAAATCTATAAAGAAAGTCTGACTTATTTTTGCTGGCCTCAGAGAATTTTCTGGTAGACTGGCATCAATTTTAGATTTGAGGAAAAAGGCCTCTGTACTTCTGACAGTTCTATGTTCCATGGAGAGAGTACAGTTGCTTGGGAAGATAACTTCAGCTCCAAGAAATATTAGAATCTGCCTCAGCTAAAAGAATTAATGATACCTAAATAAAACTACCTTTGAAAAAACTTTTTTTAAAAATTTTTTATTAAGAAAGGATTAATGAACAAAACCATAAGGTAGGAGGGGTACAACTCCACACAATTCCCACCACCCAATCTCCATATCCCACCCCCTCCCCTGATAGCTTTCCCATTCTCCATCCCTCTGGGAGCATGAACCCAGGGTCATTGTGGGTTGCAGAAGGTAGAAGGTCTGGCTTCTGTAATTGCTTCCCCACTGAACATGGGCGTTGACTGGTTGGTCCATACTCCCAGTCTGCCTCTCTCTTTCCCTAGTAGGGTGTGTCTCTGGGGAAGCTGAGCTCCAGGACATATTGGTGGGGTCTTCAATCCAGGGAAGCCTGGCCAGCATCCTGATGGCATCTGGAACCTGGTGACTGAAAAGAGAGTTAACATATGAAGCCAAACAAATTGTTGAGCAATCATGGACCCAAAGCTTGGAATAGTGGAGAGGAAGTGTTAGGGGGATACTCACTGCAAAATCTAGTGTACTTCTGCTTTCAGGTATATATTTTGCAGTAGTTTATGGATACGTGTGCACATAAGCTCTCTCTCACAGAAACTGGTGTATATCTAGGTTATGGGACTTTGTTAGAAAGTGAACTACCTGAGATGAAATTAGAGTGTACTATAAAAGGAAAGGTCTCACCCGAGTAATGAAGCTGAAGGGTTGTCATTCCACAGGTGAAGTCTCTGGACACAGTCTGAGGTGAAGCATGTTGAGGTGGCAGTCGTTGCGTTGGTTAGGTTGTGATCGGCGGATGCAATATTATTTGGTTTGGACTGGGAGATGTATACGGGAAAGTGGGCCCTATCCAAGGGTTCCAGGACTGGGGGAAGTAGGGGCTCTATAGTGGAGATGTGAGGTTCCTGCTGTCTTAGGGTTCAAAAAGACAATGGATAGTTAATGTTATCATCACATTATTTGTTAATTGGGTTAACTTTGAAAAGTCCCTTTGTTATGGTTTGCTGTACAGTATCCAGTATCTTGTATACAGCTGTGCTATTGGATGCTGAAAAAACTTTTCTTATGGATGTGCCATGTGTATGCTCATGCATCCGTATGTATGTAGATAAGAGAAGAAAGTCTTATTTATTTCTTAAAGCATTTATTTATTTTTATTTATTTATCCCACCCCACTTTATTGGAGAGTTAATGGATTACACTACAGTTGTTGACATGTGGGTGGAGCCTTTCTCATCTCTGTGATTGGTGTCTGCGAAACATCTCTCCTTCCAAACCAGGTCTCTTTCCACCACCATGCACGCTAAGCTCCCCACCACTGTTTTCTTGTACCATCCTTCCTTCTACTGCTTTTTTGATTCTTAAGTTCTACCTTTGAGGTTTCTTTCTTTCTTTTTTTATGACTATGTAAGCTGCATATACTCATTTCCTTGGTTAAAAATAGTTGAAAACAGGTCTTGTGAGCATCGGGAGGAATTAGAATATCAGGTAGTTCATGAAATTGATGAAAAGATTGGAGAAGCAACTCAGAAGGTAAGTATGGTAAGGAATAATCAAGGAAAGTTTTGTGTTTGACACCAGAAGCTGATCATGGCACCAGAACAACTTGCTCAAGAAGCTACTTCTATCAGTGTCTTGAGCACAAAAGAGCTGCCTCCACTATTCTGGATGGTGGTCACTGGTGATCACCCCTGTTACCATCAGAAAAAAAAAAAACCCTAATGAAGCTTCATTGTCATTTCTGATTTGACTTTCTGGCAAGGACTCTATCATTTACCAATCTTGGATCATAAACACAACTAACTGTCTATGCTTTGTCATGCTCTAAGGTCCATACAATGACAAGTTTCTCAAACAAAGAATGGGTTTCATATTCTAGGCAACCCGGGCAAGACCAACCTGTCAATCAACCTTGCTTGGTTAGTTGGTGAAGAACTTGTAATATCAAGTATCTCTTATACACAGAATTTCTCCCCTAAACTTTAGTTTTAATCTATATTATCCCCAGTGATCATGCCATTGATAACCTAAAGCAGGGGCATTTTTTTTTTTTATTTTTGCCTCCAGGGTTATCACTGAGGCTTGGTGCCAGTACTACAAATCCACTGCTCCTGGCAGCCACCTCTCCCCCTTCCCACTTTTTATAGGTTAGGACAGAGAAAAATTGAGAGGGGAGGATAAGATAAAGAGGGGGAGACAAAGAAGTAGACCTGCTTTTCTGCTGGAGAAGTCTTAAACTGAAGAAAAATAACTTGACCTTAAGTGTATTCTTATCTTAGCTAAAACTTTGCTATAGAACTATAGAACAGCAGGCTGAAATATTGTAATAGAGCTATACAGATCTGATCTCTTTAGCTCAAGGTTGGGGAAAATCTTTTGATAAGGAATAGAATTTATTTGGGGGGTAGCTCTGTACTCACTGTGAATCGTAAAGACAGAAATGTTGAAGACAGAACACCCTAATCTTTGGACAGATATTGAAATGATTAAAAAAAATTATATTTACTTATTTTCCCTTTTGTTGCTCTTGTACAACAATAAAAATCAAGAGGTTGACATACTACTCCTCAAGCCCCATTCAAGTTTCATCAATGCTTTCAACAATGTTCTCTACCTTATGAAGACCAAGTCCCAACTTAAGCACTTAGATTTCATATATACTTAGTTTTCTTTGGTCTAGAACAGCTGTTAGGCTGGGGAGATAGCATAATGGTTCAGCAAAAGACTTTCATGCCTGTGTTCTGAGGTCTCAGGGTCAATCTTCAGCACCACTGTAAGTCAGAGATGCTCTAGAAGTTGGTCTTTCTCTCTCTCATTGAATCTTTCTCTCTGTATCATATATATATATACACACATATATACACACATATATATATCAGTTGTTAAGTTGTTTTTCAGTTTTCATGACTTAGATACTTGTGGAGATTGCAGCAATTATTCTGTGTAATGCTTCTTCAGGCTATGTTTGTCTAGTGTTACCTCACAATTAGAGTCAGTGTATCCATTTTTTGTCAGGAATATTGGAGAAAAAAATCCATCTTCCTTCCTTCCCTCCTTCCTTCTTTCCTTCCTTGCCTCCAGAGTTATCGTTGGGTCTTGGTGCCAGCACTAGGAATCCACTGCTCCTGGTGGCCATTTTTTTCCCTTTTTTATTGGATAGAGAGAAAGAAATCAAGGGAGTTGGGCGGTAGTGCAGCGGATTAAGTGCATGTGGTGCTAAGCACAAGGACCAGAGCAAGAATTCGGGTTTGAGCCCCCGGGTCTCCATCTGGAGGAGAGTCGCTTCACAGGCAGTGAAGCAGGCCTGCAGGTATCTTCCTCTCCTCCTCTCTGGCTCGCCTCCTCTCTTGATTTCTCTCTGTCTTATCCAACAACAACAACAATGACAACAATAATAATAACAAGGGTAGCAAAAAATGGGAAAAATGGCCTCCAGGAGCAGTGTATTCATAGTGCAGGCACTGAGCTCCAGCAAAAAAAAAAAAAAAAGAAGAAGAAGAAGAAGAAAGAAAGAAAGAAAAGAAGTTGAGAAGAGAGGGGGAGATAGGGAGAGAGGTAGACACATACAGATCTGCTTCGCTGCTTGTGAAGCGCCCCGCCTACCAGTGGGGAGCTGGTGAGTTGGAACCCATATCCTTGAGAGGGTCCTTGTGTTTTTTGTACTATATGTGTTTAATCGGGTGTGTCATCGCCCTGCCCCTTTCTTCTTTTCTCAGTGCATTCTGGCTGGTGATTCTTTTTCACCTGCTAGAGAAAAATCACTCCTGTGCAATTCCACCTCTTTTAGACTCTTACTTTCTCCTTTTCTTGACAGAGGATATGAGGTAGGGAGGTAGAGAGACACAACAGCCTTATCCCACTCATGAAGCTTCCCCTTGCACATGGTGCTCTTGTGTGGTGGATGAGGGCTCAAATCCAAGTCCCTGTACATGGTAAGGTGCTCGCACTACTGAGTAAGCTATTTCTCAACTCCAAGATTTTTTTCTATTACTAAAAAGATTTATTCTATTTTACTGTTATTATTCTTTTACTTTTTATTTACTTATTTATTTATTTATTTTTTACCAGAGCACTGTCCAGTTCTAGCTTATAGTGATATAGAGGACTGAATCTGGGACTTTGGAGCCTCAGGCATGAGAGTCTCTTTGCATAACCATTATGCTATCTCCCCCCACAGGCTCCCCTTGATCAGTTGATTAAGGTCCTTCTCCAGGCTTCTTGCTCACAAAGTCGCACTTTTCCTCTTTGTAGCACTATGTAAATAACTCACCATCCTCAAAATTTCATTGTATTTAGCTATTTTCTGTATTAAAAGCTATATTATGACTCACTAGCAATCATCCTCACCTCCCCATGAACCAAGGCCCTAAAGACATCTTTCTGTGAGCCCCTCACAGCACTTTGAAGCACACATCATTAATCACACCTTATTCAAACAGGTCATTTTGATGATGTTAATGCTTCCATTCAATGAGCATGTGATACCAATTAAGTGCAAGGGAGGCTGGGAAGATATTCTCTTGTTCCAGGGGTCAATATGCCCAGTAAGGACCAAGGGCTCATTGATAAGAAAAATGAAGAAAATGAGTATTTGAGCGACAACTCGCAGTTGTTGGGCTAGCATGGGGGTGCTTCTTCCCAGGCGTGTACTCTCTGGGTTGGAGAGAACCAATGCGACCGGAGCCAGCCTGGGCTGCTACTCATTCAGTGATGTGAGGGAGATGACTCACGAACAGAGCTTGTGGTGGTGAGGTAATTCGATTCTTTATTGATCAGGGAGCCCAGGCTTTTAAAGGTTGGACCCGGAAGTGGCACATTGGAAACAGAAATGGCTTGACATGGTTTGGAAAGGAGCAGAGAAAGGCAAAAGGGGGCTGGGAAAGGTAACTTCCTTAGCAACTGTTGCAATGGTTTTAACTGGTAGGATAAATAATAATACCCTGCAGGGAGGGAGGGTCTTGAGGGTAGAAAGAAGATAGATCAAAGGAATGGAATGGGTGGGGATCTTTCAGGCAAAACAATGATTATGTAGATAATAAGGGAGCAGGCCATAGTATCAGGAATGCAGGGTGCTTTGTGAGGCAGGGAGTCTGATAAGATGGGGCAAACCTTTGGGGTTACTCTTGTCCCTCCTTGCTCAACCTCTCAGTAGAGAGAGAGGCTGACAGGATAGATGCATTCCTCAGGTCAAACCCTGCCAGGCTCTACCACATCCTCACAATTTCCTGACATGCAGTCACTGCCATGAAATCCATATGAGGATTTCTGGTGGAGAACGGAGCATTATTTCTCAGTAGTGTTTATGAAAGTAAAAATACATGAATATCAACCACAATTTCAAGGCATTAGATGCCAGGCTAGTGTAGGGGTGCCTCTTCTTGGGCATAGACTGGGTCGGAGAGAATGCAACCAGAGCCAGCCTGGGCTGCTACTCACTCAGCAACATGAGAGAGATGACCCAGGAACTGAGCTGGTGGTGGAGAGGCAATTCAAATCTTTATTCATCCCAGCACCCAAGCTCTTAAAAGTCGGAAAACGCAAGTGGCAAGTCGGAAATGGAAGTGGCTTGACAATACCATACATGCCTAGGAAAGGGGTGAAGAAAGGTAAAAGGAGGCTGGGAAAGGTAGGAACTTCCTTAGCAACTGTTGTGAGGGGTTTAACTGGTAGGATTAATAATACCCTTCAGGCAGGGAGGGTCTTGAGGGTAGAAAAAGAATATATCAAATGAGCAGAATGGGTGGGGAAATAGGGAGAAGACCTTAAGTCATTTGTTAGACAAAGCAGAACACTGATATGTAGATAATAAGAGAGTGGGCCATTGTATCAAGGAATGCAGGGTGAGGCAGGGAAGCTGGCTTAATGTTTTAAGGAATGCCAAGCCCTGGGAGGCAGAAAAATGCAAGGTCTCTGGAGACAGGGAGTAAGCTAACAAAGAGGCAGAAAACTGAGGTCTGTTCCTCTCCCAAGCTCAACCTCAGAAAGAGAGTGTCTGACAGGGAGATTCGTTTCCTCAGTTTCCCCATTTTTCAATGGGAAAAACCTCACCACACTCAACCTGGTTCTCACAGTATTCCCAGCAATTGGATTTGAAGGCTTTTGCTTTATAGCTACCTATATCCAAGTAAACAATACTCCCCAAAAGGCTTGCAGAACTGGATGTGAGTGAGATAAGGGAATGTGTTTTGTGTTTCAACTTTAACTATTGATCTACTCTGTAGCATTTGGGAAAGTCTCTTCATTTATGAAAGCATGCCTAGAAAAGTCTAGAAAGTAAATAGGAGAATTTTTTGTTGTTGTTGTTTTCCAAAGCAATATGCATTATCTTAGTAAACACATTATAAATGCATCCTTATTCTCAGGGGAACACTAAACTATGTTTAGTGATGAATGGCTTTGTCATGTTATATAAAATAGTACTGATGCTAGACTTTGGGGGATAAAGCAATTTTAACTTTTATTATTTAGCTGTTTTCCTATGGTCCCTTTTCTTCATCTAAAACGTGTCTAATCATGCTACCTCCAGATTTATTATGAAATTTCAATGTGATAGCATGTGAAATGTACTTAGTAAAGCACCTGGCACATATTATATACTAAATAAGCAATACTTACTAATTTTATAATATTAATTTTATTATTTTATGCTGGGTACCTGAATTATGTCCGTGAAAATAGGTGTCAAAAAGGACTTATTGGGCTGTTGGAAAAGTCTTGATTCATTTTTGCATAGAAAACAAGAAAAATATGTCATGGCTTTCCTGACAATCCAGTATTTAAAAAACTTTTTATTTCTGTCATAACATTGAGACCATATATGATGTATATAGCTATGTTCATTTTTTTGATAAAAATTCACAGAACTTAAACTGTACCAAATTAGGTTTTGGATAAAATATTGTTAACATTGTACTACTAGCTTCCAAAGTAATTTAAGCTGGTCTAGACATGACAGAGTCATAGGACCTAACCCATGGTGTGATAGCGCTTTTCTTTTCTACTTGATAATGCCTTTGATACTGCAGAAAATTCTCACTCATCCTCTACAAGGAACACTGAAAGGGGGAAGTGAACTTAAAACTTGGTTAAACTGGAGCTTACCTTCTAGAATTTTTGGTGCCTTCGTCTTTTCCACTGCTATTTAACCAGTGTTGTAATTTTGGAGTTGATACAAGTCTATAAATAATAAAATAAAACTCTTCTGTTTGATTTCATTGTGGTTAAAAATAAGATAAATCCAGTTGAACTAGAACAATATGATCATCATAGCAGAATTGCTCCTCTGGGTATTTCCTCAGTACTGAGGGTTCAACCTAGCCTGAATAAATTTTCAGAACTAAAAATATCACATGAATAAAAAATGGAGAGCATACATTGTTGAATTCTGTATCAACCCCTGTGCAATCTGTAGACATATTCATCTTACACAATTGGAAAAGGTATTTGAAAGAGCATTATCAAGGTGAGACTTTTAACAGCACACAATGACTTAAAGTATTGTAAAACACTTGAAAACAAAACAGTGTTCAAGAAATACAATTTATCTAAGAAGTGTTTGTCTTTGGATAATCAAACCCTGCCATTTGCAAAACAGTAGGTATAGTTATGACAAAAAGGAGAAAAGAATAGAACTTCAGTGAACTGAGAGATTTATTTGTTTGATTTTGCCACCAGGGATATCCCTGGGGCTATGAGCCTGCATGATGTCATTGTTTATGTTGGCCCTTTTTTAAAAAATATCTTTATTTTATTTTAATGAGAGAAAGAGATACAGAGAAAAAGACACAGAACAAAAGATCAAAGCTCTGCACCATGGTGCTGGGAATTGAAACTGGGACTATGGAACCTCAAGTGTGGAAGTCTTTTGCTTAACTATTGTTGGAGAGATAACTAAGCTTTGGAGTACCAGGCTTGCATTTCCAAGGGGTCTGGTCAGACCTCATGCACAACCCTATGGCAGAGCTGGAAAGTAATCAGGTTTCATATCTTAATCTCTCTCTCTCTCTCTCCCTCTCCCTCTTCCTCTCCCTCTCTTCCTCCCCAACCCCACTCTCTGCCTAGCCTCTTTATTTTAATAAGAGGGTGGAGGACAGAGAAATAGAGAGTGGGAGAGAAAGTACAAAAGAGGGAGAGACAGAGAGGAGACACATGCAACACTGCTCCACTTCTCATGAAGATTCTCCCACCCAGGTCTTGAAACCAGATCCTCCGACATGGTAATATGTTCAGGATGGATTTCTGACCCCCCCCTTGACATATGTTGCCCCTAAATGGAGAAAAAGTAATTTGACCTTATGATCCATTACAACTAAGATGGAATTGTATTCTAATGAAATTAATGGAGAAACAGAAATCATTCACTCCTGAAATATGTCCTTGTCAGAATGTGGGGACATAGGTAGTACACTGGCACTATTTCTAATTAATTGGAGAAGTATGATCTTTTATACTTCTGCTATACCCCTCTTCCCTTCTACTGGAAGAGAAAAAGAACAAGAAGATTTAAGGAAGAAAGTGTGGTCTAACCATTGTGGAAAGCAATCTGGAGAGTTATCAGGATACTAGAAATAGAACTGCCCTATGACACAGCAATTCCTCTTTTGAGGATTTACCCCAAGGAAACACAAACACCTATCAGAAGAGATCTATGTATACCTATGTTCATAGCAGCACAATTTGTAACCACCAGAACCTGGAAGCAACTCAGATGCCCTTTATTAGATGAATGGCTACACATGTGTGGTACATGTACACAATGGATACCATTCAGCTATTAAAAATGATGAAGTTGTCTCCTTTACATCCTATTAAGTGGAACTTGAGAACATCATGTTGAGTGAGAAAAGCCAAAAAGAGAAGGATGAATACCAAATGTTCTCACTTATTAGTGCGACTTAGTAGATAGGGGCAAGGAGGGAGGACACAAAGTGAAACATGGACTGAACATGGTGTATTGCACTCAAGCAAAAGACTCTGGGGAAAGGAGGAGAGAGAAGAAAGGGGGCTGGGTACATAATGAAATTGTATACATGTGTCAATGAATGCACTGTCAAGCATTAACACCCTCAGTAAAAACAACAACAACAAAAAGAAAGTGAAATGCAAAACTATGAAGGGAAAAAAAGTGCATGCTGATCCATGTAGGAGAAAAAAAGTGCATGCTGATCCATGTAGGAGAAGATATTCCCTGTCCCACTGGCAAATTCTTCACTGGGGCATCTGTGAAGTCCTCAGAAATGCACAAAGGACAGGGAGTGGTTTTGCTGATGCACAGTGATTCTTTTTTTTTTTTTTTAATTTTTTATTTAAGAAAGGATTAGTGAACAAAAGCATAAGGTAGGAGGGGTACAACTCCACACAATTCCCAACACCCAATCCCCTTAACCCATCCCCTCCCATGGTAGCTTTCCCATTCTCTATCCCTCTGGGAGTATGGACCCAGGGTCGTTGAGGGTTGCAGAAGGTAGAAGGTCTGGCTTCTGTAATTGCTTCCCCGCTGAACATGGGCGTTGACTGGTCGGTCCATACCCCCAGTCTGCCTCTCTCTTTCCCTAGTAGGGTGTGACTCTGGGGAAGCAGAGCTCCAGGACACACTGGTGGGGTCTTCAATCCAGGGAAGCCTGGCCAGCATCCTGGTGGCATCTGGAACCTGGTGATTGAAAAGAGAGTTAACATATGAAGCCAAACAATTTGTTGAGCAATCATGGATCCCAAGCTTGGAATAGTGGAGAGGAAGTGTTAGGGAGGTACTCACTGCAAACTTTAGTGTAGTCCTGCTTTCAGGTATATATTTTGCAGTAGTTTATGGATACGTGTGCACATAAGCTCTCTCTCACAGAAACTGGTGTATATCTAGGTTATGGGACTTTGTTAGAAAGTGAACTACCTGAGATGAAATTAGAGTGTACTATTAAAGGAAAGGTCTCACCCGAGTAATGAAGCTGAAGGGTTGTCATTCCACACGTGAAGTCTCTGGATACATTCTGAGGTGAAGCATGTTGAGGTGGCAATCGTTGCTTTGGTTAGGTTGTGATCGGCAGATGCAATGTTATTTGGTTTGGATTGGGAGATGCATACGGGAAAGTGGGCCCTATCCAAGGGTTCCAGGACTGGGGGAAGTAGGGGCTCTATAGTGAAGATGTGAGGTTCCTGCTGTCTTAGGGTTCAAAAAGACAATGGATAGTTAATATTATCATCACATTATTTGTTAATTGGGTTAACTTTGAAAAGTCCCTTTGTTATGGTTTGCTGTACAGTATCCAGTATCTTGTATATAGCTGTGCTATTGGAAGCTTCTAATCTACTTGGTCTAGGCTTTTGAGAGAGTCCGCATATCAAATACATAGCCTATATATTAAAAAGATTCAGTTTGTCTTTTGAGAAACTTTGAGACATACAATTGATTTCCCCCTCTCATATTAATTAACTACTGATTTATATGTCTACATTTTGCTAGGAGTGTACATAAACACCATTCCCACCACCAAAGGACTGTGACCCATCCCTCCCGCCCACTCCCACCCCCCACTGGCCCAGGAAGCTACATGCCTACCCCTCACCACTGGGTTTTTACTTTGGTGCCCTACTTACAATTTGATCAGGTCCTGCTTTTAGTTTCCCTTTCAGATCTTCTTAGTCAGCTTCTGTTGATGAGTGGGATCATCCCATACTCATCTTTATCTTTCTGACTTAGTTCACTTAACATAATTCCTTCTAGCTCTGTCCAAGATGGGTCAGAGAAGGTGGGTTCATTGTTCTTGATAGCTGCATAGTATTCCATTGTGTATATATACCACAGCTTTCTCAGCCACTCATCTGTTGTTGGGCACAGTGATTCTTAAAAAGCACTTTCTATCACTTTTATTACTGTTTTTAACTTTTTATGCCTTCTAGCTTCTATATAAGATGACCATTCTTTCTCTGAATGGTCTGCCCTTGGGACATTCCTGGAAGGCCTTTGGGTTTTACAAATCAAGATTGTTGTAGCTTATAATTAAATAAGGAAATTTGGGAAGATGAACAGAGTACAACTTAATTTCAAAAGGTAATTAATCATTGTTTTTCTTTCTTTTTTTTTTTTTTTAATGCCACTGTTTCTTGTTCCCCCCCTCCCCCCGATTCTCTTTGTTCACCATTATCTGTCCTGGATCGCCTGTGATTTCTGTTTTTAGCATTCAGTACTGCTGAAGTCACTTTGCTAGCTCATCATCCATGACACTGCTTTAGCATGGCTCAACCAAAATCAGGGTTCAAATAAAAATCTGTGTCCTCTTTAGGAAGCAAACTATGAAGTAATTTAGAATATTCATCTTCCAAAGCTGAAAAGTTTCAGGAAAATTTAAACAAACTAAATTAAAAAAATGCATTTTCCTAGTAAAAAGGTGTGTTTGTCATAGAAAACAAAGTAAGCACAGAGAATAAAACTAGAGGCAACTATAATTCCATTATTTTGTGCTAATTATTCTTCTTTTAAATTTATTTTATTTATTTTTACCAGAGCACTGTTTAACTCTGGTTATAGTGGGCTGAGGGGTTGAACCTGGGATTTCTAATGCCTGCTTTGCTATTGATGTTGTCTTCCTAGCCCTTATTCATTTGAATTTATACAGGTATTTTTAACACTTTATTTGAACTACATGTGTATATGTTAATACACATATTACATATGTAAACCATTTCACAACCCTATCTGACTAGATTATGAAATTATCTTTACTATGGTATGTTTTTCTTGAAGAATTTTCTAAAATCAGGCATTTACTCTTGTATCTGAAGAGCTTTTACTTTCACCTCAGCCGCTTGGAAAGAACTGTTCTGACCAAGAAACAAAATGTCAGATGATGCTTAAAGTGCAGAACTTGAGTGTTTTGATGAATATTTTGTTTCTTTGAGACAATTTAGAAACATTCTTTTTATCATATTATTGGGGGGAGGTTAATGAATTATAGTACAGTTGTTGACACACTGGTAAATGTTCTCATCTCATAACGATAGGTGTCAGGAAAACACTGTCATCTTCAATTTAGGTCCTTTTCCACCACCATGCTGCACTAGGACCCCCAAGTCCCCCAGCCCTCTTTCTGCCCTCCTTCCCCAGAATCATTTGCTTTGATGCAATCTACCAAACCCAGTCCAAGTTTTATTTTGTTTTCCCTCTGTACTCTTGTTTTAAGTTTTCACTTATAGAAATATCCTGAGTTTAGGAATATGTTGTTACTACTTAATAACTTCTTTGAGAAATAGAAGAAATTAGGCTAATAGAGGAAATGATAGTTTAATACCTATGTGCCAGTGACAAGAAAGGCATCAGAACAAAGTCAGAATCTTGAATCTTGTCTACATGATCCTGAACGTGAACGACAATAACTGAAGTAGGAAAGACCATGGTGTTTATATGGGTTCAGGTTGCTTAGAGGTGTAGAGGAAATATTACTCTAAGAAAAGGAATCTATTCTATAGCAGTTCCAGTAGCGGGTGGTAGTCTAATTTACCACTGAATTAGCATTCTAATTACAATGCAAGTTACTGATGCATATAATTATAGATCAGGGGCTTATTAAAAAGTTGAACTAAATTTCTGCTTTAGAACTATCCTGTATGTATATCTAATCTCTGCTTTTTGAACCACCACATATTAGTCTACTTTTATATGTGCCTTCACACTTGTGTTTCCTGAGTTATCTCTACCCTGGAGTCAATACCCTAGATTTAGTAATGGCTGACCTACCAGTTGGCTTTCCTGGGATTCATTTCTGGTGTGTTTCCTTCTCTCTGAGTCACTGAGCATGAGCTCCAAATTTATTCTTGCCCTTGTCCTTGTAGAGGACAATAGAACTGAGATTTATGATGATCAAAGCCTAGAAAATAGACTTAAGACTGGACTCACTTTGTAAATTAAATTTTTATTTTTAACAAATATTTTTAATGACAGAGATACAGAGAATAAGGTAAAAAAGTGATAGACTAGAGAGCACTGCTCAGCTCTGGTTTGTGGTGGTGCTGGGAATTGAACCTAGGATCTCAGAGCCTCAGGCATGAAAGTCTCTTTGCATAATCATATTCTCTGCTTCCTCACTAGACATTGGTAGGCTCACTCACTTTTTGCTCACCCAAGGATGCTGACCTATACTGAATGTCCCTCTTAGACTGTGCTGCTCTAAAACAAGCAAGCAAGCAAACAAGACTCCCCAACTTATACTTACTGTGGGGGAGAGATTTTGGCTAAGGTATGTTTCTAAACTTTTATCCAGTTCCCTTGTTGTGGTTCTTTGCTCAACAAACATTATTCTGATTACAAATTCAGCATCTCAAGGCATCTACAGGGAGAGAGTGTATTAGGCATGATATTTTAGCATGTGATACTGAAAAAACTCAGTATAGTCCAATGACTTAGAATGTTGATTTTATATGGTCTTTTATTTCTGTTTTTTTCCACTATGGTTATCACGGGTCCTTAGTATCTACATAAATCTGCTGCTCCTGCCAACCAGCCTTTTGACAGAGCCATCACCAGGTCCCATTATACAATACTCCATGTTTGTTTATTTAATGGGATTTCACTTCCAGAGATTTTCGTCTATCATTTTTCAAATGTTGATACATCAGCTTTTGCAGCTACAGGGTTGAGTGAGAGTTGGTAATTAATACTTTACTCACTAAGATATCATAAGACCTCCTAATTTGAATGTTGACATCATTGTACAAGCTCCAATAAATCATGACCCATATGTGGCCAAGGGAAAAGTGCTACACTCACTAACTCCTCCCCTCCTAGGCCACTTTGACTTATCCAGTGTTTAGTTATCAAGTGAAACTGTACTTGCATTTGGGTTCCCAGCATAATAAAATAGTCCCAGGTTTAAGCAACACTGTAGATATTCAAAGTTAGGTTTATTTTGTGGGAGAAAGATGTTAAAGAGAAATATTTTCTTAAATAAAGACAATGACTAGCTTTATTTTATTTTTATTTGATAGAACAGAGAGAAATTGAAAGTGGAGGAGGAAACAAAAAGGGGGAGATAAGGATATCTGCAGCCCTGCTCCACTATTTGTGATGAGTCCCCATTGCAGATGGGAACTAGGGACCTGGGTTCCTGAGCATGGTAATGTGAGTGCTCAACCAGATAAGCCACCACCTGGCCTCAAGAGAAGTATTTTTGTGTGTTTGTATTTGACTATCACAAAGCAAGAAAACACTTAGCTGACAAGTTTTCTGATTGCTCTCACGACTGAGGAACATCATTGCCAATCATTTATTATTAGATCAAAGAGATAAAAAAAAAAACTCTTTATAAAGATCTCAGTTCTTGTCCTGTACAGGCAACTCACTTGAGGACCCTCTCGCAGTTCTTTCTTCATCTTCCTTCCCATTCCTTCCCATCTGGGAAGGCTATCCTGCTTCTAGTAAACTTCCTCTGTAAAACCTCAAAACCTCATTCTCTTTCTTTTCCTTCATTAAATGTGGTGACCATGACCAATTTTGGGGTGCATGGGTCTCAAGAACCAGAGAAATTGGGAACATTGTGGTCAAGAGTTTAGATTTACTTCTAAAAGCTTCTAGGAAAAGTTTGGAGCAAGAGAGTAACATGGTCAGTTTTTCATTTTAGAAAGTGACTCTGGCATCCATATGAAGAATGAATTTGAAGGTTGGACACAGGAAGACTGTGTGAGGCTATAATAGTAGTTTATCAAGGAGAAGACTGAGGTACAAGGAAGACAGCAGAGAGAATAGTGGATTCAAAGATGTAAGAACTATTAAAATGGTACAGTTGGGACTTGTTGACTGGGTGAGGAAACTGGGTTCAGTGGTGTTACCCCAGAGGTGAGAAATTGTGGAGGCACACAGAGAAAAATTGTGGAGGCACACAGGGGTGGGGGATAAATATGGAAGGAAAGATGATAAGTCTTAGTTTTGTAAATAACATTTGTGAGGAGGTATTCAGATGCAGATGGGAAGTTTTATACTGAGTACTTCATTTAAAGAGGCCAAAAGTAAACTTATAATAAAATTGAAAACATCAGTATAATTATCAGCTTTAATATAATAAACCTTTTTCTTTCTGGTGAATACAATATATATTACTAGTTTGAAAACTACGATTTTATTTCTTCTGACCATAGGCTATCATACATCTGTAGAACCCACGAATCATAAAAATTCCCTAAAAACTGTCTTGTGGGCCTCTACAGGACCTTGCCATCAATATAGAGTAGCAATTGTAGGAACTGCTGAAGGGAGGCTGGGACAACCTATAGTAATTAAGGAAGACTGATCCTGAAATGAGAGTAACTTAAAATGTTCCAAGCTGTGACCATGGACTGACAGGGATGCAGAGATTACCCACACTCCTGTGCTAAATATGAATAGATATGGGCCTTTGGCCAGATTGATGGGGTTAATAGTTTATGGTATTCCTATATTTTCCTCATGTTTGGGAGCTACTCTCTGCCTTAGTCCAGCTTTGTAGTCCTATTTTCAACTCTGACACCATCTTTCCAGGCAATGGTCTTAGCCCATCTGCATGTTAGCTATTGGGCTCAGGCAGGCAAAAATGACTAAGCCATGGGCCCCTTGGAATATATCTAAAATAGACTGACTAGCTTCTTTCCACACCAAGACCCTTAGTTCCATCTGCTTCTATTCTGACCTTTAGGTTATTGATTATTATTTTTTTATTTTTTATTTAAGATTAACAAAACCCTAGGATAGGAGGGGTACAATTCCACACAATTCCCACAACTCGATTTCCATATCCCATCCCCTCCCCTGATAGCTTTCCCATTCTCTATCCCTCTGGGACTATGGACCCAGGGTTGTTGTGGGTTGCAGAAGGTGGAAGGTCTGGATTTTGTAATTTCTTCCCCATTGAACTTGGGCGTTGACTGGTCAATCCATACTCCCAGTCTGCCTCTCTCTTTCCCTAGTAGGGTGGGGCTCTGGGGAAGCGGAACTCCAGGACACACTGGTGGGCTTGTCTGTCCAGGGAAGTCTGATCGGCATTATGCTGGCATCTGGAACCTGGTGGCTGAAAATAGAGTTAACATACAAAGTCAAACAAATTGTTGAACAATTATGGACGTAAAGGCTGGAATAGTGCAGATGAAGTGTTGGGGGGGTACTCACTGCAGACTCCTGTGTACTTTTGCTTTCAGGTATATATATATTTTGCCCTAGTTTATGTATACATGTGAACATATGCTCTATCTCAGGGTACCTGGTCTATATCTAGGTTTTGGGACTTTGTTAGGAAGTGAACCACCTGGAATGGAATTAGAGAATGCTATGAAAGGAAAGGTCTCACCCGAGTAATGAAACAGAAGGGTTGTCATTACATATCTGAAGTTTCTGGACACAGTCTGAAGTGAAGCATGCTGGGGTGGCACTCATTGCACTGATTAGATTGTGATCCATGGGTGCAATATTATTTGATATGAATTGAGAGAAGCATGCAGGAAAGTGCACCCCACCCAAATGTTCTAGGATTGGGGGAAATATAGGCTCTATAGTGGAAATGTGAGGTTCCTGCTGTCTTAGGGTTCAAGAAGACAATGGATAGTTATTGTTATCATCACATTATTTGGTAATTGAGTTAACTTTGAAAAGTCCCTTTATTAGGATTTGCTGTATAATACCCAAAATCTTGTATGTAGCTATGCCACTGGCTGCTTCTGTTCTACCTTGTTTATGCTTTTGAGTCAACATATCAAAGACTCAGCCTATGTATTAAAAAGACTCAGTCTGTGTTTTAAAAAGTTCGAGACATACAATCAATTTTTCCCCTCTCGTATTAATTAACTAGTGATTTATATGACTACACTTTACGAGGAGTATACATAAATACCATTCCCACCACCAACAGACTGTGTCCCATCCCCCCCCCCCCCAGCTGCCTGGGGAAGCCGAATGTCTACCCTCTCCCTCACCACAGGATTTTTACTTTGGTGCCCTACTCTCTAGGTTCTTGATTATTAAACAACGTGTTCTGCTTTATATCTTACTGCTTTTCACCCACCAAGTTGCAGATGATACCAAGATACCAAGCTGACTTCCCTGGACAGATGACCTCACCAATGTGTCTGGAACCTTACCTCTCCAGAGTTCTATCCCACCAGGGAAAGCTAGAAACAGGTTGGGTGTTTGGATGAAACCATCAATGCTCATGTCCAGAGGAGAAACTATTACAAAAGGCATATCTTCCACTTTCTGAACCCCATGAGGAATTTTGGTCCATACTCCCAAAGGGATAAAGAATGGGGAAGCTTCCAATGGAGGGGGTGAGATGTGGAAATCTGGTGGTGGGAATCATATAGATTTGTAGCCCTCTTATCCTACAATCTTATTAATCATTATTAAATCACTAAAATTTTCAGAAAAGAACAAGAAATATTGCCTTCCATAATTTGCAAGGGGTAACATTTTAGAACAAATTCCATAAGGGAATTCATTAAGTCAATATAGAGTCTTGCCATTTTAACTGTAGAGTTTAAGTATCTCAAGCACTGATTTTTTGATTAACAGATGCAAATAAAGTGAGCTTCATTTTGTGGGAAATGATTCTTCTGTACTTGAAATGACTTCAAATTTTGTCCTGATATGGCTGTTCAAATCATCCTGGTGATTACTCACATAACTACTGATTTCCTGAAAAGTAAGTCCATATTTGCCTCACTCTTTCTCCTGTAATATTAGATTGGATAATGGGAATACAACCTAGAAGTAGGTTTTATTGACAGCCTCTGGGACAGCTATGAATGTGAAGTCTCAGGCAAAATGTACAATAAATAACTTTCAGTGGCAGAAAATACTTTAGAGATTGTTCACTCACATACTCAATCTCTCTCAAACTTGCACACACACACACACACACACACACACACACACACACACACACACACACACACACACACACACACACACACACCCAGAGCAATCACAAAAGATCTTTGTAAATGTCAGTATTTGTGGAAAACTCTTCTTGTATCTAAGTGTTTCACAGATAGTTGCTTGTTCAGCCTTCAAAAACTAATATAATAAGGACAGATGCCATTTATTTTCATTTTCCCCTTAAGAAAACCTCGATCCATGCTGCCACACTTGCCAGTTATGGGGCTACAACTCACACGAGATCTCCTGGCTCTGACATTGACCCAGTGAAGGAAGGTGAATGTTAACAAAACAGGTTGTTCAAAGGACGAGGAAAATTCTGCCTCAGCCATTGAATTCCACAGAAATATTCCCTCTGACAGTTCCTTCCTCTCTTCCAAAGAGAGAAATCAGAGGGGAGAAATAAAGAGAAAAGAAAAGACAGGAGAAAGGAGAGGCGAGAGAGGAACCTACAGACTCAGCGACTGCGACTTTTAGCCACCAGATGGCAGTGGTGAGTCATCTATCAGGCGGGGGTCAAAAGCCGGGCTGAATCTCCTTGTTGGGTTGAGGTTCCCCTCACTTAGGTCTGTTCAAAGACGCCCTCTCATGAAGTCCTGCCTTGAACACCAGAGGGTAACACCCACCCTCTTATCCTGCTTTATTTTTTCCCTTATAGTCTATTACTATCTGATAGCATGTTCTTCACTCTCTTATCCCAATATTTACCCCTGAAGACCCAGTGTCCTGTGATGGTGAAGATGACAAGGTGGTGGAAGGTGAGGTGTGTTGACACCTGTTGCAAAGAGATAAGAAACCATACATGTGTGGCAACAACATCTGTTCAAATCATTCATTTCCCCCAATCAAGTAGTTCAGTAATACTAACAGCTGATAGTGCTAGCATCTACCATAGTGCCTGACACATAGCAAGACTAACAAAATATTGATTGCATTGCTTCAGAGTCAGGCTTCCTTAGGGTCAAGAGGACTGAGATAAAAGAAACTATAGCAGACAGTCAGTGACTAACTCAATAGAGAAAACATATTGCCAAGTACAAGGACCCCAGTATAAACCCCTAGTCCCCTTAGTTCCCACCTGCAAGGGAGGAGTTTCATGAGCCATAGACCAGTACTGAAGGTGTCTTCCCTTCTTGCTTTCCCTCTCGGTCACTCTGTATAAAATGACCACTGGGAACAGTGGATCTGTGTAGACACCACAGCCCCAACAATAACCTGGTGGCACAAGAAAAAGAAAAAAGAAACTTCAGCATGAACACACTGAGCATAAAAGAACCCAGCAGCTGTAGGCTGAGCCCTGACTGGATGTGAACCGGGATTTCAAGGTCATACCTGTGAAGTAACTTTGAGTTTGCTGATTTGATTGCCATCACAATACAGGAAGAAAGTGAAATCTTTCATCACTTGATTCTCACTGGGAAGAGGATGAGTATGGATCCTGACTGAGTGTGGACTGATGGAGGGGCTGGAGGGTGTGGGGAGACTTGACAGAGTTCTGACTTGAGCAAGTTAATTTTTCTGTGTCTTCCTTCTTAGCTATTTAATGAAAAGAACTATTACCTATTTTTTGAGATAACAGTTGCTCACTAAGCAATATTAACTATTATTGCAGTTATTATAATTTTATTATTAGGGCAGTAATAACAATTATTACAGTAGAATTTTCTTTTGATTTCTGAAACAGGCAATTTGACATATTTTTGGAAGTTTTTTCTTTTCTTTCACATACTTGCTGGAATTTTGTGAGTGGCTTGATTATAAATAGCTTTTATTTTCTAGGGCCTCCTTGATTTTCCCAAAGTACATCCCAGAGAACACACATGGACAAGATGATAATAGATATGATTCAATAAGAAAAAAAAAACACAAATGACCATTGCAGTGTATTTACAGTTTGTAATAAGCTAAGTGACTATTGCTAAGCCTTTTACTCTACATTCTAAGACACCTCCCTGACTGCAGAATGCACTAAGTGCAGTTATTGCTAAGAAGTCCTGATGTGGGTTTGCAAGATATTCTGTGAACAGTCAATAAATTTTAAATTCAAGGGTCTCCCAGTCATAGTTGTGATAACAATTACTAAGGCCTTGAGGAAGCCTTAGAAGAATCAGTTTTATATATAATCCATACTTATCTTCAGTACAATGTTAGAAACCACTATGGAAATCACACAGAGGTCGTCAGGCAGCAGGGAATGTTCATATGCCCATCACTTCACTTGAGATGGGAATCTCTAATACTCATATTTACAAATTCATTGGCTCAGAAAGTATATATACATTTAGCCAAAATTCTCCTCCTCCTTGTTTCCCTTTTTGATTTTCTTTTCTTAGATGTATATTCCTTTTAAAAATAATTTGTTTATTGGATAGAGACAGAGCGAAATTGAAAAGGGGGATACTTGTATCATTACTTCACTACTTATGAAGCTTTCTCCTTTCAGGTGGGGATTGGGGACTTGAACCTAGATCTTTAAGCACTATAACATACATGCTTTACCAGTTGTGCTATCTCCTGGCCCTTTGTTAGAGGGATTTTCAAATCATCCACTGAGAAATAAAATGAATGTGATGATTAGACCATAGACTAGATTTTTTTAAAGTGCTGGCTGCAGAGGCTGAGAGTTAGTTCACTAAGTAGGATGTGTGCCTCACCCTGTGTGCAGCCCAGATTCCAGGTCTGGTACCACAGGAGAGTGTCACAGTATCAGGGGGAGTTCAGTGCCATGGTCTCTTGCCTTCTCTCTGTATTTCTTTCTGTTTCTTTCTCTTTCTGTATCTCTCACTCTCTGAATGAAAAAGTCAGCCTGGGAATGGTATAATCATGCATGTAGTAGGCCCCCAACTCTGCAAACAATAATAACACCAAAAGTAATAATAATACAAACATTGTGCTGGCTGAACTTTAGGATATTTTATAGAGAAGAAGTTGTGTTTCTCTGTCCTCTCCTCCCTTCCTTCATTCCGGTTTGAGTCTTCTTCTTCTAGCGTTTGCCCTTCTTCCGTAGCCAGTCAACAGCATCAGGTTGAGCCTGATGTAAAGTTTCGAGACCTCCTTTGAATCTGGAGAGGTGGCAGTCGTTGACTATGTGGGTCATAGTCTGTCTGTAGCCGCAGGGGCAGTTCGGGTCGTCTCTGGCTCCCCAGTGATGGAACATAGCAGCGCACGGGCCATGGCCTGTTCGATAGCGATTGAGGAGGGCCCAATCATAACGTGCTAGGTCAAAGCCGGGTTGACGCTTGCAGGGGTCTGTGATGAGGTGTTTGTTCTTTACCTCAGCTGACTGCCAACTCTGTTTCCAAGAGTCTGGAACAGAGAAGTTCAGTGTAGGCGTAGGGGACCAGATTGGATGACAAGACGTCAAGCGTTGGACAGGGTGGGTGAAGATATCCGTGTATATTGGCAGGTCTGGTCGAGCATAGACGTGGGAAATGAACTTAGATGATGCCGCATTCCGACAAATATCTGGTGGGGCGATGTTGCAGCCATGGAACCGGGGTGGAACGGATGGTTCCAGAAATTATCCTCATGGAGGAATATAATTTGGAATCGACCAAGTGGACATGGGGGCTACGGAACCATACTGGGGCACAGTATTCTGCAGTGGAATAGCATAATGCCAGAGATGATGATCGTAGTGTGGAAGCGCTCGCGCCCCATGAGGAGCTGGCCAGTCTTGCAATGATGTTATTCCTCGCGCCCACCTTTGCTGCAGTTTTTATGAGATGTTCGTGCTTATGAAGCCGCTCTCTTGAACGTGGGGATCAGGAGCTTGAATCCAGGTCCGTGCACATGGCAATGTGTGTATTCAACCAGATGTGCCACTGCCTGGGTACCTAAAATAAATAAAATATTAAAAAAAGACAGTGAAATTAGGCATTACCTTTTTGTCAGTGGATGGGTGGATGGACCATAATTGATAGTGTGTAAAGTGGCAAATGCTATCCCTGTGGAAGTGGACACTGGGAACAGAGGGTTTAAAGTAGAAGGCATGTGATCCCAACCTCCATTGCCTCTCAGAGGCATTAAAACATCTTTGGAATGGTATTTAAAAGCTGGCAACACATGTAAGAAAAATCAAATGATACTTGGGGGCAGGAGCTGACTAGTCCTGGAAATAATAAGGTGAGAGGCTGCTCAGTCAAGAGCTCCCCAGCCTTTTCAGGATGAATCCTACTTTGCCTGAGGCCAGCTTGTGGAGGGGTCAGAATAACTGTCCAGACCTGTGTTGTGTCTCATCTGCAGAGCCTAGGGAAAGACTGGCATTTGCTAGAAGTGGAATCTACACCCTGGTGGGCCTAATTGCAGAGAGATGACGTGAGGTCTGGAAGGATGTCTGAGACTTCTACTGGTTGGGAACCACATCTTATATATCTCTCTCTTTTTTTAAAACATGGTGGATTTATTTAGGTACATAAAAATTATGGTTGCAACATAAGCGAAGAAGAAAGATTGGCTAGTCATTTGACATGGGCCAGAGTCTTCAAACTTAGTTTACCAGGTTATATCTACAGAAGGAGCATTATGGGTCTGGGGATAAGGCAGGCAGACACCAGTAGGCCTGAATAGAATAAAAGAGCACAAGGTGAATCACGGCATTTCTTACAAGGGAAAGGGCCACTGCATTTTTTCCCTTTGTTATTTTCTTTAGGGGGGGACTAATGATTTACAGTTAACAGTAAAATACAGTAGTTTGTACATGTGTAACATTTCTCAGTTTTCCACATAACAATTCAACACCCTCTAGGTCCTCCTCTGCCATCATGTTCCAGGATCTGAACCTTCCCCACTACCCCAGAGTCTTTTACTTTATGCAAGACACCAAATCCAGTCCAAGTTCTGCTTTGTGTTTTCTTATTTTTTAGCTTCTCTTTTTAAAATTTATTTATTTATTTATTTTTATTGATTTAATAATGATCTACAAGACAGTAGGATAAGAGGAGTACAATTCCACACAATTCCCACCACCAGAGCTCCACATCCTATCCCCTCCATTGGAAAGTTTCCTATTCTTTATCCCTCTGGGAGCATGGACTCAGGATCATTATGGGAAACAGAAGGTGGAAGGTCTGACTTCTGTAATTGATTCTTCATGGGACATACATGTTGGCAGGTTGATTCATACTCCCATCCTGTGTCTCTCTTTCCCAGGTTCTGGGAGCCAGGTTCTGGAGAGGTGGGGCTCCAGAACACATTGGTGAGCTTGTCTGCCCAGGGAAGTCAGGTTGGCATCATGATAGCATCTGCAACTCGGTGGCTGAAAAGCATTAAGATATATAGCAGAACAAAGTATTTAATTATCATGAGCCTATAGATAAGAATGTATCAGATGAAAATTGGGATCTTCATGTGAAAGATCTAGGAGATCTATTTTAGGTATACTCCAAGGGACCCATGACTACTAATTTTTGCCTGAGCCCAACAGCCAACATGCAGGTGGGCTAAAGGTATTGTCTGGGGAGATGGTGTCAGAGTTGGAAATAGGACTAGAAAGCTGGATCAGGGCAGAGAGTAGCTCCCAAATATGGAAAAAGTATATAAATTTCTATTAACTATAGGCCCTGTTGATTTGATCTGTGGCCCATATTCTGCACAGGAGCCTGTGTAATCTCTGTATCCTTGTAGGTCTGAGCTTGCATTCCATGGTCACAGTTATGGTCATAGTCACCCAATTCAGGACCAGTCTTCCTGGAGTGGCACAGTATGTTGACCCGGCCTCCCTTTGGAAAGTGGGGCAGTCCCTACCACTGTTGTTCCATATTGAGGGCAAGGTCCTATAGAGGCCCACAAGCAGGTCCACAATGCTGTTCATGATGGAGATGACCAGCAATGGTGGAGAGAGGGATTTGTTAGAGGTCTAGACCCATCATATCTATGTGGGAATCCCAGGCTTCCCTGACTATGGCCCTAGATGATGGGGTGGCCTGTAGTGACGAAAAGAGTCATCATTAAAGTATGGTGGACTCTTGCCCTTATCCAGCTTTTGTAGTCCTTACTTTATCTGGCAAGGCTAGTCTTAGGTTGATAGAGGGAAGTGAAATAGGAATTATTTCACTACTAGGTCCAAGTAGAAACTATTTGATTAGGTACTTTATGGTGTCCTTTTTTTTTTGGGGGGGGGGGTCCTTTCTACATACTTACTATGCTTATTGAGTCACTGCAAACTATTGTGCCCTTTTACTTTAAGGTATATATTTCCCCTAACTTATGGATACATATGCACATGTGCTGTCTCTGGGTTGTGGTCTACATCTAGGTTCTGTGGCTTTGTTAGAAGTGCACCACCTGAAATAGAATTAAGGAGTCCTAAGAGTTAGGAAAGGTCTCACCAGATGAATGGAGCTGAAGTGTTGGCATCCTATAACTGGTGTCTCTGGACACAATCTGAAATGAAACATGCCGAGGTGGTACTGGTTGCATTGATTTGGCTGAGATGAGCAGATGCAGTATCAAATGGTATGGTTCTAGAGAAGCATGAAGGAAAATGAGCCCCACCCCAGAGGTTTTAGGACTGGGAGAATTATGGGTTGCATAGAAGATGTGGAAGGTTTCCCCTGTCTTAGAGTTTATGAAGGCAATAGATAGTTATTGTTATAACCAAGTTATTTGAGAATTTGTTTTACTTTGAAAATCGCATGGTTAGGATTTACTGTGCCATATAAGACCATAGCAAGATTTATGTCATTTTATGCTATTCAGAAATAACTGTACCTTATATACTGACGAGTTGCTTCTAGTCTTCCTGGTCTTAGATTATAGGTGATTTAATACTTCAGAAAAAAATTCATTATTAGAAATCTATTAATTTAAGCCCAATGTTAAAATTCAATCAAGTCACAAATTTGAAACCTTAAGTGCTTTTATTGAAGGAATATATGCTCAGAACTGGGATCTATGCATAAAAACTTTGAGAGTTTCAATCTACTTTCCCCTCTCATATTGAGTAAATAGTGACTTGTAAGAGCATATGTTAATAGGAGTGTATATTAGCACCATCCCCATGATCAAAGGTCTGTCTTCCTACCCCCACTTCCCTATAATGGAGCTGAAAATCTACCCTCACTCTTTACTGAGTTTTATACTTTGGTGCAGTACTTCAAACTCTGTCAAATTTTACTTTGTGCTTCCCTTTCCAACTTCTGTTTATTCCATACTCATCTTTCTCTTTCTGACTTATCTCACTTAACATAATACCTTCTAGTTTCATCCAAGATGGGTCAGAGAAGGTGAGTTCATTATTTTTAACAGGCCATGGCCAGTGCGCCGCTATGTTCCATCGCTGGGGAGCCAGAGACGACCCGAACTGTCCCTGCGGCTACAGACAGACTATGACCCACATAGTCAACGACTGCCACCTCTCCAGATTCAAAGGAGGTCTCAAAACTTTACATCAGGCTCAACCTAACGCTGTTGACTGGCTACGGAAGAAGTGCAAACGCTAGAAGAAGAATAGCCTAGTAGTGTTCCATTGTGTATATATACCACAACTTTCTCACCCATTTGTCTGCTGTTGGGCACCTGGGTTTTTTCCAGGTTTTGGCTATTATGAATTGTGCTGCTATAAACATAGGTGTACACATATCTTTTTGAATGGGTGTGATTGACTCCTTAGGATATATTCCTAGGCGAGGAACTACTGGGTCATAAGAAAGGTCCAACAACAACAACAATAAAACAACAAGGGCAACAAAAGGGAATAAATAAATAAAATAAATATTTTTAAAAAATTAAAAAACACACACACACACAAAAAAAGATTAGCATTCCAATGAGTAGATTGAGGAAATCTGCTTTCATCTCTGTGCGTGGTCATCACTGAATATCTGAAAGCAACAAATAGGCAAAGGAAGGTAGATTCTTTCTCTTCTGGGATGTTTATCTTTTCTTACTCCCTGATATTAGAGCCCTTGGTTCTCATGCTTTTGCACTCTTGCTCTTTAACCCCTTGTGGATTCTCAGGTTTTTGGCTTCAAAGTGGGAGTTATACAACTGAGTTGCCTGGCTCTCAGATATTCAGACTAAATAGCATTTCATTTCCCCCTGAATTTTCATCATGGATAACAGCAAATAGTCAGACTTTTTGGCTTCCAGAACTGGATGAGAAATTGCATTCTAAATCCTACAGAGGGTCTTGGAGCAGAACTGGTGGCCCTGCAGTTATACAACTGATCGTCCTTTCCCATCTAGAACTATTCCAAGCTGTCACTATGAATGACATGTTGATCAGAGATAATGGTAGCAATAATTCTATAATTATTTTTTGTACTTCTAAATAACTCTCTTTGAGTTTTCAAGGATCCTTGCATGTTCTTACTCAAAATAGATTCATTAGTTATACCAAGATAAAGAAGGCTGTCAACAAACTACTGGCCATTGAGGTTTATAGAGTACAAGGTTAAATGGATATAGAAAAATACATTCACTTTTCTTCCTCTCCCAGGATAGATTCTGCTTCTTTAAACTCCTAGATGGCAGTTTTCATATCAGGTTTCTTCCGAGATCAGATGAGATCAGGCATGTTCAGGGTGGTATGGCCGTAGACTTCTAAAAGACAGTGGAGACAAACTTGAGGAATTGGGAGGGGAGGGATTCTTACCTTGGTGGGCTTACTCCTCCATGTAAATATTGTCATTAAGAGAGCAGCCAGTTCTTTGTCTCTCTCTGCCACCAAGGTTATTTTGAGGGTTTGATGAATACACTATTCCACTGCTCCTGACAGCCATTTGTTTATTTTTGCTAGAAATAAGAGATAGAGAAGGAGAGAAATAGAGAGGAGAAACATCTACACCACTGCTCCACTGATTGTGAAACTTAACCCCTGAAGGTGGGGACCAGGGCTTTAGCCTAGGTCCTTGAACCTAGATTATGCACCACCTGGCCTTTTTTTTTATTTATTTATTTATTTATTTATTTATTTATTTATTTATATTTATTTATTTTAAATCTGCCACTTGTAACTCCAGGCAAGAATATAATCCTGGTCATGCAGTCTCTGAATTAGGAGACATTCTTTATGTAAGTAAGGGTCTGTATGCTGGAAGAAAAAAAAATCATTTAGGTTACCTTGAAAAGATGAGATTGAGCAGGGAGATAGCATAATGGTTATGCAAAAGACTCATGACTGTGGAGCTGAACTCCTAGGTTCAATCGCCCACACCCCATAAACCAGAGTTGAGCAATGTTTTTTTGAAGGTAGTAATTTTAGCCATCTGGCTTAGACTCATGGAGGGATTTCAAGACACAATGGTAGTTCTACTGCCTCTACTAATAACTCTTTTGACTGACAGGAAGTTGTGTTCCCTGAATGCTATGCCTACTGATCCCCCTTGACAACACTGTATTTCTGTCTCTTCACCACTCATTCTCTTGCTTCTCTTCCTGAGTTTTTCTTCCTCTCTTTTCCATACAGAAAAACTTTCTCCTGGTAACAGCCACATAAATCCTCCAGCCTATGACAATTTTTTTTAGGTCACTTAGTCTCCATATCAAAATTGTAGTCACTCTGGTCATGTTACCACTGACCATCACAAAATGGGCTGCACTTGAACCTGGTGCCTTCTCCTCCCTGATGAACTCATCCTAGGGTGTTGAGTGGTTCAGAAAAGAGCTGTTGCTTCTCCAGCAGGGATGCAGGACAGGCAATTCCTACTGGCTTGCTCTGAAAGTGTCCAGCATGTAGAACAATGTAATTTTATTTATTTATTTATTTATTTACTTACTTACTTGTTTATTTCCTGCAGTGACATCTACTGCTTTGGGTGTCAACTGTGTTAAGAAAAATAATCTAAAACTTGAAATTGAAAATAAAATGGTCTCATGGTTTTAGAATGTCACACTGAACATTGCCTAGTAGGCCTGCAAAGCACTTTAGGAGAATGTACTTGTGTATGATTTACCACTTATTTTTTTATGATTGACTGGGGTCCAGACTCTGAACAGCACACAGTCACTTTGTTTGTAAATGATTGTAATCAGATACAAATGATTTTTTTCCTGTAAAAAGATTTTATTGCCCTGTAGACTATTAACCAACTGGGTCTTTAAATTAGCAAATTTATTTCTGTATGCCGTTTCTGATGTTCCTTCCAGACATTTACTTTTCACACTCTCTTCTGAAACAGCTTTATCATCCTCTAACCATCTCTCTCTCTCTTTTTTAATATTTATTTATTTATTTATTTCCTTTTGTTGCCCTTGTTGTTTTATTGTTGTTGTTATTGATGATGTTGTTGTTGGATAGAAATGGAGACAGGAGGGGAAGACAGAGAGGGAGAGAGAAAGACACCAGCAGACCTGCTTCACCACCTGTGAAGCATCTCCCCTGCAGGTGGGGAGCCGGGGGCTCAAACCCGGATCCTTGTGCAGGTCCTTGCGCTTCGCGCCATGTGCGCTTAACATGCTGCACTACTGCCAGACTCCCGAACCATCTCTTTTATAAAGTAAATGTATCTTGGATACACATTCTTTGTATGCTTATCTGCCAACTATATTTTTTAATTTCGAAAATATTTTGGTGTCCCAACCAGACTGACTGGGTGGGGGGGTTGTTTGAGAGTTAGTGGATCCAATCACCCAAACAGAAACTAAGTCAGAAGTAGAACTAGTGAAGTCAAATGAGGAAGCTCTGCCTAGTGCCACAGAAAGCTGAATGCCATTATACCAGCTTTTGAGTAAAGGAAAGATGATCATTTACTACTGTGCCAACCTGCAGTGGAAGTAGGAGTCATTACTCAGACCAGTGTCCCCTTTAGAGGACTAAAGGGAGTGAGAGGACAGTACAAACACAGCTGGATTTATGGACAAGCAAGAGGTCTTAGGTCTTCAGATCTTGCTTCCTGGGTCATGGTTTTCAGTAACTTCCTCCAAGAGTAAAGTCTAAAAATAACCTTTATTTAAAGGGCCAGGCCAGCAAGAATGAATGGGTGTGTGTCTCTGCTGTGAGAAGACTTAGAATCAACCTGATTTATCAAGCTCAGTCTCCCTCACCCCTGGTCACATCATACATCTTTTGGGGATCTTGGCTTCAGTAATAAAAGCTATAAAAACCACCAAAACTATAGCATTCATATTTCTCATTTCATGTTACTCAGTTGTATACAACATCTTCCCCCCACCCCCCCCCCCCCACCCCACTGCCAGTCTATATGCAGTGCTCTGCTTTGGTCTGGAGAATAGAGAGAATGTCAGAGAAACATTTGCAGCTCCTTTGTTTTGGGGCCCTTGGCAAAGAGAAGCAATCACAGGGGCAGGCAAAGCCCCTGGAAGTAGCAGTGCTGCCGACTGCCAAAAGCTTAATCACATGCTCCAAAGGCCTTGTGTTGAGATTACTTCCATGGCACTGGCAGAGAAACAGAGCTGTGCTTCTTGGAGTCAGCACTGACCCCTCATCTCCTGTGGAGACTGACTTCAGAAGAAGGATTATAGTGATGCAAAGGGGTTCATCCCCTCTAGAGGAACTGGCGATACTCATTGCATGATCTGTAGCTGAATTAAAAGTCAGGGGGAAGAATTCAACATTTTGTTCTGGCAAAATTGCTCACCTGGTTAGTGTGTCTGCTTTGTCATGGGCACAACCCAAGTTTGAGCCTGACATGCACTGCAATGGGGAAACTTCAGTGCTGTAGTAACTTCCTCTCTCTCTCTCTCTCTCCCTCTCACTCGCTCTTAATCTCCCTTTCTGTGTAAGAAATGGCCTCTGATCAATGGAGCCCGGGAAATGACAAAACAAACAAACAAGCAGCCACCACATAACCAAACAAACAAACAAACAAAAAAGAAATAACCCCAGCAGCATTTATATGATCAAGTTGGGAATTCAGTGTAAAGGAGTTGGCAATAATGAAAACAAGTGACAAACCTGAATAATTAGTCCACTCCACAGTTGCTTCTTCATACCTTGCAAATGTATCGTCATAAAAGATAATTACTGTTGACTGTAAACCATTAATCCCCCAATAAAGAAATTAAAAGAGAGATAAAAAGACAGACCTTGCAACCATAATGTTTAAGAAAAGACAGATTCCAGAAGCTTTTGAAACAGAACCCCTAAAGAACTGGAGTTAGTCTGTCTAATATGACTATTGTAGAAGGTGAAAACTAACTCCAACAATTGTTGTATGAGTCTGGAAAAATCAGAGCTCAAGACATCACCCCCACATGGAAGGAGCTATGGCATTGGATGAAGCTTCTGTGCTGTCATATCATTCCCTCTCTATTTATCTGTATATAAAGGCAGTCTACAAGTGGTAAAATTGCCTCTATCGAGGACCTGGCTGGTGAAGGGTTAAAGAATAGAGAGGGGCTGGACACTGGAGCACTAGGTTAAGCACACATTACATGAGCAAGGACTATGGTTCAAGTCCCCACCCCTACTTGTGGGAGGAATGCTTCATGAGTGATGAGGCAGGTCTATAGGTGTCTATCTTGCTCTCTCTGTCTCTACCTCTCTCCCTTCCTCAATTTATATCTGTCCTATCCAATAACATAGAAAGAAAAATAAATAAAATAAAATAAAATAAAAAGCTGCTGTAGCAGTGGATACCTTGTGCAGGTACCTAGCTCTAGCAATAACCCTGTGAGAGAGAGAGAGAGAGAGAGAGAGAATGCAAAGCTCTGTATCTGTTAAAGCTGATATTATCAATTTTCTAGAGTCTGTTGTTGCTGGGACTAGGAATTTCCCAACATATATCAGGCTTTTATATAAACACACATACACATACACACACACACACACACACACACACACACACACATGCATGCACACACACACACACATCAACCTATTTGACTCTAAGGACACATTTCTATGGATTTCTCTCAAGATTTTAATTAAGACCACATATATAGCACAAAGTTAAAAGCAATCTAAGAATTTAAGAACAAGGGCTTGCTTAATTATACATGAGATATTATTGAAGTATTAGCAATCCTGCATTCAGATGTTGGCCAGGAAAATATACAACAAATATGAGGCAATTTATAAAAATGGTATGTATAACATGTTTGCAATTTTAAAAACAAGCTGTGGGTACACTTACATCAAACTGTTGACAGGAAAAAAAGTCGTGCTTCCCTGCACTGTCAGGTGGAGAGCTTTCTTCCTCCCTTCCTTCCTTCCTTCCTTTCTTTCTTCCTTAATTTCTTTTTTTTTTTCTCCAGGGTTATTTCTGGGGCTTGGTGCCAGCACTATGAATCCACTGCTCCTGGAGGCTGTTTTTCCCATTTTGTTGCCCTTGTTGTGGTTGTTATTATTATTGTTGTTATAGCTATTGTTGTTGATGGGTAGGACAGAAAGAAATTGAGAGAGAAGGGGGAGACAGAGGGGAGAGAAAGACACCTGAGATCTGCTTCACCACTTGGAAGTGACCCCCCCTGCAGGTTGGGAGCTGGGGACTGAAGCTGAGATCCTTAAGCTGGTCTTTGCGCTTTGCACCATGTGCTTTAACCTGCTGTGCTACTGCCCAGCCCCCAGATGTTGCTTTCTTGGTCCCACCATGCAGGTTCTTCTCACTCTGCAACATCTGGGTTGTCCTTCTTGGTTCCATCTGGGAAGTTGTCCTCCCTTAACCCAGCTCGAAAAGGAATCACCTGAAAATAATTGTCTAAAAAATGTGAATGTCAGACTGACTAGAACCAGTTCTAGACCATGGGGAGTCTTAGTTGTATGACCATGTGCATGTGAGTGTATGTGTCAAACTACCCACCATTATGCCTTGGGCCTGCTATTACAACTTTGTCCCTGTGGTTGCACACTTTCCTTCTCTGTGTGTCATTCAGATTAAGCATTATCTTTGGACTTATTTTTGTCTGTGTAGAGATCAGTAGGACTGAGATTTCTGATGCACCAAACCTAGAAAAGGGATTATATAGCTGACTTAGCTTCTAAGAGCACCAGTAGACATTTATCTCTCTTTCTCTTTCAGATATCACTGGGGTTTCAATTATCTGGGTTCTATTTCTTTCAGATAGAGAAAGACACACACACACACACACACACACACACATGTCGGTGAGAGATATCACAGTATTAAAGCATCCCCCAGTGTGATGTGAGCTGGGCTTAAACATGGGTCATGCATGGACAAGCAAACCGTTCCTTCAACTCCTCTGTGAGTTATTACTCTCATATTCTGTCCTTGTGTTGAGGGACAGGAAGCACCTGGAGGGTACTACCCAGAAAATGGGAGTGGTGACAAATGTGGCTTGGAAAAATGGAGGCAGGGCTTGAATGTTAAAAGCTAGACCTGTGGGCTTCTCTAGTTCTCTCTGTCCAGATCATCATGTGAGTATTAACTCTCTCTCTCTCTGTGTGTCTTAATTTCTCTCTCTCTCTCTCTCTCTCTCTCTCTCATGTCCTAACATGTGAAGGTTCTCAATTTGCCCAAATAAAATTTAAAATTCCTGAAAATCATGCTCTTTCCTCAGTTCTTGTTGAGATAATGCATGATGAACTTTTTAAATTTTGGGGAAACAAGTGTCACCTCCATCTTTTCCCCCAGTACACTTGTAGGCCATGTCCTCTGTTTGGGACAAGTGCTCAGGTGCTCAGCTCATGCAGCTCACCTGGCCAGTTTGCCCTGATACATTCTGTCATAGGATCCCTTCTAAGTACCTTTCATTATTACCCACATCCTGCTCAGAGGAAAACCAGAAATTTCTTTTTGAACTCACAAATGGAAGAGGTTCCTCTGAATTTAGATATAGCCAAGGGTGAGGGAATCTTACCCCTTCTCCTCTGTCAGAGATGATTTTGCTCAAATTCTTGAAAGCTTAGGATAATTCACCCCAACCAGGCTGCTCTGCAGGGGACTGGCTGGCATGGCTGAAGCACAGCTGTTGTTGATTGAGAGATAAGAGGCACTTCATTGTTCCGCTAGGAGAAGCATGGAGAGTCCATTCTCCACCCTGCGGGAAGTGATAGAGCCCTGAGCTAACCCAGGGCAGACACTGGAGTAAGAGAAAATGAAAAGAGGCAAATGGAGAAGGAGGTCTGTCAGGGTAGATCTTTTATTCTGTGGACCACACAGAGTTGGGACACACCAAGACAGTTAGAAACCTGCTTCTGAGAGCTTTCTTTTATTTCAGGTAGGGATTCCAACAAGGGTCAATGATTGGATTTAACTGCAAAGTGAACCTTCTCTTACCCTTTTCTGGTTTTGGACAATTTGCCACAGAGAGTACCTACTGGAAGGAGGGGTTTCTGACAGGGCACATGTAATCAGACAAGGCAGAAACAAACCTAGAAATGCAGTCTTTTCCTGAGAGAGGTGGAATTTTATACAACCTAATAACCAGGATACAAGAGGTGAATAGTTCTGGTATTTTCCTGGTCAGGTTTGAGCAGAGCAAATGTTGGGGATGAAAGCTGTTTCATGGATCCCATGGTCTGATTTTATTGGGGGAGGATTAGGATCATTGGATTGACCTTCCCGTGGTGCATCCCGTGAGTACCCATTCATTGGGGAAACTGACGATCCTTCCTAGCCGACTGAATCCACATGGATCCCAGTCACTTTCAAAGCCATTAACTGGCTACGGAAGAAGAGCAAACGCTAGAAGAAGAAGGATCAAAAAGTCCTGAACCCCTTCTCCACTGGGATTGAAAACTTTTGTGACCAGGACCCTTTGTTTTTGCCAGTCACTGAAAGGGAGGAGAATTTAGAGAATGTCTGAAGAGGAAATCAGGCCTTTTTTTTTTTTTTTTTTAAAGATTTTATTTATTTATGAGAAAGACAGGAGGAGAGAGAAAGAATCAGACATCATTCTGACACATGTGCTGCCTGGGATCAAACTTGGGACCTCATGCTTGAGAGTCCAAAGCTTTATCACTGTGACACCTCCCGGACCACTCAGGCCTTTTGTTTCCCTTACCATGAGGGGAGAAAAAAGGACATCAGAGATGTAGGTGTTTTAGGGTAGCTTAGGGAAAGCAGCACCTCTCTGCCTACACTGGCAGGAAGCCAGGAGAAAGGACCAGAGGCAGGGCCCAGAAGTGCCACATGCTGTACCAGCCCTCCCTTCCTACCTGGTTGCAAAGGCCACAAAACGCAGATGGATGCAGAGGGGAGCAACTGAAGATAAAAGTCTAATTTATGTGATATTAGAATAGCTGTTCTTGCCCTTTTGTTTGCATTATTGGCTTGGAATACCTTGTTCCACCCTGACACCTGGAGCTTCTGTTTGCCTTCCTTTTGGATGTATGTTTCCTGGAGATGCAGAATAAATGGATCTTACTTTTTTTTTCTTTTTTAAAAAATTTTTATTTCTAAAAAGGAAACACTGACAGAAACCATAGGATAAGAGGGGTACAACTCCACACAATTCCCACTGCCAGAACTTTGTATCCCATCCCATCCCCTGATAGCTTTCCTATTCTTTATCCCTCTGGGAGTATGGACTCAGGGTCATTATGGGGTGCAGAAGGTGGAAGGTCTGGCTTTTGTAATTGCTTCCCTGCTGAACATGTGTGTTGGCAGGTCAATTCATACTCCCAGCCTGTCTCTCTCATTCCTTAGTGGGGCGGGGTTCTGGGGAAGAGGGGATCCAGGACATATTGGTGGAGTAGTCTGTCCAGGGTAGTCTGGTTGGCATCATGTTAGCATCTGGAACCTGGTGGCTGAAAAAAGAGTTAACATATAGAGCCAAACAAACTGCTGGTCGATCCATACTCCTAGCCTGTCTCTCTTTCTCTAGTGGGGCAAAGCTCTGGGGTACCAGGACACATTTGTAGGGTTGTCTGTCCAGGGAAGTCCAGTTGACATCATGTTAGCATCTGGAATCTGGTGGCTGAAAAGAGAGTTAACATATAGAGCCAAACAAATTGTTGACTAATCACGAACCTAAAGGCTGGAAAAGTTCAGATGAAGAGTTAGGGGATCTCCATTTTGTAGATAGTTAGTAGTCCTATTTTAGTTATATTCCAAAGAACATCTAGAACCTGGTGGCTGAAAGAAGAGTTAACATATAAAGCCAAGCAAATTGTTAAACCTAATGGGTCTTACTTTTTTAAAAAAATTTTTTAAATATTTATTTTCCCTTTTGTTCCACTTGTTGTTTTATTGTTGTGGTTATTGATGTCGTTGTTGTTGGATAGGACAGAGAAATGGTGAGAGGAGGGGAAGACAGAGAGGGGGAAAGAAAGATAGACACCTGCAGACCTGCTTCACTGCCTGTGAAGCAATTCCCTTGCAGGTGGGGAGCGGGGGGCTTGAACCGGGATCCTTACACAGGTCCTTGTGTTTTGTGCAAAGTGCACTTAACCCGCTGTGCTGGGGGCCAAGGCCTTAGCTAAGTCTCTCACATAGCTAGTGAGCGGACATTCCGACTATTGGAACTGAGATTACCATCTAGCTGTTTGGAAAGCTGCTCACCCACCTCCCTCCCCCACTCCCTTAGCAGAACTTCCTCCTTGTTTGTGTTTATATTGAGGCTGTAAAATAAAATTTTCAGAGCTTGATCAGACCTCCTGTCTTGCTCTCATTCTTCATGTCTCTTGTCCCCTCCATTATCTTGCCCCCTACCCTAGGTTTCCGTCGATAACCCCGCAGGCTGGGGCACCGCTGTGCTACCATCTGACTCCCAATGGGTGTTACTTTTCAGTCCATTCAGTCTGAATTTTTTACTGCGAATTGATGTCATTCACATTTAGGGTGATTATTGATAAATGTGGTTTGCTTATAGCCATTCTGGTTTTTGTTTTGAGGTTGCTTTATGTTCTCTTTTCCTGTTTGTTGTTTTATGTGGAGGGTTTTCTATAATGCTCTTGCCTACTACATATGTTTCCTATTTGTCTTTCTGCTGTATTTCGTTTTGTGTTTTTCATGAATATTGTGTCTAACTTACAATGTCTACAAAAGTCTTTTTCATGTTGGCCTTGGTTTACCAACATTGGACGTTGTTGCTCTAATTTGCTCCTATTTCTGTGTCTGGTTTTTCCTGTTGTTGTTGTGTTCCTGGTAATATTCTAATGCTGATCATCTCAATAAAAGTTGAGATTCCTTTAATTCTCATTTTCACGTGAGATTCCTCTCAGTATTTCTTGCCAGGCAGGGTTGGTAGTGGCAAATTCCTTAAGTTTCTAAATATTTGAAAATATATTTATTTCTCCCTCATATTTAAACTATAATTTATCAGAGTACAGAATTAGTGGCAGGAAGTTCTTATCTTTTTATTGTTGTAATCATTATTATTATTGATGTTGTCATTGTAGTTGGATAGGACAGAGAGAAATGCAGAGAGGATAGGAAGACAGAAAGGGGGAGAGAAAGACACTTGCAGACCTGTTTCACCACTTGTGAAGCGACTCCTCTGCAGGTGAGGAGCTGGGGGCTGGAACCGGAATCCTTACACCGATCCTTGAGTTTTGTGCCATTTGAGCTTAACCCACTGTGTTACCGCCCTGCTCCCTAGGAAGTTCTTATCTTTTAATGTTTTTTTTTTTTTTGCCTCCAGGCTTATCGCTGGGGTTTGGTGCCAGCACTACGAACCCACAGTTCCTGGGGACTGTTTCTTTTCTTACAGTTTTTATTGGATAGGACAGAGAGAAATTGAGAGAGGAGGGGAAGACAGAGAGGGGAGAGAAAGATAGACACCTGCAGACTTGCTTCACCGCTTGTGAATTGACTGCCCCCCCCCCATAGGTGGGGGATGGGGGGCTTGAACCAGGATCCTTGCATGGGTTCTTGGTTTTCAAAGTCTGTGCGCTAAAGCCTGGCCCCATCTTTTAATATGTTGAATAGGTCATTCCACTCCATTTTGCCCCTAGGGTGATGAGAAATCTCATGGTTCTGCCTTTGTAAGTGACTTTTTCCCTTCTCCTGGCAGCCTGAAATATTTGTTCTTTCTCCCTGGTTTTGAATAGTTTTTCAAAGATGTGTCTTGCTGTGTATCATTCTGGATTCAAGAATTCTGCATTAACATGTGCATTAACATTCTTGGATTTATATATTTTGAACATTGCTCAGGTTTGGAAAATTCTCTCTTAAAATTTCTTTGAATATATTCTCTACTCCATTCTCTCTCTTCTCCTTCAGAGTTCCAAATGTCTTTCTTCCTTCCTTTCTTTCTTTCTGTCTTTCTTTTTGTTTTTTAAAGGAGACACAGACATGGGTTTTCTTTTTCTTTAAAAAATTTTTTATTATCTTTATTTATTTATTGGATAGAGACAGTCAGAAATCAAGAGGGGAGGGAGGGATACAGAAGGTGAGAGACAGACACCTGCAGCACTACTTCACCACTTGTGAAGCTTTTCCCCTGCAATCCAAATGTCTTTCTGATGGAGTCTGCTATTTCATTGAGGAGTGCTTAATTTTTCCTAAAACTTTCCTAAGGGTTTTAAATTCAGAGTGTGATGGTTGTATCTTCTACTGTTGATATTCTATCCTCCACGTTATTAAGTCTATTTCTGAGGTCTCTTACCTCAACCTTAGTTGCATTCAAAGTGTCCTTTGGACCCGAAAGTTCTGCTTGGAGTTTTTTTTTCTGTACTTTGTAATTTTTATTTATTTTTTTTTTTTGTAAAATGATGACTGAGTTCTTGAATCTTAACTTTAGCCTCTTGAATTGATTTCATAACGAGTCATCTAAACTCTATCTTTGTCAATTTTCTAGATCTGTGTCTGTATGATCATACAGGATATGGGTTTTCTGTCATGGCTGTCTGTGTATTTCTCAGTTTCCTTAGTTAGTGTGGATTTTGTTGTTGTGCCAATAGGAGGCTCTGTGGCTATGGTGCTTGATTTCCTTGTTTATATATCTTGGTGAGTCAGGGGAGATTTTATCCTGAGTTTCTGGGCTGGTTCTGGGACCTTGATGTCAATATAGGTTCTTTGGTTGCAGTTCCAGTCTCTGTGGAGCAACAGCAATGGAGATTCAAGTTTGTAAGTTGGTGAGTTTTTAGGTAATTTTTTTAAACAGTTTTTGTTGCTAAAACTTGGACCTGGAAGTGGTGTGCCTCAGCTGCCAATCTAATTTGGTGCCTGCCATCTCTGAGCACTGGTTTTTAGTCCTGGGAACCTCTCACTTACTCCCTTTCCATTCATAAGCCACATGAGTCTATACTCACTTGTGGCCTACATGACTGTCTTATCTTTTTTTTCCCTTTATTTTTAACAGTAATTTATTTAATTCTGACCCAGAAGTGGTGAGCCTCAGCTGCCAAATTCCAAGTCTTGTGGCAGCAGTCCAAAAGTATGACCTTTATTATTTTTTTCCCCTTAGAATTGCCCCCACAGCCATTTTTCTGTCCATGAGCCACACATGGTGTTTGTACTCACCTGTGGCTTGGTGAGTTTTGGAAGATATCCTGGTCATGTTTTGTTGAGTTTTCAGGTTATTTTCATTGCTTTCCCTAGTTGATTGGGAGAACAAAATGCAGCTGCTGCTACTCCACAGCCATGTTTCCAGAAGTCCTCCATTCATTTCTTTTTTCTTTTTTTTTTTTTAAATTTCTTTATTGGGGAATTAATGTTTCACATTCAACAGTAAATACAATAGTTTGTACATGCATAACATTTCTCAGTTTTCCATATAACAATACAACCCCCACTAGGTCCTCTGTTATCCTTCTTGGATCTGTATTCTCCCCACCCACCCACTGTAGGACTATGTGAAAGCTTGGTAGAGCTTAGGGGAACTCTCCCATCCTTGGATGGAGGTCTGGAAAGACACCACACTTGTTAGCCTCTCTCCTTATAGAGATGAGCCAACAGGGGAAAGTCTCCTAGACTCAGTTTCTCTTTGTTAGTCTTTCAAGCTCACAGAAAGCCTACAAGCCTCTCACACTTAGTTCCCCCTGCTAGTAGGCTAAATGGCTGCCTGCTTTAGGGTTCACTCAAAGCTCACACATCCACTTCACCTTTTGATCATAAAGATGAACACACTCTATCATACTCCCCCGCCAATACCAGGCAATGAGACCCCATATTCTATTTCCTTGTGCCTTCTGATATCTTTGATTTACATCAATTTTTGATTTTCTTCTTCTCTACCTCATCTACTGGTTTAAACCCTATGCTTCTCTCAAATACCTTTGGATAATTAACTCACCTGCATCATGGAGACTAATCATTTTGACCTTATTTATTTATTTATTTATTTTTATTTATTTTTTAATATTTATTTATTCCCTTTTTGTTGCCCTTGTTTTTTAATTGTTGTAGTTACTGATTTCATCGTTGTAGGCTAGGGCAGAGAGAAATGGGGTTTTGCGCCACCTGCGCTTAACCCAGTGCGCTAACGTTCAACTCCCTTGTTTTGACGTTTATGTATCTCGTCAATTCTTGTCATACCAACCCCCCTACCATAGGGGCAAGCTGACCTTTAAGAAACCTGTAATTTCTGACATATGTGAAAAATGTTCTTTGTTTAAGTCAGTATAAAGGCCTGTGCCCTTCTCCAAATAAACAAATGTTTGTACCAGAATGTTCCCCAATGCCTCTTTCTGAGGCATGCAGCCTCTAGAGCAGGGGAGGAAGGGTTGGAGGCTTACCCCCTGGTTGGAGCCACTTCATGTGAGCCCCAGAAACCTACCCCAGAATCTTTTACTTTGGTGCAATATGCCAATTAAGGTTTAGGTTATACTTGTGTTTTGTTTTCTGATCTTGTTTTTCAATTTCTGTCTGAGAGTGAGATCATACCATATTCATCCTTCTGTTTCTGACTTAATTCACTTAACATGAATTTTCCAAGGTCCATCCAAGATCGGCTGAAAACGGGTGAAGTCACCATTTTTTACAGCTGAGTAGTATTCCATTGTGTATATAGACCACAACTTGCTCAGCCACTCATCTGTTGTTGGACACCTGGGTTGCTTCCAGGTTTTGGCTATTACAAATTGTGCTTCCAAGAACATATGTGTACACAGATCTTTTTGGATGGATGTGTTGGGTTCCTTAGGATATATCCCCAGGAGAGTAATTGCAGGATCATAGGGTAGGTCCATTTCTAGCCTTCTGGGAGTTCTCCAGACTGTTCTCCACAGAGGTTGGACCAGTTTACATTCCCACCAGCAGTGTAGGAGAGTTCCTTTGACCCCACACCCTCTCCAGCATTTGCTGCTGTTACCTTTTGTGATGTATGACATTCTCACAGGAGTGAAGTGGTATCTCATTGTTGTCTTGATTTGCATTTCTCTGACAATCAGAGTCTTGGAGCATTTTTTCATGTGTTTCTTGGCTTTTTGGATTTCTTCTGTGGTGAATATTCTGTCCAAGTCCTCCCCCCATTTTTGGATGGGGTTATTTGTTGTCTTGTTGTTGAGTTTGGCAAGCTCTTTATTTATGTTGGTTATTTATGTTGGTTATTAAACTCTTGTCTGATGTATGGCATGTAAAGATCTTCTCCCATTCTGTGGGGGATCTCTTGGTTTGGGTAGTGGTTTCTTTAGCTGTGCAGAAGCTTTTTAATTTTATGTAGTCCCATAGGTTTATGCTTGTCTTAGTCTTCTTTGTAATTGGATTAGTTTCATGGAAGATGCCTTTAAAATTTATGTGGAAAAGAGTTCTACCAATTTTTTCCTTTAAGTATCTGATAGTTTGTGGTCTAACATCCAAGTTCTTGATCCACTTGGAATTTACTTTTGTATTTGGTGAAGTATAGTGGTTCTGTTTCATTCTTCTGCATGTTTTAACCCATTTTTCCAACATCATTTGTTGAAGAGACTCTGCTTTCCCCATTTAATAATCTGGCCACCTTTCTCAAAGATTAGATCTCCATATGTGTGGGGGCTTACTTCTGGGCTCTCAATTCATGTTCTATTACCAAGCAGTTTTGATGACAAAGGCCCTATAATACAATTTGAGATCTGGAAGTGTGATGCCTCTGGTTCTGTTATTTCTTCTCAAGATAGTTTTGGCAATTCTAGGTCTTTTCTGGTTCCAGATAAACATTTGTATCATTTGTTCTGTTCTCCTAAAAAATGTGGTTGGGATCTTGATGGGGATAGCATTAAATTTGTATATGGCTTTGGGTGGTATATTCATTTTGATGATGTTAATTCTTCCGACCCATGATCATGGAATATCTTTCCACTTTTTTGTGGAGAGTACATGGCTTATAAGCTTTTTTGAGCTTTCTCCCATCTGAGCTGTCTCCCACATAAATTTAGAAAAGGTATCAATTGAGACAAATAAATATTTTTGTTTGCCAAAGTTGAGTAAGTGGGTGACATCTATTTTCCAAAGAGTGTTCACTTTTAAGCCTCGAGGGTTAACCCCAAGAGTTTGAACAGCAGATGTCTTGATTAGACCTGCACAGGAGGAGCATGTAGCAAGAATATGTCTCAACTGTGCCAGAGGAATATCGGGAAGTTGAGCTCGAAGGCCTTTAAGATTAACATGAGTTAAAGAATGGAAGTCAGCAGGATTAGCAACAGAGGGTAGGAGAATTCCTGTGGAGGTGAGGCTATCAGCTGCAGCAGTCCCTTCAGACAGGGGACCAGGAAGAGGACTGTGGGAACGAAGGTATTGAACATACAGTGGTTGAGTTCGAGAACAGAGCATAGAGGCAATTTGAATTAACAGAGGAGAAAGTAGGTTGTCATCAATTCTCACATAAGAATGAGCAAGCCATGGAAGTAAGTTAACAATATACACACCGTCAGAAAAAAGGCTGAAGGGTTCTGGTACAGCTTTTAAAGCTGGGAAAACAGCATAGAGTTCTTTCTACTGAGGGAAATTATCAGGAAGCTGAGTAAAGAGAGAGTGGGACATTGTTTATCTGGATAATATACAAGGGCAGCAGCTCCCTTCTTGCCAACATCAGTAAAAATTTTAGGAGCAGAGGGGATGGGATCTTGAGAGAAAATTTAGGTACCAGTAAAGGCAAAAGAGGTAAAGAAGCTGTCCATTTATTAGAAGGAAAATGATTATCTAATTGTCCTGGGAAATCCATTAAGCTTATGGAAAAATGGAAGTGGTGGTGTTGAAGGCATTCTGTATCTGTGAGAGAAAAGGAATAACAATTGAATCAGATTCTTTTCCTAAGACCTGTATTGACCTGTTTCTTCCTTGGTGGATCATAGACTCCAAGGCATCAATTTCGGTGAGAAATCTTGGAGCTCCCCCTACTGGCATATGAAGCCATTCGAGAACACCATGACTCTGGTATATAGCCCCACCATGGTAGGGGAAGAATTAAAAATCAAAAGACTTACAGGAGAGGAGGGGGAGAACCTAACGAGGTGCATGTCCTGGAATGCCTGATTAACCCTTTCTAGCTCTAAGGAGGCTTCGGGAGTTAATGTACACTTTGAGGAGGGTTGTTTGTTTCCTTTTAACAGATCAGCATTGGAGGAAGCTAGTGGGGAGATAAAGATATTGCCTAAGCCAATTTAAATTTCTGAGAAAGCTTTGTAAAGAAGCAATAGTGAGATTAGAAGGAAAAGTAACACAAGGTTTTAAGGGACAAATCTGTGTTAGAGAAATCTCTGAGCCTAAGAAAGATATTGGAGGAATTAATTGTACCTTCTCAGGAGCTACATTAAGACCATTTTGCTTTAAGGTGGGGATAAGTAATTCACATAGGGCAGAGAGAACTGAATCTAATTTCCCCCATATTAAGACGTCATCTATATAATGAAAAACCTTAAGGCCCTTATGAATATATGGAAAAAGGGGAGCTTTAACATCCTCTTAACAAATAGTGGGACTATTGGCCATGCTCTGGGGCAGTACCACTGATTCAAATCTATTGGCAGGGCTGGCATTAGAAGGAACAGAGAAAGCAAAACTTTTACAATCTTGTGGGTTCAAGGGAATAGAGAAAAAACTATCTTGAATATCTATAGCAATTATTGGAATTTGCATGGGAATTGTAGAAGTGAGAGGCAAACCACTTTGGGGGGAGCCCCAGACCTGCATGGTTTTATTAACCATATAGAGGTCTTGGAGGAGGTGCCATTTTCCCGAGTGTTTTTAATCACAAAACAGGGGTTTTCCACGGGCTCCTGGAATGAAAAATATGTCCCAAGGACAACTGCTCTTGAACAAGTTCCTTTAAGATTTCTAGTTTCTGGGAGTTGGGCTGTAGCACAGCGGGCTAAACGCAGGTGGCGCAAAGCACAAAGACTGGGATAAGGATCCCGGTTCGAACCCCGGCTCCCCACCTGCAGGGGAGTCGCTTCACAGGCGGTGAAGCAGGTCTGCAGGTGTCTATCTTTCTCTCCTCCTCTCTGTCTTCCCCTCCATCTCTCCATTTATCTCTGTCCTATCCAACAACAACAACAACAACAACAACAACAACAATAATAACTACAACAATAAAACAACAAGGGCAACAAAAGGGAAAAAATAAAATAAACATTAAAAAAAAAGATTTCTAGTTTCTCCCTAGGTAAAGGCTACAGATCTACCCAGACAGGCTTGTTAGAAAGCCAATCTAAGTGGGGAGTTCTGTAACGAACAGTGGCAGTTAGTATTGGGGGTGCTGGTTAGGTCTAGAAGTCTCATGGAGGTGAGAGTGACACCTTGCAGAAGTGGTGTCTGAGGACAATACTCCCTCAAGAGATTCCAGAAAATCTCTGCCTAATAAGTTGGTGCTAATGTCGGCTACTAAAGGATGAAAACATCTGGTATTGCCACCAGGGTCTTCCCACAGAAGCAAATCTCACATTAGGAAAGCTTGCATTAATGCTCCTATGCCATGTAGGCGTGGTCCTGGAAGGAGTTCCCAACTCGGAGGAACCTCCGCTTGCCTTGTCTGCCCCTGTTATCTATCAAGCATTTGAAAGGAATTTTATCAATCTTTACAGTCATAGTAGGGTGTCCCCTCTCTAAAACAGGGGTGGTCCACAAAATATCAGGCTTTGAATCCGCGCCATTCACTTGCTCCAGCCAGCTATTTTTATGCTGGGAGTTCCCACACATCATGCTCTCCCCCTCCTGCTCACCCTATGCTATTGTTACATGGAGTGGTGGGGGGAGTGACAGGTTGGGTCCCAGGCTGGGCTCTTGTTTATGGAACAGAGGTGTGGCACTGAGCGTGTGATCTGCTTGACTCACTCTTGAAAGCGGGGTTGAGAGATGTCCTATGCCTAGTTTAAATCCCTGTTTAGCTCTAAATTCAGCAGGGGCATGCCATCCCTGTGAGTTTTAGAATGGCAGTCCCTTTTGAGATGATAGCCTCTCTTGCACCTTGGACAAAGCATCCAGGTCCTCTGGCTCCCTGACTGGAAGTGGGGTCACAGTTTATTTTTTGAACATTGGTTACGCCAATATCCTTGGCAACCGCACTGAAAGCAAGCCCCCTTTTGCTTATCTAGGGAGGCTGCAAAGGCCTGTGTCATAGTGGTTGCCTGATGAGAGCTTGATCCGATCTCCTGAGTTGCTATAATCCAGCGGTCTGGATGTTCATCTTTTAATGCAAGGCACGTCCGACCAAAGTCTGGTATCATTCTGTCCCAGATTATGGATTTTAATAAAAGTCGGCGGGCATCTGAGTCAGAAATTTTTCTTTCTAAACCTGATTGCACTCTAGTTATGAACTTGGTTAGTGATTCATCCGGCTCCTGGCAGAGGGAGAGAATAGGGGTGGGATTTTCCCCTGTAGGGGGCATTAGCCTGTCCCAAGCCAGCAAGGCACAGAAGCGCACCTGGTCAAAGTAACTGGGTGGAAACCTGGCCTCTGCCTGTTGAATTCCGGTTCCCAAATGACCCATTCCAAACAGAGCCTCAAAATCCCACTCAGGATGATTCTGGCTATCTCACCAGGATTGCTGTAAACATTCATCTCTAAAAAATGCTCCCCATTGAAGGAAGAGTGGGTCTGGGAGCATAGTGCAAGCTACATCCCTCCAGTCTTGGGGAGTGTTAAGGTTCTGGAGAAGGCTTTGTAAGATAGATCTGGTCCATAGAGGATGAATATCCTCTTTAACAGCCTGACGAAGTTCCTTAATATCTGTGGAGGAATATGGGTACCACATATGAGGTCTCTGTCTATTGGAGGTAACGTTTATCGGGAATGTGTGGACTTGCTCTGGAGGAAAAGCTCTGCCATGAAGCTGGCAAAGGTATTCTGTGTCTGATAGTGGTGTAGCAGCAGGGGAAGGAGCTGCAGAAGTGGTGGCAGCAGCTGGAGATGTGTCTGCCAAAAAGGGAGCTGCTGGGTGAAATGCAGAGGGCTTAAGGTGGGTCAGGATCGGGGCAGGTTTTGCTTTCTCTAGAAAGCATGGATGGTGCTGGGCAAGTAGAATGACCATCTCCTTTAAATCTTGGATTGCAGACTCAAGGTCCCTTAGACTGGGGCCTTTTCCCAAATTAGAGTTGACACTCTTTGCCAGGGAAGTCTTAGTGGGAAATTCCATGGTCCTTTTAGGAGAGGGCCCTGCATATCTCCTGAAAGCTGCGATCATGGTTAAGAGGAACCAAGGTGTGGCCCAGAGCAAAATTTCACAGAGACAGAGAAACTGTCTAGCAAAAAGGAGTAGGTTATTTGGGAATCCTCTTGATAAGGAGGAAGGTTGCCCATGACAGAGGGGTCTCAGGAAAATAAGAGGGAGAAAAAGAACCATAGTGCCTTTGTAAACACAAGCCTGCAGAGAGCCAAGTGGCAGTGTACTTACCTGGATGTCTTCGTACATCTGCTGTGTGTGAAGCCAGGGGGATAGGCCCCATGTTGGTGCGCCAGATGCTGGGCTAGCGTGGAGGTGCCTCTTCCCGGGTATGTACTCTCTGGGTTGGAGAGAAATTGACCCGAGCCAGCCTGGGCTGCTACTCACTCAGTGACACAGAAGAGAGAGTCTCGAACTGGTGGTGGAGTGGTAATGCAATGTCTTTATTGATCAGAGAGACAACACTTTTATAGGATAGAACTGGAAGTGGCAAGTCAGAAACGGAAATGGCTAGGAAAGGGGGTGGAGAAAGGCAAAAGCAGGCTGGGAAGGTAGAAACTTCCTTAGCAACTGTTGTAAGGGTTTTAATGGTGGGATTAATGTTACCCTGCAGGCAGGGAGGGTCTTAAAGATAGATCAAAGGAATGGGGTGGGTGGGGATCTTTCAGGCAAACAGTGATTATGTAGATAGGCCATATATCAGGAATACAGGGTGCTTTTTGAGTCCTCATAATTATCCAGCAGTCTCTAATTAGTCCTCAATCTTGCTAATTCTGTCTTCAGCCTCATTGATTGTATTCTCTCTCCCCTCCACTGTTTTCTGGAGTTCACCTATTTTGTTACCCTGTCTGATACTGTTTTAGCTTGTTCAGCTAGTTGTATTCTTAGCTCAGCTATTTCTGCTTTCAGCTCTCTAATAACCTTGAGATAATTAGTGATTTCTTCCAGAGTCTCATTTGTTGTCTCTGTATTTCTCATGACAATTCTTTCAAACTCTTTACTCACTCCTGTGATTATTTCCTTAGCTAGTGTTTTGATGTTGACTTCATTATTTTGTGCTTCACCCTTTGGGGGGCTTTTATCTGGACTCTTGTCTTGGTTCATTTCTCCAATATTTCTTGTTGATTTAACCATTTTATATATTATCTTATGAGTTCCCTCTCTCAGTACTTTTCAAATTACTGATCACTATTACCTGTATTGACTTGTGTCTAAGTAAGGTAATTAAAGGGTTTACAGTTCTGGAAGTTAACAGTTGTTTCAATAGTATTTTAATCCCTGATTTGGAGCTCAGTGGCTTAAAAGTTTTTTTGTGCTTTTTCTTTCCTGTAAGCTATGGTAGCCTAAGGGCTTTTAAACTATAAGTAGGGTTCTTAGCTTAATCACTGACTGCTAACCAAGAGATAAAGCAGGGTGTGGCAGAGATAATCCAGTGGTTATGCAAAGAGCCCCACCACTATGCCACCGGGGTATAGGTCTTCTCCTGAGTTTCCTGGTTAGTTCTCTGTCCCTTGGTGTCAGCTCAGGGCCTTCCTGCTGCTGCTCCAGATTCTGAGGGCAGTAGCAATGGAGACTCAGAGTTGCACTTAGTGAGTCTCCGGGGAGTCCTCTTCTCCCTTCAGCTGTCCCCTTGTTGGTGGAACAGACTGGAGGTGGTATCTCAACTGATAAACTGCCGGACTGTTACCAGCCACTTAGTCTGTCCCTAGGCTCCTCTCTGTCCACCAGCTACATGTGTTTGCACTCATCAGTGATTTGGTGGTTTCCTGAAGTCCTGTCTTGTTTTGGTACCAGGTGGTTTCCTTTGGTATTCCTAGTTGATCCAGGAAAGGAGAGTAGAGAAACAGATCTGCTGCTGCTCATAGCCCCACCTCCAGAAGTCCTTAGGAAGCCTTTTTTATTGATTCATTTCTGTTAATCACTTCTTTGCATTCTTGTGTGAGCAAGGGCATGATATGGATCATCAATATATTTTTTTCTTTTTTGGTTGGGTGATAGAATGAGCAAAGAATGTGAAATTCCATGTTTGCTTCCATGTTTGATCTGATTTAGACTCCTTTATCTGGGGAATAATTTGTTTTCTTGAATCTGTCATCTGGCTTCTTTTGTTTTTAATCCATGTAGTCAGTGAATTTTATGAAAATGACTGGAAAAAAAATTCAATAAGACCAGCCAAGGGAAAATTTCCATTAAAGGACACTGATGCCCAGTCTGTTCAACTACGGGCTCCAAATATTGAGATTACCTCTAGTCTTTGCCTATTTGAATAATAGTGCTCAGAAATGGACTAGCAGTCTGGCTTAACTGTAACTCTATGATATTAAATGCCCACATATTGACATTTGAGTGATTAATTAATTAAGCAGTTAAGTCAAGGTACATGGTTTATGTCATGCAAAATAATCATCTCCATGGAGTCTTCAAAGAATTGAGTAAGTCCATATTGAGTCAGCATAGTCCTTTTAACTGATTAATTATTTTTGCACCATGACTATCACTGTGTGCTTAGTGACTGAATAACCAGCCCACCACTTCTGGTAGTGATATTTTTCTTTCCTTTTGATAAAATATATATATATATAGAGAGAGAGAGAATAGAGAGAGAGAGAGAGAGAGACTGAGAGGGAGGGGGAAGTAGAGAGAAAGAGAGACACATGCAACTTTGCTTCACCACCAGTGAAGCTTCCTTTCTGCAGGTGGGGATTGAGGATTTGAACCAGAGTCTTTGCACATTGTAATTTATGTGCTCAACCAAATGTGCTACTTGTGGCCTTGTGTCAGAGTAGTCATTCTTGAATACTCTCATGATACCTTAATGATTAAAAAAGACCCCCACTTTTGAAATATTGAATGGAGTTAGTCTCCCTGTGTTCCTCTTGACAATTGAAGATGGAGCCTAAGAAGGCAGATTCAACTCTTAGGCAAATCTGTTAATTCTACTGCATAAAAGAAAGCTGGAGAAAAGAGAGAACACTTTTCCATTTGCTGCTTATTGGCTTGTTTATATTGATTTGGGAAATGGGATAACTTTGTGTACCTTGGTTGCAGCTGGTGGAAAAAAGCATCATTTTATATTGTACCTCAGAAGTAAACAACTTTTGAACCTACATAAAAATAATTTAGTGGGTCTGCCTCTTCTGGGAACATTCTTTGCCACTGAAACTCCAGTTCCATTAATATATGTGGATAATGCTGATATTAGTTTATGGTGAGTACCTGTCAACCCTGTGTTTATTAGTACAACCCCTGGGCTTTCTTATAGTTCCATAAGGTGATGAAAATAGCTTCAACAGGAGGGCCATATATCCAGCTTGATGAATCTTTAAAAAAGCAAAACACTCTCTGCTGGGCTGTCAACTCTTTCTCAAGACAGAGGCTAGTTGAAAGGGCCTTCCTAGCATCAGAGCTTATTCAGAGGCAGTAATGACCCCTCTGCTGATGCCAGTGAAGCTCTGAATTCTGATGATGTTGGAATCATCCTGACTTCTAGGGCCAGTTCTCTGTTGTAGAGCCAGTTTTTGCCTACCTTCTCATGTGACTCTTTCACTATATGACTTTGAGGTGAATCCCCATCCTTCCACTCAGTATGCTTGCTCTCAAGTGGTGCAAAAGGAATAAAATATTCATCAGCAACTTGAACCTGAAACAAATGGTCACTTGAAGTGTTCACTGTATGGTGGCCATGTATATTGTCAGCACCTGCTGTGATTTAAATCACATTCTCCTTTTAACAACTATGAAGCAGGTTCTGCTGGTATTCCTCTGTCACAGGAGAAGGAGGTGAACTAATGAGAGATTCGGTCACTTGTCCAAAAGCACATGGTCAAAGTGAGAGCATAGGTAGTCTCACAGAACCTGGGATTCTCCTGAGTCCCTGCTTTGTCTGCTTGATGAGCAAATATGTGACTGGGACCCTTAGAGGCACAGGCTGAGGAAACTTCTTTGCATATGCTGCTATGTTGTCTTATACAGTTGCCTCAAAAGACAACTTTTAATGATTAAAAAACAAACAAGCAACCCCCCAAAAAATATCAAAAAACCAGCTTAACACTGAAATAGAGCCACCTCAAATCTTATATTTGTTTCACATCAGTTAAATTGAGGCCTAGTTGCTCCACACACTGTTACTGACCAGAAGTTAATGCAACATTGTTGAGAGACTGAATCAACTCCTCCACTCACTTTTCTCTTCTTTTTGGCAGTCAATGAAACTTCACCACTCCAGGCCAAATTTTTCAGATAGTAAGACAGAGAAAGAGATTGAGCTTTAAAGAGCCTCACACTTAAGCTTCCTTCAGTGCAGTGGAAGCCAGACTTGAGCCTGGCCCTGTGCAAGACAAAGCAATCACACTATCTATGTGAAGTGTTTTGCTGACCCCAGGAAACTTTTTTTTGCACTAGAAATGTCCCTTTCTTCTGGATGAAGTATAACTATAAATTCTGATACCTTAAAGATATGAGTGATTAGTTTGGTAAGGAAATCTCATCTTTCTCATTCTTAGGCCAGTTATTTATTGACTTATCCATTTATCCACTCACTCTGGATAGAGACAGAGAGAAATTTAAAGGAAAGGGGAGACAGATGATAGGTAGACCTGCAGCACTGCTTCACTGCTCATGAAGCTTCTCCCCTGAAGGCGGGGGCTAGAGGCTTGAATCCTAGTCCTTGTACATGGTAGTATGTCAGCTCTACTGGGTATTACATCCCCTGCACCCCTCAGGCCAGCCTTTAATAAAGTTATTACTATTAAAGTTTTTAGGTGGGACCCAATCAGATTTCTAGCCCAAGAATGGAAATCAAGCATACATAGCTAGAGTGCTCATCTGAGAACAATTCACTCTATCACATAGAGGAAAATGAATTTTGTGAAGTGACTCAATTTTCTTTTTTTTTCATTTTTTTATTGTTTTAGTTATTATTGTTGTTGTTATTGATGTCATTGTTGTTGGATAGGACAGAGAGAAATGGAGAGAGGAGGGGGAAGACAGAGAGGAGGAGAGAGAGACAGACACCTGTAGTCTTGCTTCACCACCTGCGAAGTGACTCCCCTGCAGGTGGAGAGCCAGGGGCTCGAACTGGGATCCTTATGCCAGTCCTTGTGCTCTATGCCACCTGCACTTAACCCGCTATGCTGCCACCTGACTCCCGTGACTCAATTTTCTAAAGTGTTCTGATGTATAAAATGGGGTTACTGTTAGTACCTATCACTTATTACTATAAAGGGAGTTATACAATGAAGTGCTTGACAAACTGCTAGAAACATGGCAGGCACTTCAGAAATGTGCCTCCTATTGTGAGTAAGGTTGCCTTTGCTCAACAGTTTGGAGTGGTGGGAAATTAGCTGCCTTATAAAGCAGCTCACTGGAAAGCGCTGGTTAAAGGAAGTTAGAATTCTTCACCAATTCAGTTTTATTCACTCGCAGGCAAGAAATTTGAAGCACAGACTCAGGAGCTGGGCAGTAGTGCAGTGGTTTAAGCACACATGGTGCTAAGCGCCAGTGACCAGAGCAAGGATCCTGGTTCGACCTGCAGGGAGGTTGCTTCACAAGCCAAGCGATGAAGCATGTCTGCAGGTATCTAGCTTTCTCTCCCCCATCTGTCTTCTCCTCCTCTCTCGATTTTTCTCTGTCCTATTCTACCACAACAACAGCAATAAAAATAACAACAACAATAACAACAAGGGCAACAAAATGGAGAAAGGAAAAAATGACTTCCAGGAGCTGTGGATTAGTAGTACAGGCACTGAGCCCCAGTGATAACCCTGGAACAACAACAATAAAACATCTGAGACAGAAACTGAACAAACAATTTATGAAATGACACCACTGGCAAAGGGCAGAATTTATCCCAGAAGGTCAGAGCACTTGACATCTACTTGAAGGTTATTTTGTTTCCTAAAATGTGTCAGATTAAGCTTCGATAATTTTTCCTATGAGCCAAATTTCCTCCCTGTCATGTACCCCTGGAAATAAATTCTTTTTTTAAAAAAACACAAATATCAAATTGAACTTTTGTAAATTCTCAACTTTTTGTCTTTTTCTTTCTTTTTAAAAAACTTTTTAAAATAGACACAGAAAGAAATTGAGAGGTAGGCAAAGAAAGAGACATCTGCCGCATTGCTTCACTGTTTGTGAAGACTCGCCCATGCATGTAGGGACTGGACCGGGAGCTTGAAGTTTGGTCTTAGCACATCTGGAGTGTCCCTGCCCTTGTCTTTTTTTTTTTTTATCATTAAAAAGCACTACACAGATAGGCCACAGAAAAACTGCCCTTTGTTTTTTGTTTTATTATTATTATTATTTTATTTTTTATATTACAGAATTACATGTCGATAGGGATTTGAATCCGCACCATTCCCACCACCAGAGTTCTGAATCTTCACTCTCCCCACTACAATCCACCATAGTTCCCCTAAGGTTGTAGACATGGGCCAATCATCTTCTCTACAACTATCTGTCCACATTTATACATAGTTGCCCCTTCTATTTCTGATTCAAGTCTCTCTTTCCCTCTAAGCCACTCATGACATCGTAACTACCTCCATATGTCCCTCTCCTTTTCTTTCTTTCTCTCTGGGTGATGATGGGACTGGAGTACAGAGCCCTCTTATCTTCATCCTATCAACCACTTCTCCCCATGCTGGGAGTATGGATAAAGGTTGTTTATGGGGAGCAGACGGTAGGAGTTCTGGCTTCTGTAGCTGCTTCTCCGCTGAGCATGGGTGCTGACAGGCTGATCCATACTCCCAGCCTGTTTCTATCTTTCCCTAGTGGACCAGAGCTCTGGAGATTCGAGGGTCCAGGACATATTGGTGAGGTCATCTGCCTAGAGAAGTCAGGATAGAGTCATGGTAGCATCTGTAGCCTGGTGTCTAGAAGGTGGCATGACCAGATTTGAAGGGTGGCATGACCAGATTTGACTTTTACTTCTCATGCTGGCATCTCTGGTTGCAGTCCACAGTAGGATTTCAATAGCAGCATGATGAGGGGTGGCAGCACCAGTAGCAATTTGGTTGAAGTTGACAAAGTTGGTATGGTAGTAAGGAATCATAGAGAAGGAATTTCAAGAAGTATGGGCATATCCTAGAGGTACAAGAATTAGGAGAACTGTGGATCTTAAAGAGAATGCAAGGGGTCTTAGAGAGACTATAGTCTTAGAGAGAGTTAAAATATCAGTAATTATTATAGCCAGGTTAGTTGGGGGGTTTAGTATTATATTAATATACTTGACTTCACTATGATTTGAATGCTTTTAGTGGTATCTGAACCTCTTTGTTTTTTGTATACTTACAAGGTCAAAAGGTCTTGACCTGTCTGGCCTAAAGCTATAGTTGATTTAGATGTTTGTAGAGCTATATTTTCAGATACATTTTTAGATATCCATAAACAATTAATCCTCTTTTCAGAGTCTGATCATTTTGCAAATCTAAGATAAATATTAGCAAAAGCTAGTATTTGTGCTTAGGGCTATAGTCTAGGCAGTTGGGGAACTTGGGATATTAAATCTATCCCCCCGGTATGTCGTATTACTACTGATAGCAATAAATAGTGATAGGACTAGAGTTTCACATCTTCCCCACTACTGAAAGTCTGTGCCCTCCCTCCTCCCTGCCTAGGTAACCACTTTAGTTTTCCCAACTTAAATATGGGTTGTGTTGTGTCTGGCTGTTTATTTTATATATGTGTGTTCAGTTCTCTAAATTCCACATATGAGTGAGACCATCCTGTAGTTTTCCTTTACCTCCTTGGTTATTTCACTAAGCATAATGTTCTCAAGGAAAAACTGCCCTTTGTAAACATGATATAGCTGAGCTATTTCTTTCTTTTACTAAAATTAAAAAAAATTATTTGATAGTGCTGGGATAGCCTGAGGGTGCTTCTTCCCAAGCAAGTGCTCTCTGGGTTGGAGAGAACTCAACTGGAGCCAACCTAGGCTGCTGCGTGGGAGAGGGATCAGGAACTCATGCCAGGCTAGCTTCACAGGAGAGAGACTCTGAGACTCTCAGAGCTGGAAGGCAATTAATTCCAAGTGTGTTTAATCAGAAGAGCAGCTGTATTTATACTCGCCAAGTAGGGTGGAAACAGGATGTGATGTAGAGAGGGTGGAGCGAAAAGAGAGTGGTAGAAAACAGGGTGTGACTAGGAGAGGGGGTGGAGCAAAGGGAGTTTGAACCAGTGAGATTAAACCAGTGCCCTGCAGGCAGGGTGGTTCTTAGGTACCAGTGGTTATGTAAATAGACCGCAGCATTAAGCAGGGGGAAGCTGGCGTACTGCCCAACAGATAGAACAGAGATAAATTGAGAGGAAGAGGAGATAGAAAGGAAGAGAAAAATGGAGAGAAATTGTGCATATGTAGTTGAGCTTGGCAGGGCTCACAAAGTACCCTGCATTCCTGACACTATAGCCTATCTACATAATCATTGTTTTGCCAGAAAGATCCCCACCCATTCCATTCCTTTGATATATCTTCTTTCTACCCTCAAGACCCTCCCTGCCTCCAGGGTAGTATTAATCCCACCAGTTAGAACCCTCACAACAGTTGCTAAGGAAGTTCCTACCTTTCCAACCTTTCTCTGCCCCTTTCCTAGCCCTTTCTGTTTCTGACTTGCCACTTCTGGGTCTGTCCTTTAAAAGCTGTGGCTCTCTGATCAATAAAGATATATATTGCATTGCCCCATCATGAGCTTGGTTCATGAGTCATGTCTACCTCTTGTGGCTGAGTGAGTAGCAGCCCAGGCTGGCTCCGGTCGAGTTCTCTCCAACCCAGAGAGTATGCACCCAGGAAGAGGCACCCCCACGATAGCCTGGCAAGACACTGGCAGTCTTGCTTCACCGCTTGTGAAACTTTCCCATCCCAAGGTGGGGCCTGGGAGCTTGAACCTGGGTCCTTGTGTATGGTATACATGCACTTAATCAGATGTGCTATCACCTGGCCCCCTGACCTATTTCTCATATTTCACTTTTTTGTTTTGTTCAATAATGGTTAAAGCCATGCAACTATCCATGTTCTGTCTGCCTCTGTCTCTTTCTTTCTATCACATGGAATGGGCAACTCACATATGTACAAGTTTAACACTCTAGGCCACATTTAGAAAATTAAGATAGGAGAGAGAGTAGGAGAGAGAGAGAAGTGGGGGAGAGATACCACAGTACTGAGGTTCTCTCTGTTGTCATAGCACTTCCCATGTCTTGCTGGGATGAGAACCTGCATCAAGGTCATGATGATACAGGCAGCCATCCTGGTCATCTATCTCCCTGGTCATCTACAGTCTCTCAATTGCTCTTACTATGAGTAACATATACTTTATCCTTTATCAATACATTTGTTCAAAAATGAGATCATACCAGGGTCTCACTGCTAGGCAGTGTGGTGGGTATACAAATGCTAGGAAAGCAGAAAGTCAAACACATACATGACAGTATCTGGGTGAAAACTAATATGATGAAAACAGGTGAAAGGCTCTCTAGAAGCAGAGAGAACAGTGGTTTGAACTTAGGTAATGTAAACCAGAAGGGACTGGGGTCAACTCAGGAAAAGTCAACTGAGGAGGTGATTTGTGGCCATCTAGTGCCATTACTGTGACACTGAATAGTTGCTCAAGCATCTTTCTCTCCTCCTTCCTGGGCATTATGGCCTCCATGTTATCAGGAGCGTATATGACTGACTTTAGTTAATGAAATGTGAGCAGAAGTGAAGTGTGCTGAGTTCTCCAGTCTGGCTTCTCATTCTTCATGTGTTTCTGCCATCTGTTGGCTAGATGCTGATCAGCACAGCTGGAAGCCACATGTTACAGTTGGTGGAGGAGGGGTTTTTCTGAGTCCCTGACTCAGAAACGAATCTTCAGTTCACCAGAAACATGCATTTCAGACATTATGCATATGAGGAAGACATTTATTCATTCATGTGTCTGTCCTTCTGTTAGCTCTGAGTCATACATTTTGGAGTTAACTTTTTTTTTGTTGAAGTTGTCAATGTTACATTTAACATAGCAATTACTCAACTCTGATGTTCAGATTTATTTATACCATGTTGAAACCAATCAAACCAGCCAAGTCAATCTCACAAAGGTACAACTAGTAATCTTAGCTTCTCAGTCTAGTAGACAATGAGCTGACTTAGGAGCCAGACTTTCAATATGTTTTTTTTTGCTGGAAAATTCCATTTCAGATATATTTGGCTTCTTATCCTTAGAGAAATCATTTTATCCTTGATTGAAATGTTCCTGCTTCTCACAGATAACATGACTTACTCTACAACTAGTTGCTGCCACTAACTCTACAGCTTATTATGTTTTTTCCCCAAGCAAAAAGGGAGATGGAAGTAACTTTTCTCTTTATATATTGAGGAAGAACTGCATATGACATGAGTGCTCACTTCATTCAGAGGCAGCTTATGTGGAAAAGATAAAAAAGGAACCATTTTATCTCTTGTTAGTGTGATGTTTCAGGGTTTTTCCTCCACTTAACTAGGCTCTCTACCTTGACCAAAATCAGATTATAACACATTTCATAATGTCGGGAAATTGTGAGGAGCCTTACAAAGCACCCTGCATTCCCAATACTATGGCCTATCTACATAATCATTGTTTTGCCTGAAAGATCCCCACCCACTCCATTCCTTTGATCTATCTTCTTTCTACCCTCGAGACCCTCCCTGCCTGCAGGGTAATATTAATCCAACCAGTTGAAACCCTCACAACAGTTGCTAAGGAAGTTTCTACCTTCCCAGCCCTTTTGCATTTCTCGGCCCCTTTCCTAGCCATTTCCATTTCCAACTTGCCACTTCCAAGTCTACCCCTTAAAAGCCATGGCTCTCTGATCAATAAAGACATTGCATTGTCTCGCCACCACACGTCTGTTCCTGAATCATCTCCCTCACGTCACTGAGTGAGTAGTAGCCCAGGCTGGCTCCAGTCGAGTTCTCTCCAACCCAGAGAGTACAAACTCGGGAAGAGGCACCTCCACACTAGCCCAACATCATAATTTTTTTTTTTTTTGCCTCCAGGGTTATTGCTGGGACTCAGTGACAGCAATGCGAATTCACTGCTCCTGGAGGCTATTCTTCTCCCATTTTTGTTGCCCTTGCTGCTCTTGTTGTTATTATTATTATTGTTGTCATTGATGCCACTGTTATAAGATAGGACAGAGAGAAATAGAGAGAGGAGGGGAAGACAGAGAGGAGGAGCGAAAGATAGACACCTGCAGACCTGCTTCACCACCTGTGAAGTGACTCCCCTGCAGGTGAAGAGCCAGGGGCTCGAATTGGGATCCTTACGCTGGTCCTTGCACTTTGTGCCACCTGCGCTTCACCCGCTGCACTACCACCCGACTCCCTCATGATACTTTTGTTGTGACTTTTTGACAGTCCTATCACAAAACAGATCACAGATTTTAATCACATCAGTTCCAAAAAAAGTAGTAATTAGATAACTGAAAAGAAAAAAATATTTGTTTACTGACATTCTTCTGGTACATATATACAGAACATTTTTTTTCTTCTCACTAATTTATGAATTGGTATTAGCTAATTATACTTTACAAATTTTCTGAAGCATGATGGCTTATAAATTCATTCATTCATTCATTCATTCATTCATTCATTCATTAATTCTCTCATCAAATTTCCAAAAGTCAGGAGTTTGAGAATGACTTGGTTCAATGATTCTGTCTCAGGGTCTCTTGTGAGTTTGCATTCAAAATGTTTCCTGAGTCTGCAGTCACCTGAAAGCTTGACTGGCTGGAGAATCCAATTCTAAAATGCGGTGCTCATATTGCTATTGCCTAGAGGCCTCAATTTCTCATTATAAAGACCTTCCCTGATAGATATATAAGCTCAATTTACTCAGTGGAAACAAATCAAGGATGTATGAGTGAGCAAAAGGTCATAGTTCCATGTTATGACCTAGTCTCTGCAACCATATGCATTCATATCTACCTTCTATATTCATTAGAATTGAGTTACTAAATTCAGCCCATAATCAGTGGGTGAAGAATGAAGTTCCACTTCTTGAAAAGAATGGTCTCAAAAATGGTGGTGCACCAGGTTGAGTGCACACAATACAGTGTGCAAGGATCTCAGTTCAATCCCCTTGTCCCCATCTTCAGAGGGTGGGGAAGCCTTATAAGTGGTGAAGCAGTGTTGTAGGTGTTTCTTTCCCTCCCTCTCCCTCTCCACCTCCTCCTTCCTTCTGGATTTTTGTCTCTATCCAAAATAAATAAATAAATAAATAAATAAATAAATAAATAATGTTTAAAATTCAAGAACTACTTCAATCAAATAGATTGAAGTAGTTATTACTAATAGATCATCTTGAAGCTCTCCTTTTCCATACAAGGCTGTAATATTAGTCAGTCAAAGCATTTTCTCTGTGGATATAGTGTCTACCATGTCTCAGAGAATGCAATGAAGAAAGATATTGTATATAGAATCTACAGTTGAGGGCACACCAGTTTCTTTTTTGTAAAATTAATCAATTTGTTTTTATTTATTTTCTTTTTTTATTTCTTTATTGGGGGATTAATGTTTTACAGTCAACAGTAAATACAATAGTTTTTACATGCATAACATTTCTCAGCTTTCCACATTAACAATACAACACCTTCTAGATCCCCTCTGCCATCTTGTTGTAGAACCTGAACCCTCCTCACAGCCCAGAGTCTTTTACTTTAGTGCAATACAACAACTCCAGTCCAAGTTCTGCTTAGTGATTTATCATTTGATCTTTTTTTTTAACTTCTGTCTGTGATTTAGATCATCCCATATTCATTCTTCTGTTTCTGACTTATTTCACTTAACATGATATCCTCAAGCTCCATCCAAGATGGGCTGAAAATGGTGAAATCACCATTTTAAATACCTGAGTAGTATTCCATTAGCATACCAGTTTCTTATTTTCCACCTGAAAATTCTCATTCATAACTTTATACTGCATGCCTATATGTATCAAGGACTTTCATGCCAACAAGATGTATAATTTTTTCCTGCAAATTCTGCCTCCTGTATAAATATTCTCCTTAATATGTTGCAGATGGAGTAAGAAGGAGAAGACAAACTAAAGAAACTGGCATAACTTTCCTAACATCAACACAAGATGTCATATACGATGCATACTGCTACCTGGAAATTATGTATCCACTATGGGATCAATCTAGCTAACTCCCTTTATACCAACCCCTCTGAAAATGGATACACTGGAGTGATTTTGGATAACTTGAGTGCTATAACTTGTGCTAAATGTGACTTAAAGGAAGCAATGCCTTAGAATTCTAAAAGCCAAATCCATGATCGTTTTAACAGCCTTGGGCAGAATAGACAGGCTTCATTTATAGCATATTCCTAGAATCAGACTTAGCAGTGGGAAGGCTCTTAGACATAAGCCAACTCAACTGCTCTATTTTACCAGTGTGGAGACTGAATCTCAAAGAAACAATGAGACTCATGATGAAGCATAAAGTGGGTGCTGGTATATGTGAGATTACAACCCAGATTTCCTAGTTTCCCATCCTGATTTCATCAGAGCCCACTTTGACTTTCAGTTCTGATGGGTAGCAGCTGAGCAGGAGAGATGCCCTATTTTCAGAGGGAAGGACACTTGACAACCACTACAGTACTCCCATTCTTTGCAAATTGCTATCCAAAAATATTTGGACTATGATAAAAGTTGTCAACATTTTTGAAGACTTACTCTTGCCAGAAGTGGCTTTCAAACTTTTCTCTTAGACTGTGATCTCCTATTCATAGTCACAGAATTCAGAGCTGAGGAGAGAGCATAATGGTGATGCAAAAAGATTTGCATTGCCTGAGGCTCTAAAATCCCAGGTTCAATCCCCAGCAGCACTATAAGCCAAAGTTGTACAATGTTGTGGTCCTGCTCTTTAGCTGTTTCTTTCTGTATGTATCTTTATCTTATTAAAATAAACAAACAAGTAAAATATTTAAAATTATGTAGTCAAGGAATTTAGGCACAAAAATGTTATTTAACTTCCATAAGGATGTATAGGTACTATATGGCAAAATTGGTGTTTGAATTTCTGCAAGTGGGATCTAGAGTTTATGCCCTTTGAGGTATGCTTGCTGCTATTTGATATTTGTTCACCAAACACATTTTTTTCTCTTTTTTTTTTTTTTTGTTCTTGATTGATTGATGGAGCTTTTTTTTTTTTAACTTGGATCCACTCTGGAATCCTTTTTTTTTTTTTTTTCTTTTTTACTTAAGAAAGGATTAATTAACAAAACCATAGGGTAGGAGGGGTACAACTCCACACAATTCCCACCACCCAATCTCCATATCCCACCCCCTCCCCTGATAGTTTTCCCATTCTCTATCCCTCTGGGAGCATGGACTCAGGGTCATTGTGGGTTGTAGAAGGTGGAAGGTCTGGCTTCTGTAATTGCTTCCCCGCTGAACACGGGCATTGACTGGTCGGTCCATACTCCCAGTCTGCCTCTCTCTTTCCCTAGTAGCGTGGGTCTCTGGGGAAGCGGAGCTCTAGGACATATTGGTGGGGTCTTCAATCCAGGGAAGCCTGGCCGACATCCTGGTGACATCTGGAACCTGGTGACTGAAAAGAGTTAACATACAAAGCCAAACAAATTGTTGAGCAATCATGGACCCAAAGTTTGGAATAGTGGAGAGGAAGTGTTAGGGGGTACTCACTGCAAAACTCTAGTGTACTTCTGCTTTCAGGTATATATTTTGCAGTAGTTTACGGATACGTGTGAACATATGCTCTCTCTCACAGAAACTGGTGTATATCTAGGTTTTGGGACTTTGTTAGAAAGTGAACCACCTGAGATGGAATTAGAGTATACTATGAAAGGAAAGGTCTCACCTGAGTAATGAAGCTGAAGGGTTGTCATTCCACATGTGAAGTCTCTGTACACAGTCTGAAGTGAAGCATGTTGACGTGGCAATTGTTGCAATGGTTAGGTTGTGATCGGCAGATGCAATAATATTTGATATGGATTGGGAGAGGCATACGGGAAAGTGGGCCCTATCCAAGGGTTCCAGGACTGGGGGAAGTAGAGGCTCTATAGTGGAGATGTGAGGTTCCTGCTGTCTTAGGGTTCAAAAAGACAATGGATAATTAATGTTATCATCACATTATTTGGTAATTGGGTTAACTTTGAAAAGTCCTTTTGTTAGGGTTTGCTGTACAGTACCCAGTATCTTGTATATAGCTGTGCTATTGGTTGCTTCTGATCTACTTGGTCTAGGCTTTTGAGAGAGTCTGCATATCAATTACACAGCCTATATATTAAAAAAATTCAGTTGTGTTTTGAAAAAACTTTGAGACATAAAATTAATTTTCCCCCTCTCATATTAATTGACTAGTGATTTATATGACTACATTTTACTAGGAGTGTACATAAACACCATTCCCAACACCAAAAGACTGTGACCCATCCCTCCCACCCACTCCCACCCCCCACTGGCCCAGGAAGCTGCATGTCTACCCCTCTCCACAGGGCTCTTACTTTGCTTCCCTACTTACAACTTGGTCAGGTCCTGCTTTTAGTTTCCCTTTCAGATCTTCTTCCTCAATTCTGTTGATGAGTGGGATCATCCCATACTCATCTTTATCTTTCTGACTTAGCTCACTTAACATAATTCCTTCTAGCTCTGTCCAAGATGGGTCAGAGAATGTGGATTCATTGTTCTTGATAGCTGCATAGTATTCCATTGTGTATATATACCACAGCTTTCCCAGCCACTCATCTGTTGTTGGGCACATGGGTTGCTTCCAGGATTTAGCTATTATGAATTGTGCTGCTATGAACATAGGAGTACACACCTCTTTTTGATTGGGTGTTATGGAGTCCTTGGGGTATAACCCCAGGAGAGGAATTACTGGATCATATGGAAGGTCCATGTCTAGCCTTTTGAGGGTTTTTCAGACTTCTCTCCACAGAGGCTGTACCAATTTACATTCCCACCAGCAATGTAAAAGGGTTCCTCTGTCCCCACAACTTCTCCAGCATTTGTTGCTGCTGTCCTTTCTGATGTATGCCATTCTTATAGGAGTGAGGTGTTATCTCAAAAATGTTGTCTTAATTTGCATTTATCTGATAATCAGTGACCTAGAGAAGTTTTTCATGTTTGTTAGCCTTTTGGATCTCCTCTGTAGTGAATGTTTTGTTCATATCCTCTGCCCATTTTTGGATGGGGTCATTTGCTTTTTTGGTGCTAAGTTTGCTGAGCTCTTTATATATTTTGGTGATTAGTTTCTTGTCTGATGTATGGCATGTGAAGATCTTCTCCCGTTCTCTTTGTTTGTTTAATAGTTTCTTTGGATCTGCAGAAGCTTTTCAATTTGATGTAGTCCCATTGGTTTGTTTCTGCTTTAGTCTTCCTTGCAATTGGGTTTGATTCATCAAAGATGTCCTTGAGGTGTAGGTGGGAAACTGTTTTACCAATGTTTTCCACTACGTATTTGATTGTTTCTGGTCTGACATCTAAGTCTTTGATCCATTTGGAGTTGATTTTTTTGATCCATTTGGAGTTTGTTTCTGGTGAGATAAAGTGGTTCAATTTCATTCTTCTGCATGTTACAACCCAGTTTTCCCAGCACCATTTATTGAAGAGAGCCTCCTTTTTCCATTTAATCCTTTGGGCCTCCTTATCAAAGATTAGATGTCCATAGGTGTGGGGATTTATTTCTGGGATTTCAATTCTGTTCCACTTGTCTGTGTGCCTATTTTTGTTCCAGTACCATGCTGTTTTGATGATGATGGCTTTATAATATAGTTTAAGGTCTGGGAGTGTGATGCCTCCATTTCTGTTTCTTTTCCTCAAGATGGTTTTGGAAATTCTAGGTGTTTTCTGGTTCCAGATAAATGATTGTAGTGTTTTTTCTATTCTCTTAAAGAAGCGTGGTGGAACTTTGATGGGTATTGCATTAAATTTGTGTATGGCTCTGGGGAGAATATTCATTTTGATGATATTAATTCTTCCAATCCATGAGCATGGAATATCTTTCCATTTCTTGGTATCAGTTTCTATTTCCTTGAGTAGCGACTCATAGTTTTCAGCATACAAGTCTTTCACTTCTTTGGTCAACTTTATTCCTAGGTATTTGATTGATTTTGCTGAAACAGTATATATCCTTATGTATATTTCTGGTTAGCCTTAGGACTATAGAAAGTCCAACCTATTTAAAAAAATTTTCCTAGATTTCCCTACAGTTGTTAAGACAATTTTTTTTTGCTCCAGGTTTATTGCTGGGGCTCAACTACTGCACTATGAATCTACTGCTCCTGGAGGCCATTTTCCTATTTTGTTGCCATCACTGATGCTCTTGTTGTTATTATTGCCATTATTGTTGTAAAGGACAGAAAGAAACTGAGAGGGGAGGGGAAGACTGAAAGAGGGAGAGAAAGATAGACACCTGCAGACTTGCTTCACCACCTGTGAAGTGACCTCCCCTGCAGGTGGGGCTTGAACCGGCATCCCGGCATCCTTACACCGGGCCTTGTGCTTTGCACTATGTGCACTTAACCCATTGTGCTACTGCCTGCCTCCCTAGACAATTGGTTTTTGTTTTTGTTTTTGTTTTGGTAATTAATGATTACAATACTCTCCATATAGTATTTTCCTAACTTTACCAGAGTAGAATCTTTCTTTATACTCTGGTGAACAATTGCCTACAGCAATGGCAGAAACTGATGGCTAAAATAAAGGCTTGGTCAGGACCTATTATGTCTAATGATTCTGTTTTGAAAGTCTATCAGGACAGTTGAGTTTTTCTTTATAAAGTAAGAGTTATTTCATCACACACACACACACACACAGAGAGAGAGAGAGAGAGAGAGAGAGAGAGAGAGAAAGAGAGAAAGAGAGGTCAGAACCTTGCTCATATCTGGCATAAGGTGGTGTCAGGAATTGAGCCTGGAACCTGTGAATGTCTGATGCACTGCACATTTCTCCAGTCCCATTTGAGCACTTCCATCTGTACAAAACAGATTTTACTTTTCTGAAATGAAATTATTACCTTACATAAAAGTATCTAGCATGTTAGTTGAGGTGTTAGGAACAAATGTTTGTGTGCTTTTAGTAATTTTTTTTTTAAATTTTATTCCATGTGATAGAGATTTTTTTTTCCCCCACCAGGTCTATCAATGGGGCTTGATGCGTGCATGATTATACTATGCCTGGCGATCACTTCCCTTTTTTCTTTCTTTTTGATAGAGTGGGAGACAGAGGGAGACAGAAAGGGAGAAACAGAGAGAAGGAGAGACACCTGTGGCACTTCTCCATTACTAGTGAAGCTTTGGCCCTGTAAGTGGGTACCAGAGTGAGTCGTTGTCTGACTCTGAGATAGTTTCATACATACATATACACATACACATACACATACACATACACATACACATACACATACACATACATACATTACAAGTGGTGCTGGGAATTGAATTGGGAGCTGTGGACATGCAAGTCTACATGTCCTTTAACAGCAGTATATTTCCCTGATCGCTGTTTTTAATCTCACCCCATAAAGTACTTACAATTTGCAACAGGAAAGCAGTTCTTTGTCACATGTCTGTTTTGCAAATATTTTTTCATAGTCTGTAACTTGTTTTCTTATTTTCTTGATGGTGTCTTTCACAGAACAGATGTTTTAGGTTTTTAATGAAGTTCAGCTTATCAATCACTTCTTTCAAGAATTGTATCTTAGTGATGTATCTAAAATAAAACATTGGGGGCCAGGGGGCAGCACACCTGGTTAAGCCCACACATTACAGTGTGCAAGGACCTGGGTTCAAGCCCCTGGTCCCTACCTGCAGAGGGAAAGCTTCACAAGTGATGAAGTGTAGGGCTGCAGGTGTCTCTCTGTCTCTTTCTCTTTCTATCTCCCCCTTCCTTCTCCATTTCTCTGTGTCTCTATTCAATAGTAAGTAAATAAAAATTAAAAACAAAAAATTAAAAAATAAAGCATCATACACAAGATTATATAATTTCTCTTTCTCTCTCTCTCTCTCTTTTAAAGATTTTATTTATGAGAAAGATAGGAGGAGAGAGAAAGAACCAGACATCATTCTGGCACATGTGCTGCCGGGGATCAAACTTAAGACCTCATGCTTGAGAGTCCAAAGCTTTACCACTGTGCCACCGCCTGGACCACTCTAGGTTTTCTCTTATGTCATCTTCTAGGTAGGAGTTTTATGATTTTTTTTTTCTAAATGCTATTAGTTTACAATATTGTACCATTTGGAGTACAACTTCACACCTCTCTCTATATATAAGACTTACCACAACCATTACCAAAATTGCAGTGCCATCACATTGTCAAACATTCTCCTTTATGGGGCAGATGAGAAGTTGTACCCACATGTCGATAACTATTCAAAGTTGTTGACAAAGAAAGTACACTATCTGGGTGAGCTACCTTTCCAGACTTTCTCATGAAGTATGTTTAATCAATACCTTCAGTATAATTTTCAGTGTGTAGGAAATATTGACAGAAAAAAACTTACTGGAAATCATGGAGATGCAATCAGAAAAATCCCAAGAATGGAACATTCTATAATTTTCCTGATTTGTTAAAAAATTCAGTGACCCAATGTCCTGAAAAAGTGGTGATGGTGGCTATTTTAGATGAAAAGATACTAAGGAAACAATAACAACAACAAAGCCTAATTTATAAACCTTATTTGGATCCTGGTTAGGACAAGCTCACAGCTCTAAAAATAATTCTGGAATAAGTTATGATATTTAAATATACATTGGCTGTTAAGTGTTATCAGAGAATTACAAAATTTCTTAGATTAATATTTATTATGTGATTAGATGAGAGTAGAATGTTCTTATTTCTATAAATTGTGGATAAACTGTTTAGGGGGGTTAAGTGTCTTGTTGCATTCCAGTTATTTTCAAATTGTTCAATAATCTTTCTTGCATATACCTCACATATAAGCAAACATCCACACATAGAAAAAGCAACTAATGATAGACATTATTTTTTTTTAAATAGAGGTGAATAATATATAGATGCTCAGTGAAGACTATATAGTGCTCCCTTTGGCTTTTCTATTAACATATTTTCATAATGAAAATTTGAAAAAAAAGGGCTATGTGCACTATGATTGTAATAATAGCTTTATTTTCATAATCAGACCCAAACCCATAAATTCACTCTGTACCTTTTTGGCCTCTCTACGGAAATTAGAAAAGTTTGAGTACTAAACTACAAGTGTTTAGTCATTAGCCAGGAGTCAGTAGCAAGACTCACACAGATGAACAAATTCTAAAGCCTCACCAGAGTGAGGGAGACATTGACATCCTTCACTCTCTATAATCCTGGCTTGGGAATGAGTGGGTAGTAATTGCAATCATATTCCTAATGCCTGCCAGCAAGAGTAAACTTTTCTAGCTTACCTCCTAGAGCAGTGAAGACAAAAGAAAACAGAAATCAACCAGCATCCAAATTAGCATCACTCATGTCGATTGCTGCTTCAGCCCAAACTGAAACAAGTAGGCTAAGTAAAATTCAAAACCAAAACGTAACCCCAGGGGTACTGAACTCTTATTAGAAGATGGAGACTTTTAGAAAGGTTGTCTGCAGAACTGTACCATTCCATTCCATTCCATTCCATTCCATTCCATTCCATTCCATTCCATTCCATTCCATTCCATTCCATTCCATTCCATTCCATTCCACTCCACTCCACTCCACTCCACTCCACTCCACTCCACTCCACTCCACTCCATTCCATTCCATTCCATTCCATTCCATTCCACTCCATTCCATTCCATCCCATCCTATCCCATTCCATGGACTGCATTTCTAAGACCAGTCTTGGTAAAGGATGAGTTTCTGAAGGTTTTGTAAAATTATCAGGGTGGCTTGGATCTTCCAAGAGCTATTCATTCCAAATATTCTTCTCAGCTTCCCATTTATCCTTGATGGTCATTGCCAGGAGATGGAAGAGAATTGTTTTCTGTTAGTGTAACATTTTCCATTTTGAAATGCAAGCTGGATTGTTTTTCTCTATAGGATTATGATGAGTGAGTATTGGAAATGTAGCATGTACCCCAGGAACAACTATAGTGAAGAAACTAGATGATATGATCATTCCTTATGCAAACATTCCAGGTCTCAAATCTGTTTGGAACCTCTTATTTCAAATTCTCTGTCTTATTATTCCCACAAACTGTTGAAAAATATCCTGAGTAAAATCCTCAATGCCCATCATCAGATAACTAGCTAAAGAAGTTATGGGATATATATTCCATGAAATACTACCCTGCAATCCCTTGGGACAATATGGAGGGAACTGGAGGTGACTGATTATTCCTAGTGAAATAAGTAAATAGGTGAAAGACAACTACCAGGTGGTTTAACTCATATGTGGAATCTAGAGATCTGATTTAAATGAACTAGCCAAAAATAAAACAAAACTAAACAGCAACAAAAAACAAACATCCAAACAAAACAGAAATAAACTGTAAGGCTATGAGAACTATGGTGGTTATCTTTGTGAGATGGGAGGTTGGGGTTATAGAACTTTGGTGGTAGCCTATGGTATAGAACTATACACTGAAATCTTATAATCTTGTAACAAACCATTAATAACAAAAAATAAACCACTTCAAAAAGTTATATTTATATGTGTGTGTGTGTGTGTGTATCCTGGGTGCTTTTTTGTTTTAGTATTATATCTATATTGTTCATGTGATTTACCCTCTAACCCTTGGTGACATAAATCTCCTTTTTAATACACTAGGATGTATCATCTTTTGGAAAACATTGACACCATGGATATTGTTGTAAGGAATAGGACATTGCACTGATAGAGAAAACAGGTTTTTAAAATTTTTATTTATAAAAAGGAAACACTGACAAAACCATAGGATAAGAGGGGTACAATTCCACACAATTCCCACCATCAGAACTCTGTATCCCATCCTTCCATTGATAGCTTTACTATTCTTTAACCCGCTGGGAGTATGGACCCAAGGTCATTGTGGGATGCAGAAAGTTGAAGGTCTGGTAATTGCTTCTCTGCTGAACATGGGTGTTGATAGGTCGATCCATACTCCCAGCCTGCCTCTCTCTCTCTCTTTCTCTAGTGGGGTGGGGTTCTGGGGAATCAGAGCTCCAGGACACATTGGTGGGGTTGTCTGTCCAGGAAAGTCTGGTTGGCAACATGGTAGCATCTGGAACCTGGTGGCTGAAAAAAGAGTTAACATATAAAGCCAAACAAATTGTTGACTACTCATGAACCTAAAGGCTGGAGTAGTGCAGATGAAGATTTGGGGGTGGGTGGGTCTCCTTTTTATAGATAGCTAGTAGGCATATTTTAGTTATTTTCCAAAAGGCCTGTGACTTAGTTTTTTTTTTCCCCTGAGCTTGAAATCTGATATGCAGGTCGATACAAGTTATTGTCTAGGGAGATGATGTCATAGCTGGAAAAAGGACCAGAAATCTGGATCAAGGAAGAGAGTAGTTCTCAAATATGGGAAAGGTATATAAATATTGTTGGTTGTAAACCCCATCGATTTGATGTGATTGGAGTCTATATTCAGTTTAGGATCCTATGTGACCTCTGCATCCCTGTAGATCTGAGCTCACATTCTGTGGTCATGAGTAGGAATGATCCAAGTGTTCCAATATTAGGACCCATCTTCCTCAGGTGGAGCATAGAGTATGTTGTCCAGCCTTCCTTTAGAGGATGGAACATTCTTTACCATTGTTGATCCAAGTTGAGGGCAAGGTCTGGGGGTCCACAAAGGGGTCTATTGTGTTGTTCCTGATATAGATGAGTGGTAACAATAGAAAGAAGGATTTATTAGAGGTCTAGGCCCATCATGTCTGTTTGGGAATTTCAGGACTCCCCACATACAGCCTCAGCTGATGGGGTGGCCTGATAGTGACTAAAGAGTCATTGTTAAAGTATGCCAGTCTCTTGCCCTTATTCAGCTTTTGTAGTCCTTGCTTTGACAAGGTTAGCTTTGGAGTGAGTGAGGGAAGTGTAATAGGAAGTAGATGAGTAGGGGGTATCTAAGTCTAAGTAGACACTATTTCATTATGAACTTTATACTGACTCACTGCAGACTATTGTGTACTTTTGCTTTCAGGTATATATTTTGCCCTAATTTATGGATACATGTGAACCTGTGCTCTCATGGGACCTGGTCTATATCTAGGTTTTGGGACTTTGTTAGGAAATGAACCATCTGGAATGGAATTAAAGAATCCTATGAAAGGAAAGGTCTCACCTGAGTTATGAGGCTGAAGGGTTGACATTCCACGACTTATGTCTTTGGACAGAGTCTGAAGTGAAGTATGCTGAGGTGGTACTCATTGTGTTGACTAGGATGGGATTGATGGATATAATGTCATTTGGTATGAATTGAGAGAAGCATGCAGGAAAGTGTGCCCCATCCTAAGTTCCAAGAAATATAGGCTCTATAGTGGAAGTGGGAGGTTCCTGCTGTCTTAGGGTTTAAGAAGGCAATAGATAGTTATTGCTATAATCACATTATTTGGCAATTGGGTTACCTTTGAAATATCCCTTTGTTAGGATTTGCTGTATAATATACAACATCACCATAATTTATGTCCTTTGACATTATTTGTATATAGCTGTGCCACCAGTTGTTTCTGTTCTCCCTGATCTAGGATTTTAAGAGAGTCAACATTTCAAAGAATCAGCCTATGGCCTGTGCATTAAAAAGTTTGAGACATTCAATAAAATTTATCCCTCTCATATTAATCAAATAGTGATTTATATGACTATGAGTTAATAGGAGTGTACATAAACACCATTTCCACCACCAAAAGACAGTGTCCCATCCCATCTTCCCCTGCCCTGTGTAGCTGAAAATCTAACCTCACCCTCAACCCAGGGTTTTTACTTTGGTGCCCTACTCAAAATTCAGTCAAATCCTGCTTTGAGTTTCCCTTTCTGTTCTTCTTTCTCAACTTCTATTAATGAGTGGAATCATTCCAAACTCATCTTTATCTTTATAACTTAGCTCACTTAACATAATTCCTTCTAGCTCCATCCAGATGAGGTAGAGAAGGTGGTTCTTCATAGCTGCGTAGTATTCCTTTGTGTATATATACTACAGCTTTCTCAGCCACTCATCTTGGCCACTCATCTGGCACCTGGGTTGTTTCCCATTTTAGCTATTACGTATTGTGCTGCTATGAACATAGGCATACACATTTCTTTTTGGTTGTGTGTTATGGAGTCCTTGGGGTGTATCCCTAGGAGAGGAATTACTGGGTAATATGGAAGGCCCATGTCTAGCCTTGTGAGAGTTCTCCAGACTGCTCTCCACAGAGGTGGGACCAATTTATATTCCCACCAGCAGTGCAGAAGGGTTCCTTTGTTCCCACAGCCTCTAAAGTGTTTGTTGCTGCTGTCCTTTTTGATGTATGCCATTCTCACAGGGATGAGGTGGTATCTCAGTGTTGTCTTTATTTGCATTTCTCTGACAGTCAACGACCCAGAGCAATTTTGTTAGCCTTTTGGATCTCTTATGTAGTGAATATTCTGTTCATATCCTCTGCCCATTTTTGGATGGGATCGTTTGCTTTTTTATTGCCAAGTTTGCTGAGCTCTTCATATATTTTGGTTATGTCTCTTGTCTGATGTATGACATGTGAAGATCTTCTCCCATTCTGTGAAGGATCTCTTTGTTTGGGTGATGGTTTCTTTGGCTGTGCAGAAGCTTTCCAATATGAGATAGTCCCATTGATTTGTTTTTGTTTTATTCTTCCTTGCAATTGGGTTTGTGTCATCAAAGACGTCCTTGAGGTTTAGGTGGGAAAGTGTTTTACCAATGTTTCCCTCTAAGTATTTGAAAGTTTCTGGTTTAACATCCAGATCCTTGATACATATGGAGCTAATTTTTTGTTTCTGGTGAGATAAAATTGTTCAGTTTCATTTTTCTGCATGTTTCAACCCAGTTTTTCCAGCACCATTTACTGAAGACAGCCTCCTTTCTCCATTTAATACTTTGGACCCTCTTACCAAAGATTAGGTGTCCATAGGTGTGGGGGGTTATTTCTAGGCTTTCAGTTCTGTTCCATTGGTCTGTGTGCCTATTTTTGTTCCAGTACCATGCTGTTTTGACGATGATGGCTTTATAATATAGTTTGAGATCTGGGCGTGTGATGCCTCCATTTCTGTTTCTTTTCCTCAAGATGGTTTTGGCAATTCTAGGTATTTTCAGGTTCCAGATAAATTATTGCAGTGTTTGTTCTATTCTCTTCAAGAAGCTTGGTGGAACTTTGATGGGTATTGCATTAAATTTGTATATGGCTCTGGGGAGAATATTCATTTTGATGATATTTATTTTTCCAATCCGTGAGCATGGGATATCTTTCCATTTCTTGGTATTTGTTTCTATTTCCTTGCATAGTGACTCATAGTTTTCAGTATATAAGTCTTTCACTTCTTTGGTCAACTTTATTCCTAGGTATTTGATTGAGTTTGCTGAAACAGTAAATGGGAGTGATTTCTGGATATCTTCTTCGGATTTAGTGTTTGCATAAAGAAACACCACTGATTTTTGTACATTGATTTTGTAGCCTGACACCTTGCTATATTGCCTAATAACTTCCAGTAGTTTTCTGCTGGATTGTTTATTTTTTTCTATGTATACTATCATATCATCTGCAAATAGTGAGAGCTTGACTTGTTCCCTTCCCATCTGTATTCCTTTGATTCCTTTGTCTTGCCTGATTACTATGGCAAGAACTTTCAATACTATGTTGAAGAGTAATGGTGACAGTAGACAGCCCTGTCTATTCCCCCATCTGAGGGGGAATGCTTTCAGCTTCTGTCCATTGAGTATGATGTTGGCTGTAGGTTTGCTATATATAGATTCCACTATCTTGAAGAATTTCCCATCTATTCCCATTTTTTGTAGAGTTTTGAGCATGAATGGGTGTTGGATTTTGTAAAAGGCTTTCTCTGCATCTATTGAAATAATCATGTGGTTTTTGATTTTGCTTTTATTGATGTGGTGAATGACATTGATTGAATTACATATGTTGAACCAGCCTTGCATTCCTGGGATAAATCCCACTTGGTTGTGATGAACAATCTTTTTGATATACTGCTGTATCTGGATGGCCAGGATCTTGTTGAATATTTTGACATTTATGTTCATCAGAGATATTGGTCTGTAGTTTTCCTTTTTTGTTGTGTCCCTATCTGCTTTTGGTATCAGGGTGATGTTGGCTTCATACAAGGTAGAAGGAAGTGTTCCTGTTTCTTCGATCTTATGGAAAAGCTCTATAAGTATAGGTATTGACTGTTTCCTGAAGGTTTTGTAGAATTCATTTGTAAATAATCTGGTCCAGGACTTTTGTTTTTGGGAAGATTCTTAATAACTGTTTTGATTTCTTTGTCTGTGAGTGGTGTATGTAGGTTTTGTAGTTCTTGGTTTAGTTTTGGAAGGACATATGTTTCTAGGAATTCTTCCATTTTTTCCAGATTCTCTAGCTTGGTGAAATATAGTTCTTCGTAGAAGTTTCACATGATTTTCTGGATTTCTGTGGTGTCAGTTGTGATCACTCCTCTATTGTTTACAATTCTATTTGAGTCTTCTCCCCCACTTTTTTTTAGTGAGTCTGGCTAGAATTTCAATCTTGTTTAATTTTTCAAAGAACCAATATTTGTCTTCAGTGATCTTTTGTATGTTTCTCTTATTTTCAATGTTGTTTATTTCTGCTCTAATTTTAGTGATTTATGTCCTTTTGGTTGCTTTAAGGTTTCATTATTCCTCTTCCTCTAAGACCTTAAGGTGTGCAGTAAGGAATACTTTCTTAGATAAGCCAGAAGGAGGATAAATACTGGATGATCTTACTTATATGTAGAACTTAAGAAGCATGACAAGAAAAGGGTAATAGGGAGAGAGAAATTAGGTTGCATTAGCTGTATTGCAGCAAAACAAAACAAAACAAAACAAAATCTCTGGATGAAGGGCTGGTTGGTGGCACACCCATTTAACCACACATATTACTAGTACTAAACACAAGGACCCATGCAAGGATCTAGTTTCTAGCTCTGGGCTCCCCCCCTGCAGCAAAGCAGATCTGTAGGTGTCTCTTTCTCTCTCCCTCTATAACTCCCCCACCCCTCTCAATTTCTCTCTGTACTATCCAAAAATGGCCACCAGAAGCAGAAGGTTCATAGTGCTGGCACTGAACCCCCCAAAATAACCCTGAAGGCAAAAAACCAAACCAAACCAAACCAAACCAAACCAAACCAACCAACCAACCAAACAAACACACCTCTGGATAAGGTGAGGAGGGAGTGTGGAGGGAGAATATTGGTGGTAGGTGCAGATACCTATCACCGGAGATAAGAAAACTGTACTCGTGTATCAATAACTGTCCTGTAAACCATTATTTCCCCCAATAAGTTGATTATAAACAATATTTATGAGAGGACAAAACCAACCCCATTAAATTTTACACATATGAAAGAAAATTGACACAAAAAGTGACTTGTCACTGCTAGCATCTATTAGGAATGTATTGAGAAAAGAAGTCCTAGGACTGAAGTTCACTGCACAGGGCTTACATGATTGAGAATTCAGGTTTGATCTCTGGCACTGACACATGCTAAAGTTGAGTAATTGTGTGGTTTTTCTCTCATAAAAATAAATAACTACAGGGAGCTGGGTGGTGGCATCCTGGGTGAAGCACACATGGCATGAAGTGCAAGGACTGGCATAAGGATCCCTGTTCATCCTCCAACTCCCCACCAGCAAGGGGGGGGTCACTTCACAGGTGGTGAAGCAGGTCTGCAGGTGTCTTTCTCTCCCCCTTTGTCTTCTCCTTCTCTCTGAATTTTTCTCTGTCATATCCCACAACAACAGCAGCATTAACAGCAACAATAAATAAGGGCAACAAAAGGAAAAAAATAGCCTCCAGGAGCAGTGAGTTCATAGTGTAGGCACCGAGCTCCAGTGAAGTAAAAAAAAAAAAAAAAAGAACTGAAACATAAAATAGATAAATAAATACATCAACATAAAATGTTTTATTTATTTTTTACTTTATTGAAGTGTTAACAGATGATTACAGCTATTGAAACATGGATATAATTTTGAAGATTGATATATATATATATATATATATTTAAATTTTTTATTTAAGAAAGGATTAACGAACAAAACCATAAGGTAGGAGGGGTACAACTCCACACAATTCCCACCACCCAATCTCCTTAACCCACCCCCTCCCATGATAGCTTTCCAATTCTCTAGCCCTCTGGGAGCATGGACCCAGGGTCATTGAGGGTTGCAGAAGGTAGAAGGTCTGGCTTCTGTAATTGCTTCCCCGCTGAACATGGGCGTTGACTGGTCGGTCCATACTCCCAGTCTGCCTCTCTCTTTCCCTAGTAAGGTGTGTCTCTGGGGAAGCTGAGCTCCAGGACACATTGGTGGGGTATTCAGTCCAGGGAAGCCTGGCCAGCATCCTGGTGGCATCTGGAACCTGGTGATTGAAAAGAGAGTTAACATACGAAGCCAAACAAATTGTTGAGCAATCATGGATCCCAAGCTTGGAATAGTGGAGAGGAAGTGTTAGGGAGGTACTCACTGCAAACTCTAGTGTACTTCTGCTTTCAGATATATATTTTGCAGTAGTTTATGGATACGTGTGAACATAAGCTCTCTCTCACAGAAACTGGTGTATATCTAGGTTATGGGATTTTGTTAGAAAGTGAACCACCTGAGATGGAATTAGAGTGTACTATAAAAGGAAAGGTCTCACCCAAGTAATGAAGCTGAAGGGTTGTCATTCCACATGTGAAGTCTCTGGACACAGTCTGAGGTGAAGCATGTTGAGGTGGCAATCATTGCGTTGGTTAGGTTGTGATCGGTGGATGCAATATTATTTGGTATGGATTGGGAGAGGCATACGGGAAAGTGGGCCCTATCCAAGGGTTCCAGGACTGGGGGAAGTAGGGGCTCTATAGTGGAGATGTGAGGTTCCTGCTGTCTTAGGGTTCAAAAAGACAATGGATAGTAAATGTTATCATCACATTATTTGGTAATTGGGTTAACTTTGAAAAGTCCTTTTGTTAGGGTTTGCTGTACAGTATTCAGTATCTTGTATATAGCTGTGCTATTGGATGCTTCTAATCTACTTGGTATAGGCTTTTGAGAGAGTCCGCATATCAAATACACAGCCTATATATTAAAAAGATTCAGTTAGTGTTTTGAGAAACTTTGAGACGCACAATTGATTTTCCCCCTCTCATATTAATTAACTACTGATTTATATGTCTACATTTTGCTAGGAGTGTACATAAACACCATTCCCACCACCAAAAGACTGTGACTCATCCCTCCCACCCACTCCCACCCCCCACTGGCCCAGGAAGCTGCCCCTCACCACAGGGTTTTTACTTTGGTGCCCTACTTACAATTTGATCAGGTCCTGCTTTTAGTTTCCCTTTCAGATCTTCTTACTCAACTTCTGTTGATGAGTGGGATCATCCCATACTCATCTTTATCTTTCTGACTTAGTTCACTTAACATAATTCCTTCTAGCTCTGTCCAAGATGGGTCAGAGAAGGTGGGTTCATTGTTCTTGATAGCTGCATAGTATTCCATTGTGTATATATACCATTTAATTTATATTTTTAATTATCAGGGTTATTGCTGGAGCTTGTTGCCTGCATGATGAATCAGTTACTCCCAGTGGCTATTTTTTTCTATTTATTTGATAGGAAATAGAGAAATTGAGAGTAGAAAGGGAGGAGAGAGAGGGAGAAAAAGAGGTACCTTCAGCACTGCTCATGAAATTACTACCCACACCCCCATCTTGTGGTAGCAAAGGGCTTGAATCTAAGTCCTTGCACATGATAACACATGCTCTCAACCTGGTGCACCACTGCCTGGCCCTTAAAAAATTATTTTTAAAGTGGTCAGGGAGGTGATTTAGTGGTAGAGCCCAGGATTTGCATATATAAGTTCTAAGTTCTAGATCCCCATTCAGGAATAATGCTCTGGTCCTCTCCTATTCTATTTGACAAATAATATATTTTTTTTAAAAAAGGAATACCCAACTCATAATCCAAAAGATCTGGTGAAACTGCTCACCAGATCCTCTTTCTGGGGATCTCAAAGTACATTGATACATGGAAAGCTTAGGCAGGATCTGAGCTTATCTGAGCTTTGTTTAATTCACTGTTTGCTAAATGAATTTTTTCTACAAAGTGTTTTTCATAAATATCCCATAGCATCAATTACTCTTTCAGGAAAGACACTTTGAAATATGATGACCTATAATTTCTATAAGGAACACAATATTCAAACAAACTAAATATATTAAGAGGCAATCAGAGAAATTTAAACACTGATTAAAGATTTGATGATGCCAATGAGTTATGACTAATTTTTGAAATGTAATAATGAAGTTCAGCTCAGTTTTTTTCTTGACTTTGTTTCACATGCTAAAATATTTGCACATGAACTTGTGTTGTATATGAAGTTTGCATAAAAATGATACAGACTGGACCAGTAGGTGGATACATGACTAAGCAGTAGATTTCAATAAACATAGAAGACTTTAAAAAAGAACATTGGATGTGGAAAAGAAAACATTTGTTATAGTATTGAGTATCTGATTGTAGTTTTCATGGCATGAGTTTGCTTTAGAAAACATCTCCACACAACTTAGCCCCTTTTCTACAATCAAGCACCAAACCCCATAACCCCTATTCCTTCATCCCCTCCCAGACTTCCTTCCCCAGAGCGCTCCATTTGGTGCAGTACACCAAATGCAATTCAAGTTTTATTTGTATTTTCCCTTTATTCCTTGCTTCTTTTAAAAAAATTATTGTCTTTATTTATTTTATACAGACAGCTAGAAACTGAGAGGGGAGGGGGAAAGTAGAGAGAGATAGAGAGAGTGAGATATTAAGAGAGAAAGAGACCTGCAGCACTGCTTCAACACTTGTGAAGCTTTCTCCTTGCAAGTGGGGGTCGGGGGCTTGAACTCACGCCCTTGTGCATTGTAACATGTGTGCTCAGCCAGTTGCACCACCCTATCCTTGTTTCTTAAGTTGCACCTATAAGTAAGATCATTTGGTATTGATCCATCTCATTTTGGTTTATCTCACTTAACATGATTCCTTCAAACTATGCATATATACCACAACTTTTTTTTTTTAGTTGATCATCTTTCACTGAATACTTGGATTACTTCCAAGTTTGATTTATTAGAAATCATGCTACTGTGAACATAGGTGGACACAGATCTTATGTGTAAACATACGCTAAAGACCTGAGATAAGCATATCCCTCAGAACCCAACTGAACACTGCCACCATGCTGTGAGTGCTTGCAGATCATTGGGTAGACCTTGGGATGCATTGGATCGACCTTCTGTGGTGCATCCCGTGTGTACCCATTCATTGGGGAAACTGACGATCCTTCCTAGCTGACTGAATCCACATGGATCCCAGTCACTTTCAAAGCCAGCAACAAGCAGCTCCTGACAGCTTTCAACCTGACCTGTTGACTGGCTACGGAAGAAGGGCAAACGCTAGAAGAAGAATTGGGTAGACCTGATGCAGAAGCCAATATCTCAGAGATATTGGTCTGTAATTTTCTTTTTTGGTTGTATCCCTTTCTGCTTTTGTTCTCAGAGTGATGTTGGCTTCATAGAAGCTGGAAGAGAGTATTCTAGTGTCTTCAGTCTTTTGGAAGAGTTTTAAAAGTAGAGGTATTAACTCTTCCTTGAAGATATTATAGAATTCATTTGTAAAACCATCTGGTCCAGGACTTTAATTCTTGGGAAGGCTTTTAATAACTGTTTCAATTTCTTTGGCTGTGATTGGCCTGTTCATATTTTCTAGTTCCTCTTTTTATTTAATTTTGGTAATTTGTAGGTGTCTAGGGACTTGTCCATTTCTTCCATGTTCTCTAGCTTGGTGGCATATAGTTATTCACAGAAGCCTCATATGATATGTTGAATTTCTGTGGTATCTGTTGTGATATCCCCTTTTTCATTTACACTCTGATTTATTTGAGTCTTCTCCCTTTTTTGTTTTGTGAGTTTTGCTAAATGTTTGTCAATTTTGTTTACTCTTTCAAAGAACCAACATTTAGTTTAGTTGATCTTTTGTATGATTTTCTTATTTTTTTTTAGGTTTTTATTTTATTTATGAGAAAGATAGGAGGGAAGCAAAAGAACTAGATATAATTCTGGCACATATACTGCTGGGAATCAAACTCAGGACCTCATGCTTGAGAGTCCAAGGCCTTATCACTGTGCCATCTCTGGGACCACTGGTTTTCTTATTTTCAATATTATTTATTACTGCCCTACTTGGAGTTATTTCAGTACTTCTTCTGGTTGCTTTAGGGTGCTTTTGTTCTTCTTCTTCTAGGTCTTTAAGGTTTGCAATCAAGTTGTTTATTTGAGCTTTTTCTTGTTTCTGAATGTGTATTTGTATGGCTATGAACTTCCCTCTCAGTACTGCCTTATCTGTGTCCCAAATATTTTGATAGCTCCTGTCTTCATTTTCATTGAACTCTTGAAATATTTTGATTTCTTCCTTTATTTCCTCTTTGACCCAGTAGTTTTTATGTAGTGTACTTATGAGCTTCCACATTTTGGGACTATTACTAATCTTTTGTTGATTGTTAAGTTAGTTTAATTCCACTGTGGTCTGAGAAGATGCTTGGGATGATTTTGATGTTCTTGACTTTGCTGATGCTATCTTTGTGGCCTAATATATAGTCTATCCTTGAAAGTGACCCATGTGGATCTGAATAGAATATATATTCAAGTTTCTTGAGGTGAATGACTATGAAAATATCCAATATTCTAGTTTATCTATCTTTTCATTTAGCTCCCTCCTCTTTCTTTCTTTATTTCTTTCTTTCTTTCTTTCTTTCTTTCTTTCTTTCTTTCTTTCTTTCTTTCTTTTTTTCCTTCCTTCTTTCTTTGTTTCTTTGTTTCATTTTTCTACCTCCAGCATTATTACTGGAGCTCGGTGACTGCACTATGAATCCACTGCTACTGGAGGCCATTTTTTTCCTATTTTGTTGCCATTGTTGTTACTGTTGCCGCTGCTGCTGTTGTTGTTGTATAGGACAGACAGAAATCTAGAGAGGAAGGGAAGACAGAGAGTGGAAGAGAAAGACAGACAAATGTAGACCTGCTTCACCACCTGAGGAGAGAACCCCACAGGTGGGGAGCCAGGGGCTTGAACTGGGGTCCTTACCCAGTCCTTGAACTTTGTGCCATGTGAGCTTAACCCAGTTTGCTACCGTGCCACCACCTCCCTTGTTTCTGTATTGGTTATCTGCCTGGATGATCTGTCAAGTTGAGAGAGTGGGGGTGTTGAAGTCCCCTACTATTACTGTGTTGCTTTTAATATAGTGCTGTAGCTCTTTCAGTAGATGTTTGATTTATTTAGATAGCCTCTCATTGGGTGCATGGCTTTAATAATTATTAAATCCTCTTAACTGACTGATCTTCTGAGCACTAAGAAATGTCCATCCCTTTCTTTTTAATTTTATTTATTTTAAGGTCTATCATGTCAGATATGAGAATAGCTGTTCCTGCCCTTTGTTGTGGTCCATTGAGCTGTATGATAGTTTTCCATCCTTTCACTTTGAATCTGTGCTTGTCTTGTTGAGATAGATGGGATTCCTGCAGACAACATATGGTTGGGTTGTGTTTTCTGATCCATCTTCTTACTCTGTGATTTTTAATAGATGATTTCATGCCATTAACATTTATTGATATTATAGATTGAAGATATTTGAATGCTATTATTATAGACTTTTAAAATGTTCTGATATATGGCATGTTTCTTGGTGTCTTTGAGTCTAGGTTAATTCTGTTTGGGACCCTCTGGGCTTCTTGAACCTTTATGTCTTTTATATTGTCTAGATTAGGAATGTTCTCATCTATTATGTCCTGTAGAATGCTTTCCTTCCCTCCCTCTTTTTATTCCTTTGATAGGCTTATAATGTGTATATTATTTCTTTAGAGGTCATCCTATATGTCTGTTGTTGTTTCAGTATCTCTTAATCTCTTTTTGAGGTCTCTTATTTCTTTCTTAGTTTTTCCCAATTCATCCTCAATCTTGCTAATTTTGTTTTCTGCCCAATTTATTACATTCTCTCTCCCCTCTGTTTTTTTCTCTAACTCAGCTATTTTGTTACAATGTTTTGATACTAGTTTGTTCAGCTAGTTGTGCTCTTAGCTCAGCTGTTTCAGCTTTGAGCTCTCTAACCTCGAGAAAGTTAGTGTTTTCTTTCAGAGTCTCATATACTGTTTCCCCATTTCTGATGGCATTTCTTTTAAACTCTTTCCATACTCCTGTGACAATTATTCATTCTTATGTGCTTCTACCTTTAGGAGGCTGTTAGCTGGGCTTTTGTCATAAGTAATTTCTCCAATGTTTCTTCTTGATTTAACCATTGTATAAAGAATGTTATGAGGTCCCTTTCTCAGTACCTTTTATTCCAGTGATCACCCTTGCCTGGATTGACTTGTGTCTAAGTAAGGTACTTACAGAGTTCACAGCTGTAGAAATTAACAGTTGTTTCAATGTTATCTCGATCCCTGATTTGAAGCACAGTGACTTTTAAAACCTCTTTTGTTCTTTTTCTTCCCTGTAAGCTATGAGAGCTGGAGGGCTTTTTAACTATAAGTAGGTTTATTTACCTTAATCATTCACTTCTAACTAAAAGACAAAGCAGGGTGGGGGAGAGATAGTACAGTGGTTATGCAAATAAACTCCCACACCCCAAGGATCCAAAGCCCTGGGCTCAATTTGACTGCTCTGCCAGCATCCAGATCCAAATCAGGCAGCACTACTTGGTCCTGTGAGTTTCTGTTTTTAATTTTTATTTTATTTATTTATATTTTTATATTACAGAATTACATGTCAATGGAGGTTTGAATCTACACCATTCCCACCACCAGAGTTCTGAATCTTCACTTTCCCCACTGCAATCCGCCACTGTTCTTCTAAAGTTTTAGACATATGCCCTTGTGAGTTTCTAAACAAGTCCTGTTTACAATCTGTCAGTTCTGAGGCAATTATTCACTGTGGAAAGGTTCCCACTATACAGCCCCACCACTAGACCACCAGGGTGTAGATCTTCTCCTGAGTTTCGTGGTCAGTTCTTTGTTCCCCGATGTCAGCACAGGGCTTCCCCACTCCTGCTCTGGCCTCTGAGGGTCAGTAGCAATGGAGAGTCACAGTTGCATTTGGTATGCCTTAGGGGAGTACGCTCCTTCCTTCAGCAGTCTTTTTAATTAGTAAAACAGACTGGTGGTGACTCCTCAGCTGGCAAACTGCTGGACTGTTAGCACCTGCTCCAGAGCAGATATAGGCTTTATCTCCAAGAATCTCTCCTTAGGCTCTTGTCTACAAGCCACACATGTTTTCACTCACTGGTGACTTGATGGGTTCCCAAAATTGTCCTAGTCTTGTCTTGTTGTGGTCTCAGATGATTTTTTTTTTTTATATATTCCTAGTTGACCAGGGAAAGGAGAGGAGAGAAGCACAGCTGCTGATACTCTGTAGCCCCACCTCTGGAAATTGAATTTTAACTAATAATAGCTCTTACAATAATTTAAGAGCTATTCCACCCAATAGGGGGGAAAGTTAAAAGTGATTATACAATGAGACATCCAAGTTTTTCTTTCAGGAAGCATTTGGTCTTCATGGATCTTTAACGTGCCTACTTAATTCTGTCACAAATTCAAACAATCAGTTCAGGTGATTTTTTTGCAGTCAAAGTATGCATATGTTAAAAAAATTCACTATTTTTATTTCAAATCATTGTCAAAGTTATTTCTTAGCCCTTAAAAGAAAAATCTACCCCAGACATTTAGAAAAAATTGGCAATGTAATCACCCACTGATTTTTTGTTCTTATGCAGAAAAGGAAGAATGATATGTTCCATAGACTAAAGACTGTAGAATTGTAGACTTGGATTGCCATGAGGAAACTATTTCACTTTTGCTAAGCTTTGATTACCTTACATTTAAAAAATACTTACTCTAGTGTTTGACATAAGAATTTAAAGGTATGGAGTATCGAAGGTTTGGTGCACAAAATGCTAACCATTAGCTATTATTTTTTTTTATCAGTGAATAAATTGTCAAATGACAGATTTTTTTCTCTCTCTTCCTTTAATTTTCTTTCTCTTTTTAAAATTTTTATTAGTGATTTGATATTGATTTATTAAATTATACGATAATAAGGATATAATTACATACAGTTCTCACCACTAGAGTTCTGTTTCCTAACCCCTCCATTGGAAAATGCAGTAATTATCTCAAGGTCATATGTATGGGCTGATTCTATAATTATCTATGCCTATATCTATGTGTGTGTGTGTATGTATGTATGTATGTATATATATATATATATATACATATATGTTTTCCTCTCATTTTTTGAAGAGTCTGCCTTCACTCCCTTTCTAAGTAACCTATACACACATTACTACTTCCTTTTTTCCTCTTCTCTCTCAGATAAGCAAAAACATGCCAGCATTCCTCTGCTGTTTTCTAGATTTGCTTCCTTTTCATTGACGGTATAAAGACAAAATTCCTGGTGACAAAAACTTTGGTTCCTAGTGGAATAGGGGTATAGAGCCTTCTGGTTTACCCCTCTGGGACTATGGATCAAAATTAATTTTGGGGTTCAGAGGGTAGGAGTCTGGCTTCTGTAATTGCTTTTATGTTGGCCATGGATATTGGTAGGTCAATCTATACTCCCATCTTTCTTTTATCTTTCTTTAGTGGGGTAGGGCCCTGGAGAGGTGAGGTTCTAGGAAATAATGATAAAGTCATTTGCTCAGGGAACTCAGGATGGAATTATAGTAGCATCTGCAACTTGGTGGCTGAAATGTAGTAAGATGGAAAGCAGATAAAAATACTTAGTAAACAGGAACCATAAGGTAGTAATAGAGCAGATGAGAGTAGGAACCTTAGGTTGGAAGGAAGCTAGGAAGTCTATTTTAGGAATGTTTCTAAGAGCCTGTGTCTTGGTAATCTTTGCTTGGGCTTGATAGCTAATATGGGGGTGAACTAGAAATATTAACTGGGAAAATGTGCCAGAGTGGAGAGTAGAACTAGAAAGCAGGATTAGGGCAAAGAGTTGCTCATAAACTTGAAGAAAATATCTAAGTGCAATTAGCTGTTTACCACTGGAACCTGCACAGCCACCCAGTGCCTGTCAGACTGAGCTCACAGTCCATAGTCATAGCTGGGATCACTGTGGGCTGTACTCACTTTAGGACTAACCTTCCTCAAGTGGCATGCAATGCTCTGTAGTATATTTTGAAGTCAGAAAGCTTGATTAAGATGGAGACTGGATGGTGGGAATTGTGTGGAGTTGTACCCCTCCTATGGTTTTGGTTTTGTTTATTTATCCTTTCTTAAATAAAAAATAAAAAAAAATATATTTCTTTTATTCTGCAGCTCAGTCTGGGCTCCAGTTCCCCAGAATTGCTTTCGACCTTTCCTGGGTCCTACAGGAGTGCCCCATGGGCTGGCAGAGTTGTCACCAAGTTTCTGGTGTCCAAGGGACAGCCTGGGATGGAAGGTGTCCTCCCAGACAGAGCCCTCCTCCCACCCCACGAGCATCTTGTTCCCATACTCCCAAGGCTCCAGCAATTAAAATTAAATATCCTAAAAAATATATATATTTCATTTAAAGATATATGAGTCAAATTATGTTTCCTCCAAGTAGTCCTTCTAAATTTATTTTACTCATTTATTTATATTTATTTTACTCATTTATATTTAGTTTATACTCATTTATATTTATTTTACTCATTTATATTTATATTTATTACATTTGTATTTATTTTACTCATTTATTTATACAATACGTACAATACTTGAACAGACATATGATTGTGTTTTTTTCAAAATATTTTTATTGGGGAGATAGTAGTTTACAGTACAGTTGTTCAAATATGGGTACAATTTCTCATCTTCCCATGGTAGGTTTCTACAAAACACTCTCTCCCACAACTTAGGTTCATTTCCACCATCATGCACCAGGACCCTAACACTGTTTCTACTTCATTCCTTCTCCTCTTTCTCCAGAGTTTTTTTTATTTTGGTGAAATACACCACAACACACCCAGACCAAGTTTCATTTTATGTTTCCTCTTTTTGTGTTTATTAAGTTCTACCTGTAAGTGAGATCATTCAGTACTTATCCTCTTTTTGACTGATCTTACTTAACATAAGTCCTTCAAGTTCCATCCAAGATGAAGCAAAGGAGGATGACTTCATCATTTTTTTTTCCCCACAACTTTTTTAGGCACTCATCTTTTGTTGTACATATGGCTTGTATCAAAGAACAAAGAATGGAGTATTACATTTTGAACTGCTATGAACATAAATGTACAGAACTCTTAGGACAGGTGTTTTTGCATCCTTTGGATAAATTTCCAGGACAGAAATTTCTGAATCACTCATTAGGTGCTTTCTGGTTGCTGATCAGGTTATTGGCTACATTTCCCAGTGAAGCTCAAATTCAGGAGTGATTAACTGTATAAAAATGGTTCTGAATGCTTTCTAACCTCTCTTTCAAAGACCCAGTGATCTTTTTATTTTTCCTTTGTGATTAAAGGATAGAAATAGACAACATAACACAAAAAATCTCAGAACTAATAAGCTGCTCTACTGACACTTCCCATTTCACTCAGAAGCAAATACAGGTAGATATTTTTCCTCTGGTTTTACCCTGTAGTTGGCATATTTGAATACAGTTTATTTTCTCACTTTACAAGCCAATTATTCTGCCAATGGATATTCAAGTCTACAGACATGCTTATCATCTCCAAAGGAGATTTCCCAAACCATTTAATCTTTGTGACTGTTAGTTTTCCTTCCAAATATTAAATGCCAATGAGTTTATTATATTGTTTTATTACTTGATTAGAATGGTGAGTATTATATAATCTCAGCAACACCATGAGTTCTCTCTACCTCCATGACCTCCTTTTCCCCCTGTATCCTAATTTTGATAACAAAAAAAATTTTAGATAAAAAAACTGGTAAAGCCAGCAATTGTCCAAACGCACTTGTTATTAATTCCCCATTTAATGCCTTAAGAAGGCAGTTCTTTATCTCCCAAGATATGCCATTGAGAGCTGGAATCTACAGAAAGTGGGAGTTTAACGTGCTTTACTTCTGGTGGTGTATTCTCATCAGAGCTTGCTGTGGTAAATTGAGAGTGAATATCCCAGCCTACCTCAAGAACCCAGTTCTTTCCCCTGAGGTGAGAAACTCACATGTATTGAATTGGTTGAAGTAAAACAAGAAAGTATTCTAGTCAAATTAAGACCAATATTCTACTGATGACATAGCTAATCAGATCATTGATGAACTGCTGCCACACTCATTTTTTTCAGACTAAAATGGAAGTTCATTTTATTCTGTCCTCCTGAAGGTTCAAAAAATATAGAACCCTTAACCAAGGCAAGGGCATCTCTGCTTTCTTGTGTTTCTTTCTTTCTCTTAAACATTTTTTTTTGTTTGTATATGAAAGAGGGGAGAGAGAAGGAGAGGGGAAAGGAGGGGGAAAGGGGGGGGAGAGAGAGAAAAGCATCACTCTGGTGCATGCAATACTGGGACTTGAATTTGGGAACGCATGACAAGCTCCTAGGCTTGAACTTGGGACCTAGAGTGTACAACTTCCTGGACTACCACTTGTTTATTACAAACCATGTGCAATCTTTGTCTGAAGGATCACTAGGTTTCTCAAGGTTTTCACAGCACCATCATTGTGGATCTCTAAGTTAGTTCCAGTGGAGCTTGCTAGGTAATTACAATAAGATGACCAACAAATTATTATCTCAATTATTATAGATCTTCTAGTGTACAAGTTTTTCTAGGAATGCTCTTCAGCCATGATCCTGAGAGCAGGGAACTTATCTCATTTATTCCACAATGTCAGCATTTCACATAATAACTGTCATACAGATCATAGTCAACAACTGTTTATGACATTTCTGGCAACCAAGATCTGATTACGGACATGACATGTTTCTTATTTAATATCATGACAGGATATAGCATTCCGAGTGTATCTATATTTATGGATATGTAGAGATTCAAATTATAATAAACGAGTGTTTCTTGTTAATCACCTCAGAACAGGTTTTTTCCCCCAATAATTTGCCCTATGAACACAATTTTTCCCTTTCATACTTTTAGTCTTTTAGTCATCAATCCATTTGGTGTCTTACTATGTTTTAGGTATTGGGTGTACAATGTGAACTGATATACTAGTTCTCATTTCAGATTTGTTTAGTGCTTATAGGTAGATATATGTATGATTGTAAATCTGTATTCAAGACCTACAATAGATGCTATGTAGTATATATGTATACCATATATTTATGAATGTATGTAAATGCTACAAACGTATATATGATGCCATGAGAGAGACTGACAGAGACATTCCTTTTAGAATAAAGACTCAGATTCAGAGAAGTGCATTTTGAAAAGGTTATATTTAAGCTGAGACCTAATCTATGAGTAATCACTAGTCAGAGGGAGAAAGCAGGGAGGAGGAATAGTCCACTAGAGAGAGCAACTTTCTTGAAAACCCTAGTTTACCACATCCAGGAACCAAAAGGACAATGCAGCAGGAGGAGGGAGAGTGTATGGGGTGGCTCTAGGGACTGGATTGTGAAGAGGGGGAACATGTGTATTTGAAATGTCTTATTCATACCTACATATTCAATTTCTTTCTACATTCTAGATTGCAAGTTTGTAGTGGAGAGTTCCAAAGTTGAATCATCTTGTGTACCCACACAGAATATCCAAAGACTGGGGACTTAGAAATTGATTCTCTTGCTTTCCCCAAGCACTTTCACACAGATAAAAATGTTGAAACTGTTGGCCAACTTCAGAAAAGATATCTTTGTCAAGTATGTGTTTTGACCTTTAGGGGGTTTCATTTTACATAAGTTAATAAGAAGCTGAATGACTTGTGTTAGAGGAATCTGAGGGAAGTTGTTCTTCTAGTCATGCTTTAGATTAGCAAAGAAACAGATCAATCAGGGGAGTAATCTGATAGAGGATTTGGAGAATGCCAGCGACCTTGAATCTATATGGAACATTTGTAATCAGTAAATTGTCCTTTAAATGGGGATTAGTGTGTTTTGTAATTGCTTTGGTTTATAGCTTTCTTTTGTATTTCTAAAGAAATTAGTCACTTTTGACAAAATTGCTGTCTTATTTGGATTACTGAGTTGCTTTTAGTCTGCCTGAAGAATGGGATTTTGTATTCAGTGTTGATGGCAACTTTGGCATGATGCTTGGAACATAAGGGTGTTCAAAGATATCATTCACTTTATCATGGAATTCTAGGATATGTAAATGCTTCCTGAAAATATCCTAGTTTTTATTCTTATATTAGTTACATTCAGATGTATGCATTTCATAACCCTGGGCCATCATAAAATCTTTTCCAGATTCCCTGTGGCATGAGGAATTCAATCTGGAAGTAAGTATTTTATTTTCACTACTGTAGTGTATTGGGAATTTTTCACTAAGTCTGAACTCTTGGAGAACTGAGTATTTTCTCTTTCCTGCTTTCTTCCTTCCTTCCTTTCTTTCTTTCTTTCTTTCTTTCTTTCTTTCTTTCTTTCTTTCTTTCTTTCTTCCTTTCTTTCTATATGTCTCCATGTTTATTCCTAGGCCTTGGTGGTACACTGCGAATCCACTGTTCCTGGAGGCTATTTTTTCATTTTCGTTGCCCTTGTTGTTTTTTGTTGTTATTATTGCTGTTGTCATTGTTGGATAGGACAGAGAGAAATGGAGAGAGGAAGGGAAGACAGAGGGGGGAGAGAAAGATAGACACCTGAAGACCCCTTGTGAAGCAACCCCCCTCTGCAGGTGGGAAGCCGGGGCCACTTTGCACCTGAGAATTTTCTTATTTACCTTCCTGAGTACTTGATACAGTTTTTGGTACTTAGAAAAGAGTTAACATATATTTATGGATGGAACCAGAATAGTGCATCACTAGGGGAGGCACTCTACTCTTTTCATGAAGTGTGATCACTAGAACACTGAGTGTCATCACTAGAACACTGAGTGTAGAGTTTTGCTTCTTGTTCAGAGTGACTGAAGATACAAAATCATGCTCAAGATTCAGTTATTAGTAAAATTGTTTGATTCTGATAACAACATTATCTAGAAGAGTCTCCACTTGGAGAATTAAGTTAATAAGTGATGTGACTGCCTCGGGTTGAAGCCTCCTTGTATAGATGGGGATACATCATGTTCTTTAGCTGGGTTTACAAATCTCAGTTTGAAAGGTTCTTTACTACCTCAGTAATCTCAGGTAGCTTTGGTCATCAACGGAGTCTATGGCAGAGATCCATCTGCCTGACAGAACACAAACACTTTTCTAGAATCCCTGGGGAAATTTTTTACAGAAAAAGTTAGAACAAGTCATGTATGTTAGAAGGAACTGTCAAAATGCTGTGATTAGAGTGATAAAGAAGGACCTCAAAACTTCCCCCCCACCCAAGAATACCTTGTTTTTTATTAATACTCTTTTTTTAAATATTTATTTTATTTATTTATTCCCTTTTGTTGTCCTTGTTGTTTTATTGTTGTAGTTATTGTTGTTGTTGTCATTGTTGGATAGGACAGAGAGAAATGGAGAGAGGAGGGGAAGACAGAGAGGAGGAGAGAAAGATAGACACCTGCAGACCTGCTTCACCGCCTGTGAAGTGACTCCCCTGCAGGTGGGGAGCCGGGGTTCGAACCGGGATCCTTATGCCGGTCCTTGTGCTTTGTGCCACCTGTGCTTAACCTGCTGCGCTACAGCCCGACTCCCCCAAGAATACCTTTACTGTGCCACACTCTGAGAAGTCTAAGGAAGATGCCACACTTGCTAGTTTACACAGCATCAGGGATTATTCAGGTAAAATAACAATTTTTTTAAAAATCTTGTGTTAGAGTGAGAGTAGATGTCAAGAGAGAGGTAGGGTAGGAGTAGGAGAAAGCAAGGAGGAGGATAGAAAAAAAATAAACATGGTGTGTGCATATGAGAGGGAGGCCATTTGTGATCACGTTAAATGAAGGTCATGAGTCAGAATATTGAATCTACATGTGTTGTTATCTCACAGTGCAAGAAAGTACAAAATAAATAAATTGAACATCAATGTTCAGTTAACACAGTAAAACTTGGCAAAAATGTTAGCTCTTTGAGTGCAAAAAGTTATTTACCATTGTATATTCAGTGCATAGAAGAGTGCTTTGCACTTAGTAGGTCCAAGATAAACATTTATGGCTATAGATGAAGTGATCACTATCAAACTTAATTTAAAGAAGTACTGATACCAAATCTTTATGATTTTTTTGGTTTTATGTGTTTTATTTGTGTGTACATCCATCTTTAAAACATATACCGGATTGGCACGGTGAGGGGGCTTAAGCCAGAGTATGGAAGTTAACATTTTTTACCCCAGTGAAATATTAATGTATTGCATCATTATATGATCCTTTCACTAATTTTTTTGTCCATTTATTTATACATTCATGTATTTTTTTCTGTAAATATCTAGTGAACTTTGATTGTCTTTGTTAGGTTTCTAAAAGCACTGGTGACAGGACACTACGTTCAGAGATCCTACGCCTTGATATTCATGGGGGAAAAAAACCAGGTAGAGAAAGGAGAAATGTTTTCTATCTCATTTTGTCAGGCCAATATCATGTTGATAACTAAGCTAAAGATTGCCAGAGAAAACCTTATAGATTAATCTTCGTTATGAATATAGGTGCATAAGTACTCTATAAAAATGCTAGCAAAGGCATAGAGGAGGCGCGGAAAAAAAAATGCTAGCAAAGTGAGTCCAGGAACTTTCACAAAGGATGATATGCCATTATGAAGTGGAATTTTACCTAATAATACAAGATTGGTTTAAATTTTGAAATCAAGCATGGACAAGATAGCCCACCTGGGAGGGTCCCTGCTTTGCCATATGTGCAACCCAAGTTAGCCCAGTTTCCACCATAGTAGAGGAACTTTTGGTGCTATGTTGTCTTTTTCTTTCTCCCTCTGTCTCTCTGTCTCTTTCTTTAGATCTGAGAAAGTTGACGAGGTGTGGTGAAGCCCTAGCAGAGCCAAAAACAAACAAGTCAATCCTTGTAAGATATTTATAATAAGATAAAAAACAAAATGCATATAATATCTCAATAGAGAAAACATTTGGGCCAATTTTCAACATTTTTTTTTTTTTTTGCCTCCATGGTTATTGCTGGGGCTAGGTGTCTGCACTATGAATCCTGAAGGCCATTTTGTTGCTGTTGTTGTTGGATAGGACAGAGAGAAATGGAGAGATTAGGGGAAGACAGAGAGGGGGAGGGAAAGACACCTGCAAACCTGCTTCATCACTTGTGAAGTGACCCCCTGTAGGTGGGGAGCTGGGGGTTGAACCAGGATCCTTATACAGTCCTTATGCTTCATGCCATGTGCACTTAATCCACTGTGCTACCACCTGACAATTCAACACTATTTATTTATTTATTTAAGAAAGGAGACATTAAAAAATCATAGGATAGGAGGAGTACAACTCCACACAATTCCCACAACCCAGTCTCCATATCCCATCCCCTCCCCTGATAGCTTTCCCATTCTCTATCAATACTTTTATGATAAAAGATACTTAACATATGAAGGGTAGAAGGAGAATTATTTAAACCTGATTAAAGGGCATCTGAAGAGCCTATACCTAACATCACACTCTATAGTGAAAGACTGAGTGTTTTCCTTTAATATCATAAAAAAATTGAAAACTATGGCGGTTATCCTCAGGAGGTGGTGTGGAGAGACGGTGATGGAGGTAGGAGAAGGCACATAACTGTGGTGGTTGATGTGGTGTGGAACTATACTTCTGTTACCTTTTGATTTTGTAAACAATTACTAAACTGCTAATATGATAAAATCTAAAAATAATTGAATGATATTTGTTTTAAACATTTCCATTCAACATTGTACCTGACAGGTCCTAGCTAGGACAATTTGGCAGGTAGGTTAAATAAAGAGTATCCAGATTGGACTGGAAAAAGCAGAGCAAAAAGGCCAATAGGTGAATAGAGTTAATTACATAACAGTAAAAATATATAATATATTGTACATAGACAAACTCTAAAATGTATCAATAAAACTTTTAGAAATCACAGAAGGTCTCTCTTTCATAAAAAAAAAAAATCATGTCTATTAGGATTGAACTATCAGATGCTAAAGTCATCCCCAGCACTCAGAATTTGTGGAAATGAATTATAAGAAAAAGCCTTTTTTTTAAATATTTTTTTATTTATAGAAAGTAAACATTGACAAAACCATAGGATAAGAGGGGTACAGCTTCACACAAGAAAAAGCCTCTTATTAGCCAAGTTTAGACAGGTGAAATGGCACCATGTAGTTAAATACATTTCTGTTGGGAACATGTGTGAGCCTGATAGAGCTTAGGGAGAACCACCCCCATCTTTGGATGGAGGTCTGAGAAGATAACCTCTTTGTAAGTCTCTCTCAACCGAGGTGAGCATAAGGGGGAAACTCAGACTTGGTTCTTTCCTTCTTGACTCTCAGGCCCACAGATACCCCAGTACTTCTCTCCATTAACTGCAGGCCACATGGCCACAGATTAACTCATTCAAAGTCACCTTCTGATCACAGAAGAACACACCTTATCACACACTTCATCACACACCTCAGACCCCAGACAAGAGAAATGCCAAACTATATGGCCTTTTGATATTCATCTTCTTTCTGTCTCACCCTACGGGTTTAACCCCTATGCTTCTCTCAAATACCTTTGGATAATTAAGTTGCTTGTGTTATGGAAAATAACTGTCTTGTATCTCATCAATTCCTGTCATACCAACCCCCTACCTTAGGGGCATGCTGACTGTTAAGAAACCTGTAATTTCTGTCATATTGCAACAATAATTACCTCCATTGCTTTTCTGTTTAACTCATGTCAATTTTGCTAATAAACGGACTCTAGGATTCTGGGACTCTAAGGACTCAGATTCTAGATTCACGCTAAGAGTTCCCTGGTGTCTTTTACTTCGTGTCACCCCTGTCATGAGTGAGAAAGAACCAGTCCATTACCTTTCCCCTGGAGGACACCCTGCCGGAGAAGGAGAGAGTGGCCCCGAAACATTTCCAACTGGTAGAGTAGACTTGTATTAAATGGTGACAATCTTTTAGATTCTGGTGTTCTCTGGTGTTGCAGGTCTAATACAGTGTGGCATTCAGGAGAACATCAAGCTGACATACAAAAACAATATTTGAAAAGCAATTTCAATGTTATGAATGATTCCACAAGCCACTCTTAATACAGTTAATACTGTATTAATACTCTTAATACACTCTTAATACTCTTAATAAACTCTTTTCCACTTGCCTGTCTTTCTCAAAAACTCATAAACATGACAGTAACCCTAATCGTGTTGTCTTCTTTTATCCCCTGTCGGAACTCTTCTTTCTCCCTCAAAAACCCCAGCATCAGGGGAAATAGCTCAGTAAATAGAGCACAGGATTTGCCTGCCAGAGAATCCTGGTTTGATTACCTTACTGCATGCATGTACTAATTTCTCTTTCTTTCTTATATGAAATAAATAAAATCATCTTTAAAATAAACCTCTTCCTATAGGGAGATAAGAAGTTGGTGCCCAAGTGCCAATAACTGTCCTGGGGAAAACTATCATTTCCCTAACAAAATGATTAAAAAGACAAAAACCCTTTCCAGTCTTGCCTTGATGATTTTTGTTTTCCCCTCCCACCTCACCTGTTGAGTGTATAATCTATAGCCAATAAGATTGTCATTTCCAGTGTAAATCAACTCAATGTATTTTGATGTCTTTTAATTCCCCTCTTTTAATAATTATCCCATTTTAATATAAAAAAGTGACAAAACCAGGATTCACTTTAAGAAACAAATAAAGAAAAGAAGTTATAATGCTATTTTTCTGGTTACATTGTGCAAATACATCTACAAATTGTATGTTGTCATTGGTTACAACTGGTGGGAATGAGTTTTGTGGAACCTTTTACTTATTATGGCAGCCAAAATATTTGTTGCAAGTAGGGGAAGGAAAATTTAATTTTCGTGTTCCCAATGACTGTCAACGTAATTGGAAAAGACACATTAAGCATTATAAAGCATCACACCTTCATTCATACTAATTATTTTAGGTAAACTGTTCATCCGTCTTTCAGGTCAATGAAAGTATAAGGCCTCTTAAAGATCTAAAGGAACCCATACCATATGCTGATCTTTATTATTTATTATTATTTTTATATTACAGAATTAGATGTCAACAGGGATTTGAATTCACACCATTTCCACCACCAGAGTTCTGAATCTTCATTCTCCCCGCTATAATCCACCACAGTTCCCCTAATGTTGTAGACATAAACCAACCATCTACAACTATCTTTCCACATTTATACATTGTTACCCCTTCTTTTTCTGACTCACTCCTCTCTTTCCCTCTAAGCCACTCCTGACATCATAACTACCTCCATACATCCCTCTCCTTTTCCTTCTCTCTCTCTGGGTGCTGATGGGGCTGGAGTGCAGAGTCCTCTTATCTTCATCCTATCACTTCTCCCCATGCTGGAAGTATGGATCAAGGTTGTTTATGGGGAGCAGAAGGTAGGAGTTCTGGCTTCTGTAGCTGCTTCTCTGCTGAATATAGGCTTTGAAAGGTTGATCTATACTCCCCAGCCTGTTTCTACCAGATGCTGATCTTTAAAACTTGGGCTCTGGAGAATAATGTTTCAAATACCAACCTGAAGATAGAATGAGAGTGATTAAGAAATTATCCATTCCAGGTGTTTACAAACCACTATTCAAGTCAATAGCATTTATTGAGTAGTTGTTCTCTGTGTATCAAGCACCCAATTAGCCTTTATTTTTTATTTTATTTTTTTTCCTAATTAGCCTTTAAACTGCCAAGTTTTGCAGAGTACTGTTCCTTACCCTTTGTCAAGGTGAATGTGTCTTTGCAAAGGAAATTCTTTCTGGGCGTTCTAGGATATTCTAGATGTTTCTGACAAGCATCAAAGAGGTTGGTGCTCCAGTTTCACATATATTGAAGAGACAGCCTCTTCTTCTGGTTTCCCTGCTTCTTCTAAGTTGCTAAGAAACTTTCAAGTTGCTGTCTACCTTGGGACAGCCAAAGTTGATTTTAGAAGGTTCACTTGACTGAAGATGATTTTCTTTTAAATCCTTACCTCTTCCTATGCTCAAATCCTCCTTCCAGCTTGGTATTTTTCTCTGAGAAAAAGATAAAGAAAGGGGGGTCCTGGATTTATTTGTGGATATAACTGTTTGAAATGTCAGTTGAATTTTCTGATGCAAAATACCAGGCATAATCAATTAATAAGTCTACTCAGAAGTCATCAACAATGCTGAAAAATGACTAAAATATGGTAATAGTGTGTGTTTCTCAAATGGCATTATAGATGATACAGAATCAATTCCAAGTAGAATGTGGCAGAAGCATATATTCTTAGAATAAAACAAGATAAAAAACAAAAAAAAATCAGTCAATGAGTCTGAAATCATTTGGTATTTACACTCATTGAGGGAATAACTTTTTGAAAGAGGAAAGGAACCAGGTACTTTCATTTGAAATCTTTCTTTCCTTTGTAGTTTAACTGTTCTACTTTACCTTTTGTTATTTTTGGATTTGATAATACCAGTGATTAAAGGTTAAGGGAGAAGAAAGAATAGTATATCTTGCTTAGTCATACCCAGGTGAAGTAATTTAGGGAGTGCAATTTGAAGCAGTTTTAAACTGTAATTCTTCATACATTTGGATGGTGAAGAGCAGTAACAAACAAGTTTGAAATGTTTGACTTCCCATGTGGATGAGGGCCACCCTACGCACATGGATCTCCAAAGGATGCCCCCTCACACCTTTACTGGGGTTTAATGGTTTACAGTATAGTTGTTGACACATAGGATGAAGGATAAAAATTTTGTCTGAGAAAATGATGTCAAAGTAGAGAAAAAGGCTAGAATGTTGAATTAGGGCAGAAAGTAGCTCCCATTCTTGAAAAAATTCTGTGAATAAAATTAACTATTTACCTCCACCCACCCAACCCAGAGACTACATATGTAAATATAAACATAATATATATATATATATATATATATATATATATATATATATATATATATATATATATATATTTAGCACCAGAGCTCATGTAACCTCTGAGTCTCTATTGGTCTGAGCTCACATCTCATGGTCACAGCTATAAACACTGCAGGCTGCACTCATCTCAGGACCAGTCTTCCTTGAGTGGCAGGGAAGGATACCCCAGCCTCCCTTTGGAAACTGGGGCAATCCTTTCCATCAATGCTTTATGATAAGGGCAAGGTCCTGGGAAAGCCCACAAGAGGACTTAAGATGATGTGCCTGGAACTGGGAGAGGTTGCACACTAATTTATTCTATATCTAGCAGAATCTGAACAGCACAGTGTCCATGAAGGGCATTGCAATCACTGCACTCTATCTGTGATTCCAAGGTGAGGATCACACTTTATAATTAGTGTAAGGGAAGGGAGGGCAGAGGTTGGAAAGGGGTAATGAAGATACTATAGTTTGTTTAAGTATGTGAACTCTTTTTCAAAGTTCAAAACTGTGGGTTTACCATTGGGCAAGTTGCTAGAGCAGAGGTAAACCCTAATGTTATCATGACTGCTCCAGTATATTTCCCATTTCCACAATCACTAAGAGTTGCTGCATATTATAAAGTATGTAAAAAGAGAACATACTGCTTCTGACTAAATACTATTTCATGTTCCTTGATATGACTAACATATGACTACTGAAGTTAACAGTTCTTATTACTATTATATTAGTTTATTTTTTACTGGGTAGAGATGGAGAGAGAAAGATATAGCTGTAGCACTGCTTTAATGTTTATTATTGCTAAGAATGAATAAGACAGTTGACTCTATTACTACTACATTATTTATAGCTTGTCTAAACTTTTATTCTTTATAGTTTTGTCATTGGATGTTGCCTAGAGTCACTGTAGGGATAATTAATGAATTCTTAAACATTTATTCAGGCTATTATAGTGAGTAGGGTACAGTCTGACTCCTCAGGAAATTTTAATCTAGTGTGGGAGGCAAAGGAATGAACGACTAATCATTAAGCATGGGTGAATAATGCTGTGTTGAGGGAGTGCATGAAATTCTGTGCAAGGCAAAAGGCTCAGTGGAGACTCTGCCCTATTAATTTTTTTCCTGAGAAGCTTAAAGGGCTTAAATACCAAGATAATCAAGAAAGATCAGTTATACCTGGGTGATCAGGGAAGAAAATGTGCACATCAGGGACTATAGTGCTGGAACCCTAGCATCTTCACAAAGGAATACCACAATGGTTCAGACTTGAGGCCCTAAAGGAATGGTGAAGTCACTAATTATTTCAATGTGTGTCCCTTATTTACACTAATTACATGTTTGAAATTTTCTGATTATTTCAGTACCTTGCATACTAATTACCTCTAGTGATTATGAACTAACAAGTTAAATATGAAGCTTTAGTGATGATTCTGTCAGACCATACAAAAGAGTCATGGCCTTGAAGATAGAGATGATGTTCTAGATGATGGTGTTCATAGAAGTTTAGGAGTTAGAATCCCATAACCAGATGCCAGATGAGATGAATATATATATGGCACATCAGTTGGCAAACGCCATGGAAGGAAGTTATCAGAGACTTCCCTAGAAGTAAAATTACTCATCAGTTACAGAGGGGAGATAATTTGGTGGTAGTTTAAGGAAGAGTGTTGTGGTTGAACTATCTTTAAAAAAATTTATTTATTGGGGAATTAATGTTTTAAATTTGACAGTAAATACAGTATTTGTACATACATAACATTTCCCAGTTTTCCATATAACAATACAACACCCACTAGATCCTCTGATATCCTTTTTGGACCTGTATTCTCCCCCCACCCACCCATCCAGAGTCTTTTACTTTGGTACAATACGCCAATTCCAGTTCAGGTTAAACTTGTGTTTTCTCTTCTGATCTTGTTTCTCAGCTTCTGCCTGAGAGTGAGATTGTCCCATATTCATCCTTTTGTTTCTGACTTATTTCACTTAACATGAGTTTTTTAAGCTCCATCCAAGATCGGCTGAAAATGAAGTCACCATTTTTCGTAGCTGACTAAGCCTATATATTGTGTATATATTGTGTATATAGACTACAACTTGCTTAGCCACTCATCTGTTGTTAGACACTTTGATTGCTTCCAGGTTTTGACTATTACAAATTCTGCTGCTAAGAACATATGTGTACACAGATCTTTTTGGATGAGTGTATTTGGTTTCTTAGGATATATCCCTAGGAGAGGAATTGCAGGATCATAGGGTAGGTTCATTTCTAGCCTTCGGAGAGTTCTCCAGACAGTTCTCCACAGAGGCTGGACCAATTTACATTCCCATCAGCCGTGCACGAGGGTTCATTTGACCCAACAACCTCTCTAATATTTGCTGCTGTTACCTTTTCTGATGTATGACATTCTGACAGGAGTGAAGTGGTATCTCATTGTTGTCCTTATTTGCATTTTTTTTATTTTAAAATTTTTTTGTTAATTTATTTTTTATATAAGAAAGGATAAATTAACAAAACCATAGGGTAGGAGGGGTACAATTCCACACAATTACCACCAGCCAATCTCCATATCCCATCCCCTCCCCTGATAGCTTTCCCATTTTCTATCCCTCTGGGAGCATGGACCCAAGGTCGTGGGTTGCAGAAGGTAGAAGGTCTGGCTTCTGTAATTGCTTCCCCGCTGAACATGGACATTGACTGGTTGGTCCATACTCCCAGTCTGACTCTCTCTTTCCCTAGTAGGGTGGGTCTCTGGGGAAGTGGAGCTCCAGGACACATTGGTCTTCAGTCCCGGGAAGGCTAGCCGGCATCCTGATGGCATCTGGAACCTGGTGACTAAAAAGAGAGTTAACATACAAAGCCAAACAAATTGTTGAGCAATCATGGACCCAAAGCTTGGAATAGTGGAGAGGAAGTGTTAGGGGGATACTCACTGCAAACTCTAGTGTACTTCTGCTTTCAGGTATATATTTTGCAGTAGTTTATAGATACGTGTGAACATATGCTCTCTCTCACAGAAACTGGTGTATATTTAGGTTTTGGGACTTTGTTAGTAAGTGAACCACCTGAGATGAAATTAGAGTATACTATGAAAGGAAAGGTCTCACCCGAGTAATGAAGCTGAAGGGTTGTCATTCCACACGTGAAGTCTCTGGACACAGTCTGAAGTGAAGCATGTTGAGGTGGCAATCATTGCGTTGGTTAGGTTGTGATTGGCGGATTCAATATTATTTGGTTTGGATTGGGAGAGGCATGCGGGAAAGTGGGCCCTATCCTAAGGTTCCAGGACTGGGGAAATATAGGCTCTGTAGTGGAGATGTGAGGTTCCTGCTGTCTTAGGGTTCAAAAAGACAATGGATAGTTAATGTTATCATCACATTATTTGGTAATTGGGTTAACTTTGAAAAGTCCTTTTGTTAAGGTTTGCTGTATAATACCCAGTATCATGTAAATAGCTATGCCCCTAGTTGCCTCTGAACTACTTGGTCTAGGCTTTTGAGAGAGTCCGCATATCAAATACACAGCCTATATATTAAAAAGACTCAGTCTGTGTTTTAAAAACTTTGAGACATACAATTAATTTTCCCCTCTCATATTAATTACCTAGTGATTTATATGACTACACTTGACTAGGAGTGTACATAAACACCATTCCCACCACCAAAAGACTGTGTCCAATCCCACCCACTCACCCTCACCTCCAACCAGCTCAGGAGCCGCATGTCTGCCCCTCTCCACAGGGTTTTTACTTTGGTGCCCTACTTTCAATTTAGTCAGATCCTGCTTTTAATTTCCCTTTCAGATCTTCTTTCTTAACTTCTGTTGATGAGTGGGATCATTCTATACTCCTCTTTATCTTTCTGACTTAGCTCACTTAACATAATTCCTTCTACCTCTGTCCAAGATGGGTCAGAGAAGGTGGGTTCATTGTTCTTGATAGCTGTATAGTATTCCATTGTGTGCATTTACCATAGCTTTCTCAGTCACTCATCTGTTGTTGGGTACCTGGGTTGCTTCCAGGATTTGGCTATTATGAATTGTGCTGCTATGAACATAGGAGTACACACATATTTTTGGTTGGGTGTTATGGAGTTCTTGTGGTACAACCCCAGGAGAGGAATTACTGGGTCTTATGGAAGGTCCATGTCTAGCCTTGTGAGAGTTTTCCAGACTGCTCTCCCCAGAGGCTGTACCAATTTACATTCCCACCAGCAGTGCAGAAGGGTTCCTCTGTCCCCACAACCTCTCCAGCATTTGTTGCTGCTGTCCGTTTTGATGTATGCTATTCTTACAGGAATGAGGTGTTATCTCAAAAATGTTTTCTTTGCATTTATCTGACAATCAGTGACCTAGAGCAGTTTTTCATGTGTTTGTTGTTAGCCTTTTGGATCTCCTCTGAGGTGAATGTTTGTTCATATCTTCTGCCCATTTTTGGATGGGGTCATTTGCTTTTTTGGTGCTAAGTTTGCTGAGCTCTTTATGTATTTTGGTGATTAGTTTCTTGTATGATGTATGGCATGTGAAGATCTTCTCCCATTCTGTGAGGGGTCTTTTTGTTTGTGTAATAGTTTCTTTGGATGTGCAGAAGCTTTTCAATTTGATGTAGTCCCATTGGTTTGTTTCTGCTTTAGTCTTTCTTGCAACTGGGTTTATTTCATCATGATGTCCTTGAGGTGTAGGTGGGAAAGTGTTTTTACCAATGTTTTCCTCTAAGTATTTGATTGTTTCTGGTCTGACATCCAGGTCTTTGATCCATTTGGAGTTGATTTTTGTTTCTGGTGAGATAAAGTGGTTCAATTTCATTCTTCTGCATGTTAAAACCCAGTTTTCCCAGCACCATTTATTTTTTATTTTTAAAATTTTTTTTATTTATTTTTATTTTTTATTTATTTATTTTTTCCCTCCAGGGTTATTGCTGGGCTCGGTGCCTGCACCATGAATCCACCACTCCTGGAGGCCTTTTTTTTTTTTCTATGTAGTTTCAACTTATTTATTTATTTATTTAATTTTATTTTTAAAATTTATTTCTTTATTGGGGAATTAATGTTTTACATTCAACAGTAAATACAATAGTTTGTGCATGCATAACATTCCCCATTTTCCCATTTAACAATACAAACCCCACTATGTCATTTATCATCCTTCATGGACCTGTACTTTAAGGAAGGTCATCTACGCCGATGACATCTGCTGTGCAACTCAGGCATCCAAGTTTGACATCCTTGAGGAAACACTCACGAAAGACATGTCTCTGATATCTGATTACTGTAAAAAATGGCGACTAATCCCTAGCACTGCAAAAATGGTATCATCTGTTTTCCATCTACACCATGCCTCGGCCTCGCATGAGCTTAATGTGCAGCTTAGTGATACGAGAATCCGGCATGAAGCCCAGCCAGTCTATCTTGGCATTACTCTCGATCGCACTCTGTCATTTCACGAACATCTCATAAAAACTGCAGCAAAGGTGGGCGCGAGGAATCACATCATTGCAAGACTGGCCAGCTCCTCATGGGGCGCAAGCGCTTCCACACTACGATCATCCTCTCTGGTATTATGCTATTCCACTGCAGAATACTGTGCCCCAGTATGGTTCCGTAGCCCCCATGTCCACTTGGTCGATTCCAAATTATATTCCTCCATGAGGATAATTTCTGGAACCATCCGTTCCACCCCAGTTCCATGGCTGCCAGTTCTTAGCAACATCGCCCCGCCAGATATTCATCAGGATGCGACATCATCTAAGTTCATTTCCCACGTCTACGCTCGACCGGACCTGCCAATATACATGGATATCTTCGCCCACCCTGTCCAACGCTTGACGTCTCGTCACCCAATCTGGTCCCCTACGCCTACACTGAACTTCTCTGTTCCAGACTCTTGGAAACAGAGTTGGCAGTCAGCTGAGGTCAAGAACAAACACCTCATCACAGACCCCTGCAAGTGTCAACCCGGCTTTGACCTAGCACGTTATGATTGGGCCCTCCTCAATCGCGATGGAACAGGCCATGGCCGGTGCGCCGCTGTGTTCCTCCGCTGGGGAGCCAGAGACGACCCGAACTGCCCCTGCGGCTACAGACAGACTATGACCCACATAGTCAACGACTGCCACCTCTCCAGATTCAAAGGAGGTCTCTAAACTTTACATCAGGCTCAACCTGACGCTGTTGACTGGCTACGGAAGAAGGGCAAATGCTAGAAGAAGATGGACCTGTATTCTCCCCACCCACCCATCCCAGAGTCTTTTACTTTGGTGCAATACGCCAATTCCATTTCAGGTTCTACTTGTGTTTTCTTTTCTGATCTTGTTTTTCAACTTCTGCCTGAGAGTGAGATCATCCCATATTCATCCTTCTGTTTCTGACTTATTTCACTCAACATGATTTTTTCAAGGTCCATCCAAGATTGGCTGAAAACGGTGAAGTTGCCATTTTTTACAACTGAGTAGTATTCCATTGTGTATATAGACCACAACTTGCTCAGCCACTCATCTGTTGTTGTACACCTGGGTTGCTTCCAGGTTTTGGCTATTACAAATTGTGCTGCCAAGAACATATGTGTACGCAGATCTTTTTGGATGGATGTGTTGGGTTCCTTAGGATATATCCCCAGGAGAGGAATTGCAGGGTCATAGGGTAGGTCCATTTCTAGCCTTCTGAGAGTTCTCCAGACTGTTCTCCATAGAGGTTGGACCAGTTTACATTCCCACCAGCAGTGCAGGAGGGTTCCTTTGACCCCACACCCTCTCCAGCATTTGCTGCTGTTACCTTTTCTGATGTATGACATTCTCACAGGAGTGAAGTGATATCTCATTGTTGTCTTGATTGGCATTTCTCTGACAATCAGAGACTTGGAGCATTTTTTCATGTGTTTCTTGGCCTTTTGGATCTCTTCTGTGGTGAATATTCTGTCCATGTCCTACCCCCATTTTTGGATGGGGTTATTTGTTGTCTTGTTGTTGAGTCTAGCAAGCTCTTTATATATGTTGGTTATTAAACTCTTATATGATGTATGGCATGTAAAGATCTTCGTGGAGGCCATTTTTTCACCCTTTTTGTTGCCCTTGTTGTTGTAGCCTTGTTGTGGTTATCATTATTGCCATTGTTGATGTTGTTCGTTGTTGGATAGGACAGAGAGAAATGGAGAGATTAGGGGAAGACAGAGAGGGGGAGAGAAAGATAGATACCTGCAGAACTGCTTCACCGCCTGTGAAGCAACTCCCCTGCAGGTGGGGAGCCGGGGGCTCGAACTGGGATCCTTATGCCCGTCCCTGCGCTTTGTGCCACATGCGCTTAACCCACTGCGCCACCACCCGACCCCCCCCAGCACCATTGATTGAAGAGAGCCTCCTTCTTCCATTTAATCCTTTGGCCCCCCTTATCAAAGATTAGCTGTCCATAGGTGTGGGGATTTATTTCTGGGCTTTCAGTTCTGTTCCACTGGTCTGTGTGCCTATTTTTGTTCCAGTATCATGCTGTTTTGATGATGATGATGGCTTTATAATATAGTTTAAGGTCTGGGAGTGTGGTGCCTCCATTTCTGTTTCTTTTCCTCAATGTGGTTTTGGCAATTCTAGGTGTTTTTAGGTTCCAGATAAATGATTGCAGTGTTTGTTCTATTTTCTTAAAGAAGCTTGGTGGAACTTTGATGGGTATTGCATTAAATTTGTATATGGCTCTGGGGAGAATATTCATTTTGATGATATTTATTCTTCCAATCCATGAGCATGGGATATCTTTCCATTTCTTGGTATCCGTTTCTACTTCCTTGCGTAGCGACTCATAGTTTTCAGTATATAAGTCTTTCACTTCTTTGGTCAACTTTATTCCTAGGTATTTGATTGATTTTGCTGAAACTGTAAATGGGAGTGATTTCTGGATGTCTTCTTCTTCAGTTTTAGTGTTTGCATAAAGAAATGCCACTGATTTTTGTACATTGATTTTGTAGCCTGACACCTTGCTATATTGCCTAATAACTTCCAGTAGTTTTGTGCTGGATTCTTTAGGTTTTTCTATCTATACTATCCTATCATCTGCAAATAGTGAGAGCTTGACTTCTTCCCTTGCAATCTGTATTCCTTTGATATCTTTCTCTTGCCTGATTGCTATGGCAAGAACTTCCAATACTATGTTGAAAAGTAATGGTGAAAATGTACAGCCCTGTCTATTCCCCCATCTGAGGGGGAATGCTTTCAGCTTTCTTCCTCTGGTAGGCCAATTATACGAATGTTGCTTCTTTTGAGATCATCCCATATGTCTCTGTTGTTGTTTTCAGTGTCTCTCAATCTCTTTTTAAGCTCTTTCACCACTTTCTCAGTTTTCTCTAACTCATCCTCTGTCTGACTAATTCTGTTTTCTGTTTCTGTTAGTCTGCTTTCCCTTCCCTCAGCTTCTTTCCTCAGTTCAGCTATTTCAGCTTTCAGTTCTCTAATTGCCTCAAGATAATCAGTATTTTCCTTGGGGGTCTCAACTGTTGTTTCCCTAATACTGATATTCCTTTCCTCCAATGTTGTTTTCATTTCTGTGATTAATAAGTTTATTATTGCTTGCATACTTTTCTTATCTGTGGTTACTTCTGGCTGATTTGTAGTTTCTTCTGGGCTCTTCATTCATTGGAGTAGCATTCTTCATTCATTCATTGGAGTAGCAGTTTTATTTGCTCTTGATCTACCCATTTTTATTTTTATGTGTTTCTTATTTTTATGTTCTGTTGTTCCTCAGTTATTGTGTTTTGAGTACAAGCAACACTGTACTAAATACCTTTATGACAAATGCAATCACCAACCTCAGGAATTACAATAGGAACTGAAGCAAGGATTGAAGCAGTTTAATCACTACCAGTTAGCCAAACAATGTCTCTAGTCCATGAAAAAATAGCAACCAAGTCCAAGTGAAGAAGAAAGAGAAAGGAAAGAAGGGATAGCAAGAATAGACAATTATGCAAATCTACTATCCACTGTATATTCTAGGGGTAGCAAGAGGAGAAAGGGAAGTAGAGCAGAGATACACACATAGAGAGTCCACTTTGAGTCAGATTTCTTCCCCAAAATAATTCACAAATGAATATCAGTGAATTCAGAAAGAAAAAGTAGAAGGAAGGAAGAAATGGAAGACAAGATAAAAAAAGAGAAACAAGAGAGAGAAAAGAAAAAAGATAAGAAAAAGAGCTGTAATAAAAGAGCACTGAAAGGAAAGTTTTTTAATTGATTAATTTATTTTTTATTTTATTTTATTTTTTTAATTAGCTAGGAGGAGGGAGAAGGGAGAGTCTGTAGAGGAGGTAGGAGTAGTGAAACAAGTTCCTCTTGCAATGGAAAATATGCCCATTCCCTTAGCAATGAAATATACCCTAAGAGTTAATTCTGGTCAACCTAAAGGAGGGAGGGAAATAGATACACCTTTATATAATATTAATAATAAAATAGAGCAGGGTAAAAAGCCTGTCCCAGATTTCCTCAAGCCTCCTGAGCAGAGGCAGCTGATTGTTAAGAAAGAAAAAAAAAAAGAAAAAAACCCCTCAGGACTAGACAAGAATAGCAGGAATAGACAGTTATGCAAATCTACTATCCACTGTTTATTCTAGGGATTATATATTATATATATTCTAGGGAATATATTTTATAGTTAGAGGAGAAAGGGAAGTAGAGAAGAGATACACGCAGAGACAGTCCTCTCTGAGTCAGATTTCTTCCCCAAAATAATTCCCAAACGTGTATCAATGAATTCGGAAAGCTGAAGGAGGAAGGAAGAAAGGATGACAAGGATGAGAAAAGGAAGAAAAAAAAGAGAGAAAAAAGAAAAAGATAAGAAAAAGAACAGTAATAAAAGAGCAGTGAAAGGAAAGAGTTATTTATTTATTTTTAATTATTTAATTAGCTATGTGGGGGATGGGGGAGAGAATGGGTAGGGGTGGTAGGAATAGTGAAACAAGTTATTTTAGCAGTGAATAAGACACTTAATCCCCTAGCAATGGAAAATACACTAAGAGTTAATTCTGGTCAACCTGAAGGAGAGGGGGAAAGGGATACACGTTTATCTTGTATTGATAATAAAATAGAACAGAGTAAAAAATCCTGTCCTGTCTTCAGCTTGGATGGCTCCAGATTGCCTCAGGCCCCCTGAGCAGAGGCAGCTGATTGGCTACTTAGAAAGAAAAAAGGCCAAAGGTTTCAGAAGGGAATAGAATTAGAATGAATGACACCTCCTGGTGGGACAGGAATCTTGGTAAAGAAAGAAGCTCTTCAGGGGAGCCTGCTAGGAGCAGCTCTCTGGCCCCCAGGGACTGGTTATGGGGGTAGGGGGGATGGGGGTGCGCTTCGGAAATACTAATTAAAAATTTTTTTCCCTGTCTTTTTACTCTATTTTCTAACCCAAACTGAGTTATAGTCACCTCCTTGGTATCACCACTAGGACCCCTTATTGACTGTCCTACTGAAGGCAAAAACTCCTACCATTTCCCGTAGATGTATTCAGAGCTTAAGCCACTAGCAGCTTCTCATTCCACCATCTTCCGGAATCCCCCTTTATTTGCATTTCTATGATAGTCAAAGACTAGTAGTATTTTTCATGTCTTTCTTGGCCTTTTGGATCTCTTCTGTGGTGAGTATTCTGTCCATGTCCTCTTCCCATTTTTGTTTTCTTGTTCTTGATTTTGGCAAGCTCTTTATTTATTTTGGTTATTAGCCTCTTGTTTGATATATGGCATGTAAAGATGTTCTCCCATTCTTTGAGAGGTCTCTTGGATTGGGTAGTGGTTTCTTTTGCTGTGCAGAAAATTTTAATTTCATGCAGTCCCATAGGTTTATGCTTGCATTAGTCTTCTTTGTAATTGGATTTGTTTCACTGACGATGTCTTTAACATGTATGTGAAAAAAAGAGTTCTGCCAATATTTTCCTCTAAGTATCTGATAGTTTCTTGTCTAACATCCAAGTCCTTGATCCACATGGAATTTACTTTTCTATTTGGTGAAATATAGTGGTTCAGATTCATTCTTCTGCATGTTTCAACCCATTTTTTCCAACACCATTTGTTGAAGAGACTACCCGCTCCCCATAATAGTCTGGGCACCTTTGTCAAGATTAGACATCCATAGGTGTGGGGGCTTACTTCTGGTCTCTCAATTCTATTCCACTGGTCAGTGTGTCTATTCATGTTTCAGGACCAAGCAGTTTGGATGACAAGGGCCTATAGTACAATTTGAGATCTGGGAGAGTAGTGCCTCCAGTTCTGTTCTTTCATCTCAATTTTGTTTTGGCAATTCTAGGTCTTTTCTGCTTCCAGATAAACATTTGTAGCATTTGTTTTATTCTCCTAAAAATGTGGTTGGGACCTTGATGGGGATAGCATTAAATTTGTATATGGCTCTGGGTAGTATATTCCTTTTGATGATGTTAATTCTTCCAATTCATGAACATGGAATATCTTTCCACTTCTTTGTGTCTTTTTCAATTTCCTTGAGTAGTGACTCATAATTTGCAGTGTACAAGTCTTTCACTTCTTTGGTTAGGTTTACTCCTAGATATTTTATTGTTTTTGTTGCTATAGTAAAAAGAATTGATTTCTGGATTTTATCTTCTTCTAACTTAGTGTTTGCATAGAGGAATGCCACTGACTTATGTTAATTTTGTAGCCTGACACCTTACCATGTTGCCTGATGATATCCAAAAGATAATTGCTGGATTCCTTAGGTTTTTCTATGTATACTATCATGTCATTTGCAAATAGGGAGAGTTTGACTTCTTCTCGTCCAATCTATATGCCTTTAATTCCTTGCTCCTGCTTGATTGCTATGGCAAGAACTTCCATGCCATAGCAATCAGGCAAGAGAAAGAAATCAAAGGGATACAGATTGGAAGGGAAGAAGTCAAGTTCTCACTATTTGCAGATGTTATGATAGTATACATAGAAAGACCTAAAGAATCCAGTAGAAAATTACTGGAAGTCGTTAGGCAATATAGCAAGGTATCAGGCTACAAAATCAATGTACAAAAATCAGTGGCATTTCTTTATGCAAACACTAAATCTGAAGAAGAAGACATCCAGAAATCACTCCCATTTACTGTTTCAGCAAAATCAATCAAATACCTAGGAATAAAGTTGACCAAAGAAGTGAAAGACTTGTATGCTGAAAACTATGAGTCGCTACTCAAGGAGATAGAAACTGATACCAAGAAATGGAAAGATATCCCATGCTCATGGATTGGAAGAATAAATATCATCAAAATGAACATTCTCCCCAGAGCCATATACAAATTTAATGCAATACCCATCAAAGTTCCACCAAGCTTCTTTAAGAGAATAGAACAAACACTACAATCATTTATCTGGAACCTGAAAACACCTAGAATTGCCAAAAACATCCTAAGGAAAAGAAACAGAAATGGAGGCATCACACTCCCAGACCTTAAACTATATTATAAAGCCATCATCATCAAAACATCCAGCATGGTACTGGAACAAAAATAGGCACACAGACCAGTGGAACAGAATTGAAAGCCCAGAAGTAAATCCCAACACCTATGGACATCTAATCTTTGATAAGGGGGCCCAAAGGATTAAATGGAAGAAGGAGGCTCTCTTCAATAAATGGTGCTGGGAAAACTGGGTTGAAACATGCAGAAGAATGAAATTGAACCACTTTATCTCACCAGAAACAAAACTCAACTCCAAATGGATCAAAGACCTAGATGTCAGACCAGAAACAATCAAATACTTAGAGGAAAACATTGGTAAAACACTTTCCCATCTACACCTCAAGGACATCTTTGATGAATCAAACCCAATTGCAAGGAAGACCAAAGCAGAAACAAACCAATGGGACTACATCAAATTGAAAAGCTTCTGCACATCCAAGGAAACTATTAAACAAACAGAGAGACCCCTCACAGAATGGGAGAAGATCTTCACATGCCAGACATCAGACAAGAAACTAATCACCAAAATATATAAAGAGCTCAGCAAACATAGCTGCAAAAAAGCAAATGACCCCATCCAAAAATGGGCAGAGGAAATGAACAAAACATTCACCACAGAGGAGATCCAAGGCTAACAAACATATGAAAAACTGCTCTAGGTCACTGATTGTCAGAGAAATGCAAATTAAGACAACACTAAGATACCACCTCACTCCTGCAAGAATGGCATACATCAAAAAGGACAGCAGCAACAAATGCTGGAGAGGATGTGGGGACAGAGGAACCCTTTTACATTGCTGGTGGGAATGTAAATTGGTACAGCCTCTGTGGAGAGCAGTCTGGAAAACTCTCAGAAGGCTAGACATGGACCTTCCATATGACCCAATAATTCCTCTCCTGGGGTTATACCCCAAGGACTCCATAACACCCAACCAAAAAGAGGTGTGTACTCCTATGTTCATAGCAGCACAATTCATAATAGCTAAAACCTGGAAGCAACCCAGGTGCCCAACAACAGATGAATGGCTGAGAAAGCTGTGGTATATATACACAATGGAATACTATGCAGCTATCAAGAACAATGAACCCACCTTCTCTGACCCATCTTGGACAGAGCTAGAAGGAATTATGTTAAGTGAACTAAGTCAGAAAGTTAAAGATGAGTATGGGATGATCCCACTCATCAACAGAAGCTGACTTAGAAGATCTGAAAGGGAAACTAAAAGCAGGACCTGATCAAATTGTAAGTAGGGCACCAAAGTAAAAACCCAGTGGTGAGGGGTAGACATGTAGCTTCCTGGGCCAGTGGGGGGTGGGAGTGGGCGGGAGGGATGGGTCACGGTCCTTTGGTGATGGGAATGGTGTTTATGTACACTCCTAGCAAAATGTAGACATATAAATCAGTAGTTAATTAATATGAGAGGGGGAAATCAATTGTATGTCTCAAAGGTTCTCAAAAGACAAACTGAATCTTTTTAATAGATAGGCTACGTATTTGATATGCGGACTCTCTCAAAAGCCTAGACCAAGTAGATTAGAAGCTTCCAATAGCACAGCTATATACAAGATACTGGGTACTGTACAGCAAACCATAACAAAGGGACTTTTCAAAGTTAACCCAATTAACAAATAATGTGATGATAATATTAACTATTGATTGTCTTTTTGAACCCTAAGACAGCAGGAACCTCACATCTTCACTATAGAGCCCCTACTTCCCCCAGTCCTGGCACCCTTGGATAGGGCTCACTTTCCCGTATGCATCTCCCAATCCATACCAAATAATATTGCATCCGCCGATCACAACCTAACCAAAGCAACGATTGCCACCTCAACATGCTTCACCTCAGGCTGTATCCAGAGACTTCACGTGTGGAATGACAACCCTTCAGCTTCATTACTTGGGTGAGACCTTTCCTTTTATAGTACACTCTAATTTCATCTCAGGTAGTTCACTTTCTAACAAAGTCCCCTAACCTAGACATACAACAGTTTCTGTGAGAGAGAGCTTATGTTCACACGTATCAATAAAGTACTGCAAAATATATACCTGAAAGCAGGATTACACTAGAGTTTGCAGTGAGTACCTCCCTAACACTTCCTCTCCACTATTCCAAACTTGGGATCCATGATTGCTCAACAAATTGTTTGGCTTTGTATGTTAACTCTCTTTTCAATCACCAGGTTCCAGATGCCACCAGGATGCTGGCTAGGCTTCCCTGGATTGAAGACCCCACCAATGTGTCCTGGAGCTCAGCTTCCCCAGAGACACACCTTACTAGGGAAAGAGAGAGGCAGACTGGGAGTATGGACCGACCAGTCAACGCCCATGTTCAGCAGGGAAGCAATTACAGAAGCCAGACCCTCTACCTTCTGCAACCCTCAATGACCCTGGGTCCATGCTCCCAGAGGGCTAGAGAATGGGAAGGCTATCATGGGAGAGGGTGGGTTATGGGGATTGGGTGGTGGGAATTGTGTGGAGTTGTACCCCTCCTACCTTATGCCTTTGTTCACTAATCCTTTCTTAAATAAAAAATTAAAAAAAAAAAAAAAAGAATTAAAAAAAAAAAAAAAAAAGAACTTCCAACACTATGCTGAATAGTATTGGTGATAGTGGGCAGCCCTGTCTAGTACCTGATCTGAGGGGAAATGTTTCCAGTTTTTCACCACTGAGAATAGTGTTGCTATAGGTTTGTTATATATATACTCCCCTATCTTGAGGAATTTTCCATCTATTCCAATTTTTTGTAGTGTTCTGATCATAAAAGGATGTTGTATTTTTTCAAAGGCTTTCTCTGCATCCTTTGATATGACCATGTGGTCTTTGGTCCTGCTTTTATTGATGTGGTGGATTACATTAATTGATTTACGTATATTAAACCAACCTTGCATGCCTGGGATAAACCCCACTTGGTCATGATGAACAATCTTTTTAATATACTGCTGTATCCAGTTGGTTAGAAATTAGTTTACTATTTTAGCATCTATGTCCATCAGAGATACTGGTCTGTAGTTTTATTTTTTGGTTGTGTCCCTGTCTTCTTTTGGTATCAAAGTGATGTTGGCTTCATAGAAGCTGGGAGTATTCCAGTGTTTCAATCTTCTGGAAGACTTTTAAAAGTAGAGGTATTAGTTCTTCTTTGAAGGTTTTGTAGAATTCATTTGTAAAACCATCTGGTCCAGGACTTTTATTTTTGGGGGAGATTTTTGATAACTGTTTCAATTTCATTGGCTGTGATGGGCCTGTTCATGTTATCTAGTTCCTCTTTATTTAATTTTGGAAGTTTGTAGGTATCTAGGAAATTGTCCCTTTCTTCCAGGTTCTCTGGCTTGGTGGCATATAGTTAATAGAACTCTCACATGATATGCCGAATTTCTGCGGTGTCTGTTGTGATATTTCCTCATTCATTTATGATCTGATTTATTTGGGTCTTCTCCCTTTTTTTTTTTTTTTTTGAGTTTGGCTGATGATTTGTCAATTTTGTTCACTCTTTTTTTAAAAAAAATTTTTATTTAAGAAAGGATTAATGAACAAAAACATAAGGTAGGAGGGGTACAACTCCACACAATTCCCACCACCCAATCCCCATAACCCACCCCCTCCCATGGTAGGTTTCCCATTCTCTAGCCCTCTGGGAGCATGGACCCAGGGTCATTGAGGGTTGCAGAAGGTAGGAGGTCTGGCTTCTGTAATTGCTTCCCCGCTGAACATGGGCGTTGACTGGTCGGTCCATACTCCCAGTCTGCCTCTCTCTTTCCCTAGTAAGGTGTGTCTCTGGGGAAGCTGAGCTCCAGGACACATTGGTGGGGTCTTCAATCCAGGGAAGCCTAGCCAGCATCCTGGTGGCATCTGGAACCTGGTGATTGAAAAGAGAGTTAACATATGAAGCCAAACAATTTGTTGAGCAATCATGGATCCAAAGCTTGGAATAGTGGAGAGGAAGTGTTAGGGAGGTACTCACTGCAAACTCTAGTGTACTTCTGCTTTCAGGTATATATTTTGCAGTAGTTTATGGATACGTGTGCACATAAGCTCTCTCTCACAGAAACTGGTGTATATCTAGGTTATGGGACTTAGTTAGAAAGTGAACTACCTGAGATGAAATTAGAGTGTACTATAAAAGGAAAGGTATCACCCGAGTAATGAAGCTGAAGGGTTGTCATTCCACACGTGAAGTCTCTGGATACAGCCTGAGGTGAAGCATGTTGAGGTGGCAATCGTTGCTTTGGTTAGGTTGTGATCGGCGGATGCAATATTATTTGGTTTGGATTGGGAGATGCATACGGGAAAGTGGGCCCTATCCAAGGGTTCCAGGACTGGGGGAAGTAGGGGGTCTATAGTGAAGATGTGAGGTTCCTGCTGTCTTAGGGTTCAAAAAGACAATCAATAGTTAATATTATCATCACATTATTTGTTAATTGGGTTAACTTTGAAAAGTCCCTTTGTTATGGTTTGCTGTACAGTACCCAGTATCTTGTATATAGCTGTGCTATTGGATGCTTCTAATCTACTTGGTCTAGGCTTTTGAGAGAGTCCGCATATCAAATACATAGCCTATATATTAAAAAGATTCAGTTTGTCTTTTGAGAAACTTTGAGACATACAATTGATTTCCCCCTCTCATATTAATTAACTACTGATTTATATGTCTACATTTTGCTAGGAGTGTACATAAACACCATTCCCACCACCAAAGGACTGTGACCCATCCCTCCTGCCCACTCCCACCCCCCACTGGCCCAGGAAGCTGCATGTCTACCCCTCACCACTGGGTTTTTACTTTGGTGCCCTACTTACAATTTGATCAGGTCCTGCTTTTAGTTTCCCTTTCAGATCTTCTTAGCTTCTGTAGATGTCAGACCAGAAACAATCAAATACTTAGAGGAAAACATTGGTAAGACACTTTCCCACATACACCTCAAGGACATCTTTGATGAATCAAACCCAATTGCAAGGAAGATTAAAGCAGAAACAAACCAATGGGACTACATCAAATTGAAAAGCTTCTGCACATCCAAAGAAACTATTAAACAAACAGAGAGACCCCTCACAGAATGGGAGAAGATCTTCACATGCCAGACATCAGACAAGAAACTAATCACCAAAATATATAAAGAGCTCAGCAAACTTAGCTGCAAAAAAGCAAATGACCCCATCCAAAAATGGGCAGAGGAAATGAACAAAACATTCACCACAGAGGAGATCCAAAAGGCTAACAAACATATGAAAACTGCTCTAGGTCACTGATTGTCAGAGTAATGCAAATTAAGACAACACTAAGATACCACCTCACTCCTATAAGAATGGCATACATCAAAAAGGACAGCAGCAACAAATCTGGAGAGGATGTGGGGACAGAGGAACCCTTTTACATTGCTGGTGGGAATGCAAATTGGTACAGCCTCTGTGGAGAGCAGTCTGGAAAACTCTCAGAAGGCTAGACATGGACCTTCCATATGACCCAATAATTCCTCTCCTGGGGTTATACCCCAAGGACTCCATAACACCCAACCAAAAAGAGGTGTGTACTCCTATGTTCATAGCAGCACAATTCATAATAGCTAAAACCTGGAAGCAACCCAGGTGCCCAACAACAGAATTTTGTTCACTCTTTTGAAGAACCAGCATTTACTTTCATTGATCTTTTGTATGGCTTTCTTATTTTCAATGTTATTTCTTTCTGCCCTAACTTTAGTTATTTCTGTCCTTCTGGTTGCATTAGGGCTATTTTGTTCTACTTCTTCTAGGTCTTTAAGATGTGCAATCAGGCTGTTTATTTTTGTTTTTTTCTTGTTTCCTTATATGTGCCTGTATGGCTATGTATTCCCTCTCAGTTCTGCCTTATCTGTGTCCCAAATATTTTGATAGCTTGTGTCTTCATTTTCATTGAACTCTTGATACATTTTGATTTCTTCCTTTATTTCCTCTTTGATCCAGTAGTTGTTAAGTAGTGAATTGTTGGGCTTCCACATTTTGGGACTACTAGTAATCTTTTGTTGATTGTTAAGTGTTAGTTTAATTCCACTGTTGTCTGAGAAGATGTTTGGGATAATTTCAATGCTCTTGAATTTGCTGATGCTGACTTTGTGGCCTAATATATGGTCTATCCTTGATAATGACACATGTGGACTTGAGTTAAATGTGTATTCCAGTTTCTTGGGATGAATGACTCTGAAAATGTCCAATAGTTCTAGTTTATCTATCTTCTCATTTAGCTCCCTCATGTCTTTATTGATTTTCTGCCTGGATGATCTTTCAAGTTGATAGAGTAGGTTGTTGAAGTCCCCTACTATGACTGTGTTGCTGTTAATATATTGCTGTAGCTCTTTCAGTAGATGTTTGATGTATTTAGATGGCTTCTCATTGTGCACATAGAAGTTAATAATTGTTAATTCCTCTTGGTTAACTGATCCTCTGGGCATTAAGTAGTGTCCATCCCTATCTTTTTAAGTTTTATTTATTTTAAAGTCTATTGTGTCAGATATGAGAATAACTGTTCCTGCCCTCTTTTTGTGGGCCATTGGTTTGTATGATAGTTTTCCATCCTTTCACTTTGAGTCTGTGTTTGTCTTGTTGAGTTAGGTGGGTTTCCTGCAGACAGCATATTGTTGGGTTGTGTTTTCTGACCCATTATCCTACTCTGTGCCTTTTTGTAGGTGAATTCAGGCCATTGACATTTATTTATATGAAGGACTTAAGATATTTTAATGCCATTCTTGTAGATAGAGTGTTCTGTTAGATGGCATATTTGTGGTGGTCTGGCTTTTTATAAGAGACCTTTCAGAACTTCTTTCAGGGCAGGCGTGGTCATAGTTGATTCTTTTAACTATTGCTAGTTTGAAAAGGCTTTTTTGCCTCCATCTATTCTGAATGTCAGTCTAGGAGGATATTGTAGTGTTGGTTGAAAGCCTTTCTCATTGAGCACTTGATAGATATCTTGCTCTTCTCTTCTGGCCTTTAGTGTTTATGTGGAGAAGTCTGCTGCTAATATTATGGGTTTTCCTCTGTAGGTGACTCGTTGTTTTTCTCTTGCAGCCCTCAGTATAATTTCTTTATCCTTATTCCTTTCCATTCTAAGTATGATGTGTCTTAGTGTCTAATTCTGGGTTAATTCTATTTGGGACCCTTGGGCTTCTTGAACCTTTATATTTTTATATTGTTTATACTCTAGAAGTTTTCAGCTATTATGTCCTTATGCTTTCTTCCCTTCCCTCTCTTTCTTCCTCTGATAAGCCAATAATGTGTATATTATTTCTTTTGAAGCCATCCCATATATCTCTGTTGTTGTTTTCAGTATGTCTTTTTTTATTATTTTTAAAATTTTTTAAATTTATTTCTTTATTGGGGAATTAATGTTTTACATTCAACAGTAAATACAATAGTTTGTACATGCATAACATTCCCCAGTTTCCCATTTAACAATACAACCCCCACTATGTCATTTATCATCCTTCATGGACCTGTATCTTTTTGAGATCTTTTACTTTTGTTTTAGTTGTCTATAATCCATCCTTGATCGATCATGATAATTCTGTCTTCACCCTCATTTATTCTATTCTCTCTGTCCTCTACTGTTTACTGGAGTTCATCTATTTTGTTACCCTGTTCTGGTACTGTTTTAGTTTCTTCAGCTAGTTGTCTTCTTTGCTCAACTATTTCAGCTCTATCATAACCTTGAGATAATTAGTGTTTTCTTCCAGAGTCTCATTGGTTTTTATCTGCATTTCTAATGACAATTCTTTCCAAGTCTTTCCTCACTCCTGTGATTATTTCCTTAACTAGTGTTTGGGTGTTGACCTAATTATTTTGTGCTTCACCCTTTGGGGGGCTTTTATCTGGACTCTTGTCCTGGTTCATTTCTCCAATATTTCTTCTTATTTTTTTTAACCATTCTATATAGTATGTTATGAGGTCCCTCTCTCAGTACTTTTCAAGTTACTGATCACTTTTGCCTGGATTGACTTGTAAGATACTTAAAGGGTTCACAGTTGTGGAAATTAACTGTTCTTTCAATATTATTTTAATCCCTGAGTTGGAGCACAGTGGCTTTTAAAGCCTCTTTTTTTCTTTTTCTTCCCTGTAAACTATGGGAGCCTGAGGGCCTTTAAACTATAAGTAGGCTTCTTAGCTTAATCACTCACTTCTGACCAAGAGGTAATGCAGGTGGGGGAGAGAGATAATACAGTGGTTATTCAAAGAGACTCTTCCACTACTAGGATCTAATGCTCCAGGCTCAATTCTGCTTCTCTGCCAAGCTGGGCAGCACTGCTTGGTCCTGTCAGTTTTTAAGCAAGTCCTATTTGTAGTCTGTAGGTTCTGAGGGAAATATTCACTATGTTCTCATCAGGAGAACAACATGGATAAGCTCCCATGACATAGCCCCACCACTAGGCATCTGAGGTGTTGCTCTTCTCTTGAGTTTCATGGTCAGTTCTCTGTCCCCCAGTGTTAGCACAGGGCCTCCCCCTTGCTACTCCAGCTTCTGAGGGCAGTAGCAATGGAGACTCAAAGTTGCATTTGGTGAGTCTTAGGGGAGTTCTTTCCTCCCTTCAGCTGTCTTTTTGTTAGTGAAACTGACTAGAGGTGGTGTCTCAACTTGTAAACTGCTGGACTGTTACCAGCCACTTTATCTCTCCCTAGGCTCCTCTCTGTACACCAGCCACATATATTTACACTCACCAATTATTTGGTGGGTTCCTCAAGTTGCTCTAGTTTTGTCTTGCTGTGGTCCCAGGTGGTCTCCTTTGGTATTCCTAGTGGACCCGGGAGAGGAGAGGAGAGAAACACAGTTGCTGCTGCTCTGTAGCCCCATCTCTGAAAGTCCAGGAATATATTTATGTTTAACTTTTTACCTGCCCTTCTAGCAATATATATCCATATACCTTTTTATGTTATTTACTTTTTGACCAGATTTATTGCTGGGTCTTGGTGCCTACACTATGAATCTTCCATTCCTAGTGGCCATTTTCCCCTATTTATTTATTTTATTTGACAAGACAGAAAGTACTTGAAGGGGAGGGGAGATAGGGAGAGAAACATAGAAACCTGCAGAATTGCTTCACTGTTTATAAAGTGTTCCCCCTGCTGGTGGGGAGTGGGAGCTTGGGCCAGGGGCTTGATCCCAGGTCCTTGAGCATGGTGATATGTGTGCTTAACCATGTGTGCCACTGACAAGCTCCCTATCATCATACTCTTTTAGGGAAGAAGGAAATAAGTCTTTTATGACTCATGGAAAGCAGCTCATGCTTTCAGAGCCATCAGAAGGAAGATTCAGAATATAGTCTGATTCTGAAGCTCAGCCCCATTCACTATCTTCTGCTCTGCTGCTTCTAGAAGAGCAAGTGAAAGAAAATAAGGAAGGGAGTGGGCAACAGATGTGAGGAAAATGTTAAAATTCTCTCTGTAGGTTGCCACATTTGAGACTTTAGATGTTGCCCAAAGAACATTGTGAGAGACATGATTTAAAGAGCTGCCATAGTAGGTCAGACAAATGGAGGGAAGGAACCACTCAGAGTTGCCAGCAGAAGAAAAACTAACATTGAATGCCTGAGGTCAAATGCAATCTTCTTAGATGGGACAAGACAGAGACATCTTTCAAACACCTGATCCTCCCTGATCCTAAAGGCTTGGTCTCAAATCAGAAAGGCCTGTATCTTTATAACACCAGCCCTTATCTTTTCTCTCTCAAGACATTTCAAAACCTTCCTGTATACCTTGATTAAGTGTCCCCTATAAATGATTTGAAAATAATTAAAACCACAGGCTCAAACAGGCATGACTGTTTGATATGGTCCTTTGTGGGAAGGGTATAAGCTGAGATTGATAAACTGGGTTGAAGGAAGGTAATTATTCTATGGTTTGCTTATAGGTATTCTTTTGCAGAAGAATCACTAATATACTAAAACTGAGTTTGGTAAGTAAGCAGACAAATGTTGAAGATGCAAACATTCCCACTCCATTTCTTTTCACTTTGCTTTTTTGAAATAATGAAGAATAAGACTGACTATAGGCCTTGTTATAAGAGGAAGTTGAGGAAATACTCTTCAGGAATTGGGAAGATCTGAAGACCTCAGATTCCTTTATCCTATTTATTTATTATTTATATTATTCATTCATTTTAGGTAGATATAGAGAAGGCCAAGATGTGGAGAGTAAAAGAGACCACAACAATGAAGCTTCCTTTAATGTGGTAGAGGATGGGCTTGAACCTGGGTCATGCACATGGCAAAGTAGTGCACTATCCAAGTGAGCTATTCACTGGCCTTTATTCCCTCCTTTAAAAATATTATTTATATATATTTATTTATTTACTTACTTATTCATGACTTCACTGATCCAGGCTGTCTTTTCTTCAAATAGATACAGAGAGGGAGGGGTGTAGGAAAGGAAGGAGAGAGAGAGAGAGAGAGAGAGAGAGAGAGAGAGAGAGAGAAAAGCAAGAAACTTCCTTAAATAAAGTTGAGGCTAAGCTCAAATCTGAATGGTGTATATGACAAAGTAGAGCTCTATCCAAGGGAGTTATTTTTGCCAGTCCTATATATTTATCTTATAAGAGAGATTATGCATTGGGTGGGAGATTAAAAAAGAAAGAAAGAAAGAAAAGAAGAGGCAGGCTGGGCAGTGGCGCAACGGTTTAACCGCACAAGGACCAGCTAAAGGTTTGAGCCCTCAGCTCCCCATCCATTTTTTTAAAATAACAACAACAATAATAAACAATAAGGGAAACAAAAGGGAAAAAAATAGCCTCCAGAAGCAGTGGATTTGTGGTGCTGGCACTGAGCCCCAGCAATAGCGCTCGAAGCAAAAAACCAAACCAAACTAAACCAAACCAACCAAAACAAACAAACACAGGCTCCAGGGAAGAGTTAAAAGCAGCTTGACAGTCAGATGGGCTTATCTTTCTCTTCAAACTCCTGCAACTCAACTATATATGAATTATCCATGACTTTTGGAGCTATTGCTTCCTGAGAGCTTACTCTGCTTTTTTGAAAACTCAGATCTGATCACCAGGGTCGATTTACATCTCTCTTATTGTACAATTACCCCACAAATGAGTATGTAAATTTTACAGAAGCACAACTAAGCTAAACTGAAATTGTCTGCTTCTCCAGCTTGTTCTCAATTAGTCTTTGTGAAACGGTTTCTCAGAGGTGCCATCTTTCTAGCCCACTGAACCACGTATTGGGGTATAGCATGGTCTTTACTTATAATGGTCTCTCTTTTCCTACACTTCTTTTAAATTAAATTATTTTATTTTATTTTTTATCTCTCACACTAGGTCGATTTTTCCCTGGGGTGAAAATCAGAGAGTAGCAAGTTAAAAATTTGCAGCAACACCCTTCAGGGGGTAGGGGTGGGGGACTCCTTAGAGGTAACCATGGACCAGATTTCCATTAGGGGTGTCTGGACACCATTGATCACCAGGACAAGCAGGAAGGCTTTTCTGTGCCAGACTGGCACCATGGGAAATTACCAGAGTAAATGTGGCTATTTCTGTTAATGCTACTACATGAGCACAGATCCTCTTATTCCTCCCATGTGCAGTCAAATTAGTTAGCAAACAGAAGTATTCTTACGTAGACAGTAAAATTGGTTGACTGTGACTCATGCTGGCTTACCAGCCTGAAGGATGGAGCTGGAACAGATACCCACTTCTGATATTTCTCTGAGGCGTGGTGTCTTTGTTGTTTAAAACTTCTTGATTATCAGCCTCTTTCCATGAATATTTATATTTCCCCAAACTTTGCTAAGGTGTAATTGATAGAATATATATATATATATATAGATATATATATATATACACACACACACACATTTTAGGTGTACACTGTCATGATTTGATATACATATTCAATGTGAAATTATTACCACTGTCAAATCAACATATGATATAGTCAACATCTGTGTATGTGTAGGATGAGATCAAAGTTCAGGTACACAATACAGTATTATTAATTATAATATCCATACTATATACAAGCTCCCCAGAATTTATTCATAATATCTTATTTCTTGAGTGCTAACTGCAAAGCAAACAAATAAGCAAACAACAACCCCCCCCAAACAAATAAAAAATGACCCCATTCAAAAATTGGAAGAGGATATGAACAGAATAGTCACCACAGAAGAGATACAAAAGGCCAACAGACATATGAAAAAATACTCTATGTCACTTATGGTCAGAGAAATGCAAATAAAGACAATGAGACACCACCTCACCCCTGTAAGAATGTCATACATCAGAAATGACAACAATGACAAATGTTGGAGAGGTTGTGGGGACAAAGGAACACGCCTGTGCTGTTGGTGGAAATGTAAATTGGTCCAACACCTGTGGAGAGCAGTCTGGAGAACCCCCAAAAGGCTAGAAATAAATAAATACCTTACAACCTAGCAATTCCCCTCCTAGGGATATATCCTAAGAAGTTAAACACACCTATCTAAAAAGATATGTGTATACCCATGTTCATAGCAGCACAATTTTTAATAGCCAAAACCTAGAAGCAACCCAAGTGTAGTGTATATACACAATAGAATACTACTCAGCTATTAAAAATGGTGAATTCACTTTCTTTGCCCCATCTTGGATGGAGCTAGAAGGAATCACGTTAAGTGCGATAAGTCAGAAAAAGAAGGATTAGTATGGGTCGATCCCACTCATAAACAGAAATTGAGAAAGAAGAATAGGAAGGGAAACTCAAAACAGAATTTGGACTGGTTTTGGAATATTGCACCAAAGTAAAAGACCCTGGGTGAAAGGGTAGATTTTCAGGTTCATTGTATGATGGTGGGTGTAGGGACACAGACCTTTGGTGGTGGAAATGGTGTTAAACTATACTGTCAATTTATAATCTTATAAGTCACTATTTATTCAATACATTAGGGGAAAAATAGATTGAGGTTTTGAGTCCTTTAAATGCTTAAATCTCTTTTCTTAGTATATATTCCTTTAGCCTAAGCACTTAATTTTTTAACTAAAGGGCAAATATTGTTCCCTATGACAATATGTGCTATAATCATCAAACAAGGAAAATGCAGTGAAACTAAAGTTAATTTATACTCTATTTATTTTATTTTATATTATATTTTATTTTATTTCTTCCAGGGTTATTGCTAGGGCTCAGTGCAGTGCTACGAATCTACTGCTCCTGGAGGCCTTTTTTTAATAGTACAGAGAGAAAATGAGTGGGAAGGGGAAGTTAGAGACAGGGAGAGAAAGATAGACACCTGCAGACCTGCTTCACTGCTTGTGAAGTGGTGATCCCCCTGCAGGTGGGGAGCCAGGGGCTTGAACTGGGATCCTTTCATGGGTCCTTGTGCTTTGTATTATGTGCGCTGAAACTAGAGTGCTACCAGCCAGCCCCCAATTAGATTGCATTTAAACTCTAGGTCTGTTCTCTCCCTAAACTGAGGCCAAACCTCATAAACCCAATAATGATTTGGATACAACAAATGAGAATGAATGAACAACTGACAGAAAGTCTAACCTCATCAGATAAAGAAAGGACTATAAAAGATGGAAAAGAGCAAGAGACTGGCACAGTTTAATGGTGGTCTTTTTGGTCTTTGCACTTCACCCGGAGCATCACTGCCCCAATGGTAGTCTTTTTGGTCACTACCAGGCCACCCCATTATCTGGGGCTCTAGTCATGGAATCCCTGGATTCACAAAGATATGATGGGTCTAGACCTCTAATATATTTCTCTTTCCATCATCACTGGTCACTTCTGTCAGGAACATCACCATAAGCCCTCTTGTGAGCCTCCACATGACCTTGTCCTCCCTGTAGAGCAGCAATGGTAGGGACTGCTCCACTCCCTGTAGAGAGGCTGGGCCAACATACTCTGCTATTCAAGGAAGATTGGTCCTGAAGTGAGTACAGCCTAGAATGTTCCCAGCTGTGACCATGGGCTACTAGCTCAGACTGACGGAGACTCAGGTTACATAGGCCCCTGTGCTAAATATAAATATATATAGGGCCTAGGTCAGACTGATGGGGTAAACAGTTAATAGTATTGTTAAGGAACTCTATTAATAATCAAGATAACTGAAGCAGAGGTGGGTGGAGCCTTTTATTTACATGCAGGCCAGGAGCTTAGATCATTCTGATAACTCTGGCCCTGAACATAGGGATGGTATAAGCTTAGATAGGGATGCAGGCTTGAGAGCTTAAAATGTTATTACATAGGCAGAGGCTACAAGGTTAAGGGGTGGGATTTTTACCCTTTGCTCAGGGTCTGATTGCTTTAGTTACTGTTATTTTTCCTGCATAGCTGTGAGAAAGTATACACCACTGGGAGGGGAGGGTACCTTTTAGGAGGGCAGAAGATAGCCAGCTGATGTGACAAGCAATTAAAGACAAAATATGGCAGTAACCTTGGTTACTATAGATATAGGTTGGCGTACTTGGTTTTTCTATATCAAACATCTTACTTTCTTGGCCCTCTTCTCTGAATTGGGGCCTTCTCAGTAAAAGAAGGCAGGCCTGAATTTCTGTATTAACCACCTGTACCAGCTCAGACTTTCTACGCATTCTTAACCTTTTATTATATTTTCAGTCTTTCTGTTCTATATTAAGGCCTACTTACAAATGCATCACAATCAAATTATAAACACATATTATAAGCATATCCAGGGACTAAAATTTGGAGTTTTCCTATCAGTATTTATATACTTCTCTCATGTTTGGGAGCTACTTTCAACGCTAATCCTGATTTCTAGCCCTATTTTAAACTCTGACACTGTCTTCCCACACAACATTTTTAGTCCACCTGTGTATTACCTATCAGGCTCAGGCAAAAATTACTAAAGTTATGGGCCACATAGAACATACCTAAAATAGACTTCCTAGCTTCTTCCCATCCAAAGGCCCCTAATTTCATTTGTTCTATTCCTATGTTTTGCTTGAAGTTTATTAAACAATTTTTCCTGCTTTATATCTTATATCCTTTCAGCCACCAAGTTGCAGACACTGCTGTAATGTCATCCTGACTTCCCTGGGCATATTACCTCATCACTGTGTCCTTAAGTCTCCCCTTCCTAGAGTCCTATACCACTAGGGAAAGATAGAAACAGGCTGGGGGTATGGATTGACCTGCCAATGAACATTCAGTGGAGAAGCTTTAATGGAAGCCAAACCATTCTTCCACCTTCTGCACCCCATAAACAATTTTGGTTTATACTCTCAGAGAGATAAAACATAGGGAACTTTGGTGTTGGGTAGTAGCACACTGGGCTAAACACACATAGTACAAAGCAAGGATCTCAGATGGAGCCCTTGGCTCCCCACCTGCAGGGGGTTCACTTTTCAAAAAGTGAAGCACCTATGCAGGTGTCTATCTTTCTCTCCCTGTTTTCCCCTCTTCTCTAAATTTCTCTTTGTCCTATCCAACAACAATAATAAATGGAAAAAAATAATATGGCTGTCAAGAGCAGTGAATTTGTGGTGCAGGCACTGAGCCCCTGTGATAACTCTGTAGGCCAAAAAAAAAAAAAGAAAAGAGAAGTTTTCAATGGAGGGGATGGGACACGGAACTCTGGTGGTGGAACTGTATGAAATTACACCTGTCATCTTACAGTCTTATTAATCACAATTAAATCACTAATAAAAATTTAAAAAATGATAGCAAGAAGACAAAACTGGCTTCATTGTAAACTAAAGACAGAAAACCTACAGTTCATCTTACAGTTTTAAATTAAGCTCTACAGCCCATTAAGCCACGTAATAATGGATTTCGAGAATTTTTAGACGGTGTGTACAATAGCCAGAAATTATTGCTCTGCAAATGAATACCATATATTCAAGGTTAAATACCAGAAGTCTGATCTAACACTAGACTTGTTGCCAATATGACCCAAACAAGGGGAGAATGGAAAAGTGTTTTTTTTTTAATGGAAAAGTTTTTAATGTTTTTATTGTAACTTGCTTCCACCATGAAATTATCTTCTATAGACTTTCCATTTGTAGTGAGACCATTTAATTATTATTTTTTTAATTTTTAAAGAAGGACTGCCAAGAAGTTGAAGTTCACTGTTTGAGAGGTGGTACTAATGCTGGCAAATTTTGTTACTGAAATTTTTATTTTATTTGTTCACTTATTTTTATAGAGACAAAGAGGAATTGAGGCAGAAAGGAAAGAGAAATGACACCTGCAGCACTACTTCACTGCTTGGGAAGCAGCCCCCTCTGCAGGTGGAAACTAGGGCCTTGAACCTGGGTCTTTTTGTGAAATTATTATCCATTTATTTATTTATATTTTACTTGTTCACTGAGAAGAGACAGGAATTGAGAGGGAAAGGGAAACACAGATGGAAAGAAAAGAGATATAAGCAGCACCACTTCACTGCTCATGAAGGCTCCCCCTGAAGATGCATACTGGGTCTTTGCTCATGGTAAGATGTGTGATCAACCAGGTGTGCCACCACGTGGCCTCACTTTCTTTAAAATATAGAAGCAGCTCCTTCCACCTGTGTGCAACACTGATTGCATTCTAGGAGGCTTTTTGGCAAAATTTGCAAGCCTGAATCTTCATGAATTCTTAAATTCTCAACTTTGATAATATTGACAAGAAATGACAATAAAAACACATGGTATATATATATATCTTCTTAAGCACCTCTTGCTTTTCTGAAAGACAATTGTTTTCCTGAAACTCATCTGTCTTGTTCATTACTATAACCTCAGGGAAGCAGGTAAGCTAAACTAGGAGAAGTCAAAATTACCTGTTTTAAAATTATAAAACGGGGAGTTGGGAGGTAGCAGAGGGTTAAGCGCACGTGGCGCAGAGCACAGGGACGGCGAAAGGATCCAGGTTCAAGCCCCTGGCTCCCCACCTGCAGGGGAGTTGCTTTACAGGTGGTGAAGCAGGTCTACAGATGTCTCTTTCCCCCTCTCTGTCTTCCCCTCCTCTCTCCATTTCTCTTTGTCCTATCCAACAACAACGACATCAATAACAACAATAATAACTACAGCAACAATAAAAAGACAAGGGCATCACAAGGGAAAATAAATAAATTAATTAATTTTAAAAAACTTTACAAAATTATAAAACGAAAACTGACTAATATGGTAGATGGCACAGTGGTGAAGCCATTGAATTCTCAGGCATGATATCACGAGTTCAATCCCTGGCATCACATCTGTCAGAGTGACACTCTCTGTCTCACTAATAAATAAACAAAAGCTTTAAAAAGCCAGCAAGTGAGAAAAAACTCAAGGTGAAACCAAAATTTTACAAAGGTTAAAAAAAAAAGAAAGACAAGAGTCCAGACCATGTGTCTCCAATTGTATCATTATTATACATGGTGGGGGAGATAGTATAATGATTATGCAAAAAGACTTTGCGCCTGAGGCTCCAAAGTCCCAGGTTCAATTCCCCACACCAACATAAGCCAGAGCTGAGCTGTGTTCTGGTCAGTCTCTCCTCTCTCTAATAAAAAACAAATAAACATACTAAATAAAATATATTAAAGGGCAGTACAAATTCTTCTTGGTCTGTCTTCCCAATGAAGATGGCAGGAGTTGCAGTATAAGATAGTTTGTTCTGATTCTCCTAGTAAAGGGGGTCATATGAAAACATTTGGGAGAATTATTTTCTTTAGACAGTGTGAAATTTTTGTAAAATATTTTTTAAAATTAAGAATGAACCAAAAGATACTGGGGACCAACCAGATAGCTTTCTACTTCTCCAAGTCAACATTCCTTAAATTACAGTAATAGCATTCATGGTCAGTCCATGTTTTCATTTCTTTGTAAGAATCCATCAAGCTTACATCTTTTATGACTTTATGATAATCAGTAAACACTTAACCACCTAATTCCCCTGGTCATTTTCTTTATTGAGAAAAATTATATTTTTAGTTCTCCATTCAAGATTTATTAAATGCCAGTACTGTATTTATTTATTTTAATGATTTTATTAGGGAATTAATGGTTCATTAATTTTTAAAAAAAAATTAATTTATTTATTTATTGTTAGTGACAGAGAGAAGTTGAGAGGGGAGGGAGAGATAGAGAGAGACAACTACAGCACTGCTTCAATATTCGTAAATCTTTCCCCCTGCAGGTGGGGACTGAGGGGCTTGAACCTGGGTCCTTGTGGATTGCAACATGTGTGCTCAACAAGGTACACACCCACCTAGCCCTGAGATTAATGGTTTAGAGCACAGTTGACACAGAAATACAATGTCTCTCTCCCTGTGATAGGTGTCTACACAACACTTTGACTTTCAAAACCCAAAGCTTTCTTCACCACATCCTGTCTCCCCCTTCCTTAGAGTCCTTTCCTTTGGTCTAATACATCAAATACTGTCCAAATTTCACTTTGCTTCCTATTTTCAACCTTGTTTCCTAAGTTCCACTTATAATTGAGATCATCTGGCATTTGTCTTTCTATTTTTGGCTTATTTCTTTTTTGACATTATTCCTTCAAATTCCATCCACGATTAGAATAAGGAGATGACTCCATAATTTTAAATAGCTGAGTAATATTCCAATGTATATATATACCATAACTTTTAAAAAAATTATCTTAATTTATTTATTGGACAGAGATAGTCAGAAATTGAGAGGGACAAGAGTGATAGAAAGGGAAAGAGACACCAGCAGCCCTGCTTTACCACTCACAAAGCTTTACCCCCAAAGGTGGGGATGGAGGACCTCGTATCTGGGTCCTTGAACACTATGCACTCAACCAGATGTGCCACCACCTGGAACCAACACATTTTACTTGTTTAGTTTGTGCTTGTAGGTGCAACCCCCCCTTCCCTCTTGTTACTTATGTTCTACCAAGATAAAGGAAGGGAAAAGACAGTTAGGGAAAATAGTGTAGAAAATTACTGTTATTATTATTTTGGCAGGTAGATAGGAGATTCTGGAGTCCAAGGCGGTGTCTAGGCTAGGACATAACCCAGGCTTCACTGCTGTGAGTTGACTTTCTCAGATGGAGACAGAGAGACAGACCTTTTTTTGAGAGAGGGACAGATAGAAAGCTGACCTTTTCAGACAGAAGAGGAGAAGGAAAGATATCATAGCACCAAGGCTTCTTTCAGTGTACAGCCCACACTTGAACCTGGATTTAGTGCATAACAAAGCAGGTGCACTATCCAGGTGAGGTATCTTGACAGGCCTTCCCCCTCCCAATTACTATATTTTTTAAGGGTTTTCAATCAAGACTTCATTGAGAAGCCAATACATGAAGGTGGTAACGGTAGCACAGCGGGTTAATTGCACATACCGCAAAGTGCACGGACCAGCATAAGGATCTTGGCTCGAGCCCCTGGCTCCCCACCTGCAGGAGGGTCACTTCACAGGCGGTGAAGCAGGTCTGCAAGTGTCTATCTTTCTCTCGTCCTAACTTTTTTAGCTACTCGTTTATCTCAGCCAAATTCTTAAACTCATGACAATTGTGTACAGAAATCTAAATATCACTGAACTATTTAACAGCTATTTAAATGTGTACCCTCCCTGATCCATTATTTGCTTTTTGATATTGTTTCACTTTTCTATAGAACTTATTTCTGATTTATAAAATTAATTTACTATATTTAGGAAATGTTCTTTATTTTATTAGTGATTTAATAAGAAGTTAAAAGATCTAAAGGTCTCAAGGACATTGAATCATTTAACGGTGTCCTGTATAGATGGTTTGAAGAATTCACATCATTACAATGTGTATAATGGGACTATAAGATAGCTCAGTTGGAAAAATGCATTCTCAGCGTGCAAGAAAATTTAGTTTTAATCCCTAGCTCCACATGGGAGCATCATGGACAGCATCCAGGAAACTCCGTGGATGGTAGAGTAAAACTTTTTATCTTTCCTTCACATTTCTCAATAAAATACAGTGTCTTTAACATATGTGAGGCCCTTGACTTGGGTCTTGGTTTTGAACCCTGGCATAATACAGAAGGACCACAGCACTGGAAGAAGCTCTATGGATGGCAGAGCATGGAATAGTGATGTGGTGTCTCCTCTCTCTGTCTCTGTCTCTCTCTCAATAATAAAAAGTGGTGTACTTGACTGATTTCACAGTCTGTCACAACAAAGGACCTGGGTTCAAGCCCCCAGTCTCCAACTGCACAAGCAGTGAAGCAGTGCTGCAGGTGTTCCCTCTGTCACTATCTCTATCTCTCCTCTTTCAATTTCTCTTTCCTGTTAAACAAAACAAAACAAAACAAAACAAAAATAAAAGGAAAATGGCCACTGGGAATGGCAGATTCATTGTGCAGGTCCTGAGCCCCAAGCATAACCTTGAGACAATAAAAAAGAAGAGAAAAGAAAAAGGATAAAAATATTGTCCTGACAACAGTGATATTATGCATATGTAAGGGCTCAGTGCCTGTATTGAAATAGATTAATAAACAAATAAGTAAATAATGTTGTTTGAGAAACAAAGCAGGAATTTTCTCTGATTCTCATTTTTAACAATTAGAAGTAAATCTCTCCTGTGGTAGGGACTCCATCTGTACCAAAAGGAACAGTCTTTTTTATTACTGCAAAGTTCTTAAGGCATGTACAAATGTACATTTGAAGCCACTAAATTAATGTCCAAACCAAAAAGTTCAGTAATTTACTGAAAAAGTATTAATGCATACTGTACAGTTCTGATCCAGATCCCATATGTCAGTGGTCTCTCTAGGGGCATAAAATTAAATTGGCCCTTTTTATCCTGTAATTTTGCCATATGGTAATTTAATATTTCTAGTAATGTGAAATTGTGAGTTTGAAGAACACTAGTTTTTTCCCAATAGTATCTTTACTTTGTGTAAGAGAGAGAAAATGGGAGAGGGAAAGGGAAAGGGAGAGGGAGAGGGAGAGGGAAAAGGAAAAGGAGGAGAAGGGAAGAGAGAGAGAGAGAGAGAATTGTACTTTGCTTGAAGATAGGTGTCTTTCTTTCCCCCTCTGTCTTCCCCTCCTATCTCCATTTCTCTCTGTCCTATCCAACAATAATAACCACAACAATGATAAACAACAAGGGCAACAAAAGGGAAAAAATAGCCTCCAAGAGCAGTGGATTCACAGTACAGATACTGAGTCCCAGTAATAACCCTGGAGGCAAAAAAAAAAAAAGATAAAAGAACTGTATGGTCATATTTATCTAGAAAGAACTGTGAGAGTTTTATTATCTTGGAATTGCTTCCTTTATTGACCATATCAAGCAAGGCTAGCATGGACCACTATTAAGAGCAACTCTTAATCACATCAAATCAATGGGGTTTACAGTCAACAATATTTATACCCCTTTCCCATATTAGGGAGCTACTCTTTTCCCTGAACCAGCTTTCTGGTCCTTTTCCCAGCCATGACATCATCTCCCCAGACAATAACTTGAATCCACTGGCATATCATATTTCACACTCAGGGGCAAAAAGAGAAAGGAACCCCCCCCCAAAAAAAAAAACAACTAGTACAGCCACAGGCCCTTTACAATTTAACTAAAACATGCTTACTAGCTATCTACAAAATGGAGGACCCCTCAACTCTTCATCTGCATTACTCCAGCCCTTAGGTCCATGATTGGTCAACAATTTGTTTGGCTTTGTATGTTAATTCCTTGTCAACCACCAGGTTCCAGATGCTAGCATGATGCTGACCAGACTTCTCTGGACAGACAACCCCACCAATATGTCCTGGAGCTTCGCTTCCTCAGTGACCTTCACCACTAAGGGAAAGAGAAAGACAAATTGCGAGTATGGATCGAACAGTCAACGCCCATGTTTAGCGGGGAAGCAATTACAGAAGCCAGACCTTCTACCTTCTGCATCGCACAATGACCTTGGGTCCATACTCCCAGGGGGTTAAAGAATAGGAAAGCTATCAAGGGAGGGGATGGGATACATAGTTTTGGTGGTGGGAACTTTGCAAAGCTGTACCCTTCTTATCCTATGGTTTTGTCAATATTTCCTTTTTATAAATAAAAAATTAAAAAATGAATTTGTATCAAAAAAAGAGCAACTCTTAATATCAATATTCTCAGGAATCTACTCAGACTGTAGTACTGCTAAGCTATCTTACCTTTGTTGGTTAAGTAGTACACTTTCCTATTTTAATTTTAATACTATTTTAGATTTATTTACTTGTTTATTTTGGATAGAGAAAGCGAGAAATTGAGAGGGAGGAAGGGGAAAACCTTGGAGAGAAAGAGGGAGACCTGCACAGTATTTCTTTCTTCTTTTCACTGGAACACTTCTCAGCTCCTGCTTATGGAGGTGCTGGGGATTGAACGTGGGGCCTGGGCACCTCAGATGTGAAAGTAGGACACTTTCTTTAAGGTCCTGACTCTTGAGATGCAAAAGATGCTGACACCTTATACTGTCAATCACTATAGTCTCTGAAGGAGTCGCCACTCGTTCCCACCATCTCACTGACTGTGGAAGTTTCTGGACACTGGGAGACGGATGAGGATGTGACTGGGTAAGGACAGTAGGGTAGAACCTGGGTCCAGGTGGTGGTGCAGCTGATTTAAGTTCACACATTAGAATGAGCAAGGGCTCAGCTTCAAGCCTCTGGTCTCCACGCCCATGCATGGGGAGAGCTTCAGCTGTGGTGAAACGGCTGCAGGTGTTGGTCTGTTTCCTTCTTTATTTCCCCCTTCGCTCTCAATTTCTCTGTCTCTAGCCAATAATAAAGAAAATATTAAAAAATTTAAAAATGAAATAAATAAAAGTTGAAATTTACTTACTGTACCCTTTGGCTCTGCACCTGTGGACTTTGCAGGGATTGGAAACAGATGATTTAGTGTGAGCATTGCCGAGTCAGGAGGTGCACTGGTGCGGATAGGGTCTCCTGTGTCTTGGGAGGTTTTGTTAATATCCTCCTACAATTTCAAACCCAACTCTACCAGACTTGGACTCTTTTACTAAGCTACTCCCTGTGCCCTTTAACTTAAAAAAGATAGTGCAATAATTATAAAGTAAACTGTTATTTCTTTTAGTAGTGGGTGAATTTGACTTATGTTCAGATTTCTTACCAGTCACCTCTGCACAGTGAAGGGGAAATAGATGACAGTGCTTTTCAAAGGCTCTTTCTTCTGGTCTGAGTTTACTCCTTGCTTTGAAATCTATTTTTTAGAGCCTTCCCATTGCCTGCCACCATCATCTGTGGTGAAAAACATGGATGTTATTTTCCTCATATTTGGGAACTACTATCTGCCCTAATCCAGCTTTCTAGTCCTATTTTCAACTCTGACACAATCTTCCCAGAAAAAAATTTTCACCTGCATGCTAGCTATTGGGTTCAGGCAAGAATTACTAAAATCAGGGGTCACATGGAACATAACCTAACATCTTTGCACATGAAGACCCTTAATTTCATTTGCTCTATGCCTACCTTTGGGTTCCTGTTTATTGAACAATTTGCTTTATATCTCACTGTCTTTCAACCACCAAGTTGCTGACACTACTATAATGCCATTCTGACCTCCCCGGACAGATGACCTCATCGATGTGTCCTTAAGTCTCACCTCTTGGAGCCCTACCTTACTAGGGAAAGATAGAAACACGCTGGGGGGTGGGGGGTGCATTGACCTGCAAAATCCATGTCCAGCAGAGAAGCAATTAAAAAAGCCAGACCTTTCACTTTCTGCATCCATAAAGAATTTTGGTCCATATTCCCAAAGAGGGATAAAGAATACAGAACCTTCCAATAGAGAGGATGGGACATGGAATTCTGGTGGTAAAACTTTGTGGAATTGTACCTCTGTTGTCTTACAATCTTGTTAATTATTATTAAATAACTAATAAAAAAAATAAAAGCATGGATATGTAGTTTAGACTTCAGGGAGTTTCTGATGTTGGGTCTGGCCTATTAGTACCTGACAGTGCATCTTGGTGCTACCATTAGCAAGTAGTTTATAATCAATAGGGTACTCTGGAAAGGTTATTTATCTGTCGAAAGCTCTTGGATTTTTCATCTATGAAATGGGCAAGATGGCGACAATGTGTCTGGTGGATCAAAGTTAAATGAATAAACACTGGGCACAAAGCAGGCACCAATTAAATGTCGGTTGGTGTTTATATGAATGAGTTTTATAGTTGGTTTAGTAATAGAAGTAAGACAAGTAATTGTGACTTTCTTTCTAATTTCTATAAAGTTTCTTCGTACAGTTCAATTTTATTAGTTTTCTCAATTTCTGAAACATATAATCAAAATATATATGCATATTTATACATATTATGTATATTTGCATGTTTCCCATATTTTATAGTGGAGAATGGAATTTTAGAGTGTGGAGAAAACCAAACTAATCTTCCTAACAGAGATAATATTTCAAGCAATGCAAGTTGCTATGTTTCAAGATTAAGTTTTTCCAGTGAAATATTTTATAGTATAAACTGTGCTTTCTATTACAATACATTGTGGTAGCTCTATTGTAATATATAATAGGTACTTGACTTGAAGGACATAGAGTAATAAGTGGTGTCAGGCATGGTATTTTAGTGAGCTGTGGGAGTTTAGAAGTGGGTGGTTTGATTCTTAGATATATGAAAGGCTTTGTACCTTTTTTCATCCTCTTCATTATTAAATATTTGCCACCATGGTTATTGCTGGTACTTTACTCAACTGCCTCCAGTAGCTACTTTTTATCATTTTTGTTCTTTTTGACAGGAAAACAGAGAGGGGGAGAAAGAGAGAGACAGAGAGAAGGAGAAACACCTGTAGTACTGTTCTGTCATTTGTGAAGCTTGTGGAGGCCGGAGGCTTGAACCCAGGTCCTTGTCAGATAACATGGTGACATATGTGCTCTACCAGGTGAGTCATCACCTGACTCTTGCTTTGTACTTTTCAAAATCTTCTCACTTAAAAGATTTCATTTGGTTCTAATTAAAGCTCTTGCAGGTATATGTTATTTGTTGCTACTCACATTTTACAGATTATAAATCATGTCCCTAGTAGGTATATAGTTTGAGTAGGCTTTTATAGAGAAGGTAGGATTAAAACTGAGTGAGAATTCATTTTTTCATTAGCTAGTCTTAAAGATTCCATCCTTGTTTTTCTGTGGTCCAATCTCCATACAGCACCAACTGAGACCTTTTCATGTAAGTATTACATGCTAACTGATGGCATAACAGAAGCTCCCAGAAGTGACCTTTTCAAAGTATAACTCAGATCATTCATTTTTCTGCTGAAATCCAACCAGTGGCTTCCCACTGTAATTTTGAATTATCCATATACTTACAGTCACTCACAGCCCCCTGGGTCAGCTGGCCTCTGACTATTTCTCTTGGTCTTGCTCACCAATTCAGTCTTCCAATTCACTGGCCTTTTGCTTTTCATACTTGACAATCACTTTTCTACTTCAGTACATTCACACAAGTTGCTTCCTTTTCCTGCCCCCATCATTTAGGTCTCAGATAAACTATCACCTCCTTCTTTTTAAAAAAAATCTTTTTTTTTAGTGATTTAATAGAGATTTACAAAATTATGAGATAATGGAGGTATAATTCCACATTATTCCCACCAGCAGAGTTTTGTGTACCTATCCTTTATATAACTATACTGCTGAAATCAGCCTGCAATATTATTATTATCACTGTTATTATTATTGTTATTGTAATACCACCAGGGTTATTACTAGGACTTGGTGCCTGCACAGGGAACCCATCTATCCTGGTAGCTTTTCCCCCTTTCTTTTATTTGATAGGATAGAATGGAGGAAGAGATATAGAGGGAGAGAGACAGAGAGACACATCCCATCCTACTTCACTGGTGAAGCTTTCCCCTGCAGGTGGGGACCAGAGGCTTGAACCTGGGCCCTTATGCAAATTAGCATGTGATCTCAACCTTGTGTGCCACCACCTAGCCCCTGCTTTCTTATTTTTTAATAGCATTTATGACTCCATTAAATTCCTTGTTTACTTCCCTGTTTTGTTTCTCTCCATTAGAATGTAACAGACTTAATTTTTTTGCTCATTTATATATAGCTTGCTATGTTAAAAAAGTATCACCGGTCACATAGTAGGTGCTTTATGTTTGTTAAAAAGAATGTCACTTTCTTTTACAAAAATTACAGAGAATGTGGGGGCAAATTTGAGTACTAAGCAGGTGAAATAATTCAATAGCCGTTGGTAAGGCATCTTAAATCTTCATTATTTTAAGGATTTCAACTGCTACTACAAGCTTGGAAAGAGTGTAAACATAACTATGTAACATTCTCCAAAGAAACAAACTCATAGCAAGATCAGCAAAACTGAGTACAGTCTATGTGTGAGGCTGTGCGAGTTTCTGCCTAAATCAGTATTTGTAAATTTACAATATTTTCTTAATATTTAATACTGAAGCTAGGCTGTAGAAATTTACTGAGATTATTTCCATTCTTGGGGGGAATATAGTGAAATTAAGCTATAAAAGTAAGCACATCTTTTAATTGGGAGTTTCTGCTTCCCATACATTTTTAACTTTCAGTCAATATATATGTAAATGAAGGTCAAACCTTTTTAGCAGAAAGGAGCAAGAATTATGGCTATAATTTTGATAGCTAACTACTTACTTTTCCTTCATGAAAAAAAAATGAGACTTCAAAATGAGTTACAATTCCATATAAAAAGTAAAGCTGTGCTAATAATGAAATAAATAGAGAGTTGAGAGATAGTGGAATGAGTGAATGTTTTACTATATGACTAGGCTCTGTATTCAATACTTGCAATTGGTACCATGGACAGCAACTAGGAGAATTCCTACCGGGTTTATTGCTATATGCCACTCTTTTTCTTTCTGCCTCTCTTTTTCTCCCTTCTCTTCCTCCATCTTTCTCTAAATAAATGAATAAAAATATTGGGCAGAGAAGGCCAACAGTGTTATTTAAAAAATATTTTTTTTACTATCTTCATTTATTTATTGGAAAGAGTCAAAATTTTAGAGGGAAGGATGTGATAGAGAGAGAGAGAAGGACAGACACACCTACAACATTGCTTCACCACTTATGAAGCTTTTCCCCTTCAGGTGGGGACTAGTGGCTTGAACCTGGGGCCTTGTGCACTATAACATGTGAGTTCAACCAGGTGAGTCAACACCTGGCACTGCAGTAATAGTATTTTGCTTTCATAAGGCCCTTGATTTATTTTCTGGAGTATCATTATGAAGGCAACACAAATAATGTTTAATGAAGGAATTTTTGCTTCTCTTCTACCATAAATGTTTTATTATCAAAATGTACACAAAATGTTTGCCTTTGGTTTTGTTTTTCCCTGAACTATAAAATGTTCTATGACTTTCCCACCCCTTCCTTAACTCATATGACACACACTTGGGCAGACAACAAAACTTTTTTCATTTAAGGAACAAGTATGATCTCTATTGCTAAATTGGTAAGAAGTATTCTAACAGTGGTTTCTGTCATTTGATTTCTCAGAGTCATTATCCTATTAAGGTGGATGACCCCAGAGACAATTTACAGTGCTATTAAAGTTCCAAGTCTATCTGTACTTTGATCAGAAATTGTGCAAAGGGAATGCATTCTCTACCACTGTTCTTTTCATTTTTCAATATTGATTTCTTGGAAATAGGTTTAAGGATTCTGGGAGCTTTACCAACTGAGAAGGGACATAACAGAACATTCTTAAGCTACGTCTACATGAGGTTTTTTCAAATGGTTTGAAAGTAAAACATTTAGTCAATCAGACTTTATCTTTAGAAGAAAGAAACAAACAACCCACTTTACTGATTTGTTCCACTGAAGAACTTACAATTTTGTTAGTAATGAATAGTTGGTTTAAGACAGAGTAGCTTTGACCTACATTGCAAATCACTGAGCAATTAGGCTGTGTGGCAGCTTTACCTGGAAACTCCACTTGATTTTTGTTTTGATTGAAAGTTAAGAAAAACAAGCAAGCAAGCAAGCAAACAACCAAACAACAAAAAACCCTCTGCTTTCAGACTCTGATGCTACTCATGCCAGAGGCTGGTTTGGATGATAGCATAATTTGATATTTTCTTTGTGACCTACAGTGAGGGAATCCTTCATCTTGAGCTCCCCAGTGAGGCAGGCAGTCACATTCCTTTTTATCACTGTACCTTTGCCTACCACGTGATGTTGGGCTTTGCTGGGGTTTTAAAGCAGTTTTGTTTTGACAAGGGTTTATTTAGGTACATAGATACCATGATAAGAAAATAGTCAGGGGGAAAAGTCTAGCTAAGATGTATGGCAAGTCCTTTAGTTACCAGTGTTCATCTATATTGCAAGTACCTGGGAAAACAGCATGTGGGTCCCCAAAGAAGGTGAAGGTGAGCAGGGGAAGAGCAGCAGGAAAAGAGTCCAATGCAAGAAAAGCCAAAAGGAGCCAACTGCTGCCAGGTGCTTGCTTAAATAATCTCTTGTACCCACAATCCTTTGTGAATTTGTACATATCTGTTGTATGCTCTTGTCAGGTTGACATCAGTGATATGCTAATTATATTCATGTCCCATAATCCATTTTGCTTACTGTAAATGAATTGTGTTCTCAATACTGTGCCTGACTTGTGTGTCAATATTAAGCTGATTCATCATTCCTTAGGTGATATTAGAGACAGAATTTTGTTTAAAATAGGAATTTAAGGGCTGGAGAGAAAGCATAATGGTTATGCCCAAAGACTTTCATGCTTCAGGCTCTGAAGTCTGAGGTTCAGTCATCAGCATTACCATAAGCCAGTGCTCTGTTTGCTCTCTCTCCCTCTCTCTCTGTCTTTCTATATATGTATTTCATTAAAATAAATAAATATTTTAAAAATAAAATGGGTCAGGAGTCGGGCTGTAGCGCAGCGGGTTAAGCGCAGGTGGCGCAAAGCACAAGGACTGGCATAAGGATCCCGGTTCGAACCCCAGTTCCCCACCTGCAGGGGAGTCGCTTCACAGGCGGTGAAGCAGGTCTGCAGGTGTCTATCTTTCTCTCCTCCTCTCTGTCTTCCCCTCCTTTCTCCATTTCTCTCTGTCCTATCCAACAACGACAACAACAATAATAACTACAACAATAAAACAACAAGGGCAACAAAAGGGAATAAATAAATAAAATAAATATTTTTTAAAAATTAAATAAATAAATAAATAAAATGGGTCTTTAAGATAATTTTCTGCTATTCAATGTAAGAATTAAAACATTTAACTTTGGTTAAATAATAACCAAGAAGAAAAGGCAGAGGTAGGACAAACTACAGTTTCTCTAGTTTTCTGTCCTTTATGAGTCAGTTGAAGACAGTAGGTTTTGGTGGAACATACACATCAAAAGATAAAAAAAGAGAACCATTTTTGCTCATCTGGTAAGAGATAACCCTATGTTTACTATGTATGCAAAAACTATGCAAGAAGAATCGTGTAGATGATGTGAATCTGTATTACTAATAAGCACTTTTGCTTGTATTTCAAACTGGAAATTTTAAAGTATGTTGATAGCTTAGTTTATTCATTACAATTTTTAAATATATATTTTAATTTTTTATATTTGTTTATTTATTTTCCCTTTTGTTGCCCTTGTTTTTTATTGTTGTTGTAGTTATTATTGATGTTGTCATTGTTAGATAGGACAGAGAGAAATGGAGAGAGGAGGGGAAGATAGAGAGGGGGAGAGAAAGAGAGACACCTGCAGACCTGCTTCACCGCCTTTGAAGAGACTCCCCTGCAGTTGAGGAGTCTGGAACTGGGATCTTTGCACTTCACGCCACCTGCACCTAACCCGATGTGCTACCACTTGAGTCCCTATTCATTACAATTTTTAATTTACATTTGATTTGGAATACTATTACATTGCAAATTTAAAAAAGCACCATAAAAAGTTGATAGAGGCTGTGGATGGGAGGATAAAGCTTTCTTCTTTAGCATCTTTTATTTTTTTTTAATTTCCTTTTGCTGCCCTTATTGTTTTATTGTTGTAGTTATTATTGATGTTGTTGTTGTTGGATAAGACAGAGAGAAATGGAGAGAGGAGGGGAAGAGGGAGAGAAAGATAGACACCTGCAGACCTGCTTCACCGCTTGTGAAGCAACTCCCCTACAGGTGGGGAACTGGGGACTTGAACCGGGATCCTTTGCGCCACGTGTTCACTTAACCTCCTGCACTACCGCCTGACTCCCCTTCTTTAGCATCTTTAACAGCACTTTTTCCTCTTTTAAAACAAAGCGCCTGAATTTTCTTTCTTTTTTTTTTTTTCACTGAGTCCTGCAAATTGCATGTTTTTTACTGACTGGACTCCACTTCAGTGGTGTTTGCATCTGGAACTTCCTGCACATCATGAGGCAGGGTTACAATTGAAGGCATCAGACTGAGGAGGTAGAAGACAGAGGCAAGAGTCCTTCCTCAGGCATAGTGATGTCATTCAGGCTTCTACAAGAAACATCAATATAGCAGCTTTATGATGATGGTCTCTATGGAAACAGACAATGTATTAGAAGTGAAAAGTTGAAACACTTCTCCATTGGTTTGCCCTCTAGGAAGGAATCTCCTAAAGTAAAGTATGTTAATAGGTGCAGTCTGTTGCTGGTTCTTGCCAAACCTAGAGTGACGTAGTTTGGTTCTTTTGAAGCTCAGGCTTTCACAATTACCTTTTCTTTTTCTCTTTCTTTCTTCTTTTTTTTTTTTTTTCTTTTTTTTTTTACCTTTTTCAGTGCAGTGAGCAGGACAAGAGAACATCAGAACCAGTCTGCTGTATTCCAGTATGTGTAAGTTTAGAGAACATTGCATTTCTTTGTTACCTAGTTTTCTGTTAGTAAGTATATAAGTATATGTAGCACTTTTTTCTTTTAGAATTGAAAGCAGACATCATTTGGAAAGGTTTGCGCATGGTTTGAATAGTTTTGTCTGATTCAGTCTTTGAAAACTGAACTTCTTTTCTTACTCTGAGTTTACTATGGGGAGAAAGTAGTGAATTTCAACATCTATCTTTTTCCTCCTCCTCCTCCTCCTCCTCCTCCTCCCCCTCCTCCTCCCCCTCCTCCTCCTCTCTCTCTTTCCTTCTTTTCTTAGTTGATAGGACAGGGAGAAATAGAGAGGGGAGGGGGGATAGGAAGAATGAGAGACACCTGCAGCACAGTTTCAAAGCTTGTGAAGCTTCCCCACTGCAGGTGGGAAACAGAGGCTTTAACCTGGGCCCTTGCACATGATAGGTGTACATTCAGTTGGTGCACCTCCATCCAGCCAACCTATCTTATGCTTCAGAGTGGTTTTTCTACACTAAGAAAGGATACAGTCAGGACAGGACTAGAGAGCAGCCATTGGCTACTATGTACTTGCTCTGGGAATGCTTTGCTTACCTCTGTGACTAGATTTGGGACATTAGTTATTCTGTGAGAACATCAATGAGATTTCTGAATTCTGAACTGCTTCAAAGAAGCCACTTTCACATGAGGTCAATTCAGGCTGAAATCTTAATTTCCTTCCTTCCTTCCTGTTGGTATGCATGAGACCCCTTCTGTTTCATTTGGTTTAAATCCCCCCTGCTTAACACTATTCTATTTACATAACCACTTCATTCTATTTACATAACCGCTGTTAACAAGCACCTCCCTCCAGGGCATTGGTTCAATCCCCACTGTTTCATGATATGTTTTTGCTCCACCCCCTCTCCTTGTCACGCCCTGATCCTCTCCTTGTCACACTCTGATTGTCACCAGTCACTTTTCTCTCCACCCTATGTCACATCCTGTTTCCACCCTACTTGGCAAGTATATATAAAGACAGCATTGTGAGTTTTAGGGTACTTGAGTTTAACTTAGCTCGTCTTAGATTGTGCTGCGTCCTGCATGAATAAAGAGATACTGCCTACAGCTCAACCATGAGTCCCTGGTCGTCTGTTACCCGCCCGTGAAGCCAGCCCGGCGAAAACAACATAGCCCGGCGAAAAACAACCCTTCTTTCCTTCCTTCCTTCCTTCCTTCCTTCCTTCCTTCCTTCCTTCCTTCCTTCCTTCCTTCCTTCCTCCTTCCCTCCCTCCCTTTCTTTCTCCCTCCCTCCCTTCTTCCCTTTTTCCCTCCCTCCCTTCCTCCTTTCTTCCTCTCCCTCCCATTTCTTTCTCTTTCTTTCTTATTACTACCAGTATTATTGCTGGGGTTTAGTGCAAACCACTCTTGGTGGCTGTTTTTTATTTCCTCCCTCTTTTTATTTTATTGAATATGACAGAAAGGAATTGAGGCAGGGAGGGAGAGATGGAGAGGGAGAGAGAAAGACAGATGCCTGCAGACTTGCTTTACTACTCCTGAAATGCTCCAGGGTGTTTGTATGGGGGGTGAGGGCTGGAACCTGGGTCCTTGTGTTTGGTAACATGTGCTCTTAACCAGGTGTAGTACCACCTAGCCTGGCCCCCGACCTTTAATTTTCAGTAATTATTTTCATAACAGAAGAGGAGAGCTTTTAGAATCATTCACAGTGAAAACCTCTACTCCAGATATAGGTTTATACTTATTTATTTTTTGATTCCTATGAATTTATATATGTACCTCATTCTTCTCCTATCACAAACCCCATTTATGGCAGAAATAAATAAATGAAGAACAGCATCAGCCCTCCCTTGCCTCACTGTCAACTCCTCACAGATATCCTCTAAGGACCATTTACACAGAAGCTCAAGTGCACGAATTCAGTGTTACCTCCTCTCTGGGAAGAGAGACAGGCACAGTGATGGTTCTGTGCAGTCAAGATAAGTGTTCTAATTATGAAGGCTCTGAAAATCAGTGATCAAGGAATTATTTGATCTGACTTGGGTATTACTAGAGTCAAAACCCAAACATACTGAACAATGGAACGTTAGGAAACAAGGCAGGGTGAGGAGAAAGAAAGAAATTATAAAAGGTCTGTTGGGGAAGAACATACTTAATGAGTTTTCCATAGAAACAACTGATAAATGGTTTGTGAAGAAGTAGGTCAAGGGAAAATACATATTAATATATTCACTCTTCACCCATCCTCTGTGTCTGGATTCATGTCCAGAAAGCATCAATTCTTTGTTTTATTATCATTAAGGCATTAACACAAATGACAATCATATTTGTAGTTGGACTTTCAAAATGACAAATTTGTCTTTAAATGCAGCTAGCTGATATCTTTGCAGAATATTTGTCATTGCTCTTCTAATCCTTGCTTCTAGTTTTTCTCTGCTCCTAATGTGCATGCCTCCCTTGCACATCCAATAGACTAAAGAACTCTTCAAAGTTATTATCACCTTTTGTTCTTGCTCTGAGTAACAGTGCAGTCAGAAAGGCATGGAAACGTGAAGTCAAGCTGGCTTGAGTGCAAAGTTCAGGGTTGTGCCAAACACACTATATCTCTCACTTCCTTCGGTTTTAAAGCAGGGATAGTGGTGATACCCACTTGGAAGGGTGGTTATAAGGTGTATATAAAATCATACGGGCAATGTGCACAATATGCTTTATTCAAGAATAAATTTCAAAGATCATTATTAAGGAATTTCAGTTGTAATAGCTTACAATTCCTAGAATATACAAATATATTGGATTACATGGCAAAAAGAACTTTGAAGATATGCCTTTCTCTCTCTGTTTTCTTTTTCCTTTCTTTTCTTTCTTTCTTTTTTTTCCTCTAGGATTATCACTGAGGCTTGGTGCCAGCACTACAAATCCACTGCTCCTGGTGGCCATTATTTTTTTCCATTTTATTCAACAGGACAGAGAAAAGGTGCAAGAGAGGAAGAGAGAAAGATAGACACTTCTTTCTCCACTCATCAAGCATCCCCCCTGCTGGTGGGATCAGGGCCTTGAACCCTGATTCTTATGCGGGTCCTTGCACATAGCATACATGTGTGTTTATCCCTGTGTGCCACTGCCAGGCCCCTGAATTGAGGGTTTAGAGATGAAAGATTATCCTGAATTATTGAAGTGAGTTTACTGTAGTACATGGCAAATGCTAGAAGAAGAAGAACTGTAGTACATAATTAATACAATATGGTATGCTATGATATCATATCATATAATATTCCTTAAAACTAGAAAAGGGAATCAAAGAAAAGGTGGAGATGATGAAATGTGAGGATTCTACTTAACATTATTTCTCAAGACAGAGGAAAGGCATGGACTTCTTAGAAATTCTCTGCTCTTAGAAATATGTATATATTTGAAAAATAGAAACCTCTTCCCCTAGCCTTTTGAAAAGGATAATAACATTGTGTATACCATAATTTTATCACAGTAAGACCCATGTTGAACTTTGAGTATATGTAAGATGATGCATTTGTGTTGTTTTACATCCCTAAGGTTTTGGTCATTTGTTATAACAGCAATAGGAATCAGATAGTAAATGTAAGTATTAGTCTTTACCAAAGAGCCAGACGGAACTTCTGAAAACCATCATGCTATTTTCCTGCTCAGTCTTCCCCAGTGGTAAGAGTCTCACTGGGAGTGTTCTAAAGACCAGCGATGGTTCTCAGACACCACAGGACAAGTAAGGCCAGGACACCTTCTTGGCCTTAGCCCTATAAAGTTACCCACTACCACTACTACTTTACCAAGATATAGAAAACCCTCTCCTTACCAAACAGCCTTTGACTCAACTCAAGTTTTCTACCTGAAATGCTCCACTGTCAGATTTATTGTGGTATGATGGTGGTAGGCTCTGGGTGGTGAAACTGCACACGTGCAATGTCACAGGTTAACACACACACACACACACACACACACACACACACACACACACACACACACACACAACTGCCATATGTTGCCTTGCAGTTGGCTATAATTTGTCATTGACTTTGTAGCAACTGTTGAAAAAAGAAATAGGATGTGAACTACTTGGGGATTTAAGTGTGGGATAGGCAATTGTGAGTAATCTTATTTGAAGGCTTTTGTCCCTGGATGTGGGTGGCTTATGCACACAGATGTTTTCAATAAGCTGATTATTCAGCTTATTTTCATTAAAAATAAAAAGGATGATGGTTAATTTTATTGAATGAAGGGAATAAACTGATTGACCTATTTACAATACAAATCAGGTTGTACAAATAGGAAATAAACAACACTACATGATTTTTCCCTTTCATTTTTATTATAGAAAAATCTAAACTATTAACTACTGTAACTGTATAATTCAGGGACATTTCTAGAGTTTATTCATCATCTGAAGTAGAAATTTTGTACCCTTAAAACAATAACTCTCCATTTCAACCTCAAGGACTCTCTTAGTCTCTTTTTTTTTTTTTTTTGCAGGGCAACTCTATGATAACAAACTCCTTCAGCTTTTGTTTGATTGGGAATGCCTCAAATTCTCCCTCATTTTTTTGAAGGACAATTTTTCAGATATACAGTTATCATTTAGCATTTTCCCTTTCAACACTTTAAATGAATATACACCTATTATAATAGGTCTGAAAGGTTTCTTCAGGAAAATCACTGAGCTTCAGAATTCCTTGTAAGTGCACCATCAACTATTTATCTAAACATCCTTTCTTTAGTTCCCATATTGAAACCAGATCTTTTAAATTTACTGCTTTTACTTAATATATAATTTCTGAATGTGTCCTTTATTTATTTTTTAATCTTTTAAAAAATTTAAAATATTTTAAAATTTATATTTATAAAAAGGAAACACTGATAAGAACTATAGGATAAGAGGGGTACAACTTCACACAATTCCCACCACCAGAACTCCGTATCCCATCCCCTTCCCTGATAGCTTTCCTATTCTTTATCCCTCTGGGAGCATGGACCAAGTGACATTATGGGGTGCAGAAGGTGAAAGGTCTGGCTTCTGTAAGTATCTACTAGACATACACAGCAAATGCTTTGGCAGTGTTACAGAAAAATCAGTGTTTTAGTTCTCCAGTGTCATAGCTCAAATGTATCCAGAGAAGGAGACCAAAGAAGTTTCAGGTAGATTCCTACCTGGCCTGAACAACTTTCTACCTCAGTGTCCTGCCTTTTGTCTTTTTTACATCAAGCTGGGCACAGCACAAGCCAATTGGTTAGAGTCTACCAAGGTGCTGCTGACAATATCAGAAGGTGAGAGCAGGTTGGCTACAATCAGTTTCCACTCAGGATAATGGAAAGCAGAAGTGAGGGAACACTACCCTCAATGGTTTTTCTCTCATTCATTCTTTTGCTGGTGGATTTTTCATGTCAGAAGAATATACAACATGGGCACTACCTATGTTGGAAAAGACAAGAGAGTTAGATAGTGCCAAACAAAGAACTTAACAATTAAACAGTTTTTTTTAATTTTTAAAAAAATTTTTTATTTATTTTTATTTTTTATTTAAGAAAGGATTAATTAACAAAACCATAGGGTAGGAGGGGTACAACTCCACACAATTCCCACCACCCAATCTCCATATCCCACCCCCTCCCCTGATAGCTTTCCCATTCTCTGTCCCTCTGGGAGCATGGACCCAGGGTCATTGTGGGCTGCAGAAGGTAGAAGGTCTGGCTTCTGTAATTGCTTCCCCGCTGAACATGGGCGTTGACTTTATTTATAAAAAGGAAGCACTAACAAAAACCATAGGATAAGAGGGGTACAACTCCACACGATTCCCACCACAAGAACTCTGTATCCCATACCCTCCCCTGATAGCTTTCCTATTCTTTATCCCTCTGGGAGTATGGACCAAGGGACATTATGGGGTGCAGAAGGTGGATTTCTTCCCCGCTGAACATGGGTGTTGACATGTCAGTCCATACTCCCAGCCTGCCTCTCTCTTTCCCTAGTGGGACAGGGCTCTGGGGAAGCGGAGCTCCAGGACATATTGGTGGGGTTGTCTGTCCAAGGAAGTCCAGTTGGCATTATGGTAGTATCTGGAACCTGGTGGCTGAAAGAAGAGTTAATATATAAAGTGAAACAAATTGTTGACTAATCATGAACCTAAAGGCTGGATTAGTGCAATTGATGGGATTTTCAGTCAACAATATTTATATACCTTTCCCATATTTGGGAGCTACTCTCTTCCCTGATCCAGTTTTCTGGTTCTTTTTCCATCCATGACATAATTTCCCCAGACAATAACTTGGGTCCACTTCCATATCAGATCTCAGGCTAAAAAAAAAAACCCTAATATAGTCATGGGTCCTTTGGAATATACCTAAAATAGGCCTACTAACTATCTACAAAATGGAGACCCCCAAATAGTCACCTCATGACCTTTAATAGAGTTCATGACATTCAAGGTCCTTCAAGACAAGAGACCTCTGATATCCACTAGTGTTCTCTCTCTTTGCCTATTACTCAGACTTTATTATTTACGGACACTTTCATGAACATATTGTAGCTATATTTTATTTGTTGGAAAGTACTTTTTTTTAATCCTCACTTGAATAATTTCTACTTACCACTTCACAGTTGATTAAGGACACAGTTCATTTGGAAGTTTCTTCATACCGCTTTCTCTTCAGCATAGATTAAATATTTTTCATGTTCCCAGAACATTTTTATAGATTTTCGTCATACAGCATAGCACTTTGCATTGTGAAGTCCCTTGCTTATGTATCTTTCTACTCTATGATAGGGAAAGGATATTTAAAATTTCATTTTCTGTTTCTAATGATTAGAAAAATTCCTGTAGAATCTCACCTCAACCTTTATTATGGAAGTCATTAATAAACTGTCAACATTCCACTTATCTTTATTTAGAGAAGAATTGATGTCTTGTACTATTTTTAATATTTTATGAATACCCAGGAGATAGATGCATCAAAAAATTTTGCTAGTTTCTACAATATCTTTCAAGAGAAAGGTATAAAATTCATGTACCACAAATAGATTCTTTCACAAAATATCCTTTGATGATGCATAAAATTCCATTCTTCTCTGAATTTTATAGACTAACAAAACTATACTTTCATTTTAGTAAATTAAATGCTTGTAGGTTCACAACCATTTACATCTCTTTTCTTTCTTTCTTTCTTTCTTTCTTTCTTTCTTTCTTTCTTTCTTTCTTTTTTTTTTTTTGCCTCCATGGTTATTGCTGGAGCATGGTGCCTTGCACTACAAATCCACTGCTCCTGGAGGCCATTTTTACCATTTTGTTGCCCTTGTTGTTGTTATTGTTAACACTGCTGTTGTTGTTGGATAGGACAAAGAGAAATCGAGAGAAGAGGGGAAGACAGAGAGGGAGAGAGAAAGATAGACACATGTAGACCTGCTTCACCACCTGTGAAGCAATCCCTCTGGAGATGGGGTGCCAGGGGCTAGAGCTAGGATTCTTAGCACTGGTCCATACGCTTCAGGCCACATGTGCTTAACCTGCTGTTCTACTGCCCAGCTCCATCTCATTTTGTTTTCTAAAATTTATTTTATTTATTTATTCACTCATTTGATAGATACAGAGACAAATTGAGAGGGAAGGGGGGATAAAGAGAGGAAGAAAGACATTTGCAACATTGCCTTACTACTTGTGAAGTTTCCTACTTGGAGTTGGGCGCTGGCAGCTTGAACCCCAGTCCTTATGCATTGTAATGTGTCCACTCAACTGGTTGTGCTGCCACCCAACCTCCTACATAACTCATTTTCAGTTATCTTTTTAGTTACTATCATATCTGAAACAGCCACTTCATTTTCATATTCCTTGGATGAAGACCCAAAGGTAACAGTTACTGTTCAAACTTTGACTGAGGGAAGTTTTGCCATTGGTGATAGACCGGTAGTTCTTCCAGTATGTAATATTATCATAAAGAAGGACATCCTACTCTTTTGTTCGCTGAATGTTTCTGCAGGTCAGCTTACACCTTTGCCTTTCCTTATGATTCAACTGTCTTTTGATTTTGGTTGTTATGGCAGCTAATCACATAACCAATCTAGATTATAGCCCTGTTCATTGCATTCGCTCCTGTAAAGAGGTTAAATTAATCCATCAGAGCTATGAAATGATCAAAGACAAGAGTACTAAATAAAATTAGGCCAAGTTCATTGAAAGGAAGAGAAAATCATACATCATCCTTATGAGATGTCCAGTCATTTTTTCAGTAGTCATTTTATTTTGACAGAACAGTTCAAATTAGATCTTAAAAAGTGGATTATTTAGAAAAAAGGGAGAAGTAGCTTCACATTTCCATGGAATCAACTGTCTTCATATATTCCTTGGGAAAAGAATAGTGCATAGGTTATTGCAATACCTAAAACTATTCCTTCTTTATTTTTCCCCCAATGTTCTCTCCAAATATTAATCAGCTAGAATCGTTTGTTCTTTCATATTTCCCACCCTAACCATTATCATTTCTGTAAGAGCAATGAAATAGGTAACCACAGAGACAGTGACCAAGATGGTAGATACCATAAACAATGACTCAGCAAGGAGACAAACTGGCAGACACCTGACACAAAACACTTGTGTCCTGTAATCACTTGCTTGTCTTTAATATGCAACAAATAAAGTGATCTAGCCAGTACAAATATGTATTGGCCTATTTGTAGTAAGCTAAAAACCTTCATAATCCCAGAATTCCCTTACCACTACACAGAGTCACTCTCTGTCTTCTGTTCTTTTCTCTGAAGTATATTGTCCACTTAACTAAATACATTTCCTACTCTGTAGCGAACTTAGAGTGAGGCTTTTTCTCATTTCCTGAGATAAAACCCACACTTAGTTTTTGATATATGCCTTCTTCTAAATCTGTGATGTTACCTAAGTAAATCCATACTCTGTCAAAATGTGGGGTGCTCTGTGAATTTTTCCTAGGGATGACCAAAGAACCCTAGAAGGTAGCCTGTAATATTTCTTTTCTTTTTTTAAAAAGAAAAATATTTTATTGATCTCAGTATACATAAATACAGATAAAATAGATAAATAGATATTAGGTGGGTATTTAATGAGAGAAAATATGTATAAATCTTTTTTTGTGAGGTCTTGCTGTCATGTTCAGGAGGTAGAATATTAAGTATTTCCTGTAACTATAGATGCCTAGGATTAACACAAAAATCTCTGTAATTTCTGTGGGGTGTGTGTGTGTGTGTGTGTGTGTGTGTGCGCGTGTGATTTATTTGGTACAACTGTCCAACACAGCAAACCTCAAATGTCTGAATTATCTCAGAAAAGCCATTGATATGTGTTGTTGTTGTAAATATAGCAGTGACAATATCCAAACTCCTCACATATTAGAGCTGAAACTGCAAAGTCACATATATTTTCTCTTTCTTTCTTTTTTAAACTTTTCAATTAATTAATATTTATTTATAAAAAGGAAACATTGACAAAACCATAGGGTAAGAGGGGTACAACTCCACACAATTCCCACCACTAGAACTCTGTACCTCATCCCCTCCCCTGATAGCTTTTCCACTCTTTATCCCTCTGGGAGTATGGAACCAAGGTCATTGTGGGATACAGAAGGTGGAAGGTCTGGCTTCTGTAATTGCTTCCAAGCTGAACATGGGTATTGACAAGTGGATCCATACTCCCAGCTTGTCTCTCTCTTTCTCTAGTGGGGAAGTGTTCTGGGGAAGCAGGGCTCCAGGACACATTGGTGGGGTTGTCCATCCAGGGAAGTCCAGTTAGCATCACGTTAGCATCTGGAACCTGGTGGCTGAAAAAAGAGTTAACTTATAAAGCCAAACAAATTGTTGACTAATCATGAACATAAAAGGCTGGAATAGTGCAGATGAAGGGTTGGAGGAGGGTCTCTGTTTTGTAGATGGCTAGTAGGCATATTTTAGCTATATTCCAAAGGACCTGTGGCTGTACTATTTTTTTTTCCCCTGAGCCCACTCTCTTCTCTGATCCAGCTTTCTGGTTCTTTAGGCAACTATGACATCATCTCCCCAGACAATAACTTGGGTCCACCTGCATTTCAGATTTCAGGCCTGCAACATTTCTTTATCTATTCTTGGAAAGAAGTCAGTAATATTCTATTTCTCTCAGTTCTTCCCATTTTCAAACATAACTTCTTACAAGTTTTTCTATAAATTCACTTTTTCCTTCTTCTGTAAGCCCAAAGACCCTTTGCTCTCTCTTTGTTATCTGTGGGGACATGGTGGGTTGAACCTGATTGGAACCCCAGGTACCTCTCTGTGAGGATGGAAGGCATTCACCTATAAGCCTCCCCACCCCTCCCTGACCTCCATCTTGTTAGACCCAGAGGCTGTAACCATTCACCCTCCACCTGGTCTGGATAAACCTGATTTGCTCAATGGAATGTGGATAAACCTGAAGAGCCCCTTCCTCATTCTTAAGTCCCATGCCCTGGGTAAGGGGAAGTCAAGAGCCAGAGTCTTTAGAAGGAAGCTAGAGTCTAAAATACCTGATTGGTTCTTGCTGTCGAACTTTTGCCCCTATTCGGCTTGTTTGCCCAGCACCCTGCCCCAGCACCTGGCTTCTTTTTACCCCATATAAACCCTGTCTTAGGCTAGGAATATGGATCAACCTGCCAACGCCCATGTTCAGTGAGGAAGCAATTACAGTTGCCAGACCTTCAAACTTCTGCAACCCACAATGATCTTGGGTCCATACTCCCAGAGGGTTAAAGAATAGGAAAGCTATCAGGAGAGGGGATGGGATATGGAGGTCTGGTGGTGGGAATTGTGTGGAGTTGTATCCCTCTTATCCTATGGTTTTGTCAATGTTTCCTTTCTATAAATAAAAAATTAAAAAATAAATAAAAGATAAACCCTGTCTTTTTCTTCAGTAAACACACTACTCCCTGCCATAGCGTCCAGAGTCTTCTGTGTGCTCACTCCCACTGTGGCCTGTTCTTCTCCCCCTCTATGACATCTCTCTTGTTGCCAACAGAGTGGTGGACATGGAGTGGACAGGGCAGGCCTTCTAGAGCTTGTCCTGCAATTATCTACTTTATATTTACTTACTTTTTGTCTACCACACAAATTAAAATCTCCTGTTAGTGTTCAGCACAGAGCTTTGTAGGTAATAAATGCTCAGTAAGTCTTTTTACTATATAGGCTGTGTATTTGATATGTGGACTCTCAAAAGCCTAGACAAAGTAGATCAGAAGCAACCAATAGCACAGCTATATAGAAGATACTGGGTGCTGTACAGCAAACCCTAACAAAAGGACTTTACAGGGAGTTGGGCGGTGGCGCAGTGGGTTAAGCGCACATGGCGCAAATCGCCAGGACCTGCGTAAGGATCCCAGTTCGAGCCCCCGGGTCCCCACCTGCAGGGGAGTCACTTCACAAGCGGTGAAGCAGGTCTGCAGGTGTCTGTCTTTCTCTCCTCCTCTCTGTCTTCCCCTCCTCTCTCCATTTCTCTCTGTCCTATCCAACAACAATGACATTAATAACCATAACAATGTTAAACAAGGGCAACAAAAAGGAAAATAAATAAATAAATAAAAACAAAAGGACTTTTCAAAGTTAACCCAATTACCAAATTATGTGATGAAAACATTAACTATCCATTGTCTTTTTGAACCCTAAGACAGCAGGAACCTCACATCCCCACTATAGAGCCTCTACTTCCTCCAGTCCTGGAACCTTTGGATAGGGCCCACTTTCCCGTATGCCTCTCCCAATCCATATCAAATGATACTGCATCTGCCGATCGCAACCTAATCAACACAACGATTGCCACCTCAACATGCTTCACCTCAGACTGTGTCCAGAGACTTCAGGTGTGGAATGACAACCCTTCAGCTTCATTACTCAGGTGAGACCTTTCCTTTCATAGTATTTTCTAATTCCATCCCAGGTGGTTCACTTTCTAACAGTCCCAAAACCTAGATATACACCAGTTTCTATGAGAGAGAGCATATGTTCACACGTATCCATAAACTACTGCAAAATGTATACCTGAAAGCAGAAGCACACTAGAGTTTGCAGTGGGTACCCCCCTAACACTTCCTCTCCACTATTCCAAGCTTTGGGTCCATGATTGCTCAACAATTTGTTTGGCTTTCTACGTTAACTCTCTTTTCAGTCGCCAGGTTCCAGATGCCATCAGGATACCAGCCAGGCTTCCCTGGACTGAAGACCCCACCAATGTGTCCTGGAGCTCCACTTCCCCAGAGACCCACCCTACTAGGGAAAGAGAGAGGCAGACTGGGAGTATGGACCTACTAGTCAACGCCCATGTTCAGCGGGGAAGCAATTACAGAAGCCAGACCTTCCATCTTCTGCAACCCACAATGACCCTGTGTCTATGCTCCCAGAGGGATAGAGAATGGGAAAGCTATCAGGGGAGCGGGTGGGATATGGAGATTGGGTGGTGGGAATTGTGTGGAATTATACCCCTCCTACCCTATGGTTTTGTTCATTTATCCTTTCTTAAATAAAAAAATAAATAAATGCTCAGTAAGTTTCTATTGAGTAAACACAGCAAATGTGTATGACTCTAGAGTTGTGAAGAGCATGAAGTAACACTCAATATGGAAGACATGGAGAGTTGGGACTGAGGGACTGAACAGAAGCAGGAGGGATATCACAATGGAGATAGTGTTTTGGTAACCAAGTTGCAGAAGGAAAGGTGTGGAGTCAAAAGTTACATTAGCAACTTCAGGGCTTTGACATATTCTTGTCCTCTGGGGGAAGTAAAGGTGTAAGTGTGAGAGACAGAGAGTACGATGCCAGTGCCCATTCTGTCTTATTTTAGAACATAGCTATTCTAAGAAGAAAAATATCTTGAAACTCAAGGAGAGAGATGAAACTAGTCAGAATGTGGAGTTTTACATTTGCTGCCCTCATGACAAAAACAAAACAAACAAAAAAGCCTAAAGTTTTTTTTTTTTTTTAACAAGGAACATTTATGTTATTTAGGCAGCATCTAGAGAGCCACAGGTATTTGGAGGATTCAGGTTAAAATAGTGTCATCTAAAGCACTCTGCATTCTTAGTAGTCTCAAGGTCTATGCAGTTTTCAATAGCTGACGAAAGTTTGATTTGTAGAATCTGTTATCAGATCCTATTCCAACCATGGTTTCTGGTGTCTAGGATTGTTTTTCATATATTAAGAGTCTTAAAGTAATACTGGCAAAGCAACTCACTTGAATAATGTTCTGTTTTGCTTTGTACATGACCCAAGGTTTAGAATGGCCTCATCACATTGAAGGAAACTTCAACTTCAGATTTATGGCTTCTCTTACTCTCTCTATCTCAATATACATTCACCCAAAGTAACATATATGTTTACCTAAGTCTCAATGACTCAGTCCAACAAAAATGTCAGGTGTTTTTTAGCTTATACTGGAATTAAATCCACTGTAGGTAGGAACATCCTTAGGTTAATTTGAAGTTGATTGGTCAAAGTAAATTAATTTCAGAAGTATAATCCCCTTGTTTTGTAAATTCTCTCACACATGGGTTTTCCATGTTATTGGGAGAAAGACTTCCAGATATTTTCTCTTGTTCTTTGAAGAGGTGGAGGAATACTTTAATTTTTGAACCATGTGGTATTATTCATTCCTGTGTGTCCTTACTATTTAGATGGTTTTGGCTTTTCTATCTTTCACTCACTTTGTTCATCTCCAGTAGGGCTAATTTTTTTTGTTTTTTTGCCTCTATGGTTATCACTGGGATTCTGTGCCTGTACTATGCATTCACTGCTCCTGGAGGCCATTTTTTCCCTTTTGTTGCCCTTGTTGTTGTTATTGCTTCATTGTTGTTGGATAGGGCAGAGAGAAATTGAGAGAGGGAAAGACAGAAAAGGGAGATAAAAATAGACACCTGCAGACCTGCTTTACTGCCTATGAAGTGACTTGCTCCGGTCCTTGAGCTTCACACCATGTGTGCTTAACCCACTGTGCCACTGCCCACCCCCCTGTAAGCCTAAATTGTTAATCAGCATCAAATTACTTTTTGTTAGGCACAAGTTTGCCAAGAATTTTAGGGTTTTTAATCTGTTAAAAAATATATATACCTAAAGAGACTGGTCTTACTTTCTACTAGACATTTAAAACATATCTAAGGTAAAACACTACATAAAATGTAAAAATATTTTCATAGTATATTTTCATCATCACATCTATAAAAAGACTGTCCTGCTGTATTTATTGCTTCTTTTTGATATATTTTTAAAATTATTGATTTATAAAATGGAAACCCTGACAAGACCATAGGAAAGAGGGGTACAATTTCTACCACCAGAACTCCGAATCTCATCCCCTACCCTAATTGCGTTCCTATTCTTCAACCCCAAGGGAGTATGGACACAGGATCATTATGGGGTGCAGAATGTGGAAGGTCTGGCTTCTGTAATTGCTTCCTTGCTGAACATGGGCATTGACAGGTTGATCCATACTCCCAGCCTGTCTCTCTCTTTCCCTAGTGGGGCAGAGCTCTGAGGAAGCAGAGCTCCAGGACACATTGGTTGGGTCATCTGTCCAGGGAGGTCAGGTTGGCATTCATGGTAGCATCTGGAACTGGTGGCTGACAAAGAGTTAACATATAAAGCCATACAAATTGCTGACTAATCATGAACCTAAAGGCTGGAAAAATGCAAATGAAGATTTGGGGTTTTCATTTTGGAAATAGCTAGTAGGTCTATTTTAGGTATATTCCAAAGGGCCCATGACTTTACTAGTTTTTTCCTGAGCCTTATATCTGATATGCAGGTGGACCCAAGTTGTTGTCTGAGGAAATGATGTCATGGCTGGAAAAAGGACCAGAAAGCTGCATCAGGGAAGAGAGTAGCTCCCAAATATGGGGAAATGTATGAATATTGTTGACTATAAACCCAGTCGATTTGATCTGATCTGGGGCCAAAATTCAGCATAGAAGCCTATGTAACCTTTATATTCCTGTAGGTCCTAACTTGCATTCTGTGGTCATCAGTAGGAACATTCCGAATTTTACCAATTTCAGGATGCATCTTCTTCAGGTGGTAGAGAAGAGTATGTTACCCAGCCCTCATTCGGAGGATGGAACATTCTCTACTATTGTTGATCCACATTGGGGGTAAGGGCCTATGGGAACCCACAAAGGGGTCCATTATGTTGTTCCTGATAGAGATGACCAGTGATAATGAAGAAAGGGATCTATTTGAGGTCTAGACTTATAGTGTTTTTTTGGGAATCCCAGAACTCCCTGACTTGGGCCCTAGGTAATCAGGTGGCCTGATAGTGACTAAAGAGTCATCATTAAAGTATGCCAGTCTCTTGCCCTTAATTCAGCTTTTGTAGTACTTACTTTGATAAGGTTAGCTAGCCTTGGAGTGACTTAGGAAAGTGTAATATGAAGTAATTGAGAAGGGTATCTAGGTCTAAGTAGAAACTATTTCATTAGGTACTTTAAGGTGTCTTTTTAGGTCTTTCTATTTGTTTGCTTCATTTATTGACTCATTGCAAACTATTGTGCACTCTTGCTTTCAGATATATGTTTGCCCTAATTTATGGATACATGTGTACATCTACCCTATCTCCTGGGACCAGCTCGGTATCTAGGTTTTGAGGCTTTGTTAGGAAGTGGACCACCTGCAATGGAAATAAGAAGTCCTATGGGAAAGTATCATCACTTGAGTAATGATGCTGAAGGGTTGACATTCCAAGCCTGACATCTCTGGCCACATTCTGAAGTGAAGCATGCCAAGCTGATACTCATTACATTGAATAAGTTGAGATAAACAGATGCAGTATCAATTGGTATGAATTGAGAGAAGCATGCTGGAAAGTGAGCCCCCCCCCCCCGAGTTTCCAGAACTGGGAGAAATTTGGGCTTTATAGAGGAAGTGGGAGGTTCCTGCTCTCTTAGGGTTTAAGAAGGCAGTAGATAGTTACTGCTGTAATCAAATTATTTGGCAATTGGGTTGTCTTTGAGATGCCATCCAGGAAATGAGATGGAGAAACATTCCTCACAGGGTTGATACAAGGAGGAGTAGTAGGTTGTAACCAGAATAAATTTGAACTTGGGAAACAGGAAAGGTTTCCCTGGGCATGTCCTTTCTGCACAGCTGTTCTTGTTTCACTAGAATAGGAGTCAGAAGACAAACTATGAATGGAAGGTTGAAGTTTTCCATCAAGTCACTCTAACCACATTACCAGAAGTGGCACTGGTAGACATGGTATGTAAATTTGATTTGATGGTAACAGTCATTGACTGTAGACACTCTGGAGATTTGTTGAAGTTTTGCTGGTCCCACCTAAGGCTCAATATCTGTAGGATTCAGAAAAATCAGCAGCCTAATGGGGCCCTCAGCCATATGTCAGTACACTTCTAACCTCTGCTCCCTGGCTCCTCAGCCTCTCCAGCATTTGTTGCTGGTGTCCTTTTTGATGTATGACATTTTCACAGGGGTGAGGTGATATCTCATTATTGTCTTTATTTGAAACACACATTTATTGTTCAAAGATGCTCTTGTCAAAGATTGAGGGCTCAGAGGAGACATAGTGACCAAGTCTAGAAGATACTATTTGAGCAAGGACTTCTCTGTTACCCTTCTGTCTTCTCTATGCCCAAGCTCTAATCCTTGAAGGACTGGAAACACAGATAATCACATGGAGGAAGAGGAGGGGTAGTAGAAGGGAAGGAGAAGCACCCACCTACACATTTCTCATCAATGATAGCCTCCTGCTTGAAGCACTGTTCAGAGGGTAAGGCAGAAGTATGGGACAGAAACTAACCCTTTTCATAATCCAGTTTAGTTGATGTTCAGAGGATTTTTGTTAACTGAAATGATCAGGCAAGAAATTATGATTGTCTAGATTTTCCTCAGTGCTGGAGAAAAGGAAGACTATCACAGAATAAATTTAAAGGTATAGTGAGTGGGAAATGAAAATAAATTTACATGATCAAAATTTTTCACTGAAAAAACACGCACAGACACTTTGCTAGTGAGTTAATAGTGGTTTGCAAGATGACAATATTGTAGGGTATAATTCCACCCTACACCGACTCTCAGACTTCTGCTAAACAAATGCTAAACTTCTGCTAAACAAATGCTACCTCCTGCTAAAGAAATGCTGCACAAAAGGAATCATGTAATTTCCATGAAAGAAAATGGCAGTATGCTTGTGCTTTGAAGGTAGTCTTGGGACGAGAATCTCAATTGAAGAAACGGTTGGACTGTTAGGAATGGGTCTTTCAGGACACTAGCTTGAGCCACTTGTGCTTAATTAATGAGGAAGTGAAGGATGACAAGAACCAGGAAGAGAAAAAACAAACAAACAAAACCAGTAAGTAGGAGTCCACTTTTGATAAAGTCGTTCTTTCCATGGGAAGTAGAATCCTTTGTAACTGAGAGGGCCTAACAATATTTTAGTATACATATTATTTCTTTCAGGGTGTATTTCCCAGTTTATCAAACCTATGATCATTTGTCTTTTTACCCTTCTTTCCTTGATATATACATTTTTTTCTCCAATTCTGCCTGGATAACTTTGCTCCTTAAAGAAATGAAAAAATATTGCCAGAATGAAAATTCAGTTGGTCTTAAGTCCTGAGGCAAAGGGCCTATAACCCTGCTGGCAGATTACTCCTGTTTCCTTTCATTCTCATTACACACTACCCTTTCCAGTTCTTGACCCTGCTAACTCTCCTTCATTCCAACATTTGTTTGCCTGCAATAGCTTCCCATGTCCTAGGAATGCTGAGGGGGTGAAAGTTTCAGAAGAGCTGCTTCAAGGACGATCATATCAGATAAAAAGGAATAGCAAGTTAGCAACTTATCTGGGAGTCAGTTTAGTGTGTGTACTTGTTTCTCTCAAGATCACACTTGAAAGAGAGATTCTGGGTATAGCCATAGGAATGGTTGTGGACTTATGGAAAATAAATTATCCTGATTCATTTGCAGAGATGAGATCTTGAAAAAAGTGTTGCTTCTGAAAATGATCTAAACCCCAGAAGTTCAGCCTGTTTGATAGATAAAGCTCTTTATTAATATTACTTACAGAAAAGTGTGTGGAAGTGTTTATTAATTATTATTATTACCTTATGCTAGGAATTGTAGATCATCTCATTAATTAAAAGAAAAAAAACACAACTCTAGTAGCTATGTTTTCTTGTCCCCATAATGCAGATAAGCAAAGCAAGACACTGAGAGATTAAATGACTTGCCAAAGTCTCACCCTTGGTAAATGAGAGTACTTCAGATTATTTTTAAAATTTACTTATTACATAGGAAACTTTTACAAGAAAGAGATGAATGACAGATGATATATATTTAGATTATTATTATTTATTATTATTTTTCTATTTATTTATTTATTTTAAAAAGGAGACATTAACAAAACCATAGGATAAGAGGGGTACAACTCCACACAATTCCTACCACCAGACCTCCTTATCCCATCCCCTCCCAAATAGCTTTCCCATTCTTTACCCCTCTAGGAGTATGGACCCAACATCATTGTGGGTTGCAGAAGGTGGAAGGTATGGCTTCTATAATTGCTTCCCCTCTGAACATGGGCTTTGACTGGCTGATCCAAACTCCTAGCCTGCCTCTCTCTTTCCCTTTCATTCTCATTACACACTTCCCTTTACAGTTCTTGACCCTGCTAACTCTCCTTCACCCCAACATTTGTTTGCCTGCAATAACTTCCCATGTCCTAGGAATGTTGAGGGAGTGAAAGTTTCAGGAGAGCTGCTTCAGGGACTACCATATCAGAATCAAAGCAAATAGCAAGGGTGGGTCTCTGGAGAAATGGAGCTCCAGGACATATTGGTGGGGTCGTCTGTCCAGTGAAGTCTGGTTGGCATCATGCTGGCATCTGGAACCTGGTGGCTGAAAAGAGAGTTAACATACAAAGCCAAACAAATTGTTGAACAATTATGGACCTAAAGGCTGGAATAGTGCAGATGAAGTGTTGGGGGGTACTTACTGCAGACTATTGTGTACTTTTGCTTTCAGGTATATATATTTGCCCTAGTTTATGGATACGTGTGAACATATGCTCTATCTCACAGGACCGGTTTATATCTAGGTTTTGGGGCTTTGTAAGGAAGTGAACCGCCTGGAATGGAATTAGAGAATACTATGAAAGGAAAGGTCTCACCTGAGTAAAGAAGCTGAAGGGTTGTCATTCCACACTTGAATTCTCTGGACACAATCCTTGTGTTGATTGGGTTGGGATTGGCGGATGCAATATTATTTGGTATAAATTCAGAGAAGCATGCAGGCAAGTGTGCCCCACCCTGAGGTTCCAGGACTGGGGGAAATATAGGCTCTACAGTGGGAATGTGAGGTTCCTGCTGTCTTAGTGTTCAAGAAGACAATAGATAGTTATTGTTATCATTACATTATTTGGTAATTGGGTTAACTTTGAAAAGTCCCTTTGTTAGGATTTGCTGTATAATACCCAACATCTTGTATTTAGCTGTGCCACCAGTTGCTTCTGTTCTCCCTGGTCTAGGCTTTTGAGAGAGTCAATATGTCAAAGATTCATCCTATGTATTAAAAAGATTCAGTCTGTGCTTTAAAAAGTTTGAGACATACAATTTTCCCCTCTCATATTACTTAAATAGTGATTTATATGACTGTAAATTAATAGGTGTGTACATAAATACTATTCCCACCACCAAAAGACTGTTTCCCATCCTACCCACCTACCCCCAACCCCACCCCCCATCACTCCGGGAAGCAGAATTTCCACCCTCACCCTCAACCCAGGGTTTTTACTTTGGTGACCTACTCCAGATTTAGTCAAATCCTACTTTCAGTTTCCCTTTCTGCTCTTCTTTCTCAACTTCTGTTGATGAGTGGGATCATCCCAAACTCATCTTTATCTTTCTGACTTAGCTCACTTAACATAATTCCTTCTAGCTCCATCCAAGATGAGTCAGAGAAGGTGGGTTCATTGTTCTTAATAGCTGTATAGTATTCCATTGTGTATATATACCACAGCTTTCTCAGCCACTCATCTGTTGTTGGGCACCTGGGTTGCTTCCAGGTTTTAGCTATTATGAATTGTGCTGCTATGAACATAGGAGTACACACCTCTTTTTGATTGGGTGTTATGGAGTCCTTGGGGTATAACCCCAGGAGAGGAATTACTGGGTCATATAGAAGGTCCATGTCTAGCCTTGTGAGAGTTCTCTAGACTGCTCTCCACAGAGGATGGACCAATTTACATTCCCACCAGCAGTGCAGAAGGGTTCCTCTGTCCCCAGAGCCTCTCCAGCATTTGTTTCTGCTGTCCTTTTTGATGTATGCCATTCTCACAGGGGTGAGGTGGTGTCTCAGTGTTGTCTTTATTTGCATTTCTCTGACAATCATCGACCTGGAGCAGTTTTTCATATGTTTGTTAGCCTTTTGGATCTCCTCTGAGGTGATGTTTTGTTCATATCCTCTGCCCATTTTTGGATAGGTCATTTGATTTTTTGGTGCTTAGTTTGCTGAGCTCTTTGTATATTTTGGTGATTAGTCTCTTATCTGATGTATGGCATTTGAAGATCTTCTCCCATTCTGTGAGGGGTCTCCTTGTTATTTTTAATTACTTTTAGATTACTATCATTATTATTAGAAAAGAACTACTTAAAGAACAAATTTAGGAAAAACTTTTCTTAAAATTAATTGTTATTTTGTTGGGGATATTTCCTTTCATGCTTAAATTTGGAACATAATAGAGAAAGAAAAAGTTGGGGATGGTTGTATAAATTAATTTTGTAAATTATTTTCTTATTCTAAAAAACATTTTTACATAGAAAACAAATGTTTTCTATTCTATTTTCACTCTTTTAAACTTCATTTTGATCACTTATTTTTATTAGTGATATAATAGTGATTTACAAGATTATAAGATAAGGGTATAATTCCATATTTCTCCCATCACCAGGGTTCTGTCCCCTCAAACCTCTCCAGAAGTAACTAACCATTATAGATCTGCCAAGGCTATAGATATGGGCTGACCGTGTGTGTGTGTGTGTGTGTGTGTGTGTGTGTGTGTGTGTGTGTGTGTGTGTGTAATTCTTCTTTTTTCAGAGTCACATGTTTCAATTCTCTATATTCCATGTCAGTGAAATCATCCTGTAGTTGTTCTTCACTTCCTTTCTTCCTTACTTCACTAAGCATAATCACTGCTAGTTCCATCTATTTAGTCCCAAAGGACACATTACAGTCTTCTTAAACTGAGCATTTAAAAATATTTATTTATTCCCTTTTGTTGCTCTTGTTGTTTTATTGTTATAGTTATTACTGATGTCGTTGCTGTTGGTTAGGATAGAGAGAAATGGAGAGAGGGGAGAATACAGAAAAGGGGAGAGAAAGATAGACACTGCAGACCTGCTTCACTGCCTGTGAAGCGATGCCCCTGCAGGTGGGGAGCCGGGGGCTTGAACCGGGATCCTTACCCTGGTCCTTGCTTTGTGTCACCTGTGCTTAACTCGCCGCGCTACTTCCCAATTCCCTAAACTGAGTATTACTCCACTAAGCATGTGCCCTATGATGATGATTTCTACTTCTTTCTCTTCTTCTTTTTCTTGTAGTTATAAGACTCAAATTGGTGATTTTCATTTTTATTAAAGCCTTTCTCCCAACTCTATCTAAATATTCCTCATAGGGGTTCCTTTCCCCTGATATTTTAAAGTTTTAATCAGGAAAATTAAAGGCACAGAAGCACATGGACTATTTAGGCAAATTGGCTGACCTCATGTGGAAACTGATGCCCATTACTATTAACTTCTAAGGCTCTGCCTTCCCTTCCTTTCTCAGACATAACAATAGCTATTACAACTTTCAGGTGTCCTTTCTTTTTCCTCTTCCCTATCAGATGAGGTATATAGCACCTAATTTTTTCAGATATTCTCCAGAGGATTTTCCCTCTTGGCTATGGAGTAAAAAACAATGGTTCCTGGTCACAAAATTTCCTGGTCCCAGTGGAAATGGGGTTGAGAGTCCTCTGGTCATCTTCCCCTGATAGTTCCCCTTCTGGCAGTATGGACTAATTTGGGGGCTGCAGAAGAACGGAGTTCTGGTTTCTGGAATTGCTTCTTCACTGGACATGGATGTTGGACAGGTGATCCATACCCTGTCTCTATCTTTTTCTAGTAGGGTAGAGGTATGGAGAGGTGAGGTTCCAGGAAGTGTTGGCAAGGTTATCTGGCCAGGGAGGTCAGGATAGAATTGTAGTAGCATCTGTTACTTGTTGGTTGAAGATATAAAGCAGGACAAGATGTTTAATAAACAGGGATAATAAAATAGGATTACAGCCAATGAGACTAGGAATCCTAGGGTGAAAGAAGCTAGGATGTCCGTTTTTGGTATATTCCTAGGCGCCCAGAATATTAGTATTAATATTTGCTTGAGCTTGATAGCTAATATGAAGGTGGACTCTAAATATTGTTTGGCAGGATGATGTCAGAATGGAGAATAGAACCTGAAAGCTGGGTTAGGGTAGAGAGTGGCTCCCAAACTTGAAAACATATATAAATACAATCTGACTGAGGCTCCTTGTACATTCATATTTAGCACAGGGGCCTGTGCTGGACAGTCCTTACCACTACAGATTTGTGGTGAGGGTAAGGTCTTAGGACCACAAAAGATCTAATGAGGAAATCCCTGATGAGAGTGACCAGTAATGACAAAGAGAGGAGTCTGTTAGAGGTCTGAGGCTACAGTATGTATGGGATAGTGTTAGGATACCTTAACTAGGACCTCCACTCTTTTGGACTTACTCCAATACAGTGGAGGCTGAGCTTGAACGTGGGTTACAGACATGGCAAAACAGGTACATTATATAGGTGGGCTATTTTACTGGTTCTTTAAAAAGTTTTTGCCATTAAAAGGTTTTCAAAGATACAGAAAAGTAGGAGTATAATACAATGGGAACCCATATATCTATAAATTCTCCTTTCTAGATTAAAAACAAGTTATCTCTAAAAATACTTCCCCATGCCCTTTCCCAGCTGTCCCCAAGAGAGAAATCATCTCCTGACTACTGCTTTGAATTAAGATCTGAATTTAGCTCTTGCACTGGAAGATGCTTAGTTTTAATAAGATAACTCTTCCTGGAGTTTTGAGTGAGTACTTTTCTTACCATCACTTATTTTCCTTTCTTTCTACAACACAGGGAAGCTCCTTGGTAGCTATCTTCATAGGGATGTTCTAGAATTAATGGCTGAGAAAGATGCCACTTTAAGTTCTTTAGAAAAAAATGAATGTACAGTCTATTTCTCCTGCTTCAATGTATTTTTTAAATAAGAGACTGTCTTATCATTCACACACACACACACACACACACACACACACACACACACACACACACACTCAGCAGACATCACTCCAGGATTTACTGAAGGATAGAAACTGGAGCATTGAATAATTGAATAATGACAACAAGGAAAGTTTCAGGGCCATTCCAAAACATGAAAGAATTATTTGTGAAAAAATAATTATCTGATAACAAAAATGGTAAAGCCCAGCTAGTTTTTTCAATTTTCAATCACTGAGCAAATACAAAGCATCCTAAAGTTATTTCTTGCAGCAATATGTACTTTTGTTTATTTGCTTTTGGTTTTGAAACCAAATTTTAATTATTTTATATACAAAAGGACACCTGCCCCAACTCTGCCTTTATGAGTCACATGACTTAAGCACGCAAATTCCCTTTCGTAAGAAGATCACTATGGTATTCACCTCACGGATACAATCAAAATGAAGTAGCTCATACTCAATGCCTGGTTCATAATAGGTGCTAAGTGAATGGGGTCTGCTGCTTTTGTACTGATAGTAGTTTGACAGTTGTTTGGAAGGATATTTGCAAGTGTCCCTGCATGACCTACTTCATAGTCATTGGGTCTCTCACCCCTGCCCAATGTCACACCCAGAACACTAATAGTATTGCAATTCCATAGCAACTTGGTTCATAGCACACATGACCAGCAGAAAACTGCTTTGAGTCCCTTTACATTCTCCAGTTGTTTCAGAATCAGCTTAGCTGCAGAGACCTGCCTCAAAAGAGTTTCCTTCCCCTGGGAAGCCATGTCTGGATATCAACGGGGTGTATAAAGACCTAGCCATTTAATTACCTCATAGGATTACTCTGTGTCCTCAAAGGACATCACTGACTCCAGAGTTCTCCACAGGTGGACTGAAACTATCTGGGCACTGTACTAAGTGCTTCATAGGACAAAAGTCAACTAGAGGTTTTTAGGACTAATGTTTCTTGCTAAAAACGTATCAAAATAAGTATTTTGATTCTTGGAAGGGTGGATGAAATTAGTACCAACCTTCAGTATATAAAGGAATAAAGGCAGCAGTCACCATGTATTTGCTCAGTTTGTCAGTCAGGCCTTTCAAATTTGAGTGGGTTCTAGAAGTTCAAGCAAGAAGTGGCCCTAATCCCAGGACTCATTTTATTTTTTATTTTCTTTTTTCTTTTTTATTTAAGAAAGGCTAAATGAACAAAACCATAGGGTAGGAGGGGTACAACTCCACACAATTCCCACCACCCAATCTCCATATCCCACCCCCTCCCCTGATAGCTTTCCCATTCTCTATCCCTCTGGGAGCATGGACCCAGGGTCATTGAGGGTTGCAGAAGGTAAAAGGTCTGGCTTCTGTAATTGCTTCCCGCTGAACATGGGTGTTGACTGGTAGGTCCATACTCCCAATCTGCCTCTCTCTTTCCCTAGTAGGGTGGGTCTCTGGGGAAGCAGAGCTCCAGGACACATTGGTGGGGTCTTCAGTCCAGGGAAGCCTGGCTGGTATCCTGATGGCATCTGGAACCTGGCGACTGAAAAGAGAGTTAACGTAGAAAGCCAAACAAATTGTTGAGCAATCATGGACCCAAAGCTTGGAATAGTGGAGAGGAAGTGTTAGGGGGGTACTCACTGCAAACTCTAGTGTACTTCTGCTTTCAGGCATATATTTTGCAGTAGTTTATGGATACGTGTGAACATATGCTCTCTCTCACAGAAACTGGTGTATATCTAGGTTTTGGGACTTTGTTAGAAAGTGAGCCACCTGAGATGGAATTAGAGTATACTATGAAAGGAAAGGTCTCACCTGAGTAATGAAGCTGAAGGGTTGTCATTCCACACGTGAAGTCTCTGTACACAGTCTGAAGTGAAGCATCTTGAGGTGGCAATCGTTGCGTTGGTTAGGTTGTGATAGGCAGATGCAATATTATTTGATATGGTTTGGGAGAGGCATACGGGAAAGTGGGCCCTTTCCAAGGGTTCCAGGACTGGGGGAAGTAGAGGCTCTATAGTGGAGATGTGAGGTTCCTGCTGTCTTAGGGTTCAAAAAGACAATTGATAGTTAATGTCATCATCACATAATTTGGTAATTGGGTTAACTTTGAAAAGTCCATTTGTTAGGGTTTGCTGTACAGTACCCAGTATCTTGTATATAGCTGTGCTATTGGATGCTTCTGATCTACTTGGTCTAGGCTTTTGAGAGAGTCTGCATATCAATTACACAGCCTGTATATTAAAAAGATTTAGTTTGTGTTTTGAAAAACTTCAAGACATACAATTAATTTTCCCCCTCTCATATTAATTAACTAGTGATTTATATAACTACATTTTACTAAGAGTGTACATAAACACCATTCCCACCACCAAAAGACTGTGACCCATCCCTCCCACCCACTCCCACCCCCCACTGGCCCAGGAAGCTACATGTCTACCCCTCACCACAGGGCTTTTACTTTGGTGCCCTACTTACAATTTGGTCAGGTCCTGCTTTTAGTTTCCCTTTCAGATCTTCTTCCTCAACTTCTGTTGATGAGTGGGATCATCCCATACTCATCTTTATCTTTCTGACTTAGCTCACTTAACATAATTCCTTCTAGCTCCATCCAAGATGGGTCAGAGAAGGTGGGTTCATTGTTCTTGATAGCTGCATAGTATTCCATTGTGTATATATACCACAGCTTTCTCAGCCACTCATCTGTTGTTGGGCACCTGGGTTGCTTCCAGGTTTTAGCTATTATGAATTGTGCTGCTATGAACATAGGAGTACACACCTCTTTTTGATTGGGTGTTATGGAGTCCTTGGGGTATAACCCCAGGAGAGGAATTACTGGATCATATGGAAGGTCCATGTCTAGCCTTGTGAGATTTTTCCAGACTGCTCTCCACAGAGGCTGGACCAATTTATATTCCCACCAGCAATGTAAGAGGGTTCCTCTGTCCCCAGAGCCTCTCCAGTATTTGTTGCTGCTGTCCTTTATGATATATGCCATTCTTACAGGAGTGAGGTGGTATCTCAATGTTGTCTTAATTTGCATTTCTCTGACAATCATCGTCCTGGAGAAGTTTTTCATATGTTTGTTAGCCTTCTGGATCTCCTCTGAGGTGAATGTTTAGTTCATATCCTCTGCCCATTTTTGGATGGGGTCATTTGCTTTTTTTGGTGCTAAGTTTGCTGAGCTCTTTATATATTTTGGTGATTAGTTTCTTGTCTGATGTATGGCATGTGAAGATCTTCTCCCATTCTGTGAGGGGTCTCTTTGTTTGTTTAATAGTTTCTTTGGATGTACAGAAGCTTTTCAATTTGATGTAGTCCCATTGGTTTGTTTCTGCTTTAGTCTTCCTTGCAACTGGGTTTGATTCATCAAAGATGTCCTTGAGGTGTAGGTGGGAAAGTGTTTTTACCAATGTTTTTCTCTAAGTATTTGATTGTTTCTGGTCTGACAGCCAGGTCTTTGATCCATTTGGAGTTGATTTTTGTTTCTGGTAAGATAAAGTGGTTCGATTTCATTCTTCTGCATGTTACAACCCAGTTTTCCCGGAACCATTTATTGAAGAGAGCCTCCTTCTTCCATTTAATCCTTTGGACCCCCTTATCAAAGATTAGCTGTCCATAGGTGTGGGGATTTATTTCTGGATTTTCAATTCTGTTCCACTGGTCTGTTTGCCTATTTTTGTTCCAGTACAATGCTGTTTTGATGGTGATGATGGCTTTATAATATAGTTTAAGGTCTGGGAGTATGATGCCTCCATTTCTGTTTCTTTTCCTCAAGATGGTTTTGGAAATTCTAGGTGTTTTCTGGTTCCAGATAAATGATTGTAGTGTTTGTTCTATTCTCTTGAAGAAGCGTGGTGGAACTTTGATGGGTATTGCATTAAATTTGTATATGGCTCTGGGGAGAATATTCATTTTGATGATATTTATTCTTCCAATCCATGAGCATGGGATATCTTTCCATTTCTTGGTATCAGTTTCTATTTCCTTGAGTAGCGACTCATAGTTTTCAGCATACAAGTCTTTCACTTCTTTGGTCAACTTTATTCCTAGGTATTTGATTGATTTTGCTGAAACAGTAAATGGGAGTGATTTCTGGATGTCTTCTTCTTCAGATTTAGTGTTTGCATAAAGAAATGCCACTGATTTTTGTACATTGATTTTGTAGCCTGATACCTTGCTATATTGCCTAATAACTTCCAGTAATTTTCTGCTGGATTGTTAGGTTTTTCTATTTATACTATCATATCATCTGCAAATAGAGAGAGCTTGACTTCTTCCCTTCCAATCTGTATTCATTTGATTTCTTTCTCTTGCTTGATTGCTATGGCAAGAACTTCCAATACTATGTTGAAGAGTAACGGTGACAGTGCACAGCCCTGTATAATCCCCGATCTGAGGGGGAATGCTTTCAGCTTCTGTCCATTGAGTATGATGTTGGCTGTAGGTCTGCTATATATAGACTCCACTATCTTGAGGAATTTCCCATCTAGTCCCATTTTTTGTAGAGTTTTGAGCATGAATGGGTGTTGGATTTTGTCAAAGGCTTTCTCTGCATCTATTGAGATAATCATGTGGTTTTTGGCTTTGCTTTTAATGATGTGGTGAATGACATTGATTAACTTATGGATGTTGAACCAGCCTTGCATTCCTGGGATGAATCCCACTTGGTCGTGATGTATAATCTTTTTGATATGTTGCTGTATCCGGTTGGCCAAGATCTTGTTTAATATTTTGGCATCTATGTTCATCAGAGATATTGGTCTGTAGTTTTCCTTTTTTGTTCTGTCCCTATCAGCTTTTGCTATCAGGGTGATGTTGGCTTCATAGAAGGTGGAAGGGAGTATTCCTGTTTCTTCAATCTTATGGAAAAGCTTAAGAAGTATGGGCACTAAGTGTTTCCTGAAAGTTTTGTAGAATTCGTTTGTGAAGCCATCTGGTCCAGGACTTTTGTTGTTGGGGAGATTCTTAATAACGGTTTCAATTTCTTTTTCTTTGATTGGTGCATTTAGGTTTTGTAGTTCTTCTTGGTTCATTTTTGGAAGGGCATATGCTTCTAGGAATTGTTCCATTTCTTCCAGCTTCTCTAGCTTGGTGGTGTATAGTTCTTTATAGAAGTTTCGCATGATTTTCTGGATTTCTGTGGTGTCAGTTGTGATATCGCCTCCATCGTTTACAATTCTATTAATTTGAGTCTTCTCTCTTTTTTGTTTGGTGAGTCTGGCTAGGGGTTTGTCAATTTTGTTTAATCTTTCAAAGAACCAAAATTTTGCTTCATTGTTCTTCTGTATGGTTATTTTTTATTTTTGATGTTGTTTATTTCTGCTCTAATTTTAGTAATTTCTGTCCTTCTGGTTGCTTTAGGGTTCCTTTGTTCCTCTTCCTCTAAGTTCTTGAGGTGTGCTGTAAGGTCATTCATTTGAGCTTCTTCTTGGTATTTAATATCTGATTGTATGGCTATAAGTTTCCCTCTCAGTACTGCTTTAGCTGTGTCCCAAATATTTTGATAGATTGTGTCTTCATTTTCATTTGTTTCCAGGAACATTTGAATTTCCTGCTTGAGTGAATCTCTGACCCAGTGGTTCTTAAGGAGTATGTTGTTTAGTTTCCAAATTCTGTGACTTTTAATAATTTTCTGTTTGTTGTTAAATGTTAGTTTTACTCCACTGTGGTCTGAGAAAACACTTGGAATGATTTCTATGTTCTTGAATTTACTGATGCTGTCTTTGTGGCCTAACATGTGGTCTATCCTTGAGTATGTGTTATGTGGATTTGAAAAGAAGGTGTATTCCAGTTTTTTGGGGTGAAGGACTCTGAAAATGTCCAAGACGTCTAGTCTGTCAATCTCTTCATTCAATTCTCTTGTATCTTTGTTGGTTCTCTGCTTTGTTTATCTGTCTAAGTGTGAGAGTGGGGTATTGAAGTCTCCCACTATTATTGTATTACTATTGATGTATTTTTGAAATTCTTTCAGTAAGTCCTTGACGTATTTAGATGATCCCTCATTGGGTGCATAGATGTTAATAATTGTTAAGTCTTCTTGGCTGATTGATCCTCTAATCATTATGTAATGTCCTTGCCTATCTTTTATTACTTTATTTAATTTAAAATCTATCGTGTCTGAGATGAGAATGGCTGTTCCTGCCTTTTTTTGTGGTCCGTAGCCTGTATGATAGTTTTCCGTCCTTTCACTTTAAGTCTGTGTTTATCTTGTTGTGACAGATGGGATTCTTGCAAGCAGCATATGGTTGGGTTATGTTTTCTGATCCATCCCCCCACTCTGTGCCTTTTGATGGGTGAGTTAAGCCATTGACATTTATTGATATTATGGATTTAATGTATTGTAGTGCCATTGTTCAAAAAACAATTTTTTATTTGCTCTGATATATTGCAAGCATTATATATAATTGTATATAAGCAAGTATAATTGTATATAAGTATTATAGTATATATTTCATGTATTATAGTGATGTTCTTGTTTATAAGAGGTCTTCTAGAACCTCTTTCAGGGCAGGCTTGGTGATGGTTGCTTCTTTTAACTGTTGTTTGTCTAAGAAGGTTTTGATCCCTCCATCTAGTTTGAATGAAAGTCTAGCAGGATATATTATCCTTGGTTGAAACCCTTTTTCATTCAGGGGTTGATAGATATCTTGCCATTATCTTCTAGCTTTTAGAGTTTGAGTGGAGAAGTGTGCAGATAATCTTATGGGTTTTCTCCTGTATGTGACATTTGTTTCTCTCTTGCAGCCTTTAGGATCCTTTCTTTATCCTTACTTCTTCTCATTGTGACTATGATGTGTCTTGGTGTCTTCAGGTCTGGGTTGATTCTGTTTGGAACTCTCTGGGTCTCTTGAATCTTGATGTCCTTTCTGTTATTCAGGTCTGGGAAGTTTTCTTCTATTATTTCCTCTAGAATGTTTCCTTCCCTTTCCTCTCTTTCTTCCTCTGGCAGGCCAATTATACGAATGTTACTTCTTTTGAGATCATCCCATATGTCTCTGTTGTCTCTGTTGTTGTTTTCAGTGTCTCAATCTCTTTTTAAGCTCTTTCACCTCTTTCTTAGTTTTCTCTAACTCATCCTCTGTCTGACTAATTCTGTTTTCTGCTTCTGTTAGTCTGCTTTCCCTTGCCTCAGCTTCTTTCTTCATTACAGCTATTTCAGCTTTCAGTTCTCTAATTGCCTCAAGATAAACAGTATTTTCCTTGGGGGTCACAGCTGTTGTTTCCCTATTACTGCCATTCCTTTCCTCCAATGTTGTTTTCATTTCTGTGATTAATAAGTTTATTATCGCTTGCATACTTTTCTTATCTATGGTTACTTCTGGCTGATTTGTAGTTTCTTCTGGGCTGTTGTCTTCACTCATTGGAGTAGCAGTTTTATTTGTTTTTGATATACCCGTTTTTTTTTTTGATTTATGTGTTTATTTTTTTATGCTTTGTTGTTCCTCAGTTGTTGTGTCTTGAGTACAAGCAACACTGTACTAAATACCTTTATGACAATTGCACTCACCAACCTCCGGAATTACAGTAGCAACTGAAGCAAGTATTGAAGCAGTTTAATCACTATCAGTTAGCCAAAGAATTTCTCCAGTCTGTGAAAAAATAGTAACCAAATCCCAGTGAAGAAGAAAGAGAAAGAAAGAAGGGATAGCAAGAATAGACAGTTATGCTAATCTACTATCCACTGTATATTCTAGGGGTAACAAGAGGGGAAAGGGAAGTAGAGCTTAGATATACACATAGAGAGTCCACTCTGAGTCAGATTTCTTCCCCCAAATAATTCACAAATTCAGAAAGGCAAAGAAGAAGGAAGGAAGAAGTGTATGACAAGATAAAAAAAAAAGAAAAGAAAGAAAAAAGAAACAAGTGAGAGAAAAGATAAGAAAAAGAGCTATAATTAAATAGCAGTGAAAGGAAAGGTTTTTTTTATTACTTCATTTTTAATTTAATTTAATTTTTTTTAATTAGCTAGGAGGAGGAGGAAGGGGAGAGTCTGGAGAGGAGGTAGGAGTAACGATACCAGTTCCTCCCACAATAGATAAGATGCCCACTACCCTAGCAATGAAAGATACCCTACGAGTTAATCCTGATCAACCTAAAGGGGGGGGGGGAAGATATATGCCTTTATATAATATTAATAATAAAATAGAGCAGGGTAAAAAAAAACCCTGTCTCAGATTACCTCAAACCTCGTGATCAGAGGCAGCTGATGGTTAAGAAAGAGAAACAAAAAACAAAAAAAACCCTCAGGACTAGACAAGGATAGCTGAAATAGACTAGACAGTTATGCAAATCTACTATCCACTGTATATTCTAGGGGTAGCTAAAGGAGGAAGGGAAGTTGAGCAGAGATACTCGCAGTGAGAGTCCACTCTGAGTCACAATTCTTCCCCAAAATAATTCTCAAATGAGTATCAGTGAATTCAAAAAAGCATACTGTTTGGTGGTGTGGGGGATGGGGCCTGTGGCTTTAGAAGCTGTAGGATTAAGGAAGAAAGGATAACAAGAATGAGAAAAAGAAAAAAAAAAGAGAGAGAGAAAAAAGAAAAAGATAAGAAAAAGAACAGTCATAAAAGAGCAGTGAAAGGAAAGAGTTTATTTATTTATTTATTTTTAATTATTTAATTAGCTATGCGGGGTGAGGTGGGGGGGTTGGCTACTTAGAAAGGAAAAAGGCCAGAGGTTTCAGAAGGATATAGACTTAGAATGAATACTTATAATGATACTCCCTGGTGGGACAGGAACCTTGGTAAAGAAAGAAGCTCAGCAGGGGAGCCTGCTAGGAGCTGGTCCCCAGGGACTGGTTATGGAGGGGCGGGGGAAGGAAGGAGGTGTGCTTAATCATTTAAAAGAAAAGAATTTTTTCCCTTTTTTTCTACTCTATTTTTTAACCCAAATTAAGTTATAGTCACCTCTTTGGTGTCACCGCTAGGACCCCTTATTGACTGGCCTACTAAAGGCAGAAAATCCTACCGTTTCCAGAAGATGTGGTCAGAGCTCAAGCCACTAGCATCTTCTCAGTCCACCATCTTCCGGGAACCCCAGCTCTCATTTTAAATGTATTATCTATATTAATGTAGCTTAATATAGACTTAAAGTACTTTGTGTGTGACTGCTAGCTTGGCCAACGTGTTTGTTTCTTTACCAATTTTATATTTTAATTTTTAATATTTTGTTTATTTACTTGAGAGAAAGAGTAAGAGAGAAAGTTAGAGAGAGGAGAGAGAAAAAGGTGGAGAGAGAAAGGGAGAGAGAAAGCAGAACATTGCTCAGCTGTGGCATATGGTGGTGCCAGGGATTGAGTTTGTGATTTATGGGGCCTCCAGCGTGATACTCTAGTGAGCTAATTTAATGCTATTTCATTGGCTCTCTATACACACAAAACTGCTGTCATCATTACTGTGTTTTATCTCCTGCCAGCTGTCAGTAAAATCTAATGCTGTTTAAATTATCAGGACATGCATTTTATTTTTTAATTATTTTAATTTTTATTATATTTATTTATTTATTGGATAGTGAAGCCAGAAATAGAGAGGAATGACAAGAGAGAGGGAAAGAGAACAGAGACAGCTGCATCCCTACTTCACCATTTGCAAAGCTTCCCTCCTGCAGGTGGGGACCAGGGGCTTGAACCTGAGTCCCTGTGCATTATAACATGTGGGCTCAACCAGGTGCACCACTATTTGGCCCCTGGACATGCATTATATATATAAAACCCCATATGCTAGAGAGTGGGAGAGAAATCCCCTTTGAAGTTTTAGGGAATTGTGATAACAGTTATACTTCTAGGTTATTAGGCATGTGTAATTCTGAATTTAAGAGACAAAATAACCAAATCAAGTTCCTCATATCAAGAAGAAATGATCACAATGCCTGGTGGATCTCTGTGTTCTAAAGTCAAGGCAGTCAGCAGCACTATGAATGATTCAGAGCCTCACAATTCTGAGTGTTTGAGTCTAGGCCAGAAAAGAGATATGAGCAACTCCAGACTGTGGTACAAGTAGCTCTGATGGTAAGGTCAAAGATGTATTAGTGGCAGAAAAATATTCTGCATAGAATATAAGAACAAGCCTTGCTGCAAAATTACAATGCATGTCCTTCAAGTACTAAAAGATAGTCTCGTTATCTACAGCAAATAATTATATACCTTTTCACTCACTGTGCTAGACTTCTGAACCCAACACAGAAAGAAATAGGTATCTCTTGGAGCATTACCTTGGATGCTAAATAATTAGGTGTTTGAAATTTCTTACAGTGAGCTGGATCCCAAGAGGCCTATCAAGTTATAAGGTTGGGTAGTTCCAGAAACAATGTTTTACAAGGTCAAGTGGTCCATCTAAGGTAAAGCCTGAGCAGGACTCAAGACATAAGAAAACTGCATAAGCAAATAACCTCAATCATCATGATAGCCACTACTATTGTCCCAGCTCCTGTTCCTTTAGCTCATGCATGTGGTTTCTTAAGAGAATCTTATATACCCAATTAAAGGAAGAGGAAAAGTCCAGTCATGGTTTATGATGTAGACAGATACAAGTCAAGACTAGATAGAAGAGTTATTACAACATTCATCAAAGGCAGCTTTTTTTTATTAGTGATTTAATAATGATTGACAAGATTGTGGGATAAGAGGGGTACAATTTAATACAATTCCTACCACCAGAGCTCCACATCCCCTCTCCTCCACTGGAAGGTTTTCCTATTTTTTATCCCTCTGGAAGTATGGACCAAAGTGCTTTATAAGGTGCAGAAGGTGGAAGGTCTGGCTTCTGTAATTGTTTTTCCACTGGACATGGGTGTTGACAAGTTGGTCTATTCTCCCAAGCCTGTTTCTATCTTTCCTTAGTGGGGAGGTAGGGTTCTAGGACATATTGGTGAGACCATCTGCAGGTTGGCATCATGATAGCATCTGCAACTTGGTGGCTGAAAAGCATTAAGATATAAAGCAGAATTAAAAAAAAGAAATCAGTTACAATCAAACTATGTTAAATGAGTATGCAAAATATAAAGATTTTAGTTTGAAAAGCTATATTTTAATATTTCTCAGAATAAGTAATAAAAACAATCACATATTAAGAAAAACAAAACAAAAAAGACATAAAGCAGAGCAACTTGTTTAATAATCAATAATCTAAAGGTAAGAATATGTAGCCAGTGATATTTGGGGTCTTCATGTTGGAAGAAGCTAAGAAGTCTATTTTAGGTATATTCCAAGGGGCCGATGACTTTAATAATTTTTACCTGAGCCTAATAGCTAACATGCAGGTGGGTTGAAAGTATTGTTTGGGAAGATTTTGTTAGAGTTGAGAATAGAACCAGAAAACTGGATCACAATAGAAAGTAGCTCCCAAATATGGGAAAAGTATATAATACTGTTAACTGTAAACCCCATACATCTGACCTAGGGCCCATATCTATCCATACTTATCACAATAGCCTGTACAGCCTCTGCATCTCCACCAGTCTGAATTTGCATTCCATTGTCATAGCTAGGAACATTCCAGGCTGCATTCATTTCAGGACCAGTCTTCCATGAGTCTTCAGTGGGGAAGTTTCTACCATTGTTGTTCTACATTGATGGTAATGTCCTGTAAAGGACCACAAGAGAGTTTATGATGGAGATGACCAGTGATGGTGGGGAGAGGGATCTGTTAGAGGTCTAGACCATTTGGTCTGACCATTTGGTATCCAACTTGGCTAAATTGAGTTCCTGTTTTCTAAGGAGGTCCAGAAATGTATTGTCATATGGGGACACACACATACACGCGCACACACACACACACACACACACACACACACACACACACACACACACACATCGAAGCATACACATACAGAGACACACATACACAAACATGTATGGTATATAATCTGAGTATGGGTTTGCCTTTTTTCCAACAGGTCTTTAGATGTCCTGACTGTCCAAGGGCTTATGAAATGGTTTTTGATACACAAGATCAAATAAAACATTGTGTCAGACAATGGTATCTACTTTACAACAAAGTTGATCTGAAAATAGTCTGTAATCTTATGATCCACTGATCCTGTCATACTCTGCATGGCTCAGAACTACTGGTTTGATGGTACACTGGAATAACCTTATAAAGTTGCTGCCAAAATGCTAGTTTAGAGGCAATCGTCTGTGAGCATGAAGTTCATCACCATAATACTGTATATATATATATATATATATATATATATATATATATATATATATATTTTTTTTTTTTTTTCCCTCCAGGGTTATTGCTGGGGCTCGGTGCCTGCACCATGAATCCACTGCTCCTGGAGGCCATTTTTTTTCCCTTTTGTTACCCTGGTTGTTTTTTTTATCGTTGTTGTGGTTATTATTATCATTGCTATTGATGTCGTTGTTGGATAGGACAGAGAGAAATGGAGAGAGGAGGGCAAGACAGAGAGAAATGGAGAGAGGAGGGGAAGACAGAGAGGGGGAGAGAAAGATAGACACCTGCAGACCTACTTCACCGCCTGTGACATGACTCCCCAGCAGGTTGGGTGCCGGGGGCTCTAACCGGTATCCTTATGCTGGTCCTTTGTGCTTTGCGCCATGAACGTTTAACCCGCTGTGCTACTGCCTGACCCAATATATATATAATCAAAGACATTTTTCCCACCAGGGTCATCACTGGGATTTGGTGCCTACATGGCTCAATTCTTCATGATGGTTTTCTCTTTCTCTCTCCCTCTCTTTTTCTCTCTCTCCCATAGAGCATGGGAAACAAATAGAGATAAGGATGGAAAAAGACACAGAGTGAATGAGAGGCAGCAGCAGCAGTACTCCACTGCTCATAAAGTTTCTGTCCTACATGTGGTGACAGGAGCTTGAGCCTTTGTCCCTACACATAATGATGTGTACACTACCAAGTGAGATACTCACCTGACACCAAAGTCCCTTTACATCGGTGTTCTTTCAACAAATGGTGAAACGGGACTGGATCCAAGATATAGGTATAAAAGTATGTCTTTATTATCATTACTTCTAGAAACCCACTGAATGACTTTATGAATTCAGTCCTGAAACATTGTGCTCCACAAGATAAAAGGCTCCAGTCCTGTTTTCCCAGTCTTCTTTTCCCAATAACCATAAGCTCACCCTCCCTCTCTCTTCTCTTCTCTTCTCTTCTCTTCTCTTCTCTTCTCTTCTCTTCTCTTCTCTTCTCTTCTCTTCTCTTCTCTTCTCTTCTCTTCTCTTCTCTTCTCTTCTTCCCTTCCCTTCCCTTCCCTTCCCTTCCCTTCCCTTCCCTCCCCTCCCCTCCCCTCCCCTTCTCTCTACTCTTCTCTTCTCTTCTCTTCTCTTCTCTTCTCTTCTCTTCTCTTCTCTTCTCTTCTCTTCTCTTCTCTTCTCTTCCTTTCCCTTCCCTTCCCTCCCCTCCCCTCCCCTTCCCTTCTCTCTTCTCTCCTCTCTCCTCTCTCTTCTCTTCTCTTCTCTTCTCTTCTCTTCTCTTCTCTTCTCTTCTCTTCTCTTTTCTTCTCTTCTCATTTTATAGGACAGAAAGAAATTGAGAGGGAAAGGAGAGATGGAGAGGGATGAGTGATGTTGTAAATAAAAATACAGAATTGGTGTGGCATGGCTGGGAGTTGGTTTAAACAATCAAAGCTTTATTAGATGGTATAGTAGTACAGGATGCATATTTTAGGTATGGTAAAATAAGCAATTATCGGCAGGGATAAAATAGTTACCAATTAGTTACCAAAAGTTCAGCACCATGAGATAAACAATTATCATCAAAGGTATAGGTTATTTATATGGCTGTAGAAGAGTCTTAAAGTTTACCAGCTAGTTGAGTTACATGTAGTCAGTTCCTAGGAGAGGCAGTCATGTGGGCAACTCAAGTACCCTCAGCCAAGGTCTGTCTGAGAAGGAGAAGAAGCAGAGGTCAAAAAGGCTGGACTTCCAGCTGCTTTTGTGTAAGTCTGTTCCATCCACCTACAATCCCTTGTGTGTTTGCACAGATACTGGTATGCTGTGTGGCTAGGCTGATGTCACTCGTGTGTTGCGTTCAACTCCTGTAAAAGTCTAATCAATTAGAGAATTTATGCTTCTTTAGGCACTTCAACTAGAATTCCAGGTTTATTAGATCTAAGATTAATCTCCAAAGACTAATAAGTGCTATTACTTTATATAATTGCCTTCAGTTTATGGATACATATACACCTGTATCCAGTACCCTAAACTCTAGCCTGTATCTAGTATCTGTAACTTTGTTAAATGATGTGCCCTCTAATGTGGATGTAGGAAGTCTCATGATTTCTTAGAGATACCTGCAAGATAGAACAAAGAAGATGACTTCATCATTTTTTATTTTAATTTTAATAGAAAAATTTTTGTGGTTACTGAAATTTGTGAACTCTCTATATTTTGGTTATTAGTCCTTGACTGATTTAGGGTAAGAAAAATCTTCTTTCCAAGTTTTATTTTATTTATATTTATTTTATTTATTTATTCCCTTTTGTTGCCCTTGTTGTTTTATTGTTGTAGTTATTATTGTTGTTGTCATTGTTGGATAGGACAGAGAGAAATGGAGAGAGGAGGGGAAGACAGAAAGGAGGAGAGAAAGATAGACACCTGCAGACCTGCTTCACTGCCTGTGAAGTGACTCCCCTGCAGGTGGGGAGCCGGGGTTCGAACCGGGATCCTTATGCCAGTCCTTGTGATTTGCGCCTCCTGCGCTTAACCCGCTGCGCTACAGCCTGACTCCCTTCTTTCCAAGTTTTATATCCACAAGAAAGAAATTATGACTGACCAGTCTATAGCTGTTTCATATTAGGGAATACAAAAAAAAAAAAAAAAAAAACTACTGAAATTCCATTGCTGAGAAGCAACTGCCACAATAGCAAGGGGGAGATAGTCATTGTAATAGCAATCTAAGAGGAATTTATTGCTCTTAGAAAAAAAATCAATGAGTGACGGTGAGTCTTAATGACACCAGTGTCTATCAAAATAAGTATTAGCAGAGTTGAGAAAAATCTATAGGCAGATAAACCTCATTTTATGGTATTTCTTCTCTACCAGAGTTTTGTGAGCCCCTCACTTTTTTTCTTGAATTTGATGAGTTAGGTCACAGATCTCTGGCTTTTTGATACCTTGAGTCAGGACCTTCCCCACTGACTTATCAGTTTTACATTTTGAAAGACTGGGGTTTTTTCTTCTCTTCTGTCTCATACGGCTCTTCTAAATCATTAAATGAGATTATCTTCAATTATAGTCATCCTTTCCTTAGGTCTCACTGCAGCAATGATTCTGAAAATCTTTGACATTTACACAGGTAACTTTGATGGAGGAAGGAGTTTATTTTTTTCACAAAAGAATCTCTGTTGTTTCAAAAATAAGTTCATCTTTGAAGAGAAATTCATGAACCATGTGAATTATGAATAATGTTATAAAATTAAAGCCAGAGAAATTAGAGCCACTAATAGTCTCCCAAGTGTGTAAATTTATCCTACTGTGGTATCTGTCTATACAAACTCCTTTCTCTTCCTCTAGATGCCTTTTTGCTCTGTTTTTAGATATCTTACTGTACCTTTGAGTTATGTGTCAAAACTGAGTTGACCTCAAGTATTCTGGAAGTACACAATATATAAATCTTTAAATAAACAAAGATAAGATGTCTTTCCTCTTCCTGCTTCAAAATAGAAAATAGCCATAGTGGCTTATTTTAGAGATAAGAATACAGTAAAGTTTTGAGAAAGAGAAGTGACCAAATTGAAGATAGCCTCCTAGATCTTTCACAGGAGGAGATTGTTGCTTAGAGATAAAATACTGGCTTGTGGCTCCAAGAAGAAAGTTTTCAAAATGCACAGCCTTTGCCAGAGTTGAATCTGGGACAAAGAAGAACTGAACAACTGTTATTTTTACCTGACAGAGAGAGGTAATCACATCCTCCCTCTATTTTTTTTAACTAGTTGTACAAAAGATTTGTTCATGCATATTATACATTTACCTCTATTCCTTTATAATTACACTGATGAGATAGAGATGTTTTCTTTGACTAATTATCCCCTTAGGCAGAAATCAAAATTATAATTTTGATGTGAATGGGGGCTTTTATGTACTTCTTGTTGTATTGATAAGTAAGTGTTCTCTGGGAGAGGTTTTTTTTTTTTAGTTTTATCATCCTTGAAGGAAATGAAAAATGGCTTTGCTCTTCCTTGGAATACAACTGTATTTGGGTGGATAATCAGTGTTGGGGGGTTATTGGTTCCATTTGTTTTCATGTGGGGGATAAAAACAATGATGGTGATTGAGACCACTTCTGTATTGACCCCTTGCTTACCAAACCGTGTATATTGCATACTAAAGGTGTAGAACTATATAAGAACCATTGATTAAAGACATACATCAGAGGGTAGTGTTCCTATATCATCTCCAGGGTAGTGCTTTAACAGTGTCTTGAAGCAACTGCTTCCTATTTTGATAAGGCTTCAGTTTGTGCTGCAGTATGCATGGAGGAATACTGGATGCCATAGGCAGGGGCCACTACTTCATGATAAGTCAGTTTCTTGGCACAAGGTGATGTTATAGATGATACATTTCTGATAGCTGAACATTATGGAACCATTCAGTGCTGACATGACCGGTGGGGTGGATATACACCAATAACAATGGCTTCAGCAACTTTATTGAGAAGACATCCTTGGTGTGTAACCCAAGCATGGCCTCCATCTGTTAGGCTATGGTTATACTCTTCATTGATCAAATTTTTAAAAAATAATTTTAATATAATTTTATTTTATTTTTAATAATGATTTTATTGTTAGCAATTTAACAGTGGTCTATGAATTTTTAAGTTTTCAGGAATATGGTTTCACATGCATATGTGTGTGTGTGCGCAAGCCACTTCATCCATGATCAAAGTTCCCCTTTAGGTATTATTTTTTTCTGCAACTTTGGTTCAGCAATCTTTATTCTACATATAGGTAAAACTATCTAGCAGATGTTTTCCCCTTCTTATTTCACTTAGCACAATCACTTCCAGTTCCATTCATCTTGCCTGAGTAATAAAATCTCATACTTTCTAATTGCAGTATAGTATTCCTCCACATATATGTGATTGATACATACATATATATATATATACACACACACACACACACACACACACACACATATATATATATATATATATATATATATATATATATATATATATATATATATACGTCTCCATGATTTCTTTATCTAGTCAGCCCATAAGACATTCAGATTGCTTTCACATTCTGGCTACTATAAACAGTGAAGCAGTGAACATGGAGATAAATGGATGTATACTTTTGAATTAGTGTTTTTATGTATTGATTCATACATGGGAGTGATATTGCTGGGCCATAAGGTTTTTTTTTCTTCCAGGGTTATTGCTGGGGTTCAGTGCCTGCATCATGAATCCACTGCTTCTGGAGGCCATTTTTCCCATTTTGCTGCCCTTGTTGTTATCTTTGTTGTTATTATTATTGTTGTCATTGATGCTGTTTTTTTTTTACAGGACAGAGAGAAATTGTGAGAGGAGGGGAGACAGAGAGAAGGAGAGAAAGACAGACATTTGCAGTCCTGTTTCACCGCCTGTGAAGCCACCCCCCTGAAAGTTAGGAGCCGAGGGCTTGAACTGGGATCCTTTATTTTAAAAATAAAAATGAATGAAAAGGGAAAAAAGATTGTTCTATGTACAGAACTTATCCATTCTCTGTATTTCTTGTATTTGAAAATGGGAAATTTCCAATGTAGATAACTCAGAACTAGGACTTCATTAATTATCTGCCATCCACAGAATTCACTCTAGGTTTCTTGTTGGTGTTATTGCTAGGGTATTATAGCACTGGGCCCACTTCTTCAGAGAGAAAGAGAAAGCCAGAGAAAGAGATACAGAGCAAGGAATGGAAAGTCTCCACAGCACCAGAGCTTCCTTCAGTGTGATGGGGGACCAGGCTCTACCTTGTGTTGTGTGTACAACAAAGCAGGCACTTTCCCAGGCGAAATATTTTAGTGGCCCCAGATTCCACCTTGATGAAGGGCATTAATGAGTCTTTGGATACATGGTGAAGGTCAGAGAAGATGCTGTATCTGAAAAGATAGATCCTTTTGTGGAAAAACAGAAACACTACAGAGAATCACAGTTGTATCTATGTCACTTAAAAAAAAAACACTTCATTTATTTATTTATTTATTTTAATGAAAGAGATGCAGAAAAGAGAATGAAAGAGATGAAGAAAAGAAAAAGAGAGGTGGTGGGGGGAGAGGGCAAAACATTGCTCAGCTCTGGCTTATAATGGTGCTGAGCATTAAACCTAGAACCTCAGAACCTCAGACATGAAAGAATTCTGCATAACCGTTTATTACTTCTTCTCACCTGCTTCTTTCTATGATGCCTGGGACTTGCTTACTCCTCTGTCCAAGTTCCTACTCACTTGGGCTGCATAGTTTCTATATAATAAGTGTTATACTTTCCCCCCTTCTGATGTTATCTCTTTGAAATGGTTATTGGCTGTGTCCATGTGAAAGAAAGGAGTAATCCATGGAACTTGATAGAATTCTTACAATCGACAACTTTTCAGGTTAGTTTATTCTGAAAGGTGAATTTTATTTCTTTTTTAAAAAATTTATTATCAGGAGTTGGGAGGTAGCACAGTGGGTTAAGCGCACAGATACGAAGTGTTAATGGACTGGCATAAGGATCCCGGTTCCAGCCCTGGCTCCCCACCTGTAGGGGAGTCGCTTCATAGGCAGTGAAGCAGGTCTGCAGGTGTATATCTTCCTCTCCCTCTCTCTGTCTTCCCCTCCTCTCTCCATTTCTCTCCGTCCTATCCAAAAACGACAACATCAACAGTAACAGCAATAACTACAACAATAAAACAAGGGCAACAAAAGGGAATAAATAAATAAAATAAATATTTAAAAAGTTTAAAATATTTTATTATCTTCATTTTATTTGATAGAGACATCCAGAAATCAAGAGCAAAGGGGGTGATGAAAAGGGAGAGAAACACCTGCAACAATGCTTCACCAACTGCAAAGTTTTCCTCTTGCAGGTGAGGACAAGGGGCTTGAACCTGGGTCCTTGTGCACTGTAATGTGTGCTCTCAGCCAGGTGCATCACCACCACCTGGCCCAAAGAGTGAGTTTCCAGGATGACTGAGCATTAAAAAGCGTGCACTTTCAAACTTTAAAGCAATATAAAATATTTTATTTGAGCCTTTCTGAATTATATTAGAAAAAAACTCTGTCCTCAAGGGTTATCCTTCAGAGAAAACAAAGTGATTGCATTCTATTTTCTCTATAACCCATTTTTACAGCCCAATTTTCCATTATTTCCTTAGGGGTCTTTTTGGCTTTAAGGAATACTAATAAGCCTAAATTTGCAGGAAGAGTTTAATCTGAATTGTCTATTTCTACCTGAGCAGTTAAAATACAAGGCAAAAATGTTTTCTCATAATCCTTTCAGATCATTATTTCCTCCTCTCTGCTACTTTTATGAAACTGCATTTTATAAAGATAGAAAGGGAATGGGAACAGAAAGTGATTCTGGAAGCAATGTAGTTATGAAAGACGGGAAATTAAAAATGTCCTCTAGCAAAACCTGTGAGTATGAAAGTTCCCCAAAGTACTTTTATTAAGCAAATGTCTTTGTCCTGGATTTGGACTGAATCTAGAAAAAACTAATCTTCAAACATAGTTTAGATTTGGAGAGATTTGGGTGGTGATCTATTGTAGAATAGTTGGTTAGTATGTAAAATGATCTGGACTGATTAATTGACCATTTAATTAATTTATTCAAACAAATATTTAATAAAGGTCTGCAAGCCCCAGACTCCAATAGGCAGAGGGAATTCACTTAAACAGATAAGATCATTGCTTTCGTGAGACACTTTTCTAGAGGTGAAGCGAACATAAGTAATGAAAGTGGTTCTAGTGTTTGTGGAACAATCTGGGAGTTCAAAAACATGGACCTAGCTTTGAAGAGGGCTGGATACAGCTGCTTCTCAGTTATTTAGGAGTAAACCAGTGATAAGAAAACAACATTTGAAGGTCATACTGAAAAAATTAGCTTTATTAAATGATATATTTCCACCATGTGAATTAGAACATGCTAGATATTGAGTCACTGAATGATATTAGTACCTATCTTTCCAGTGACTTTGAGAGTGCATTAGGGAATGACTATATGTTTGTGAATAGAGGTGCATATGTGGAGGAGGGTGATAATTGGTGAAGTAAACAAGTTACCATGCTCAAGGATCTGGGTTTGAGTCACCTTTCCCTACACCCACCCCTCCCCACCTATAGGAGTGGTGGGGAGGGGTGACTCAAACCCGGGTCTTTAAGCATGGTAACTTGTGTGCACTTTAGGAATTGCGCCACCACCATCTGGTCATCTCCCTTCCCTTCCCTTCCCTTCCCTTCCCTTCCCTTCCCTTCCCTTCCCTTCCCTTCCCTTCCCTTCCCTTCCCTTCCCTTCCCTTCCCTTCCCTTCCCTTCCCTTCCCTTCCCTTCCCTTCCCTTCCCTTCCCTTCCCTTCCTTTCCCTCCACTCCCCTCATCTTCTTCCTCTTCTTCTTCTTCTTCTTCTTCTTCTTCTTCTTCTTCTTCTTCTTCTTCTTCTTCTTCTTCTTCTTCTTCTTCTTCTTCTCCTTCTCCTTCTCCTTCTCCTTCTCCTTCTCCTTCTCCTTCTCCTTTTCTCCTCCTCCTTCTCCTTCTCTCCTCCTCCTTCTCTCCTCCTCCTCCTTCTCCTTTTTCTTCTCCTTCTCCTTCTTTTCTCCTTGTCCTTCGCCTCCTCCTTTTCTCTCTCTCTTAAAAGTTTTATTTCTCTTAAATATATAGAGAGAAAGGGCAGAGCACTGCTCAGCTCTGGCTATGGTGATACTGAAGAGTGAGTCTGGAATCTCTAAGCCTGAAGCATGTCTGCTGTCAATATGCTATTTCCCTGGCTCCAAAACCTAAATTTTTATGACTCCAGACTTTGTGTTCTTTGGGTCTTTTTTTCATATAGCTATGGATCTGAAATATTTTTGTAGTTATTATTGTTGTTGTCATGGTTGTTGGATAGGACAGAGAGAAATAGAGAGAGGAGGGGAAGACAGAGGAGGAAAGAAAGATAGACACCTGCAGACCTGCTTCACCGCTTGTGAAGAGACTCCCCTGCAGGTGAGGAGCCAGGGGCTCAAACTGGGATCCTTACTCCTGCTGGTCCTTGTTTTTGCGTCACGTGTGCTTAACCTGCTGCGCTACCGCCAAGCTCCCAGATCTGAAATATTTTTAAAAAGCAGTTTGAAGAAAAATTTTATCACTTTTCAGCATCACAACCTTGTTTTTGGGAGACACCTCTGCAGCCACAACTGGTTATACCCTTCTATCTTTTACGCTCTTGCAACTAATAAAGGTCATTGCTATTTAAGAAAAACAAAGAAAGAATATAAAATAATATTTTACTCATAACATGCGCTATAATAAAGATTTTTTTGTTTGCGTGTTTGTTTAAACTTTTGCACCCAAATTTTGGGGAATTTTTAAGCCATTGCAAACGAGTGCAATATTTTAAATTGCCCATTTTCTTCTTCTCACAAAGACATTTCCTCAGGGAAGTGTTCTAGAAATACCAGTGTAGTCTACCTGAAATTGCTTCCTGGTAATGTCAGATATTGCTTCTTAAGCCCTGGAAGGTGGATTAATAGATCCTGAATTTCTTGACATTAACAATTTTCTGTGACCCAATTTTATATAAGAGATCACATTAGAAGGTGAAGTAGCAGCCATCTAAATGAAGACATATATCTACTAAAGGAAAATGGAGATTTAAGCTTCTTCATTTTCAAATATATTAAGGAAATTGTAAAACAAAATGAAAGGGCATATGATATTCTAAAAAAGAAAACTGAGTATAAATTAAAATCACCTAGAAGACCTTTAATACTTTTTATGTCATTGACTCTGCATAGTGGAGTGACTTAAAATTATGATCCAGGAACATATTAATCTAGGCAAATGTAATCTTTTCTCAGATGTGTGAGGTTATGTGTGTGTGTGTGTGTGTGTGTGTGTGTGTGTGTGTGTGTGTGTATGACTTAGGGTCAGAGTCAACTTTTAATTATGGGACTCATCTTTTCATTTTAATGAAATAATTAACTTTCTATTGAAGAAATGTTGTTTTATAAAACAGTTTCATATCATCCCAATACATGTCAGCACATCCTTTACCACCAAACTGCCATGTCCCTCTACCATGAAGCACTCAATTTCTCCATACTACCTCCTTGTCTTGAACAATATGCTTCTTTTTAAAAAATATCAATACTCTTAGGAGATGTGTGATGTTGCATATGGTCAACAAACTATTGTGTCACATAATCACATCCTCCAATATTACAAAATTTGAGGATTGTAACCAAGAAACCTCCAAGATGTTAACCAGGTAAATCATCATGCTTGCAAAGATGTGGGCTTTTAAGCATTTACTCATTATACTGTACATGATTTATGTCTTAATTATTGCAGCTAATTAATAACAAATACCAAATTCAGTTTAAATCCAAGATGACAATAACTTAGAAATAATCTTCCCAAGGAATATAATACCTGTGGCAATTGTAATGTATTCAATTGTTATGGCTTATTTTTTTATGACATATGACTTGTTGTAAGTGCAGGTTAGACTGAGAAATAGCTTCATACTTTAACTTGACAGTAACTTAAAGATTATTTTTTTGTAAGTAGCTTAGCAAGAGGACTGTCATTTTTCTATTGATTCTTTCTAATTTTGACTACAGATAACTGAATGATTTCAGATTAACAGTTTAGCATTAAGTAGAATATGCCAAACATGGCAAATTCAAATGTTATAATATTTTTGTCAGATTTACAGGTTGTTTTACACATGAAGGATGAAGTGATCCAACTTTTACTTTAAAGAAAAATTATGTTGTTCATCAGTGGGATTTGTGATATTGTTTCTGATAAAGTTTATGTTAAAGGTTGTCACTGGTTGGTATAATATTATAAGGGTAATGAAAATCATAATGTGTGATCTAAGAAACTGGTTGAAAAATAGAAGTTATTACTGGAAATCTGACTTAATCAGCAATCAGTATTGCCTCACTTGATACTACATAGTGGCCAGGGACTTGAACTGAGGTCCTCCCACATAGCAAAATGTATTTTCTTTCTACAGGGTTCTTGCTGGGGCTCAGTGCAAGCATTATGAATCCACTGGACAGTAATTTTTTATTGGATAGGTCAAAGAGAAATTGAAAGAGAAGGGAGAGATAGAGAAGGAGAGAGAAAGAGAGACATCTTTAGATCAGCTTCACCACTTGTGAAGTGACCCTTCTATAGGTGGGGGGCTGGGGCTCAAACTGGGATCCTTGTATAGGTCCATGCATTTTCTACTATGTGGGATTAACCAGATATACCACTGCCCAGATCCTCAAAGTATATATACTTTTTTACTATATAATCTACCTCTTATACCATACCCACACATAATTTTATTTTTTCATTATAAATAAAGGAATTTATATGCTGTAAATATATGATACAGCTATTTGTAAATAACATTAAATTACATGAATCATAGTAATGTCTTAGTGATACAGCAAATTCTAAAATGGGATTTTCAGAGTAAACCAAATTCCCAAATAACTTGGTTATAACAATAACTATCTATTATCTTCTTAAACCCTTAAGACATCAGGAACCTTCTACATTCTCTATAAAACCCATATTTCTCCCAGTCCTGAAACTGCTGGGGCATGGCTCATTTTCCTTTATGATTTTCTAGAGCCATATCATTTGATACTGAATCTGCTGATCCCAACCAAATTAATGTAATCAGTACCACCTTGACATGTTTCACTTTAGATTGTGTGCAGAGACATCCTGGGATGTCAGCCTTTCAGCTCCAGTACTCTGGTGAGACCTTTCCTAGCTCAGAGGACACCTTAATTCCATTGCAGGTAGTGCACTTCCTAACAAAGCTGCAGAACCTAGATACAGACCAAGGCCCATGAGATAAGGCATACGTACACATGGTTCCATAAGTCAGGGAAAAATATATACCTTAAAGTATAAGTGCACAATAGCTTGCAGTGGCTCAATAAGTACAGCAAGTAAGTAGGAAAACCTAAAGAAACACCATAAATTACTTAATCAAACAAATCAAAATCTAAGTTTCTACTTAAATCTAGATACCCTCCTCACCTATTTCCTATGTCACTTCCCTCAATCACTCTTAAGGCTAAAATTATCAGACAAAGTAATAACTGCAAATGCTGAGTAAGGGCAAGGGACCAGCATGCCTTAATGATGACCTTTGATCACTACCAGGCCAACCCATCACTTGGGGCCCTAGTCAGGGAATCCTGAGATTCCCACACAGATATGATAGGCCTAGACCTCTAACAGATCTCTATCTACACCATCACTGGTCAAATCCATCAGGAACAGTATCATAAACCTTCTTGTGGGTTTCTACAGGACATTACCATCAATGTGGAATAACAATGGTAGGGACTGCCCCACTCTCCAAAGGGAGACTGAGTCAACATACCCTGCCACTCAAGGAAGACTGGTCCTGAAATGAGTGCAGCCTAGAATGTTCCTAGCTATGAACATGGAATGCAGTCTCAGACCTACATGAATGGTCACACAGGCTTCTATGCTGAATATGGTTACCAGATCAGATCGATGAGGTTTACAGCTTATAATATTTATACACTTTTCCCATATTTGGGAGCTACTCTCTTCCTTGATCCAGATTTTTGGCCCTAATTCCAATTTTGAAATCATCTCCCTAGACAGTATTTTTAGCCCACCAACATGTTAGCTGTCGTGCTCTGACAAAAATTAGTAAAGTCATGGACCCCTTGGAATATACTTAAAATACACTTCCTAGCTTTTTCCAAAATGGAAACCCCCCAAATCTTGTCTGCTCTATTCTTACCTTTAAGTTCCTGATTAGAAAATAATTTTTTCTACTTTATATCTTAATGTCTATTTTCAGCCACCAAGTTTCAGATGCTACCATGATGCCAATCTGACTTCTCTGGACAGATGACCTCCCCAATGTATCTTGGAACCCCACCTATCCAGAGCCCTGCCCCATTAGGAAATGCTAGAATCAGGCTGGGAGTTTGTATTGACCAGCCAAAGCCCATGTCCAGTGGAGAAGTAATTGCAGAAGCCAGACCTCGACCTTCTGCATCTCATAATAATCCTGGGTCTATACTCCCAGAGGTATAAAAAATAGAGAAGCTTCCAATGGATGGAATGGGATGTGGAACTCTGACGGTGGAGATTATGCCTCTCTTATCCCATGATTTTGTCGATCGTTACTAAATCAATAAAAAACAAAACAAAAAAGAGAAACTGAAAAATTATAAATCAAGGAATATAGACATTAAACTTAAATTCCTTGAGCAGGACTCCAAGCTCAATAAGTAGAATAAATAACCTAGCCTGCTGAATGCCAGACTAATTGTACCCCTCTAGTTATTTAGTATTTGTTTAAATAGGACAATTAGCCTATACATAAACTTTGGTAAATTCACTTTCATTTATACATAGTCTGGTAAATTTAAGTCTAAGTCTAAACACTAGAAATATAGGCTAAAACCCTCAAAAGTCCAAATTTGTCTTATTAAATCTTTCCATAAGGCCATTATTTCAGGTCAGGTCATATAGATAGGTCCAGAAGAGACAAGAGTAAAACAGTAGCAGATTTTGCAATGGTGTGGAAAGATTAAAGTAATCTTTTTCTTGTATTTTAAAACAGAAGAACATTTTAGGTAATAGCTTTAACATTTCAGCATTGCACAACACCCCTACTCAAAAGTAGGGTTTCAGAAAAGATGTTACTTTGTTGAAGGTTCATTTGGAAATTTCTTTATCTAGGATCCTAAAAGGAGAGATAATTTCCAGGTCAGAACTCTTATAACTCTTGGTATTTAAGGATATTGAACGAACAAAGCTTAGCAATTTTTTAACAGTGTGTATTGAAATAAAAGGAATTATCTATTTAATCTGGAGCTAACCAGAACACTAAATTAATCAAAATACTCTGTGCATCTGGATTAATTAAATTTTTAGTAGAAGAGAGATATACATGCCCTGAATAGGCCATTTGGAATTCAAAAGATAATGTGTTTGTCCTAAATTGAAAGTATAATACACTACAGTGAGTACTGAATGTCAGTAAAGTATTTATTCTTGGGAAACATTCTGATGTGGATAAAAGATGAAATGTAAGATTTCTGGCCAAGATGAAGGTGGACTACCAAATCTGGGTTTATTTTTGCTACCACCATCACCAGAACAACAAAAAGTATGCCATTCCCTTAGGAACATACCTAAAATAGACTTCCTAGTTTCTTTTATTACTTTAATTTTTTAAAATTATTTATTTAATTGAGAATGGAGGGGGAATTAATAGGGAAAGAGACAGAGAGACATCTGCAGCCCTACTTCACCACTTGTGAAGCTTTCTCCCTGCAGGTGGGGAGCAGGGGCTGGAACCTAGGTCCTCACACACTGTAATGTTTGTACTTAATCAGGTGTGCCACTGCCTGACCCCAAATTCCTAACTTCTTTTTACCCTAAGATTACATTCTCATCTGCTCTATTCCTACTTCTTGGTTCCTGTTTATTAAACATTTTGTTCTGCTTTATATCTTACTGCCTTTCAGTCACTAAGTTGTGGATGTTACTATGATTTCATCCTGACTTTCCTGGACAGATGACCTCACCAATATGTCTTGGAACCTCACTTTTACAGAGGCCTCCATTGCCACAGCTGTTGCTGCCTTAGCACCTCTGATTCCTAGATCCCTCTGCAGCTTTGGTGCCTCCAGCTTGTGGCACTGTTTTATCAGCTACCAGTCTGAAACTTGGTTTTGGATAGGTCCTTGCCACCCACTGTCTATGCACCTTCACTGCCACAAACTGCTGCAGCTGGTCCTGGTATTCAGAGAATAAAACATAATGTTAAGATGAAATAAGTCACCTGCAATAATAGACAAAGATAGCAGTTTGCAAAAAAAAAAAAAAAAAAAAAACAACCCAAGGGGCCAGGTGGTGGCACACTTGGTTAAGAATTCACTGTAATCAGTGTGCAATGATCCAAATTCAAGCCCCTGGTCACCACCTGCAGGGGGAAAGCTTCATGAGTGGTGAAGCAGGGCTACAGATGTCTCTCTGTCTCTGTCCCTCTCTATCTTCCCCCTCTCAATTTCTCTCTGTCTCTATACAATAATAAATAAATAAAACATTTAAAAAAGAACAAAAAAGCAGGATCTGACTAAATTTGTAGTAGGGCACCAAAGTAAAAACCTTGGGTGGAGGGTGAGGGTGAATGTTCAGCTTCATGGAGTTGGGGGGGGTAGGGGGGATGGGACACAGTCTTTTGGTGGTGGGAATTGTGTTTATGTACACTCCTATCAATTTGTAGTTATATAAATCACTATTAATGAAAGTTCACAGGATTAAAAAAAAAGAAAAGAACAAAACTTAAATTTAACAGAGCTATACAAACTTCCTCAAAGTTATGACCTTAAGGATGATCACTGAGTTAAGAATTATGGAGTAGAAAGGCAACAAATTCAGAGAAACTATAAGGAAATTTATAGAAAAACTGATAACAGTGGTCAGAGGTATGAAGAGTGCTGTGACTGAGCCAAAAACCTAGCAGCTAAAGAAGTTATAGGATGTATAGTCAATGGAATATATATATTTTTAATGGATATACACTTTTCAATTTCAAGAAATGGAACTGTATCCTTTAGGGCAAAGTGGATGCAAATGGAAGTGATTATGATGTCCTGTGATATTGACCAAATGGGCTATTATTCAGTGGGCCAGTCTCTTGTGAAATTGACCAAATGGGCTATTATTAAGTGGGCCAGTCTCTTGCCCTTATCCAACTTCTGTAGTCCTCTCTTTATCTGATGATCTTAGATTTTTCTCTCAGTTGTTTAGGCACTGAGTATCTTTTGTTGAGCTCAGCCAGAATTAGGTTTTTGGGATCTGTCTTCTTTGAGCCTTTCTGCTAGGCTGTCCAGCTAATTTGGTCTAAGTCCAATCAATTATAAAATTTATGATGCCTTCTTTAGGCACTTCAACCATTACTGAGCACTTTGACTTTGAGTTATATAATTGCCCCTTGTTTATGGATACATGAACACCTGTATCCAGTACCTTAAACTCTAGCTTAATCTGGTATCTGTTACTTTCACTTAAATGATGTGCCATCTAATGTGGATGTAGGTAGTTTCATGTATTAGGAAAGGTCTCACCAGATTTGAAGAGTTGAGAGGTTGACTGCTCAGGATCATAACTCTGTTTACAGTCCACAGTAGCAGCATAATGTATGGTGGTAGCATCAGCAGAGATTTGAGTGAAGTTGACAGAGGTGGTATGGCAGTAAGGAATATCAAGAAGTATGGGCATAATCCTAGAGGACCAGGAGTAGAGAAGTAAGGGTCTTAAAGAGAATGCAAAAGATTTTCTTATAGTCTTATAAAGAGTGTAGAATATTAGTAATTAATTATTATTATAACCAGGTTAGTTGGGGGGTTGTTTTCTATGATAATCCAATAGTTAGTTATCTATGTTAATATACTTGACTTCACTATGCTTTGACCCTTTTACTGGTATCTGAACCTCTTTGTATTTTAGATACTTACAAGGCCAAAAGGTCTTGATCTGTCTGGCCTAAAGTTGTAGTTGATTTAGATGTTTACAAATATGCTATATTTGCAGATTCATTTTTAGTAGAGCGCTATATTTTAAAGCTATGACCTGTCTGCTTGCTCTCTCTTAGGTTGAGGCTGAGCTTCTGTACACTAAATTAAACTTGTGAAGAATTCTCTAACCTTCTTCTTTAATTTTTATGAGACAATGTCATGACTGTTTCATTGTTGCATTACTCAAAGATCTTGGGTAAACGCCATTTTACTTTTAAATCTTTAAATAATAACAAAACTTGAGTTCTGTTTTTTTACATTCAACTCAATTATGTATCAGTTATTTTATGAAATGCATCAATATTATACAATTTGTTAGTAAACTAAGACACAGAGTTAAAAAACCTAGTTTTTTTTCAGTTTTTATCTATGGAATTTGTGTTCTGCTGCATCTGTGATGAGTTAGAAAAATCAGAAATCTATGTGTAAAGTTCAGAAATCAAAATGTGCTCAGAAGTACTTTTCCTTCAGATTTTCCTACCCTCTTACTGATAAATTTAAGGCATTATACAATTGGTTGGGTCACAGATAAATATCTGTCTTACTTATGCTTCTCTGTCCTGAAGGTTTTAAAAAAAAATCCCTCTAGTGATTAAGTGGTGGAACATCGGGCAGAACACACATTAGTATGTGCAAGGATCTGGGTTTAAGTCCCTAGTCCCTGTAGGGAGAAGCTTCATGAGTAGTGAAGCAGTACTGCAAATGTCTCTCATCTTCTTTCTCTCTATATCCTTCACCCCTTTCAACTTCTCTCTTCCCTATCAAATAAAAGAAAAACAAATTTAAGAAAATGAAAAATGGCCATTGGGAGTGATGAGTTATTTGTACAGGCAGTAAGCTCCAATAATAACTCTGGTGACAATAAGAAAGAAATTTTTAAAAATCCCTGTCAGAATGGTTTAAGGAGAGCATTTAAGTACAGTTCTCAGTTCTTCATAAAGTAAAATTTTGTTTTGTGGATGTTGGACTGCCAAGGACCATCATCAGCATGGCGGAGTAAGAAAGCACTGGGCCACCTCACCAGCCTCTTGCTGTTTCCAATGAGTTCTTTTTTAAAATTTTTAATCTTTATTTATTTATTGGAAAAAGACAGCAAGAAATCAAGAGGTAAGGGGGGATAGAGAGGAAGAGAGACAGAGAGACACCTGCAGCACTGCTTCACCACTTGAGAAGCTTTCCCCCTGCAGATGGGGGAAAGCTAAGTTGGGGTTCATGTTCAAGGACCTGCACACTCCTCCCCAGCTCAGAATCTTTTACTATGGTGCAATACACCAGCTCCAGTCCAAATTATGCTTAGTGTTTTCCTTTCTTATCTTGTTTTTCAAATTCTTTTTTTTCCTCTTTTATTTATAAAAAGGAAACATTGACAAAACGATAGAATAAGAGGGGCACAACTCCACACATTCTCAAAACCAGAACTCCATACCCCACACCCTCCCCTCATAGATTTACTATTCTTTAACCCTCTGGGAGTATGGACAAAAGGTCATTGTGGGATGCAGAAGGTAGAAGGTCTGGCTTCTGTAATTGCTTACCCACTGAACATGGGTGTTGACAAGTCAATCCATACTCCCAGCCTGCCTCTCTCTTTCCCTAGTGGGGCGGGGATTTGGGGAATCAGGGCTTCAGGACATATTGGTGAGGTCCTCTGTCCAGGGAAGTCCGATTGGCATCATGCTAGCATCTGGAACCTGGTGGCTGAAATAAGAGTTAACATATAAAGCCAAAAAATTGTTGACTAATCATGAACCTAAAAGCTAGAATAGTGCAGATGAAGAGTTGGGGGGGTCCTCCATTTTGTAGATAGCTAGTAGGCATATTTTAGTTATATTCCAAAGGGCCCATGACTATACTAGTTCCCCCCTTCTTTTTTTCCCCCTAAGCCTGAAATCTGAAGTGCACGTGGATCCAAGTTATTGTCTGGGGAAAGGATGTCATGGCTGTAAAAAGTACCAGAAAACTATATCAGGGAAGAGTGTAGCCCCCAAATATGGGCAAGTTGTATAAACATTTTTTACTGTAAACCCCACCAATTTGATCTGATCTGGGGCCCATACTCAGCTTAGAAGCCTATATGACCTCTGCATCCCTATAAATCTGAGCTTGCATTCTGTGTTCATGAGTAGGAATGTTCCAAGCTGCCCCAATTTCAGGACCCATCTTCCTCAGGTGTAGGATAAAGTATGTTGTCCAGCCTCCTTTCAGAAGATGGAACATTCTCTACCATTGTTGATCCAAGTTGAGGGCAGTGTCCAATGGGGGCCCACAAAGGGGTCTATTGCTTTTTTCCCGATGGAGATGACCAGTAACAATGGAGAGAGGGATTTATTAGAGGTCTAGGCCCATCATGTCTGTTTGGGAATCTCAGGACTCCCTGACTAGGGCTCCAGCTGATGGAGTGGCCTGATAATGACTAAAGAGTCATTGTTAAAGTATGCCATTCTCTTGCCCTTATTCAGCTTTTGTAGTCCTTTCTCTGATAAGATTAGCTTTTGAGTGAGTGAGGTGTAATAGGAAGTAGGTGAGGAGGTTATCTAAGTCTAAGTAGACACTATTTCATTATGAACTTTATACTCACTCACTGCAGACTACTGTGTACTTTTGTTTTCAGGTATATATTTTACCCTAATTTATGGATACATGTGAACATATGCTCTGTCTCATGGGACCTGGCCTATATATAAGTTTTGGGACTTTGTTAGGAAGTGAACCATCTGAAATGAAATTAGAGAATCCTATGAAAGAAAGGTCTTACCCAAGTAATTAGGCTGAAGGGTTGACATTCCATGCCTCACATCCTTGGACATAGTCTGAAGTGAAGCATGCTGAAGTGGTACTTGTTCCATTGATTAGTTTGGGATTGGCAGGTGCAATATTATTTGGTATGTATTCAGAGAAGCATGCAGGAAAGAGTGACCCACCCTAGAGTTTCCAGGGCTGGGGGAAATATAGGCTCTATAGAGAATGTGGGAGTTTCCTGTTGTCTTAGGGTTTAAGAGGGCAATAGATAGTTATTGCTATATTCATATTATTTAGCAATTGGGTTAACTTTGAAATATCCCTTTGTTAGGATTTGCTGTATTGTACACATCACCATAATTTTTGTCCTTTGGCATTATCTGTATACAGCTGTGCCACCAGTTGCTTCTTCTTCCTGGTCTAAGCTTTTAAGAGAGTCAACATTTCAAAGATTCAGCCTATGGTCTGTGCATTAAAAAGTTTGAGACAGGGAGTCGGGTGGTAGCACAGCGGGTTAAACGCATGCGGCGCAAAGTTCAAGGACTGGCATAAGGATCCGAGTTCGAGCCCTCAGCTCCCCATTTGCAGGGGAGTCACTTCACAGGCAGTGAAGCAGATCTGCAGGTGTCTATCTTTCTCTCCCCCTCTCTGTCTTCCCCTCCTTTCTCCATTTCTCTCTGTCCTATCTGACAACAACGACCACAATAATAACTACAATAGTAAAACAACAAGGACAACAAAAGGGAATAAATAAATATTAAAAAATTTAAAAAACTTTTGAGACAATCTATTTTCCCCCTCTCATATTAATTAAATAGTGATTAATATGACTATAAATTGATATAAGTATACATAAACACCATTCCCACCACCAAAGACTGTATCCCATCCCATCCTCCCCTATCACCCCAACCCCATGAAGCAGAACATCCACCCTCACCCTCAACCCAAGGCTTTTATTTTGGTGCCCTATTCCAAATTCAGTCAAACCCTGCTTTGAGTTTCCCTTTCTGTTCTTCTTTCTCAACTTCTGTTTATGAGTGGGATTATCCTATACTCGTCTTTATCTTCCTTTCTTTCTTTCTTTCTTTCTTTCTTTCTTTCTTTCTTTCTTTCTTTCTTCCTTCCTTCCTTTCTTTCTTTCTTTCTGTGCTTTTGGCTTTTGAGAAAGGTTTTTTTTTTATTAAGAAAGGATAAATTAACAAAACCATAAGGTGGAAGGGGTACAACTCCACACAATTCCCACCACCCAATCTCCATATCCCACCCCCTCCCCTGATAGCTTTCCCATTCTCTATCCCTCTGGGAGCATGGACCCAGGGTCATTGTGGGTTGCAGAAGGTGGAAGGTCTGGCTTCTGTAATTGCTTCCCCATTGAACATGGACGTTAACTGGTCGGTCCATACTCCCAGTCTGTCTCTCTCTTTCCCTATTAGGGTGGGTCTCTGGGGAAGCAGAGCTCCAGGACACATTGGTGGGGTCTTCAGTCCCGGGAAGGGTAGCCGGCATCCTGATGGCATCTGGAACCTGGTGGCTGAAAAGAGAGTTAACATACAAAGCCAAACAAATTGTTGAGCAATCATGGACCCAAAGCTTGGAATAGTGGAAAGGAAGTGTTGGGGGGATACTCACTGCAAAGTCTAGCGTACTTCTGCTTTCAGGTATATATTTTGTACTAGTATATGGATACGTGTGAACATATGCTCTCTCTCACAGAACCTGGTGTATATCTAGGTTTTGGGACTTTGTTAGAAAGTGATCCACCTGGGATGGAATTAGAGAATGCTATGAAAGGAAAGGTCTAACCTGAGGGGTGAAGCTGAAGGGTTGTCATTCCACACCTGAAGTCTCTGGACACAGTCTGAGCTGAAGCATGTTGAGGTGGCAATTGTTGCGTTGATTAGGTTGCGATTGGCTGATGCAATGGTATTTGATATGGATTGGGAGAGGCATGCGGGAAAGTGGGCCCTAATCTAAGGTTCTAGGACTGGGAGAAATATAGGTCTATAGTGGAGATGTGAGGTTCCTGCTGTCTTAGGGTTCAAAAAGACAATGGATAGTTAATGTTATCATCACATTATTTGGTAATTGGGTTAACTTTGAAAAGTCCTTTTGTTAGGGTTTGCTGTATAGTACCCAGTATCTTTTAAATAACTGCCACTGGTTGCCTCTGATCTACTTGGTCTAGGCTTTTGAGAGAGTCAGCATATCAAATACACAGCCTATATATTAAGAAGACTCAGTCTGTGTTTTAAAAACTTTGAGACATACAATTAATTTTTCCCTCTCATATTAATTAACTAGTGATTTATATGACTACACTTGACTAGGAGTGTACATAAACACCATTCCCACCACCAAAAGACTGTGTCCCTTTCCACACATCCACCCCCACCCCCCACCAGCCCAGGAAGCTGCATGTCTACCCCTCACCACAGGGTTTTTACTTTGGTGCCCTAGTCTTTATCTCTCTGACTTAGCTCACTTAACATAATTCCTTCTAGCTCCATCCAAGATGGGTCAGAGAAGATGGGTTAATTGTTCTTGATAGCTGTGTAGTATTCCATTGTGTGCATTTACTACATCTTTCTCAGCCACTCATCTGTTGTTGGGCACCTGGGTTGCTTCCAGGTTTTAGCTATTACAAATTGTGCTGCTATGAACATAGGTGTACACATATCTTTTTGGCTGAGTTATGGAGTCCATGGGGTATATCCCTAGGAGAGGATTTACTGAGTCATATGGAAGGTCCGTGTCTAGCCTTGTGAAGGTTCTCTAGATTGCTCTCCACAGAGGTTTGACTAATTTACATTCCTACCAGCAGTGCAGAAGTGTTTCATTACCCCCACAGCCTCTCCAGCATTTGTTGTTGCTCCCCTTTTTGATGTTTGCCATTCTCACAGGGGTTAGAGGTATTATCTCAATGTTGTCTTTTTAAATTTTTTTTAGAATTTATTTATTTGTTAATGAGAAAGATAGAAGGAGAGAGAAAGAACCAGAGATCACTCTGGTATATGTGCTGTCACATATTGAACTTGGGACCTCATGCTTGAGATTCTAATGCTTTACCATTGTGCCACCTCCCTGACCACTCAATATTGTCTTTATTTGCATTTCTCTGACAATCAGTGACCTGGAACAATTTTTCATGTGTTTGTTAGCCTTTTGGATCTCTTCTGTAGTTAATATTTTGTTCATATCCACTGCCCATTTTTCGATGGGTTCATTTGCTTTTTTGTTGCTAAGTTTGCTGAGCTTTTTGTATATTATGGCTATTAATCTCTTGTCTCATGTATGGCATGTGAAGATCTTCTCCCAGTCTCTGAAAGGTCTCTTTTTTGTGTGATAGTTTCTTTGGCTGTGCAGAAGCTTTGTAATTTGATGTAGTCCCATTGCTTTGTTTCTGCTTTAGTCTTCCTTGCAGTTGGGTTTGTATCATCAAAGATGTCCTTGAGTTTTAGGTAGGAAAGTTTTCCTCTAAGTGTTTGGTAGTTTTTAGTCTTACATCCATGTCCTTGATCCATTTGGGGTTGATTTTTGTTTCTGGTGAGATAAAATGGTTCAGTTTCATTCTTCTGCATGTTTTAACCCAGTTTTCTCAGCACCATTTATTGAAGAGAGCCCCTTTTCTCCTTTTAATACTTTGGGGCAACTTATCAAAGATTGGGTGTCTATAGGTGTGGGGGTTTAGTTCTGAGCTTTCAATTCTGTTCCACTGGTCTATGTGCCCATTTTTTGTTACAATACCAGTCTGGTTTGATGCTGATGTCCTTATAATATAGTTTGAGATCTGGAAGTGTGATGCCTCCATTTCTGTTTCTTTTCCTCAAGATTGTTTTGGCAATTCTAGATGGTTTCTGATTCCAGATAGATGATTGTAGTTTTTGTTCTATTTGCTTAAAGAAATTTGGTGGAACTTTAATGGGTATCGAATTAAATTTGTATATGGCTCTGGGGAGAATGTTCATTTTGATGATATTAATTCTTCCAGTCCATGAGCATGAGATGTCTTTCCATTTCTTGTTATCATGTTCTATTTCCTTGAGTAGTGACTCATAATTTTCAGTATAAGAGTCTTTCACTTCTTTGTTAGGTTCAATCCAAGTATTCTATTGATTTTGCTGCAACAGTGAATGGGAGTGATTTCCGGATATCCTCTTCTTCATATTTAGTGTTTGCATAAAGTAATGTTACTGATTTTTGTACATTGATTTCATAACCTGACACCTTGCTATACTGCATATTAACTTCCAGTAGTTTTCTGCTGGATTCTTTAGGTTTTCTTATGTATACTATCATATCATCTGTAAATAGTGAGAACTTGACTTCTTCCCTTCCAATCTGTATTCCTTTGATATCTTTCTCTTGCCTGATTGCTATGGCAAGAACTTCCAATTCTATATTGAAGAGTAATGGTGAAAATGTACAGCCCTGTCTAGTCACCAATCTGAGAGGGAATGCTTTCATCCTCTGTCCATTGAGTATGATGTTGGCTGTAGATTTGCTATGTATGGACTTTACTATCTTGAGGAACTTCCCATCTACTCCCATTTTTTGTAGTGTTTTGAGCATGAATTGGTGTTGGATTTTGTCAAAGGCTTACTTTGCATCTATTGAGATAACCATGTGGTTTTTGGCTTTGTGTTTATTGATGTGGTAAATGACATTGATTGACTTATGTATGTTGAACCAGCCTTGAATTCCTGGGATGAATCCCACTTGGTCATGATGAAAAATCTTTTTGATATACTGCTGAATCTGCTTGGTTAGAATCTTCAATATTTTGGCATCTATGTTTATCAGAGATATTGGTCTGTAGTTTTCCTTTTTTGTTCTGTCCCTATCGGCTTTTGGTATCAGGGTGATATTGGCTTCACAGAAGGTGGATTAGCATTAGAAGAAGAGCATTAGAAGTATAGGTATTAACTGTTTCCTGAAGATTTTGTAGAATTCATTTGTAAAGCCTCTGGTTGGACTTTTTTTGTTAGGGAGATTCTTAATAACTATTTTGATTTCTTTGTCTGTGATTGGTGCATTTAGGTAGTTCTTCTTGGTTCAGTTTTGGAAGGGCATATACTACTAGAACTTGTTCCGTTTTTTCCAGATTCTCTCACGATTTTCTGGATTTCTGTGGTGTCAGTTGTTATATATCATCTATTGTTTACAATTCTATTTATTTGAGTCTTTTTTTTTTTTTTGTCTGGCTAGGCATTTGCCAATCCTGTTTAATTTTTTTAAGGAACCAACCTTTGGTTTCATTGATCTTTTGTATGGTTCTCTTATTTTCGATATTGTTTATTTCTGCTCTAATTTTAGTGATTTCAGTCCTTCTGGTTGCTTTAGGGTTCCTTTGTTCCTCTTCCTCTAAGTCTTAACAGTGTGCAGTAAGGTAATTTATTTGAGCTTTTTCTTGTTCTCTAATGTGTAATTGTATAGCTATGAGTTTTCCTGTTAGTACTGCTTTATCTGTGTCCCAAATATTTTGTTAGATTGTGTCTTCATTTTCATTTGCTTCCAGGAATACATGAATTTTTTTGCTTGAGTGCCTCTCTGACCAGCGGTTCTTAAGCAGCATGTTGTTGAGTTTCCAAATTTTGTGACTTTTAATAATTTTCTGTTTGTTGTTGAATGTTAGTTTTACTCCACTGTAGTCTGAGAAGATACTTGGGATGATTTCAGTGTTCTTGAATTTGCTGATACTGTCTTTGTGGCCTAACATGTGGTCTATCCTTGAGGATATGCTGTGTGGATTTGTAAAGAATGTGTATCCTGTGAAGAATTCTGAAAATGTTCAGGAGGTCTAGTCTTTCCATCTCTTCATTAAATTCTCTTGTTACTTTGTTGATTCTCTGATTCATTGATCTGTCTAAGTATGATAGTGGGGTATTGAAGTCTCCCACTATTATTGTATTTCTGTGACGTATTTTTGTAGTTCTTTCAGTAGGTGTTTGATGTGTTAGGTGGTAATCATTATGTAGTGGCCTTGCCTATCTTTTATTACTTTCTTTAATTTAAAGTCTGTGGTGTCAGAGATGAGAAGGGCTGTTCCTGCCTTTGTGGTCCATTAGCCTGTATTATAGTTTTCCATCCTTTCACTTTAAGTCTGTGTTTGTCTTGTTGGGTCAGGCAGGATTCTTGCACACAGCATATGGTTGGGTTGTTTTCTGATCCATCCTCCCTCTCTGTGCCTTTTAACGACTGAGTTTAAGCCACTGAATTTTATAGTTATTATGGACTTAATGTATTGTAGTGCCATTATTCAATGATTTTTTATTTGCTCTGATATACGGCAAGTATTATGGTGATGTTCTTGTTTATAAGAGGTCCTTTAGAACCTCTTTCAGGGCAGGCTGGTGATGGTTGATTCCTTTAACTGTTCTTCATATGCCACACATCAAACAAGAGACTAATAACCAAATCATACAAAGAGCTCAGCAAACTAAGCAACAAAATGAGAAAATGATCCCACCCAAAGAGTTACAAACAAAATATTTACTACAGAAGAGAATCAAAAGGCTAACAAACATATGCAAAAAGAATGCAAATAAATACAACACTTCTTCTTCTTCTTCTAGCGTTTGCCCTTCTTCCATAGCCAGTCAACAGGTCAGGTTGAAAGCTGTCAGGAGCTGCTTGTTGCTGGCTTTGAAAGTGACTGGGATCCATGTGGATTCAGTCAGCTAGGAAGGATCGTCAGTTTCCCCATTGAATGGGTACTCACGGGATGCACTACAAGAAGGTCGATACAACACTGAGATACACCCTCAGTCCTGTGAGAATGGCATACATCAAAAATGACATAGTAACAAATGCTTGAGAGGCTGTGGGGACAAAGGAACCCTTCTGCACTGCTGGTGGGAGTGTAAATTGGTCCCACATCTGTGGAGAACAGTCTGGAGAACCCTCAGAAGGCTAGAAATAGACCTCCCATATGACCCAGTAATTTCTTTCCTAAGGATATATCCTAAGGACTCCATAACACAAAACCAGGTACACCTATGTTCACAGCAGCACAATTTGTAATAGCTAAAACCTGGAAGCAACTCAGGTGCCCAACAACAGATGAATGGCTGAGAAAGCTGTAGTATATTAGCACAGTGGAATACTATGCAGCTGTTAAGAACAATGAACCCACCTTCTCTGACCCATCTTGGATGGAGCTAGAAGGAATTATGTTAAGTGAACTAAGTCAGAAAGACAAAGATGAGTATGAGATGATTCCACTCATAAACAGAAGTTGAGAAAGAAGAACGGAAAAGACAATGCAAAGCAGAATCTGACTGAGTTTGGAGTAGGGAACCAAATTAAAAAAATAAAAGTCTCTGGGAGGAGGGTGAGAGTAGATGTTCATCTTCACTGGGAGTATGCGATGGGAGACACAGACCTTTGGTGGTGGAAATGGTGTTAATATATACTCCTATTAACTTACAATCTCACAAATCACTATTTAATAAATATGATCAGGGGAAAATTTATTGAATGTTCAAACTTTTTGATACATAGACCATAGTTTTGGGCATATATTCCTTCAATCTAAGCACTTAAAACTTCAAATTGGTAATCAGATTGAATTTTAACAATGGTCTCAAATTGTTAATATATTTCTAATAAAGACATGTTTTTTTAAGTACTGACTCTCCTAAAAGCTTAGACCAGGGACAATAGAAACAACTGGTGGCATTACTTAATAAAATACATCTATATGTAAATAGCATAAAAGGATATAAATTATGTCTTGTAGGATACAGCAAATGCTAACAAAGGGATTTTCAAAGTTAATCCAATTTACAAGGAATTTGATTATAACAATAACTATCCATTACCTTCTTAAACCCTTAGACACCATGAAGGAGCTTTCCTCTTTCTCTATAAAGCCCATATTTATCTCAGTCCTGGAACCTCTAGGGTGGAACTCACTTTCCTGCATGCTTCTCTCAATTCAGACCAATTTATGCTGCATTTGCTGATCCCAACCTAAGCAGTGCAACCAGTACCACCTTAGTATGCTTCACTTTGGACTATATCCAGAGATGACTGGCATATAATGTCAATACTTCAGCTTCATTACTCTGCCACCAGATTCCACAAGATACCATGATGCCAATCTGACTTCCTTGGGCAGACGACCCCACTGATGTGTCCTGGAGCCACACTTCCCTAGATCTCTGCCCCACTAAGGAGAGAGAGAGACAGGCTGAGAGTATGGATCCACCTGTCAACGCCCATGTTCAGTAGAGAAGCAATTACAGAAGCGAGACCTTCCACCTTCTGCAACCCATGATGATCCTGGGTCCATACACCCAGGGGGATAAATAATAGGAAATCTATCAAGGGAGGGGACTGGATACAGAGTTCTTGGGGTGGGAATTGTGTGGAATTTTACCCCTCTTATCCTATAGTCTTGTCAATATTTCCATTTTATAAATAAAAATTTAAAAAGATTAATAGAAAATATAACAGATTTTTTTTTTTACTGGTCCTGGAGTCCTCATTTATAAATGTAGCTTTCAATTGAAGGCGATCTTATCTCTAGCATTGTTAAAATGTGTTTTTGGTTGTCTGTTTGGGCAGTGTTACTGGAATCTTGTGTGGTAGGGTGGAGGATGTTGCTGAGCACTCTGAACCTCACAGAGAATGATAATTACTAGACTCAAAATGACAGTAGTATAGTGGTTGAGAAACTTTATTGGTATAAATTTCACACATAAGACTGCTCTTGATGCACCCCACAAATTTTAATATATTATTTTATAATTTCCTCAAGATATTTAAAAAATTATCTGTTGGGGGCTGGGTGATGGCACATTCATCAGAACATACATGTTACAATGTGCAAGGACCTGAGTTCACATCTCTGATCCCTGCTGAATGGGGAAAGCTTCACACACAGTGAAGCCATATTGCGGGTGTCTCTCTCTCTCTCTCTCTTGATTTTTTCTCTTTTGATTTTTTCTGTCTCCATCAAATAAGAATTAATAGTTGTCAAAAATTATTTGTTGCTTTCCTTTTTGAACCAACAGTAATTTAAGAATGTGTGTTTTTCTCTCATTATTTGATTATATATGTACATATATATGTGTATATATATGTACATATATATGTATATATATATATCCTATATCCCATGAACAAAACATTTATGATAAGTAAGTAAAAGAGTGTTTTTTTTTTAGGTTTGATGTTTTTGAATTTTTTCCTTTTTTTTTTTTCACTATTTCTAATGTTATTCAGTTGTAGTCCAAAAAAGGTATTTGGAATAACTAGAATATTAATACTTTAAAGACTTGTTTTATTGCCTAATATGTTGTAGGCTAAACTTCCAAGAGTAGGATGGTCCACACTGTGATGCAAAACCCAGAAGAAGCTTTTGCTTCTGAATTTAGCCTTGGCTCAAGACCTGTGTTTTGCTGGTTCAAAGTTCATGCTGCACTGGGTGCTTTCTGCACCTGATACCCTTTTCACCTAGCACTAATGATGTAGTGCTGACACTGCACTTCTCATGCAATGACGGGGTGGACTAAACTGACTGTATCAGCCAACATGATAAAAGGCTCTGCTGGAAACAATAAATGGGTGCAATAACATTTACTTGCTCCACCAATGTTGTCTTTGCTTTCTTCCAGCTATGGTCCCCACCTCAGTGAACCTCCCTTCAACCAATAAAGGCTGACTCAACATATGTAATCTTTCCTGGAGAGTGTTTCTTGTGATTTAAAAAAAAATGTATATTCTGCTGCTGGGTGAAATTTGTAAATATATTGGGTTCATTTGGTTTATGGTATTAAAGTTAGTTTTTTAAATTTTTATTGTTTATTTTTAAAATAGATTTTTCTGTATTATTTAGTGACTAGAGATGGTGTTCATCTATATGATTAACTTATAGTCTTATAAATCACCATTTTTAAGGAATATCTTTCAGGTACTGGATACTCTATGGGTTAGGAGGAGAAGGATGGACAGAATTTTGAGTCTCACCATGGCACTACTAGAATAGCTCTACTTATATTTGCTTAATTTACTGGGGCTTTAATTGTTCATAAGGAAAAAATTGGTTCTAGTTTTTAAAAAGTTAGACAATCCTTTGTGATCCACTAGCCTACCTCCATTCTTTGGCCTACTAAGAAATGTTTCCTGTCAGCCTTGTTTTCATCAGTGCTGTAAACTGAGTTAGGATTCCATATTCACTGAAAGTTAGCTAGTCAGGCCACATAGGATATACTTCTATACTTTCTAACCTACTAAACTTTGCTTCCTGGATTTCATTGTGTTCTCTCTAAAGTCCCAACACTTGACGCCCATGAACGGGATTTTACTTAGAAATTGTTATTACAGATATTCAAGTTAAGATCATCTTCTTAGTGCAGTATAATTATGTCTTTATAAAAATGGGGAAATTCAGGTACAGGGACAGGTATACATGCAGAAAGAATACTATGAGATGATGAAGGCAGAAATCAAGATGATACACCTATAAGACAAGAGAGCCAAACATTAACAGAAAATTGCCAGAAAAGTAAATGAAATGCTTGAAATAGATCATCTTCTGTGTTCCTCAGAAGGAGGTAATTCTGGTGTGATTGTCTGATTTCTAAGAACCCTGAGAAAACTCATTTCTGTTGTTTAAACTGCCAAGTTTGTGGTACTTTGTTATGGCGGTCCTGAAAAACTAAAACAGACTTCTATTTCAGCTGTGAGATTAGTTCCAGATCACCAAAATTGGAGTTTTCAGTTCCCAGGCCTTGTCACTGTACACTACCAGCTTGTTGGTGATGACATTTTCACCCATAAATAATCTCAGTCACCAGGGACAGTTTTTTGTTAGCTTCATGTTAAGTTGGTCTTATTTTCAAATTTCTTATGCAGACCTGAGGTTTATGTCTTATAAATTTTTTCTTGTGACAAAATTAATAGACCATTATTTTTGCTTGAGTTTAGTTGCTGTGATGCAGAACTGACAGAATCAATGAGAAAAGCAAGTTGGAAGCTCTCCGAGCTAATCAGAAAAAAAATAATTGGGTTAAAATGGGACCATGCATAAATAAACTCATCTCAGCTTATTATTTTCAGCAATAGATATTAAATTCATCACATTAATTCTACTGCCAAGACATCAAGGGACTAGGAAGATCTGGAACTTATTAATTATTGAATATGCCTGGTTTAAAATTAGGTAAGCAATAAACAGTTCTTGTCAATAAGAAGTTCAAATAAATTGGTGAAAGATTAATATGCTTTTAATTACCAATTTCCATACAAAAGTAGTTAAGGCAATAAATATTGACACCCTGAAAGAGAAAGCTTATTTACATTGTTTGCTAAGACTCTTGGCAGTTTTTTTTCCCCCAAGGTATTGGGAATTTAAAACCAACAAAGAGTTACCTCACAGAGCATTTGTAGATTCCTGTCCTGCTGATAATCAAGCCATCAGTGGTACAGCATTAGGTTTGTTTCAAAGTACTTATAATAAACTCACAAACTGAAGAAGTTTGTTATAGGCCTCCTTCCAAAGAAACAAATATCTCCAATAAATCTAGTCTAAAATTTCATTGTAGTGATTAAAACATCATCCACGGAATTTCTCAGAGTTCTAGAAATTATCCTCAGTTGGGGGTCGGGCTGTAACACAGTGGGTTAAGCAAACATGGCGCAAAGCGCAAGGACCAGCATTTGAGTCCCAGCTCCCTACCTGCAGGGAGTCTCTTCACAGGCAGTGAAGCAGGTCTGCAGGTGTCTATCTTTCTCTCGCCCTCTCTGTCTTCCTCTCCTCTCTCCATTTCTCTCTGTCCTATCCAACAACGAATGACATCTACAACAACAATAATAACCACAACAAGGCTACAACAACAAGGGCAACAAAAGGGGGAAAAATGGCCTCCAGGAGCAGTGGATTCATGGTGCAGGCACTGAGCCCCAGCAATAACCCTGAAAGCAAAAAAAAAAAAAAAAAAGAAAGAAAAAGAAAAAAACAAAAAGAAATTATCCTCAGTTATCTAGTTATCTTCATTCCTTCTCCTCCTCTTCCTATTCCTCCTTCTCCTTCTCCTTCACCTCCTGGCCTTTCCTTCTCCCCTCCTCCTTCCCCCTCCACTTCCCCATTCTTTCTCCTTCATCTGGATAAAGACAGAGAGACAGACTGAAAGAGAGCACAGTTCTAAAACTTCTATCAAAGCAGTGGGGGCAGGGCTCAAACTTGGGTCACACATATGGAAAAGTTGTGCATTATGCAAATGAGCTATTTTTTTTTTATCTCATCTTATATTCTAGTCAAGTTATTGCCTAGTACTGCGATTTGAAATCCTTAAATGTTTATAAAATGAATAATCTGGTTGCTACCACCATCCTCCAATAAATAATTTTGACCTTCAATTTGTAGGATTGTAATAACATCCTAACTGGTCTTACTTAATTCCATCTTGCTTTATATGATCAAATCACCCAATACACCAAAGTCTAACTTAATTTGATTGCCTCTTACCTACATCTTACCAGATCCCAACTTTAATTAAAATGTTTCCTTCTACCAATTATTTAGTGGATAATATATATATATATATCTGTGTGTGTGTGTGTGTGTGTGTGTGTGTGTGTGCTTTTACAGCACCAGTAACTTCTTCTTCTAGCGTTTGCCCTTCTTCTGTAGCCAGTCAACAGCGTCAGGTTGAGCCTGATGTAAAGTTTCGAGACCTCCTTTGAATCTGGAGAGGTGGCAGTCGTTGACTATGTGGGTCATAGTCTGTCTGTAGCCGCAGGGGCAGTTCGGGTGTCTCTGGCTCCCCAGCGATGGAACATAGCGGCGCACCGGCCACGGCCTGTTCGATAGCGATTGAGGAGGGCCCAGTCATAATGTGCTAGGTCAAAGCCGGGTTGACGCTTGCAGGGGTCTGTGATGAGGTGTTTGTTCTTGACCTCAGCTGACTGCCAACTCTGTTTCCAAGAGTCTGGAACAGAGAAGTTCAGTGTAGGCGTAGGGGACCAGATTGGGTGACGAGACGTCAAGCGTTGGACAGGGTGGGCGAAGAAGATATCCGCGTATATTGGCAGGTCCGGTCAAGCGTAGACGTGGGAAATGAACTTAGATGATGCCGCATCCCGATGAATATCTGGCGGGGCGATGTTGCTAAGAACTGGCAGCCATGGAACCGGGATGGAACGGATGGTTCCAGAAATTATCCTCATGGAGGAATATGATTTGGAATTGACCAAGTGGACATGGGGGCTACGGAACCATACTGGGCCACAGTATTCTGCAGTGGAATAGCATAATGCCAGAGAGGATGATTGTAGTGTGGAAGCGCTCGCGCCCCATGAGGAGCTGGCCAGTCTTGCAATGATGTTATTCCTTGTGCCCACCTTTGCTGCAGTTTTTATGAGATGTTCGTGAAATGACAGAGTGCGATCGAGAGTAACGCCAAGATAGACTGGCTGGGCTTCATGCCGGATTCTCGTATCGCCAAGCTGCACATTAAGCTCACGCGAGGCCGAGGCATGGTGTAGATGGAAAACAGATGATACCGTTTTTGCAGTGCTAGGGATTAGTCGCCATTTTTTTACAGTAATCAGATATCAGAGACATGTCTTTCGTGAGTGTTTCCTCGAAGATGTCGAACTTTGATGCCTGAGTTGCACAGCAGATGTCATCGGCGTAGATGAACTTCCTTGAAGAAGTTTCTGGGAGGTCATTGATGTAAATATTAAATAGCGTAGGAGCCAGAATAGAGCCCTGGGGGAGGCCACTTGAGACAAGTCTCCATCTGCTAGACTTGTCACCCAGATGCACCCGGAATCTTCTGTTTTGGAGAAGAAACGATATAGTGTTGGCCACCCATGGAGGCAGGCATCTTGAGATCTTGACTAGGAGACCACGGTGCCAGACCGTGTCATAAGCTGCTGTGAGATCAACAAAGACAGCACCCGTCTTTAAATTCTTCTGGAATCCATTTTCAATGTAAGTTGAGAGGGCCAGGGCTTGTTCACAGGTAGATCTTCCTGGGCGGAAACCAGCTTGGGCGGGTGATAGGAATTTCTCTGTAAGAGGAGAAATACGTGACAGAAGCAGCCTCTCAAGGAGTTTGTAACACACGGAGAGGAAAGAAATTGGTCTATAGCTGGCGGCCAGTGTTGGGTCTTTCTTTGGTTTCAAAACCACTATTATCTTCGCACGACGCCAAACTTTGGGCATAGACTCAGATTCCAAGATGTGGGACAGGAATGAAGCGAGCCACTTCTTTGCCAGTAACTAAAATCTGTCCTCTCACAGATTAGAAGAAGAGTGTGTACTGGGGATGGAAGGAGAGGGACGGAAACATCATTAAACAAATGACTATGTAATTTTTGCAAAGGAAAAATCATAGCCATGATACATGCTAAGGAAAGGTACATGATGTGTGATGTTAGGAGAATTGATAATATCAAGCAAGGTGTCCTCTAGGAAGTGATGACTGATGACAATTAGCTTATGTGAAAGGGTACAGGTAATGTGAGTTTTGGTAGACTAAAAATTTGCAAAAGGACCCTGGCATAAGGAAGCCAGGCTTGTGGGAGAAGAGTCATTTTGAATGGTATAAATAGAGAAAGAATGTGAATAAATCCAGGCTTTTGGTCCTATTGGAGTTTTTGTCTATCCTAGAAACAATGGGAAAACAGTAAAAGATATTTATGGGTGAATACAAAAGGGGCATGTTGAATAACATAAATTTGATCATATTTGATTTATGAGAAAATCTTTTTGCCTGTAGGGTAACAAGTAGATCTGAAGAGTAAGAGCAGATGTAGGGAGAGTCGCCAGCCAACTATTGCAGAAATTCACACAAAAGCTGAAAATTATTTGGAGCAGTATTGGTGCTATACATGCAGGCAAATGGACAGATTCGGTGAGTAAAATCAGTGCTATTATGAGAGTACACATAGGATGGGAATATATTCTGTTTTCTGAGCTCATGCAAAGGTTTCCTGTAGAAATTATTTTATGCTGAGATGTGAGACATAAATATAGGAATGAGTCTTTTGAAAGTAACCAAAAGTAGATTAAGAAGAAAGAAATTAAAATGCTTGTATCTCAGTCTATAAATATGTAGAGAGCAGCAGGAACTATGTCTTTTAATGCCCTTTCCTCCAAGCCAGTAGCTAGTCTGATATTAAAGCAATAAATAAATTTAATAGGTCAGAAACTCAAATTAATAAGAGTGGATTTACAAACTGGTATTTAAAATCAATCTGTCTTATGTCAAGATACAAGCTCTTTTTTCTTCACTTGTTACTTCAGATAGTATTAAATAATATCCCAATTTCTGTAATATAGACGAGGCAACTGAAATTCATAGAATTTCAAATCTTAGTAGGAGAAAAAAGTGTTTTAATGATTGATTTTAAAAAAGAGACTATCAGTGAAATTTCACATTTCCTATATTGTTTTATTTATTTTTAAATTGTCTATTTATTATTGACTAGAGACTGAAATTGAGAGGGAGGGGGAGTTAAAGAGGGAGAGAGACAGAGACACCTGCAGCCCTACTTTACCACTTGTGAAGCTTTCCCCCTGAAGGTGATTACCCAGGGCTTGAACCTTGGTCCTTGTGCACTGTAATGTGAGCGCTTAACCAGGTGCACCATTGCTTGGCTCCCCTATAGATTTTTAATGCAGCAATTTAGATTAAGCCACCAGGAGCTGATTCTATATTTTTTCTTTATGGGGGGGTTTAATGGTTTACACTCAACAGTAAAATACAGTAGTTTGTACATGTGTAAAGTTTCTCAGTTTTCTTTTTTAGATTTTATTTATTTATTTATGAGAAAGATAGGAGGAGAGAGAAAGAACCAGACATCACTCTGGCACATGTGCTTCCAGGGATCAAACGCAGGACCTCATGCCTGAGAGTCCAAAGCTTTATCACTATGCCACCTCCCAGACCACAGCATTTCTCAGTTTTTTACATAACAATTCAACCCCCTCTAGGTCCAACTCTGCCATCATGATCCACGACCTGAACCTCATCCCCACCCCCACCCCAAAGTCTTCAACTTTTGTCCAATACACCAACTCCAGTTCAAGTTCTGCTTTGTGTTTTCCCTTCTGTTCTTATTTTTCAACTTCTGACTTTGAGTGAGACTATCCCATACTCATCTTTCTCTTTCTGAATTATCTCACTTAACATGATTTCTTCAAGATCCATCCAAGATGAAGTGAAGAAAGTGAAATCACCATATTTAATAGCTGTGTGTATATATATACCACAATTTACTCAGCCACTCAGGCCTCAGTTTCCTCACAAGCAAAAAGTAAATTCTTGTTTGTGGCTCAAGTACCAGACTGGCAGGTACTTTGATACTTCAGTAAATGACCTTCTTTGTAACTTTGTGATAACAAAAATAAAACAAAAGGGACTAGAGAATGATGTAGACGGGGCATTTGACACACTAGACGTCTGTTTACATCTTGATGCAGTTCTAACTTCATTTGAGATTAGGAGATGTAGAAGGTTATGTATGCCCAAGGAAGAAGTGAAAGTTACTTGTTTTTCTCAACTATAGAGTCTTTGATCTTAGGTAATATATTTCTTACTTTTTATGAATCATTTATTCATAGATTCCTGAAAAGTATTTCATTAGAATAAGGAGTACTGTTTCCTTTATCTCTATTGGAAATAGAATGGAATCAGATAAAGATAAAGAGCTGAGATGACAAGTAGTGACAGGCACACATTTTCTTTTTAGAACCATTATATATATATATATATATATATATATATATATATATATATATATATATCAAGCACTATTCTTGAAACTTTACACAACTTGTGTGGAAGGAGAAAAACATTTTTCCTTTTTCTTTTCTTTTTTATTTATAAAATGGAAACACTGACAAAAACCATAGGATAAAAGGTGTACAACTCCACACAATTCCCACCACCATTCCCTCCCCTGATAATTTCCCTATTTTTTTATCCCTCTGGGAGTATGGACCCAGGGTCATTATGGGGTATATAATGTGGAAGGTCTGGCTTCTGTAATTTCTTCCCCACTGAACATGGATATTGACAGGTTGATGCATACTCCCAGCCTGTCTCTCTCTTTCCCTAATGGGGCAGCACTCTGAGGAAGTGGAGCTCCAGGACATATTGGTAGGGTTGTCTGTCCAGGGAATTCAGGTCGGCATCATGGTAGCATCTGGAATCTGGTGGCTTAAAAAGAGTTAGCATATAAAGCCATACAGATTGTTGACTAATCATGAATCTAAAGGCTGGAATATTGCAGATAAAGATTTGAGGGTCTCTGTTTTATAGATAGTAGTCCTATTTTAGTTATATTCCAAAGGGCCCACGCTATTTTATTTTATTTTATTTTATTTTATTTTATTTTATTTTATTTTATTTTATTTTATTTTGCCTCCAGGGTTGTCTCTGGGGTTCAGTGCCAACACTACAAATCCACTGCTCCTGAAGGCTATTTTTCCCATTTTGTTGCCCTTGTTGTGGTTGTTATTGTTGTTATAGCTATTTTTGTGCTGTTGGATAGGACAGAGAGAAATTGAGAGATGAGGGGAAGACAGAGAGAAGGAGAGAAAGACAGACACCTGCAGTGTTGGGACTATGTGTAAGCTTGATAGAGCTTAGGAAGAACTCCCCCATCCTTGGATGGAGGTCTGAGAAGATACCCTCTTGGTTAGTCTCTCTCAACTGAGCTGAGCAAAAGGGGGGAAACTCAGACTTATTTCTTTCCTTCTTGACTCTCAGGCCCACAGAAACCCCAATACTTCCCTCCATTAACTTCAGGCCACATGGCCACCTACCTTAAGATTCACTTACTCAAAGTTCACAGAGGAGAACACACACTCCTAGCAGTTCCCTTTGATGTCCTCAATTTGCATCAAACCTTGCTTATCTTCTCTCTATCTTGCCTTAACTGGTTCAACCCATCTCCTTCCCTCAAATGCCTTTGGGTAATTAAATGCCTGCATCAGGAGACTAATTATCTTGACCTTTATGTATCTGCATCAATTCTTGTCACACCAGCCCCCTACCATAGGGGCAAGCCAACCTTTAAGAAACCTGTAATTTCTGACAAATTTGAATAATGTTCTTTGTTTGGTTTTCTACTTAAACCTTGGCCACCTGCTAATAAAAGAGACCTGAGACTTGAGATCTGAGGTCTGAGCACGCTGCAGGTTTCCCTGGTCTCTTTAATTCGTGTCGTCCCTTGCACGAGAGAGAAAAGAACTGGTCCATTACCTTTCCCCTTGAGATCACCCCACCAGAGACCCTGATACTGCAGACCTGCTTCAACACTTGTGAAGTGACCCTCCTGCAGGTGGGGAGCTGGGGGCTCTAACAGGGATCCTTATGGTGGTCCTTGTGCTTTGTGCCACTTGTGCTTAACACACTGTACTACCGCCCAGCCCTTTCTTTCTTTTTCTTTTTTTCCTCTGAGCCTGACATCCGATATGCAGATGGATCCAAGTTATTGTCTGGGGAGATGATGTCATGGCTGGAAAAAGGACCAGAAAGCTGGATAAGGCAAGAGAGTAGCTCCCAAATATGGGAAAGGTGTATAAATACTGTTGACTGTAAACCCCATCGATTTGATCTGATTTGGGGGTCATATTCAGCTTAGAAGCCTATGTGACCTCTGCATCTTTGAAAATCTGAGCTCTGTGTTCATGAGCAAAAACGTTTCAAGCTGCCTAAATTTCAGGACTCATCTTCCTCAGGTGTAACATAGAATATGTTGTCCAGCCTCCCTTCAGAGGACAGAACATTTTCTATCATTGTTGATCCAAGTTGAGGACAAGGCCCTACTGGGAAACACAAAGGGGTCTATTGTGTTTTTCCTGATGGAGATGACCAGTAACAATAGAGAGAAGGATTTATTCGAGGTCTAGGCCCATCATGTCTGTTTGGGAATCTCAGGACTCCCCTACTAGGACCCCAGGTGATGGAGTGGCCTGATAGTAACTAAAGAATCATTGTTAAAGTATGCCAGTCTCTTGCCCTTATTCAGCTTTTGCAGTCCTTACTTTGATAAGGTTAGCTTTGGAGTGAGTAAGGGAAGTGTAATAGGAAGTAGGTGAGGAGGTTATCTAAGTCTAAGTAGACACTATTTCATTAGGAACTTTATGGTGTCTTTTTAGGTCTTTCTACTTGCTTGCTGCATATATCGACTCACTGCAGACTATTGTGCACTTTTGCTTTCAGGTATATATTTTGACCTAATTTATGGATACATGTGTACATATACCCTATCACATGGGACCTTAGTAACAAAAAAGCAAATGGCCCCATCCAAAAAGGAGCAGAGAATATTCACTACAGAAGAGATACAAAAAGCTGACACGTAAAAATTGCTCCAGGTCACTGAATGTCAGAGGACTGCAAATAAAGACAATATTGAAATACACCCTCACTCCTGTGAGAATGGCATACATCAAAAATGACATAGTAACAAGTGCTGGAGAGGTTGAGGGGACAAAGGAACCCTCCTGTACTGCTGGTGGGGGTGTAAATTGGTCCCACATCTGTGGAGAGCAGTCTGGAGAACCCTCACAGGGCTAGAATTGACCTCCCATATGACCCAGTAATTTATTCCCTAGGGATATATCCTAAGGACTCCATAATACCCAACCATGTACTCCTATGTTCACAGCAGCACAATTTGTAATAGCTAAAACCTGGAAGCAACTCAGGTGCCCAACAACAGATGAATGACCATGAAAATTGTGGTATATTTACACAGTGGAGTACTCTGCAGTTATTATGAACAATGAACCCACCTTCTCTGACCCATCTTGGATAGAGCTAGAAGGAATTATGTTAAGTGAGCTATGTCAGAAAGACAAAGATGAGTATGGGATGATCCCACTCATAAACAGACATTAGGAAAGAACAGAAAAGGCAACTCAAAGTAGAAGCTGACTGAGTTTGGAGGAGGGGACCAAAGTAAAAATCTTTGGGTGGAGGGTGAGAGTAGATGTTATTCTTCACTGGAGGGGATGTGAAGGGCAAACAGTCCTTTGGTGGTGGGAAAGGTGTTTATGTACACTTGTATTGACTTGTAGTCTCATAAATCACTATTTAATTAATATGAAAAGGGAAAAACTGAATGAATGTCTCAAACCTGATCAATGAAATGCTGTGGATTCAAACACGCAATTTGGGAGATAGCAAGAAATAAATTACTGATGTACTCTCTAGATTAATAATGTTCTAGATTAATAATTAGAGTCAACAGCTAATTCAGGAAGCTGGATTCTGGTGCTCCATTAGTAAAGATCCCAGAATGCATTTTTCTTGTCTAAAACTCAGGCCAATAAATAATCATTGCTATTTTTCATGACATTCATTTCCAGTAAAAACCATATGAAAGCCCTCACCATACATACCAAGTACTGATTTATGTTTTATACATAATTTATTTCCAAAGAAAATTATTTTTTTGCAGACACATATGATAGTGACTATTCTTTCACACTGAAGGCCATTATGTTGCTTGAAATTACATTTTTTTCCCCATCAGGGTAATGGCTTGGTCTCAGTGTCTGCATGTCTCTACTGTTCTCAGAAGTCTTTCCTCCCCGTCCCTCATTATTTATGATAAAGGGTAGAAGACAGAGAGAATTGAGAAGGGAGAGACAAAGAAGGAGTGGCATCTATAGCACTGATCCATTGCTTGTGAGCCCTCCTGCCCCCAGGTAGAAACTTGGGATTTGAACACAGATTCCAGCATAAGGTAATATGAGTTCTCTACTGGATAAGCCACCACCTGGCACCTTAGAAGTTATATTTCACAAAAGATTTGTGTCAATAGCATGGTCTGCATTCTCTTGGAGCATGATTTTTTAATGGCCAAATGATCAAACCAACAAGAAGATTTAACCATCAACAGTATATATGCTTCCAATGTGAGTGCATGCAAATATTAAAACAAGTATTACTGACTTCAATTAAGACACTATTAGCAACATAGTGAATGGAGATACAAGAATCCTGCATGAAGCCCAGCCAGTCTATCTTGGCGTTACCCTCGATTGCACTCTGTCATTTCAAGAACATCTCATAAAAACTGCAGCAAAGGTGGGTGCGAGGAATAACATCATTGCAAGACTGGCCAGCTCCTCATGGGGCGTGAGCACTTCCACACTACGATCATCATCTCTGGCATTATGCTATTCCACTGCAGAATACTGTGGCCCAGTATGGTTCCGTAGCCCCCATGTCCACTTGGTCGATTCCAAATTATATTCCTCCATGAGGATAATTTATGGAACCATCCGTTCCACCCCAGTTCCATGGCTGCCAGTTCTTAGCAACATCGCCCCGCCAGATATTCGTCGGGATGTGGCATCATCTAAGTTCATTTCCCACATCTATGCTCGACCGGACCTGCCAATATACGTGGATATCTTCGCCCACCCTGTCCAACGCTTGATGTCTCGTCATCCAATCTGGTCCCCTACGCCTACACTGAACTTCTCTGTTCCAGACTCTTGGAAACAGAGTTGGCAGTCAGCTGAGGTCAAGAACAAACACCTCATCACAGACCCCTGCAAGCGTCACACCTCATCACAGACCCCGGCTTTGACCTAGCACGTTATGATTGGGCCCTCCTCAATCGCTATCGAACAGGCCATGGCCGGTGCGCCGCTATGTTCCATCGCTGGGGAGTCAGAGACGACCCGAACTGCCCCTGCGGCTACAGACAGACTATGACCCACATAGTCAATGACTGCTACCTCTCCAGATTCAAAGGAGGTCTCGAAACTTTACATCAGGCTCAACCTGACGCTGTTGACTGGCTACGGAAGAAGGGCAAACGCTAGAAGAAGAAGCAACATAGTAGTAATAGGAAATAGTAACACATCACCTACAGCAAGAGAAAGATCATTAGGATAAAAATCCCAGCAAAGAAATAGTGAACTTAAATGAAATCATAGATAAGATGACCTTAGTAGATGTATACACCAATTCCATCTAAAAAGAAATGAATACACATTATTCTCAAGTACCTGGAACATTTTCAAAGATTGACCATATTCTGAGATACAACAATAAATAGCCTTAATAAATATGTAAATATTCAAATTATAAAAAAGTTCTTTGGACCATGGTAGTCTGAAGCTACAAAAGGAAAAAAGAGAAATAGCCTCATAGTGTAGAAATGTGGGTCACTGAATAAATTCAAAGAGAAATTAAGAATTATCTACAAAATGATGAAAATAAAGAAATCAGCTACAATATTTATGAGATGTGGTGAAAGCAGTTCTAAGAAGAAAATTTATAGCAATACAGGTTTACATCAACAAAAAAGGGAGATGCCAAATGCACTATCTAGCATCACAATTTTGGTGACTGAAAAGGAGTAACCAATAGACCCAAAAATCAGCAAAAAGAGGGAAACAATAAAAATCAGAACAGAAGTTAATAAAATAGTCAAAAGACAATTAAAGAGATCAATGAAACCCAAGAGATGATTCTTCAAAAAGATAAATAAAACAGCTAAGTCACTGGCTAGACTCACCAAGGGGAGGGGCTAAAAAAAAAAAGGGAAAGCTATGATAAAACAACCAGAAATGAAAGGATGTATCAATGCCAATAGAGTGATACAAAGACTCATCTGAGAATATTATGAGTATGCAAACTGTACAGCCTAGAATAAGTGGACACATTTTTAGAGCCATACCACATTCCAAATCTGACCCAAGAGAAAATAGTCTAAGCAGGTCCTTCACTAGTACAGAAATTTAAGCAGTCAACAAAAGTGTTCCCAAGGATAAAATCCCAGTTCATATGGCTATACTAATGAATTCTATTGGACCTTCAAAAAAACCAAAAAACTAACATCTATCCTCCTTATTATTTTCAAAAAAAAAAACTGAAGTAGGGAGGCACACCCAAACACATTATATGAGGCTGGTATCACTCTGATTTCTAGAGGAGAAAAAGACTACAAAAGAAGAAAAAAGGAGGAGAAGGAGAAGCAGCAACAGGAGGGAGAGGAGGAGAAGAAGGAGGTAGAGGAGGAGGAGGAGAAGAAAGAGAAGATGATGATGATGAAGAAGAAGAAGAAGGTTATAGACCTATATTCCTGATGAATAGTAATGCAAAGATCCTCAGAAATCTAAGAAAATCATATATGACAACAAATAAAGAGAATAATCCACCAGGAGCACATGGAATTCATCCAGGGATGCAATATTGGTTCAACACATTCAAATCAATTAACATAATGCATCACATCAACAAAAAGAAAGATAAGTCATTTTAATATTGTATGAGACTTTAGGTAATCAAAATTTGTCTTACTTTCTTCATTTCCAATGAATATATCTTTGAATGGTGACTTTCTGTTTCTGGTCTCTACTTTTAGGGACTAAATTCATTAATATTTACATTTTTAAACAAAAGTTTATTTATTTAGTATAGTAGCTATTCAAAAATACTTTCACTGAACCCTGAGGCACTAAGGATTCCAGGTACAATCCCCAATGCCATCATAAACCAGAGCTGAGCAGTGCTCTGGTCTATCTCCCTATCTATCAATCAATCTATCTATTAATCAATCTATCTATCATCTATATATCATCTATGTCTATCTATCATCTATCTGTATATCTAATAGATCATCTATCTAACTAGTTATCATCTATCATTATCATCTGTTATCTATCATCCATCTATCATCATCATTATCTATCATTATCATCTATCTCTATGTATATGTCTAATTAAAATTAAAAATATTTAAAAGCGATTATTTATTCTGTTAGAAAGTGAGAGTCAGAGACCACACTGTTCCAGCATATGTGGTACAGGGGATTTAGCTCTAGTTCAGTGCGTGCAAGTCTTGCCCTTTTAGTCACCTTCCTGGAATCTCAGCTTATACATTGTTTATTAATGAAATAAACATCTTAGTTTTACAGCAGTCCAAGACAACTTAATTGGTTTATGAATTATTGACACTATTTTTGTACATGATGCAAAGTTTGTCACTGGTTTTCTATTATTATCATTATTTATTTTAAATTATGTTTTATTGCAACCAGGGTTATCACTGGGCTCAGTAACTGAATGAATCTACAGCTTCTGGTGGTTTCCCCCCCCCCTTTTTTTTCTTCATTTGATATGACAGAGAGAAATTAAGAAGCCAGGGGGAGATAGAAAAAAAGAGATGGGGGTGGAGCCAAGATGGCCACTTGAAAACAGCAGCTTCCATGAGCTCCAAACAGAAACAGTATACAACCTGGAATTCTCTGGATAGGGTAGGTTACTTGGCTGTCTGTAGGAGGGTTAGCATGGTCTGGTCAGGGTGATGCCAAAATAGAGTTCCATAACTCACTCAGGGGCTGACAAACAGATGCTAAAAGGACAAAGTAAAATCTTTTTGGCTTGATTATTTCTGAAATCACCCCTCCCCCAACCCAGATACAGCCTCCAGGGGCTGGGAAGCCACTTGTAGCAGGCTTCCCACTGAGATAGTTTCTTTATCAAGATTTTTGGATCAGCAGGGGTGTCATTCTAAGCCTTTTTCTTTTTGTTTTCTTTCCTTAGAAAGACTTGCTTAAAAAAAAAAAGACTCACATAAATAGAATTGTAAACAATAGAAGAGATATAACAACTGACACCACAGAAATCCAGAAAATCCTGTGAAACTTTTACTAAGAACTATATTTCACCAAGCTAGAGAAGAAATGGAGGAATTCCTAGAAACATATGCCCTTCCAAAACTGAACCAAGAAGAACTACAAATCCTATATGCACCAATCACAGACAAAGAAATTGAAACCATTATTAAGAATCTTCCCAACAAGAAAAGTCTTGGCGCAGATGGCTTTACAAATTCTACAAAACCTTCTAAAGCTCTTCCACAAGATCAAAGAAACAGGAACACTCCCTTCCACCTTCTAAGCCAACATCACCCTCATACCAAAAGCAGATAGGGACACAACAAAAAAGGAAAACTACAGACCAATATCTCTGATGAACATAGATGCCAAAATAATAAACAAGATCCTGGCCAACCAGATACAGCAGTATATCAAAAAGATTGTTCATCATGACCAAGTGGGATTTGTCACAGGAATGCAAGGCTGGTTCAACATACATAAGTCAATGTCATTCACCACATCAATAGAAGAAAAACCAAAACCACATGATTATTGCAATAGATGCAGTGGAAGCCTTTGACAAAATCCAACACCCATTCATGCTCAAAACACTACAAAAAAATGGGAATAGATGGGAAATTCCTCAAGATAGTGGAGTTCATATATAGCAAATCTACATCTGGCATCATACTCAATGGACAGAAGCTGAAAGCATTCCCCCTCAGATCGGGGACTAGACAGGGCTGTCCATTATCACCATTACTCTTCAACATAGTATTGAAAGTTCTTGCCATAGCAATCAGGCAAGAGAAAGAAATCAAAGAAATACAGATTGGAAGGGAAGAAGTCAAGCTCTCACTGTTTGCAGATGATATGATAGTATACATAGAAAAACCTAAAGAATCCAGCAGAAAACTACTGGAAGTTATTAGGCAATGTAGCAAGGTGTCAGGCTATGAAATTAGTGTACAAATATCAGTGGCATTTCTTTATGAAAACACTAAATCTGAAGAAGAAGAAGACATCCAGAAATCACTCCCATTCACTGTTGCAGCAAAATCAATAAAATACCTAGTAATAAACCTGACCAAAGAAGTGAAAGATTCTTATACTGAAAATTGAGTCACTACTCTGGGAAATAGAACATGATAACAAGAAATGGAAAGACATCCCATGCTGATAAATTGGATGAATTAATATCATCAAAATGAATATTCTCCTAGTCTTAAAACCTCTAGAACGATGCCCACACTTTTTGATATTTCTTCTCTCTGACTTCTTAACACTGTTCCACCTACGGTGACCTCAACCAAATTGCTACTAGTGCTACTATCCCACATTATGCCAGACTCATATATCCAATTATATATTAGACACATCTCTTTCAATGTGTAATAGGCATCTCAGATTCACTGTGTTCAATATCAAATTTCTAATTCTTAAAAACTTCCCTGTTTTTGGCATTTCAGTTAATGGCAACACCAAACTTCCAATTATTCAGGCTTACCATCTTGCTATCACTCTTGAACTGTTTTTTTTTCACTTGTCATACTAGTAGATCAATAAATCCCATGATCTAATTGTCAGTGTAAATATAGAACCCAATCATTTCTCACCATTTCCACTGCTATCCACACATGCACAGCTTCCCTTACTACAAACAACTCCTGATAGCATGGGACATTTTACAACTGATAAGCAATCAATGCATCACTACCAACAAAGTACATATGCTATAATAGACTCTTGATTCCTGTTTTATTTTTTAAATTTTTAAAAATATTTATTTAAAAAAGGAGACATTAACAAAACCGTAGGATAAGAGGGGTACAACTCCACACAATTCCCAGCACCAGATCTCCATATCCCATCCCCTCCCCTGTTAGCTTTCCTATTTATCCCTCTGGGACTATGGACCCAAAGTCATTGTGGGATGCAGAAGGTGGAAGGTCTGGCTTCTACAATTGCTTCCCCATTGAACATGGGCATTGACAAGTCAATCCATACTCCCAGCCTCTCTCTCTCTTTCCCTAGTGGGGAAGGGCTTTAGGGAAGCGGAGCTCCAGGACACATTGATGGGGTCATCTGTCCAGGGAAGTCTGGTTGGCATCATGCTAGCATCTGGTGGCTGAAAAGAGAGTTAACATACAAAGCCAAACAAATTGTTGAGCAATCATGAACCTAAAGGCTGGAATAGTGCAGATGAAATGTTGGTGTGTACTCACTGCAGACTATTGTATACTTTTGCTTCAGGTATATATTTTGCCCTAGTTTATGGAAATATGGACCTGGTCTATATCTAGGTTTTGGGGCTTTGTTAGGAAGTGAACTGCCTGGAATGGAATGAAAGAATACTATGAAAGGAAAGGTCTCACCTGAGTAATGAAGCTGAAGGGTTGTCATTCCACCTGAGGTTTCTGGACACAGTCTGAAGTGAAGTATGCTGAGGTGGTACTCTTTGCATTGATTAGGTTGTGATCAGCGGATGCAATATTATTTGGTATGAATTAAGAGAAGCATGCAGGAAAGTGGGCCCCACCCAAAGGTTCCAGGACGGGGGGGGGGGGGAATATAGGCTCTATAGTGGAAATGTGAGGTTCCTGCTGTCATAGAGTTCAAGAAGACAATAGATAGTTATTGCTATCATCACATTATTTGGTAATTGGGTAAACTTTGAAAAATCTCTTTGTTAGGATTTGCTGTATAATACCCAACATCACCATAATTTATGTCCTTTGACATCATTTGACATAATTTATGTCCTTTGACATTATTATTGTGCTACCAGTTGCTTCTGTTCTCCCTGGTCTAGGCTTTTGAGAGAGTCAACATATCAAAGACTCAGCCTATGTATTAAAAATATTCAAGTCTGTGCTTTAAAAAGTTTAAGACATTCAATCAACTTTTTCCCTCTCATATCAATTAAATAGTGATGTATATGACTATAAATTAATAGGAGTGTACATAAACACCATTCCGACCACCAAAAGACTGTGTCCCATCCCACAAACCCACCCCACCCCCAACCTCACCGCCCTGGGAAGTCGAATAACAACCCTCAGCCTCACCCCGGGGTTTTTACTTTGGTGCCCTACTCAAGATTTAGTCAAATCATGCTTTTAGGTTCCCTTTCTGTTCTTCTTTCTCAACTTCTGTTGATGAGTGGGATCATCCCATATTCATCTTTATCTTTCTGACTTAGCTCACTTAACATAATTCCTTCTAGCTCCATCCAAGATGGGTCAGAGAAGGTAGGTTCTTAATAGCTGCATATTATCCCATTGTGTACATATACCACAGCATTCTCAGCCACTCATCTGTTGTTGGGCACCTGGGTTGCTTCCAGGTTTTAGCTATTATGAATTGTGCTGCCATGAACATAGGTGTACAAATATCTTTTTGGTTGGGTGTTATGGAGTCCTAGGGGTATATCCCTGAGAGGAATTACTGGGTCATATGATAGGTCCATGTATAACTTTGTGAGGGTTCTCCAGACTGCTCTCCACAAAGGCTGGACCAATTTACATTCCTACCAGCAGTGCAGAAGGGTTCCTCTGTCCCCAGAGCCTCTCCAGCATTTGTTGCTGCTGTCTTTTTTGATGTATGCCATTCTCACAGGAGTGAGGTGGTATCTCAATGTTGTCTTTATTTGCATTTCTCTGACAATCAGTCACCTGGAGCAATTTTTCATGTGTTTGTTAACCTTTTGGATCTCTTCTGTAGTGAATGTTCTGTTCATATCCTCTGCCCTTTTTTTGGATGAGGTCATTTGCTTTTTTGTTGCCAAGTTTGCTGAGCTCTTTGTATATTTTGGTTATTAGTTTTTTGTCTGGTGTATGGCATATGAAGATCTTTTCCCATTCTGTGAGAGGTCTCTTTGTTTGTGTGATAGTTTCTTTGGCTGTGCATAAGCTTTTAAATTTGATGTAGTCTCATTGGTTTGTTTCTACTTTAGTCTTCCTTGCAATTGAGTTTGTATCATCAAAGATGTCCTTGAGGGTTAGGTGGGAAAGTATTCCACCAATGTGATTCCTGTTTTATTTACTTATTTTTGTAAGTTAGGGCTGATTGTATATATCATTAAACTTTTATTTCAGAACTTAAGTAATCACTTGTTTACTTTTGTCATTACCTAAACTGTTTTGTATAAATTCTTTTTTTTTTCTTTTTTATTTTTCTATCAGTGATTTCACAATGAGTGACAAGATTGTGGTATAAATGGGGTACAGTTCCATATAATTACCACTACCAGAGTTCCATATCCTCACCCCTCCATTGGTAATTTCCCTATTCTTTAACCCTCTGGGAGTATGGACCAAAGATCTTTATGGGGAACAGAAGGTGGGAGGTCTGGCTTCTATAATTGATTCTCCACTGGACATGGGCATTGGCAGGTTGATCCATACCCCAGCTTGTTTCTATCTTTTCCTAGCGGGGACAGGCTCTGGGGAGGTGAGGTTCCAGGACACATTGGTGAAGTCCTCTGCTCAAGGAAGTCAGGTTGGCATCATGGTAGCATTTGCAACTTGGTGGCTGAGAAGCATTAAGATATAAAGCAGAGCAATTTTTTTCATAGTCAGGAACCTAAAGATATGAGTATAACAGATGAGATTTGGGGTATTCATGTTAGAAGAAGCTAGGAAGTCTATTTTAGGTATATTCCAAGGGTCCCATGACTTTACTAATTTTTGCCTGAGCCTGACAACTAACATGCAAATGGGCTAAAGGTTTGGTCCAGAGAAACTAAACAGAGTTGGAAACAGGACTAGAAAGCTGGATCAGGGCAGAGAGTAGCTCCCAATGATGGGAAAAGTATGTAAAGACTACTAATTATGACCCCCATTGATCTGACCTGGGACCCATGTTTAGCACAGGAGCCTGTGAAACCTCTGTATCCCTGTAGGTCTGAGCTCACATTACATAGTCATGGCTAGGGACATTTTTTAAAGAAGTATTTATTTATCTATTTATTTATCTATTTATTTATCTATCTATCTATTTATTTATTCCTCTTGTTGCCCTTGTTTTTTTATTGTTGTAATTATTATTGTTGTTGTTATTGATATCATTGTTGTTAGATAGGACAGAGAGAAATGGAGAGAGGAGGGGAAGATAGAGAGGGGGAGAGAAAGATAGACTCTTGCAGACCTGCTTCACTGCCTGTGAAGCGACTCTCCTGCAGGTGGGGAGCCCCTTACGCTGGTGCTTGCGCTTCATGCCACTGTGCACTTAACTAGCTGTGCTACCGCTCAACTCCCAGCTAGGAACATTTAGCCTGCACTAATTACAAGACAAGTCTCCTTCGAGTGGAAGAGTATGTTGACTCAGTCCTACCACTGTTGTTCAACATTGATAACAAGGTCCTGGAGAGGCCCACAAGTGGGTCCACAATACTGTTCCTGATGGAGATGACCAGCAATGGTCAAGAGAGGGATTTATTGGAAGTCTAGGCCAATCATATCTATGTGAGAATCCCAGGATTCCTGCATTTGGGCCCTAGATAATGGGGTAGCCTGGTAATGACCAAATGAGCCATCATTGAAGTATGCTAATCTCTTGCCCTTATCCAGCTTTTGTAGTCCTTACTTTATCTGAGAAGGGTAGATTTAGAGTGATTAAGGGAAATGAAGTAGGAAGTTGGTGAGGAGGGTATCTAGGTCTAAATAGAAACTATTTGATTATATACTTTATGGTGTCTTTTTTTTTTTTTTTTTTAGGTCTTTCTACTTGCTTGCTGTACTTTTTGAGTCACTGCAAACTACTGTGCACTTATACTTCAAGGTATATATTTCCCCCAACCTGTGGATACTTGTGCACCTGTGCTCTATCTCAGGGGCCCTGGTCTATATCTAGGTTCTGTGGCTTTGTTAGGAAGTGTGCCACTTGAAGTGGAATTATGGGGTCTTATGAGTTAGGAAAGGTCTCACCAAAGTAATTAAGCAGAAGGGTTGACATTTTATACCTGGTGTCTCTGGACACTGTCCAAAGTGAGACATGTTGAGGTGGTACTGGTTTTATTGATTTGGTTGAGATCAGTAGATGCAATATCAATTGGTATAGATTGAAAGAAGTGTGAAGAAAAATGAGTCATGTCCCAGAGGTTCTGGCACTGGGAGAAATTTGGGTATTATAGAGAATGGGGAAGGTTCCTACTATCTTAGAATTTAAGAAGGAGGTAAATAGTCATTCTCATAACCAAGTTATTTGGAATTTCAGTTTACTTTGAAACTCCTATGATTAGGATTTACTGTTGTATGTACATTTTTTTTAACTAAGTTGACTGGAGGTCAGTGCTTCTAATCAGGACCTTGTTCCTGACTTTTATACACAGGAATCCTTCTGCTTGTGACTCTCTACTTGGATGTCTCACAGTTACCTACCTATGTTTAAAACTGATTTTAATAGTCTTTCGCACTGGATGACTTACTTGAGTGACTGTCCTGCAGTTGAAGCAACTCAAATAATAGTTCATGAGACAGATACTATAATACACAGGATTTACAGGTGGATATATGAATATATATATGAATGTCTGAGGACCTGTCAGACTCCCCACTATATTATGATTGTAGTAGTATCTCTTCAGGAGGCAAACATGGTCTCTGACTTCAGACTTTTCAAGCAAGAGCTGCCTGTCCTTACCTAGGAAAGCTATATTTTCAATTAGATAATAGTACATCTAAGTAAGTGCCAGTGCACAATGGTGGGCATTCTATTCCCTGGCTTTACTTCCACCCTCAAAACTATGCAGCCTCAGTAATTTTTGACCTTTGTGTTAAGACTTTTAATACTTACATGCACGATTCAAATACTGGGACATTGACAATCTTCAGTGCTTTTCTTTTTCGCTACCCGAGGAATAAAACAGTTTGTTGGCGTGAAGTTTACTTTTAATAAATTGTTACATTGGACTGAGTAAATTCTAATTGTCACTACTACTTGGGAAAGGTAATCTTAAACAGAGTAAAAAAAAAAAAGAATGGCTTTTTATGGTGATTGAAATTTTGACTGATCTGTTCTTGTAGAGGGGAATGTATGAAATGTACACGATGCATCACAACACATTAGAAATCAGAAATTTGATGCCCTGTTTGAATTTTTCTTAAATAAATTGACTCATAGTAGATATATAAATGCATATGAGTATATAACTGAACTGAAAAATATATTCTATGTCAAAAAATGAGATCATCCAAGAGTAAGACATTTTTCTTAATAGTGCTTCATTAAATAATAGAGTAGCTCATCAAAATGCTTTCCACAACTTAGAAATCTATTTCTCGCTTCCACTTCTTGTTTATAGCTCGAATTCTATTTGTTATAGATCATTTACACTCCGTTAGTATGCCATCAGAGTTTGATGGATAAAGCAAGGTGTTCTTGGGATGGGAACATGAACATCTATAAATCTGAAACCTTGAAGTACTGAGATGCCAGATACCAAGCACACTTGTCCTAACCAGGACTGGGAAGAACTTGATTTGGTTTTGTATCATTTTCATTAGCTCTATTCTCTTAATGCTGAGTGTACCTTTTTAAAAAAATGTAATAGATGTGGCAAAATAGCTCAGTTAGATACTTTGCTAGCTTTACCATGTGTGCAACTCACTGACCTTGGCTCCCATCATAAAGAACAAAGTTTGGCGTTTTTCCTTTTCTCTCTCTCACCTGGAAAAGTCAGTCCAGAGTGATGAAATCCAAACAATAACCACAACAAACAAAAAATTATATGTAATAATAAAATGAAGTTTAACTATGACCTATTGAGTGTTTACTACCTTCTAGGCACTGTGCCAACTTTCTTATATAGATAAGTTTCATTTGTGTTCAATACAAGTGAGCACATTCTGTTTGCATAGGGTATGAGGTGATGGGGCTTTAGATGTGACTTCTCTGACTTCACAAACAGGCTGGTGGAGAAATGTAGTGACCATAACTATGAGTTATGATTCTGGATTGTTCAGCCCAGATTTATCTCTGCTCACTCTGTGTGCGATCATAAGCAATTTATTTAATCACCCATGCCTTGGTTTTGCCCCCATGTTATATATATATATATATGTGTGTGTGTGTGTGTGTGTGTGTGTGTGTGTGTGTGTGTGTGTGTGTATTTGACAAATGAATGCAAAACATTCTGGCTAGTGGCTGTTCTCTAGTGACTACTCAATAGTCATAAATAAAAATAAACAGCAAGAGGAAGAACAATGAATTCAAACCCATGGGTGTTTGATTTTAAAATGAATTTCCTCGCTCATTATTCTACTTTCCTCCTCTTTAAATGGTTATTGAAAAACCCTAAACACTTAAGCTTAGGAGATTTTTAAATATAAATACCAGACATTTTTTATAGAAATACCAGAAGCTTACAGTGCTGGCCACAGTCTCTCTACCTGAGCCCCTGTAAATGGTGATAAGCATAGATATTTTTCAATGAAAATTTCTATGGGATAGTCTTCTTTTCTAGTTGAAATGCTGAGGAAAGTTGCAGAAGTGTTGTTCCACATCTCCCACAAATTGGCATCAGTGCACCTCATCCTTCCCCAGACCATTACCCTCTGTCATAAGATTGCAGAATGTTATTTCATTTTGAGTGTTCTTAGTATAAAAATACTTATTATATATGGATCTAGTCTAGTCTCTGAAGAAGTACAGTTAAGAAGAAACAGCTGCAGATATTACAAGTACTGAGCTTGAGTAGGCAATAATGGTTTCCTTAAATGTATTGCTGCATTGAGTATAGTCCTTACACCCTCATCTAAACTTGTAGATAAATGAATTAATTTGGATATATTAACTTTTGTAGTCCTTGACTAGAGATCTCTTAAGACCCAGAATGTGGAAAAATTGATAATTCATATCACCTATTTGACACATCATATGATGAACTGAATTTTCCAGATTTTTTAAAAAAAATTATATTTGTTTATTTTCCCCTTTTGTTGCCCTTGTTGTTTTTTCATTGTTGTTGTAGTTATTATTGTTGTTGATGATGATGTCATCATTGTTGGATAGGACAGAGAGAAATGGAGAGAGGAGGGAAAGACAGAGAGGGGGAGAGAAAGATAGACGCCTGCAGACTTGCTTCTCTGCTTGTAAAGCGACTTCCCTGCAGGTGGGGATCCAGGGGCTGGAACTGGGATCCTTAAGCAGGTCCTTGCACTTTGTGCCATGTGCACTTAACCCACTGCACTACAGACCGACTCCCAAAAGAGCTTTTTATTTTTTCCCCAGTGAATCACCAGCTTCTGGGTAGGACAGGTTTTGAACCTGAAAACTCTGTCTGTATCCAAATTTTCCAGATTTTAGGTGCTTTTTAATTCACAGCTAAACTTTAAATTTACTTGGTTTTAAAAATTTGCAGTATAAAGATTTCTTTCATTTTTTCCCCTCTCAGTTTCATGCATGCATGATTTCACTATTTTGGCTGAATTTTCATTGAGATAGGAGAAAGACAACACAGCACATGCAGCTCTTCCCATGTGTAACATTTTATGTATATTTCTAGGGCTTGGATCTGAGCTGCACCTTAATTGGGACTTGTCTCTCCAGTCCAAATATTTACTTATTTGTTAAAGATAATTAGAGTAAGAGAACTCGAGTGCCCACTCTGGTTTAATTGTGCCAGGGATCAAACTCCAGACTTCAATTTTGCAAGTAGAGGCTCACTGTACCATGTCCTAGTTGGGATCTCATCTGTTAATCTATGCTGATACTTAATAAATTTTGTGAAATATCTCAAATTAATATCACTGTATATACAGATTCATTCTAATTATCTTTGTACTGCAGTTTCTCTGCAATCTTTATCTATGTTGGTGTTTCTCTGTGACCCTATCATTTTAGGCACACACCTCAGAGGACTGCATCTTGTCAAATTCTCATGTTTCTAAATCTTAAGCATCAGATTCTTATACTGAAATTTCTAGAAAAATAATTTTACTTGTATGTTTTACAAATCAAGTATATGTCAATTTAGATTCGCTGCTTTTCTCTTGCTCAATCCCCCAAATCAATGTTGTATTTCCATTTTCAGTTGATCATAGAATTATAGTCAGTCATCCATACCGACAATCTAAACTCTTCTTAAATGATCACCTGTTTTACTTCCTACCTTCAACCAAGTCAGTGATTCAGTGTCTTAGCTAGAGATCTGCTTTTTCACCTGAAATACTTCACCTGTTTCATGTTTAATATCTCTGAATTGATTTACCCTTCTTTTTTTAGTTTCTATATTACTGCCCACATAATAATACTAAAAACAAATGGAATTTTTTTTGCCTCCTTATTTAAGACTCACTAAATGACTTCTCTGAAAGACTTAGTGCCAGAGTTGGACTTCTTGGTCCTACTAGAGATAAGCTTCAATATTGATGTTGGACCATCTCCTTTAAAATCATTTCTTTCTCACCTCTATGCTTACAACATAACATTCATAACATCAGTCCCTCTTTCCCTTCTTCTACTCATGTTTCCCTCTCATTTGAGGCATAGCCATGTTTTCCCATATCCAGATCGTACTCTCTCTTAAATCCATATGCATAATCCATAGTAGAGTCCAAGGATCGGCCCAAGGTTTGCTTTCTTTGGAGATTTGTCTTTGATTTTCCTAATCTATGTCTGACCAAATACTGATCCTCTGTTGCGTGACAGAAACTTTAAAACAATATGTTCTCTAATCATCACCTAAATCTTTGTAGAGCAGTTCTAACATCATCCCATTTTACTGATGAGAAAAGTGGTAAATTATTTGCATATGCTATTAAATGATGGAACAAGGCTTTGAATATATATCTCTGTGAAGATTTGTCTATTACACATATTAAAGTATTAGAGGTTAGTTAAATCTGGACTATATTGACACCTAGTAAATTTTTGTAAATTAAATTGATGCTCAGGTTTTCAAAGTAAGAAAATATATTTTGGGATTATTTAACTTCACTATTTGCAGTTTAATTTTTCCCATAGTATTTCAATTTTCTCAGTATATATGACACCAATTATTCTAAATTTAGTTGCATAAAATTGTAATGTTCACACTTTATAGCTTAAATCAGCTGTATATTGGTTGTGGGGTTATTTTACACTGTAAAAATATTTTTACAGTATGATTGTTCTTACACTGAAGACAAGCTAAAGATTGTGGTTGGACTAGGCTATACGAAAGGCCTGAAGACAGATTTAGGAGTGATGAAATCTTCCAGAAGGGAATCAAAAATGACTTCATGAGATGCTTCTATGATTCCATCCTAAACTCCCTGGGCCGATGTCCTCACCAATTTCTCCTGGAACCTCACCTCTCTAGAACTCTACTCCACAGGGAACAGAAAGAAACAGATTAGGGGTATGTATGCATTGACCTAGCAATGCCAAGTCAAGTGGAGAAACACTATTAGAAGCAAGGACTCCCATCTTCTGCATCCCAAAAAGAAATTTGGTTCATATTCCCAGAGGGGAAGAAATGTTAGGGAAAGATGACTAGAGGTCTATGAAACTCATTCCATCAGGACCTAGAGAGAGAAAAGAAAAATAGAAAGACATTTAGAAATAGTAATAGGTGGGGAGTGCGGGAAGATAGCGGACTGAGAAGCTGCTAACAGCGAGTGCTCTGATCGCATCGTCGGCAACGGTAGGATTTTCTGCCTTTAGCAGGCCAGTCAATAAGGGGTGACACCAAAGAGGTGATTATAATTTAATTTGGGTTAAGAATTAGAGTAAAGGTGACACGGACTAGCAGGTCTCCAGACTTCCCAGGCGGCGCCGGGCAAGGCGAGTGCGCCGGGCATTGTCCTCCACCCAGGAAGGCTGCTCCTCTGCCGGTTGCAGAGCGCGGCGGGCAGAGGACCCGGAGAGAGCAATTTAGCTCGGGGGCTTTCTCTTGGGAGTCTCCAGGGTCCACCGCGACCCTGAGGGCGGATCCAAAGACTTCTTGAGTATAGCTCTCATTGGATCAAAGGACTTGGAGCTAGTTTCCATTTTCAAGAAATCCTTTAAAAATGTCTGGAGGGGGGGGGTTCCCAGAAGCTGCTAGCCTCTGAGCTCCGCAAGCACTCCCCTGAGACAATAGGATTTTCTGCCTTTAGCAGGCCAGCCAATAAGGTGTCCTTAGACACCAAGGAGGCGATTATAACTTAATTTGGGTTAAGAATTAGAGTAGGGAAAAAAATTCTTTTTTCTTCCTTTTAATTTTCAAGCATACATCCTTCCCGCCACCCCTCCCCCCATAAGCAGTCCCTGGGACAAGCTACTAGCAGGATACCCCATACCACCAAACAGGGTATTTTTTTTTTTAGCTCATTGATACGCATTCGGGAAGTTCCTTACACTGCTCTTTAATTACAACTCTTCTTCTTATCTTCTCCCTTTTCTCTCTCTTATCTCTCTCTATCTCTCTATTTTTTTTTTTTTAATCTTGTCATACACTTCTTTCTTCTCTGCCTTTCTGAATTTGTGAATTATTTTGGGGAAGAAATATGACTCAGAGTGGACTCTCTATGTGTGTATCTCTGCTCTAGTTCCCTTTCCCCTCTTGTTACACCTAGAATATACACTGGATAGTAGATTTGCATAACTGTCTATTCTTGCTATCCTCTCTTTCTTTTCTCTTTCTTCACTGGGATTTGGTTACTATTTTTTCACGGACTGGAGAAATTGTTTGGCTAACTGGTAACGATTAAACTCCTTCAATACTTACTTCAGTTGCTACTGTAATTCCGGAGGTTGGTGAGTGCAATTGTCATAAAGGTATTTAGTACAGTGTTACTTGTACTCAAGACACAACAACTGAGGAACAACAGAGCATAAAAAAAAAGAGAAACACATAAATTAAAAAAAAGGGTAGATTAAAAACAAATAAAACTGCTACTCCAATGAATGAAGACAAGAGCCCAGAAGAAACCACAAATCAGTCATAAATAACCATAGATAAGAAAAGTATGCAAACAATAATAAACTTATTAATCACAGAAATGAAAACAACATTGGAGGAAAGGAATGGCAGTATTAGGGAAACAACAGTTGAGACCCCCAAGGAAAATACTGATTATCTTGAGGCAATTAGAGAACTGAAAGCTGAAATAGCTGTAATGAAGAAAGAAGCTGAGGCAAGGGAAAGCAGACTAACAGAAGCAGAAAACAGAATTAGTCAGACAGAGGATGAGTTAGAGAAAACTAAGAAAGAGGTGAAAGAGCTTAAGAGATTGAGAGACGCTGAAAACAACAACTACAGAGACATATAGGATGATCTCAAAAGAAGTAACATTCGTATAATTGGCCTGCCAGAGGAAGAAAGAGAGGAAGGGGAAGCAAACATTCTAGAGGAAATAATACAAGAAAACTTCCCAGACCTGAATAACAGAAAGGATATGAAGGTTCAAAAGGCCCAGAGAGTACCAAACAGAATCAACCCAGACCTGAAGACACCAAAACACATCATAGTCACAATGAGAAGAAGTAAGGATAAAGAAAGGATCCTAAAGGCTGCAAGAGAGAAACAAAAAGTCACATACAAGGGAAAACCCATAAGACTATCTGCAGATTTCTCCACTCAAACTCTAAAAGCCAGAAGGGAGTGGCAAGATATATATTGAGCCCTGAATGAAAAAGGGTTTCAACCAAGGATAATATATCCTGCTAGACTTTCATTCAAGCTAGATGGAGGGATCAAAATCTTCTTAGACCAACAACAGTTAAAGGAGGCAACCATCACCAAGCTGGCCCTGAAAGAGGTACTAAAAGACCTCTTATAAACAAGAACATCACTAAAATACTTGCAATATATCAGAGTAAACAAATTGTTTTTTAGAACAATGGCACTACAATACATTAAATCCATAATATCAATAAATGTCAATGGCTTAAACTTACCCATCAAAAGGCACAGGGTGAGGGGATGGATCAGAAAACATAACCCAACCATATGCTGCTTGCAAGAATCCCATCTGTTACAACAAGATAAACACAGACTTAAAGTGAAAGGATGGAAAACTATCATACAGGCTAATGGTCCACAAAAAAGGGCAGGAACAGCCATTGTCATCTCAGACACAATAGATTTTAAATTAAATAAAGTAATAAAAGATAGGCAAGGACATTACATAATGATTAGAGGATCAATCAGCCAAGAAGACTTAACAATTATTAACATCTATGCACCCAACGAGGGACCATCTAAATACATTAAGCATCTAATGAAAGAATTTCAAAAATACATCAATAGTAATACAATAATAGTGGGAGACTTCAATACCCCACTCTCACACTTAGACAGATCAACAAAGCAGAGAACCAATAAAGATACAAGAGAATTGAATGAAGAGATTGACAGACTAGACCTCTTGGACATTTTCAGACTCCTCCACACCCAAAAACTGGAATACACCTTCTTTTCAAACCCACATAACACATACTCAAGGATAGACCACATGTTAGGCCACAAAGACAGCATCAATAAATTCAAGAGCATTGAAATCATCCCAAGTATCTTCTCAGACCACAGTGGAGTAAAACTAACATTTAACAACAAATGGAAAATTATTAAAAGACAAAGAATTTGGAAACTAAACAACATGCTCCTTAAGAACCACTGGGTCAGAGACTCACTCAAACAGGAAATTCAAATGTTCCTGGAAACTAATGAAAATGAAGACACAACCTATCAAAATATTTGGGACACAGCGAAAGCAGTACTGAGAGGGAAACTTATAGCCATACAATCACATATTAAACACCAAGAAGAAGCCCAAATGAATGACCTTACTACACACCTCAAGGACTTAGAGGAAGAGGAACAAAGGAACCCTAAAGCAACCAGAAGGACAGAAATCACTAAAGTTAGATCGGAAATAATCAACATCGAAAATAAAAGAACCATACAAAAGATCAATGAAGCCAAATGTTGGTTCTTCGAAAGATTAAACAAAATTGACAAACCCTTAGACCGACTCACCAAACAAAAAAGAGAGAAGACTCAAATTAATATAATTGTAAACGATGCAGGAGATATCACAACTGACACCACAGAAATCCAGAGAATCCCGCGAAACTTCTATAAAGAACTATATGCCACCAAGCTAGAGAATCTGAAAGAAATGGAACAATTCCTAGAAACCTATGCACTTCCAAAACTGAACCAAGACGAACTACAAAATCTAAATGCACCAATCACAGACAAAGAAATTGAAACCGTTATTAAGAATCTCCCCAACAACAAAAGTCCTGGACCAGATGGCTTCACAAACGAATTCTACAAAACTTTCAGGAAACAGTTAATACCCATTCTTAAGCTATTCCATAAGATTGAAGAAACAGGAATACTCCCTTCCACCTTTTATGAAGCCAACATCACCCTGATAGCAAAAGCTGATAGGGACAGAACAAAAAAGGAAAACTACAGACCAATATCGCTGATGAACATAGATGCCAAAATATTAAACAAGATCTTGGCCAACCGGATACAGCAACACATCAAAAAGATTGCTCATCATGACCAAGTGGGATTCATCCCAGGAATGCAAGGCTGGTTCAACATCTGTAAGTCAATCAATGTCATTCATCACATCAATAAAAGCAAAGCCAAAAACCACATGATTATCTCAATAGATGCAGAGAAACCCTTTGACAAAATCCAACACCCATTCATGCTCAAAACTCTACAAAAAATGGGACTAGATGGGAAATTCCTCAAGATAGTGGAGTCTATATATAGCAAACCTACAGCCAACATCATACTCAATGGACAGAAGCTGAAAGCATTCCCCCTTAGATCGGGGACTAGACAGGGCTGTCCACTGTCACCGTTACTCTTCAACATAGTATTGGAGTTCTTGCCATAGCAATCAGGCAAGAGAAAGAAATCAAAGGGATACAGATTGGAAAGGAAGAAGTCAAGCTCTCACTATTTGCAGATGATATGATAGTATACATAGAAAGACCTAAAGAATTCAGTAGAAAATTATTGGAAGTTATTAGGCAATATAGCAAGGTATCAGGCTACAAAATCAATGTACAAAAATCAGTGGCATTTCTTTATGCAAACACTAAATCTGAAGAAGAAGACATCCAGAAATCACTCCCATTTACTGTTTCAGCAAAATCAATCAAATACCTAGGAATAAAGTTGACCAAAGAACTGAAAGACTTGTATACTGAAAACTATGAGTCGCTACTCAAGGAAATAGAAACTGATACCAAGAAATGGAAAGATATCCCATGCTCATGGATTGGAAGAATAAATATCATCAAAATGAATATTCTCCCCAGAGCCATATACAAATTTAATGCAATACCCATCAAAGTTCCACCAAGCTTCTTTAAGAGAATAGAACAAACACTACAATCATTTATCTGGAACCTGAAAAACCTAGAATTGCCAAAACCATCTTAAGGAAAAGAAACAGAAATGGAGGCATCACACTCCCAGACCTTAAACTATATTATAAAGCCATCATCATCAAAACAGCATGGTACTGGAACAAAAATAGTCATACAGACCAGTGGAACAGAACTGAAAGCCCAGAAGTAAATCCCAACACCTATGGGCATCTAATCTTTGATAAGGGGGCCCAAAGGATTAAATGGAAAAAGGAGGCTCTCTTCAATAAATGGCGCTGGGAAAACTGGGTTGAAACATGCAGAAGAATGAAATTGAACCACTTTATCTCACCAGAAACAAAAATCAACTCCAAATGGATCAAAGACCTAGATGTCAGACCAGAAACAATCAAATACTTAGAGGAAAACATTGGTAAAACACTTTCCCACATACACCTCAAGGACATCTTTGATGAATCAAACCCAATTGCAAGGAAGACTAAAGCAGAAACAAACCAATGGGACTACATAAAATTGAAAAGCTTCTGCACATCCAAAGAAACTATTAAACAAACAGAGAGACCCCTCACAGAATGGGAGAAGATCTTCACATGTCATACATCAGACAAGAAACTAATCACCAAAATATATAAAGAGCTCAGCAAACTTAGCCGCAAAAAAGCAAATGACCCCATCCAAAAATGGGCAGAGGAAATGAACAAAACATTCACCACAGAGGAGATCCAAAAGGCTAACAAACATATGAAAAACTGCTCTAGGTCACTGATCGTCAGAGAAATGCAAATTAAGACAACACTAAGATACCACCTCACTCCTGTAAGAATGGCATACATCAAAAAGGACAGCAGCAACAAATGCTGGAGAGGATGTGGGGACAGAGGAACCCTTTTACATTGCTGGTGGGAATGTAAATTGGTACAGCCTCTGTGGAGAGCTGTCTGGGAAACTTTCAGAAGACTAGACATGGACCTTCCATATGACCCAGTAATTCCTCTCCTGGGTTTATACCCCAAGGACTCCTTGACACCCAACCAAAAAGAGGTGTGTACTCCTATGTTCATAGCAGCACAATTCATAATAGCTAAAACCTGGAAGCAACCCAGGTGCCCAACAACAGATGAGTGGCTGAGAAAGCTGTGGTATATATACACAATGGAATACTATGCAGCTATCAAGAACAATGAACCCACCTTCTCTGACCCATCTTGGACAGAGCTAGAAGGAATTATGTTAAGTGAACTAAGTCAGAAAGATAAAGATGAGTATGGGATGATCCCACTCATCAACAGAATCTAACTAAGAAGATCTGAAAGGGAAACTAAAAGCAGAACCTGATCAAATTGTAAGTAGGGCACCAAAGTAAAAACCCAGTGGTGAGGGGTAGACATGTAGCTTCCTGGGCCAGTGGGGGGTGGGAGTGGGCGGGAGGGATGGGTCACAGCCCTTTGGTGGTGGGAATGGTGTTTATGTACATTCCTAGCAAAATGTAGACATATAAATCAGTAGTTAATCAATATGAGAGGGGGAAATCAATTGTATGTCTCAAAGTTTCTCAAAAGACAAACTGAATCTTTTTAATATATAGGCTGTGTATTTGATATGCGGACTCTCTCAAAAGCCTAGACCAAGTAGATTAGAAGCATCCAATAGCACAGCTATATACAAGATACTGGGTACTGTACAGCAAACCATAACAAAGGGACTTTTCAAAGTTAACCCAATTAACAAATAAAGTGATGATAATATTAACTATCGATTGTCTTTTTGAACCCTAAGACAGCAGGAACCTCACATCTTTACTATAGAGCCCCTACTTCCCCCAGTCCTGGAACCCTTGGATAGGGCCCACTTTCCTGTATGCATCTCCCAATCCGAACCAAATAATATTGCATCTGCCGATCACAACCTAACCAAAGCAACGATTGCCACCTCAATATGCTTCACCTCAGACTGTATCCAGAGACTTCACGTGTGGAATGACAACCCTTCAACTTCATTACTCGGGTGAGACCTTTCCTTTTATAGTACACTCTTAATTTCATCTCAGGTAGTTCACTTTCTAACAAAGTCCCATAACCTAGGTATACACCAGTTTCTGTGAGAGAGAGCCTTGCACACGTATCCATAAACTACTGCAAAATATATACCTGAAAGCAGAAGTACACTAGAGTTTGCAGTGAGTACCTCCCTAACACTTCCTCTCCACTATTCCAAGCTTGGGATCCATGATTGCTCAACAAATTGGCCTCATATGTTAACTCTCTTTTCAATCACCAGGTTCCAGATGCCACCAGGATGCTGGCTAGGCTTCCCTGGATTGAAGACCCCACCAATGTGTCCTGGAGCTCAGCTTCCCCAGAGACACACCTTACTAGGGAAAGAGAGAGGCAGACTGGGAGTATGGGCTGACCAGTCAATGCCCATGTTCAGCGGGGAAGCAATTACAGAAGCCAGACCTTCTACCTTCTGCAACCCTCAACGACCCTGGGTCCATGCTCCCAGAGGGCTAGAGAATGGGAAAGCTACCATGGGAGGGGGGGGATTATGGGGATTGGGTGGTGGGAATTGTGTGGAGTTGTACCCCTTCTACCTTATGTTTTTGTTCACTAATCCTTTCTTAAATAAAAAATTTAAAAAAAAAATAAAGAAATCTTACCTTTAAAAAAAAAAAAAGAAATAGTAATAGGTGTAAGTGTGACTTAGAAAGGAAGAGAAGGAAATAAAAAAAGATGGGAATATATATAGAAATAATAGTCAACCCATATCTGTGACCATGGGAAAACTACTGCAGTTTCCAATGGAGATAATGGAGACATAGAACTCTGGTGGAGGGGACAGTATGGAATTGTACTCCTGTTACCTTGAGATTTTGTAAGTCAATATTAAATCAATAATGACAATAACAATAATATAAAAACAAATAAACTGTACTAAAATTATAAATTAAATGATTTTAAAAAGTTAAAAAAAGATGACTGCATGAAAACAGGTGTTTGTAAGTGTGCTAGGGAAAAATTGTAAGTTTTAAGGCATAAATCTGGATACATCTGAGGAGCTAAAGCCTAAATACAATGCAAGAGGTTATTCACACAAGAAGTCACAAAACATTAATCTAGAAAAGACAACAAAAGGAAATAAAACACATATTCCTCTTCCATTGAATTCTCAGCATGGGGAGGGGAACTCCCTTTGAGATGGAGAGTATCTTTTGTCAAATCCTAGGCCTGGTACCCAGCAAACCTACAATTCTGCTGGTAGGATATGAGAGCAAGAGATAAGAGACTTTGAGATCCAACTACACTGAATGCTATAACCTAGTCTTAGGAGAGCTCATAAAATTATTTATAGCTCCTGAGAGCCAAGGTAACACCTATGAGTTCCCAGGTAAAACATTTTATAGTTTCCTAAGTACAACTTTTGGCTTTATTCAAGCAGGCTGAGAGGCAGGACCTGCAGGCAACACAGTATTAGTTGGAGGCCTTAACACATCACTCACAGCAAGAACCAGATCTTCAGGACAAAAAAATCAACAAGGAAAAAGAGGCATTAAATGAAGTCATAGATGAGATGATTTTAACAGCTATATTCAGAACCTTTAATCTCCTGAACCAACCCCCAAAAGAATATACATTATTTTCAAATGCACATGGAACATTCTCAAGGCTCAACCAACCATATGTTGTAACACAAAGACAGTCTTAATAAATATATGAATATTGAAATCATAAAAAGTATCTTTTCTGAACATGAAGAGGTGAGGTTAGAAATCAATCACAAAAAGTTAACAAAGGAATACACTGAAAATATGGAGACTGAATAATACACTGAATAATAACTAGGTCACAAAAGCAATCAAAAGAGAAATCAAAAAATAACTTGGAGAGGGTCCTGATAGTGGCAAACCTGGTTGAGAGCATACTTCACAGTGCACAAAGACCCAGTTTGAGCCCCTGGTACCTACCTGCATGGGGAAAGCTTTGCAAGTGGTGAAACAGTGCTGCAGGTATCTCTATTTCTCTCTCCCTCTCTATCTCCCCTATCTTCTTGGCTTCTGGATGTCTCTACTAATAAATAAAGATTAAAAATAAATAGAACAATGGAAATGCAGAGGGCAACTACCAGACTCTGTGGAATGCAGCAAAAGCTATCCTAAGAAGGAAAGATTTATTATTATTTTTTATTTATAAAATTAAACATTGACTAAACCATGAGGGAAAGATTTTTTATGTGATTTTTTTATTAGTGATTTAATGATTGACAAGCTTGTGGGATAAGAGGAGTACAATTCCATACAATTCAATTCCCATCACCAAAGTTCCATATCCTCTTCCCCCATTAAAAGTTTCCCTATTCTTTATCCCTCTGGAAATATGGGCCAAAGATCTTTATGAGGAACAGAAGGTGGAAGGCCCATCTTCTGTAATTGCTTCTCCACTCGACAGGTCGATCCATATCCCTAGTCTGTTTCTATCTTTCCCTAGTGGGGTCAGGCTCTGGGGAGGTAGTGTTCCAGGACTTATTGGTGAGGTTATCTGCCTAGGGAAGTCAGGTTAGTATCATGGTAGCATCTTCAATTTGGTGATGAAAAACATTAAGATGTGAAGCAAAACAAATTCATTAGTAATCAGGAACTTAAAGATAAGAGTACAACAGATGGAATTTGGGGTCTTCCTATTAGAAGAAGCTAGAAAATACATTTTAGATTTATTCCAAGGGGTCTATGACTTTCCTAATTTATGTCTGAACCTGACAATACAACTTGGCTAAGAGTATTGTTTTGGAAGATGATGTCAGAGTTGGGAATAAGACTGTCAGGGCAGAGGGAAGCTCTCAAATATGGGAAAAGTAGGTAAATACTGCTAACTGTAAACCCTATGGATCTGATATCATGCCCATGTCTATTCATAATTAGCACCGGAGCCTGTGTAACCTCTGCATGCCTTTCAGTCTGAGCGAGCATTCCATAGTAACAGGTAGGAACATTCTAGGCTGCACTCATTTCAAGACTTGTCTTCCTCAAATGGCTGTGTGTTGACCCAGCCTCCATTCAGAGAGTGGGGCAATTTCTACCACTGTGTTCTACATTGAGGGCAATATGCTGTAGAAGCCCACAGGGGTTTATGACGTTTTTCCTAATGGAGATGACCAGTGGTGGTGGAGAGAGTGATCTATCAGAGGTCTAGGTCCATATACAATTACAATTTTAGGATAACAGTGGTGCAATTCAACACAGTTCCCACCACCATAATCCCATGTCCCATCCCCTCCATTGGAAAATTCTTATTCTTTATCCCTCTGAGAATATGGACCAAAATTCTAAGAGGGAAATTTGTAGCAATACAGGCCCATATTAACAAACAGCAACAATATTAAGTAAGGTACCAGGCATTACAACAGAGCCAACTGGAAAAGGAGCAACAAAGAAACCCAAAAATCATCAGGAGAAAGGAAGTAGTCAAAATAAGAGCCAAAACTAATGAAATAGAATTCTGAAAGATGATTCAAAAGATTAATGAAACCAAGAGCTGGTTCTTTGAAGTTATAAATAAAATAGAGAAACCATTGACTAGACTGATAGAAAATGAGAGAGAGCTATGATAAAATAAATCAGGAAAAAGAGAGTTGAAATTACAACTGAAGATGGGGAAATACAAAGGATCATATGTGTATATTATGAACATCTCATTAGGAATAATTTGGGCAACCTAGAATAAATGGATGCATTCCTAGAATCATACCACCTGTTGAACCTAATTCAAGTGAAAATAGTTAGCTTACACAAGCCAATTACTAAATTGAATCAGTAATCAAAAATTTTCCCAATAATAAAATCCCAGAATCAGAAGGTTATACTAATGGATTCCATAAGACTTTCAAAGAATAACTAACACCTATTCAGCTCAAGGTTTTCCAGAAAAATTGTAGAAGGGCAAACATCACCTAACACATTCTTTAAGGCAAACATCACTTTGATCCCCAAAGCAGGAAAGGACTCTACCAGAAAATAAAACTACAGACATATTCCTGATGAATATTGATGCAAGATCCTGAACAAGATCTTGGAAAATAAAATCCAACAACATATCAAGAGAATAATTCAACTAGACCAAATGGAGTTCATCCCTAGGAAACAGAGATGGTTTAGCATCTGCAGATCTATCACTGTAATTCATTATATCAATAGAAATAAAGGTAAATCACAGTCATATCAATTGATGCAGAATAGGCATTAGACAAGATCCAACACCTGTTTATGATAAAGGCCTCAAGAAACTGGGAGTAGAAGGATCATTCATCAACATAATTTATGACAACCCTACAGCTAACATCATTCATAATGGGGAAAAGCTGAAAGCTTTCTCACGTAAGTTGGGAACCAGATAAAGATGTCCACTATTTTTATTCAAAAGTTCTCAAGATCCTTGCACTAACAATCAGACAAGAAAGAGATATCAAAGGCATACATACTGGAAAAGAATAAATCAAACTATCACTACTTGCTGATGACAAGATATTATACCGAGATAACCCCAAAGACCCCACCAAAAAAAATTACTGGAAATAATTAATATATTCAGTAGAGTAGCAGGGTACAAAATCAATACACATAAATCTGTAGCATTTTTGTATACAAACAAGCATTCAGAGGAAATGGAAATAAAAGATTCAACCTCATTAACAATTGAGTCCAAAAAGATAAAATATCTTGGGGTAAATCTCATGAAGGAGGTAAAAGATCTTTACAATGAAAACTATAAGACATTGCTAAAGGAAATAGAGAAAGACACATAGAAGTGGAAGAACATTCCTTGTTCCTGGATTAGAAGATAAACATTATTAAAATGGCCATTTTATTTTTTCAGTACCATCCCTATCAAAATTCCTATGGCATTTTTCAAGCAAAATTGAATAACTTGTCCAAAAACTTGTGTGGAACCATCAAAGGCCACAGATTGCCAAAGAACATCTGAGAAAAAAAGAACATGGAGGTAGCATGCTCCCCCAACTTCAGTTTATACTGCAAAGCAATAGTAACCAAAACAACATGGTATTGGGGTAAAAATGGACACTTGAAAATGTAGCAGAATTAAAAGCCCAGAAATGAACCCACACATATATATCCACTTAATAGATGACATAGGGGTCAAAACTATTCAATGGGGGTAAAGAAGTCCTCTTTAACAGACAGCTAGGAAAATTGGTCAGCCACATGTAGAAAAGTGAAACTAGACTACCACCTAGCATAATACACTAAGGTAAAATCTAAATGGATTAAAGATCTAGATATTTGGCCCAAATTAAAATTTATAGAAGAAAATGTCATAACTTTGCAAAGAAACTTTGTAAGACACTTGCATCTAAGATGTATTTGAAGACTCAACTCCCTGGGGACGGAAAATGAAAATAAGAGTAAACAAATGGGATTACATGAAACTAAAAAACTTCTACATATTGAAAACAAAATACACAAGGATAATCAAGCAGCCCACTAAATGGGAGAAGATATTTGCACATCACCCATTAGAAAAGCAACTGTTAATAGAGATCTATACAAAATCGCTACAGATCTACAAACGAAGCAAAAAGAACCCAATAAAAAGTATGCCAAAGAAGTAAACAGTTTTCTAAAGAAGTCATGGCCCACAGACATATGAACAAATGGTCCATTTCACTTATCATCAGAGATATGCATTTTTTCCCTCATTGATGAATCAATGTTTTATATTTGACAGTCAATACAATAGTTTGTACATGCATAACATTTCTCAGTTTTCCAATTAACAATACAAACCACACTAGGTCCTCTGTCATACTTCTCCAGGACCTTTACGACCCTCCCCCCAAAACCAGTCTTTTACTTTGGTGCAATTCACCAACTCCAGTTCAGGTTCTACTTGTATTTTCTCTTCTGATCTTGTTTTTCAACATCTGCCTGTGAGTGAGATCATCCAATATTCATCCTTCTGTTTCTGACTTATTTCACTTAACATGATTTCACCAGCTCCATCCAAGTACCTATGTTCATCAGAGATATTGGTCTGTAGTTTTCTGTTTTGGTTGTGTCCCTGTCTGCTTTTGGTATCAAAGTGATATTGGTTTCATAGAAGCTGGAAGGAAGTATTCCTGTGTATTCAGTCTTCTGGAAGACTTTTAAAAGTAGAGGTATTAATTCTTCTTTGAAGATTTTGTAGAATTCATTTGTAAAACCATCTGGTCCAGGAATTTTATTTTTGGGAAGATTTTTGATAACTGTTTCAATTTCATTAGCTGTTATGGGCCTGTTCATGTTATCTAGTTCCTCTTTATTTAATTTTGGAAGTTCATAGGTATCTAGGAAATCACCCATTTTTTTCCAGGTTCTCTAGCTTGGTGGCATATAGTTGTTCAAAGAAGCCTCACAAAATATGTTGAATTTCTCTGGGTCCATTGTGATATCTACTCTTTCACTGACAATCTGATTTATTTGGGTCTTCTTCCTTCTTTTTGTTTTGTGAGTCTGGATAAAGGTTTATCAACTTTGTTCACTCCTTCAGAGGACCAATATTTACTTTTGTTGATCTTTTTGTATGGTTTTTTTTCAATGTTATTTATTTCTGTCCTAACTCTAGTTATTTATGTCCTTCTGGTTGCTTTAGGGTTCCTTTGTTCTTCTTCTTCTAGGTCTTTAAGGTATGCTATCAGGTTGTTTATTTGTGCTTTTTCTTGTTTTCTAATGTGTGCTTGTACGGCTATGAACTTCTCTCTCAGGTCTGCTTTAGTTGTGTCCCAAATATTTTGATAGCTCCTATCTTCATTTTCATTGAACTCTCAAAATATTTTGGTTTCTTTCTTTATTTCCTCTTTGACTCAATAGTTGTTAAGTAGCATGCTGTTGAGTTTCAATATTTGGGGACCTTTACAATTTTTTTGTTTATTGTTAAGTGTTATTTTAATTCCACTGTGGTCTGAGATAATGCTTCGGGTGATTTTGATGTTCTTGGATTTGCTAGCACTGTCTTTGTTGTCTAACATATGGTCTATCTTTGAGAGTGACCCATGTGGATTTGAATATAATATATATTCAAGTTTCTTGGAGTGAATGACTCTGAAAATGTCCAATAGTTCTAGTTTATCTATCTCCTCTTTTAGCTCCTTCATTTCTTTATTGATTTTCTGCCTGGATGATATGGCAAGTTGAGAGAGTGGAGTGTTGAAATCCCCTACCATGACTGTGTTGCTGTTAATATATTGCTGTAGCTCTTTCAGTAGATGTTTGATGTATTTAGATGGCTTCTCATTGGGTGCATAGATGTTAATAATTGTTAAGTCCTCTTAATTGACTGATCCTCTGAGCATTATGTAATGTCCATCCCTGTCTTTTTCAATTTTATTTATTTTAAAGTCTATTGTGTCAGATATGAGAATAGCTGTTTCTGCCCTTTTTTGTGGGCCATTGGCTTGCATGATAGTATGATGTGTCTTGGTGTCTAAGTTTGAGTTAATTCTGTTTGGGACCCTCTGGGCTTCTTGAACCTTTATGTCTTTGATGTTGTCCAAACTAAAGAAGTTCTCAGCTGTTATGTCCTGAAGAATACTTTCTTGCTCTCCCTCTCTTTCTTCCTCTGGTAAGCCAAAAATGTATATATATTTTGTTTAAAGTCATCCCATGTGTCTCTGTTGTTGTTTTCAGTATCTCTTAATCTCTTTTTGAGATCTATTACTTGTTTCTTAGTTGTCTCTAATTTGTCCTTGATCTTGCTAATTCTGTTTGTTTTCAGCTTCATTTATTCTATTCTCTTTCTCCTCTCTTGTTTTCTGTAGGTCAGCTATTTTGTTACCCTTTTCTGAGTCTTAGAGTAGTCCTCTCTTCCCTTCAGCTGTCTTTTTGTTGGTAAAACAGACAGGAGGTTGTGCCTCAACAAGTAAACTGCCATAGTGTCACCAGCTTCTTGAGAGGTAGAAATGGGCTTTAGCTTCAGGAATCTCTCCTTAGGTCCTCTCAGTCCAGGAGCCACATCTTTAAATTCACCCATGATTTAGTGGGTCCCCAAAGTCATTCTAGTCCTGTTTTGTTGCAGTACCAGGTGATAACCTTTGATATTCCTATGAGATGTGAGACCATTTCACATCTGAGAGAATGACTTATATCAGCAAACCAGGAAATGACAGGTGTTGGAGAGGATGTGGAGAAAAGGAAACTATGCTTCACTGATAGTAGGAATGCAAACTGGTATAGCCCCTTTGGAAGACTGTATGCAGAGCCCTTAAACAAATTAAAATGAAAGTACTTTATGATCCAACAATAGCACTCTTGGTTATTTATCCAACAGACACTTAAGCACTAATTTGAAGGGACTAATGCACCCCTATGTTCATAGCTGCATTATTCCGAATAGCCAAAAAATGGTAGCAGCCTAAATGCCCATCAACACAGACTGGCTAAAGAAGTTATGGGATACAAATTCCATGGGATACTACTCTACAATCACAAAAGATCATCTTGTGTCCTTTGGGACCAAATAAATGGAACTGGAGGTGATTATATTTATTAAAATAAGTAGAGATGAAAGACAACTACCAGATAATTTCACTCATATGTGGAATATGGAGATCTGATTTACACAAACTTTCTAAAAAAAAATCCAATCAAAATAGAAGCTGCAAGTCTTGTGACAACTACGGTGATTATCTTTGGGAGTTGGAATAATGGGGATATACAACTTTGGTGGTGGGTGTGGTATAGAACTATACATTGTAATCTTATAATAATCTTGTAACATACTAATAATAACAAACAAAATTATTAAGAAAAAGAAAAAAGTTAGGGGCTGGGTGGTGGCGCATCTGGTTGAGTGGTCAGGTTACAAAGCTTAAGGACCCAAGTTCAAGCCCCCGGTCCCTACCTGCAGGAGGAAAGCTTTGCTGGTGGTGAAGCAGGTCTTCAGGTATCTTTTTTGTCTCTTTTTCTATCTCCTCTTTACCTCTTGATTTCTGGTGGGGGAGGTGCAAGAACATCACTTTGGCATATACAACACTGGAAGTCAAACTCAGAATCTAATGTTATCAGACAAGTGCTTAAGCCACTGAGCCATCTCTTGGGTCAATGTAAATACATTTGCTTCATGTAGTATCAATTAAGCAGCTCAGTGTGGGACTAATTATGTTAATGAAAATAAATGCCTATATTTAGTCAGACTTCTTTTAATTACCAGAGAATATATATTCCAGAGTGAAGTTGCTAACTACCAACATATGCAGGGAGAATTGTCCCAAGTTTTCAAGAAGTTCAAACATTTGATATGCATCTTATCAACATTAACATTCATGCCATATTCCTCTCATTTCTCTCCTGTAGAAAATAAGGTGACCATTTTTACATGTATAGAAAGGTAGGTGTCCAGATTGAATGCTATAAGGTTTCTGTGACTACCTCATAAATTATATTGGGTTGGTTCTCCTGGTCTTGATAAAAAGAAACTTTCTTAACTTGGGAAATACACGTGGAAATAAGTTTTGTAACCAGTTTACCTACACCTAATCAATTACATGTGTTCTAGATTAGTTAGGATAGCTCTTCCTTAAGGAAGAGCCATAAGTAAGAAAAATTATGAATACAATATAATAATATATAATATGATGTAACTATGCATGATTGTTATATATATGATATAATATTACATATAATATAATGTGAATAATAAGTCAATTGAATAATGATTAAATGGTGTATATAATATGAAATAAGATATATAAATAATGATATAATAATATAAATTAATTTATAATTATATAGATAAGTAAATAATACCTTGCTTTCAGGGTATAAGTTATTTGTAAAATATAAGGGGGGTTAGAAATAAAATATATGAATGTGACTGACTATAAATTTTAAGATGTTACTAGAGTCATCTTTTTTAAACAGAAAACAAAAGTTTCATTTTGCTTTCTGAGATAGATCAGGTTTGTCTATTAATACAGTCTTTGAAGTGGAACTGAAGAAAGAAGGGAGGGACAGCTAATGGCTATCCTTTTGACTGGGGTTGCTTGTTCATTTTGTCTCAGATCAATCCTGACCTAGACTCTTTATATACTGATGTGTTGTTCACTATGTTGGCATGCCATTAAATAATTGAACTTGGGCAACTCTTTATTGCTAATGATTCTTTCCCTCAAAGAGGAGACCCATTATTTTCTCATCACTCCCAGGGCTGCTTGTCAAAAAACATCTCATTTAACCAATTTTCAACTATCAGCCAGAACTGATTTGCTAAAATGATGAAGCTGATGCTATGTTGGGGTTGATGACTTATAGTTCATAAGAGATAGAACTTGTTTGCTGATGAGGAAATGGAAATCCACTCTTTGAGCTGTCACTTGTGCCTAATTAATATAATACTATTTAATGAATTGCAACTTTCAAACAAGATGCCGAATGAAAACATAGTGAAATGCAAAAATAATTGAAATTAGTAATTGTAGAGCCACTTTACTTTTATTTTTTCTTTTACATTTTGTATAACTATAAATGTTTTTTTTTTTTGGTAGCTGAACTATTACCACACTTACTTTCTGCCTAGCTTCTTTTATGCCTATCATTATTTAATTCTATTTCCATTAAGAAGAAAAAACTTATAATAAAACTTACAATAAATTAGACAAGAAAGTATGTGTTTGTTTTTTTCTTGTACATTCTCATTGCTTTACATGAAGAAGAAGAGTCCCCAACTTAGAATTTTAAAATATAAACTTCAAGTTCTTGAAGCCACAAGTTCTCTACTTAGCTCAGGGCACAGCATACAGGAAGAGTTCAAATGTGTTGATCTGATGCCCATCCTGCATTAAAATCCCTTCCCCTCCACTGCTTATATAAATGTCTGTTGGGGAAAAAAGTAAATGAATACATGGCTTAGTTTTGTGGGTCAGAGTTATAACATTTGGTGATCAGTAACATTCATAATACTACTACAATTACTATCAAGATATTATTCCTTATCACCTCACAGAGAGGACAGGAAGTGATCAGTATCTGTGTGATATGTAGGATTTTGAGGCAAATGGTGACATAGTTTTAGACTTTTCTTATGCTGGATTATTCCTCACTCTTCATTTTAAAGAATTTGATAGGAATATTTCTAGGGGAAAAGCAAAAGAACTCTTTTTATCTCATCATGCATATATATTTGAGATATTGGTAGATCAGCAACAATTAGTAGATATACTATGATAATGTAGATTATTACTGACTGGCAATCAGTTGGTGATGACCTGTTGACATAGAGAAAAATACTGAGAATTTGGACTTACTTTTAGGCAGTTTTGGGGTTTGATCCAACTTTTTCTTTTATAGCTATGCTTAATGTTTCTTTTTTTCCCTATAGAATCTTCATTTAGAAATAGATCCAGTATAAAATCTATGACACAGAATTTCATATGACAGAGAAGGGCAAAGATTGGCCAAGTTATACCTTAGAGCTTTTATTTCTCAAGATAAGATTATTAAACCTCCTGAATTAGATAAGAGTCCATAAGCCTTGGGAATGGCAACTCTAATAAGATGTCTGCATGGCTGTGGTGAATTCAAATTTTGAGAGCTGTCTTTTCAAGAAATAAATAGTTAGAAAGCAACCATGACCTAGGAGAGATGGTCAATATTTATGGTCAATATTTAAGGGCAATATTTAAAAGTTGTAGGCATTAGCTTCTCCTCAATTATTTTAAATGCTGTCCACTGCCTTTTAGCAAGTCCAAGCTGCTGTTTTGGAAAATTCAGCAAGTGCAATCATTGTCTGAGGAGTAGCTATATGATAAGCCCTAGACATTGAGACTTTGTGTGTCTTCCAAGTTATATATTGAGTTCTAATCCTCAATGTGATGATATTTGGAGGTAGAACTTTTGAGAAATAATTAGGTCATGAGAGTAAAACTTAAGTGATAAGACCAGTACTTTTGAAATAAGAGATATGAAAGAGAACCTCTGTCACCATCATGTCAGAACACAGCAAGAAGATAAATAATTTGTAAATCAAGAACAGAGTTTTCCAAAGAACCCAACCAAGCTGGAATCCTGATGTTAGTCTCCAGAGCTTTGAGAAATATTCTGTTGATATTCAGTTCCTCTCAAGCTATGGCATTTTTACATAGCAGTTTCAGCCAACAAAGTGTGTGAATAAAAAGATTAAGCTAATGCAAAAGGAAAATAATAGTATACAGGAATGTCTATCACTATTGATATCTATCTACATTTATCTTTTTCTCACTAGTCTTAGGCCTAGAATTCTTTTGACTGGCTTTAAAAAAAAATCTATGAGAAGGTGCCAGTGAGACAGTTTACATGGGAAGGTTCCTGTTTTGGCATGTTAGTGACTTGGGTTCAAGCAGACCTCACACAACTCTGGAGAAAGCTTAAAGCTGTGGTGTCTTTCCCGACTTGGTCATGGGCATCATTCTAGATTCCTAAAATCTATCAGAGCTATGAAACAATAAAATTCTGTTTAGTTTGTGCTGTTTTGCTACTTCAAAACAAATGCCACTCATTATAGTAATGTGTTTCTACATTAGGCAGGTTTTTTTTTTTCTTTCTTTCTTTCCTTTTTCTTCTTTTTGTTTATTCTTGTTGGTGTTATCACTGGGGAATGGTGCCTGCATGATGATTCCACCGCCCCCTGTGGACATTTTTTTTTTTTCATTTTCTCATTTTTATAGAGGAAGGGCAAAAGAGAGGAGGGGAGAAATGAGAAACACTTGCAGCACTACTCAACTGCTCATGAGTCTCCCCCTGCAGCTGGGGTTCAGGACCTTGATCCTGGTTCTCACACATGGTGATATATACATTCTACTAGATGTGCTATCATGATTTGTTGCTTGGCTGGATTCAGGGATAAAGAAGACAGTCAATCATGTACAGTACAACTTCAAAATATGACCAAAAAAGACCAGAACTGTTTGCTGTACATTAGGAAAACATTTCTCCTGGAGTTTATTTGTATAAAGAAGGGGTTAGGGAGTAGGGCTGCAGCGCAGGGGGTTAAGCGCAGGTGGCGCAAAGCACAAGGACCGGCATAAGGATCCCGGTTCGAACCCCGGCTCCCCACCTGCAGGGGAGTCTCTTCACAGGCGGTGAAGCAGGTTTGCAGGTGTCTGTCTATCTTTCTCTCCTCCTCTCTGTCTTCCCCTCCTCTCTCCATTTCTCTCTGTCCTATCCAACAATGACAACAACAATAATAACTACAACAATAAAACAAAAAGGGCAACAAAAGGGAATAAATAAATAAAATAAATATTAAAAAATTTTAAAAAAAGAAGGGGTTAATTGGAAAATATAAAATTTCTTCCACGTTTCTCACTTTTTCTCCCCTTTCATAATATCTAGTGCTAAACTAGTGACACAAGAAATATTTGTAATATTTCTCTAAGGTAAACTTATTTTAAAAAATATTTTATTTATTTTTTTATAGAGACAGAAAGAAATTGAGAGGGAATGAGGAGATGAAGGGGAAGACAGAAGAACATCATGAACATGATGTGATTGATTTATTTTTATTTATTTATTTATTTATTTTTATTTAAGAAAGGAGACATTAACAAAACCATAGAATAAGAGGGGTACAATTCTGCACAATTCCCATAACCCGATCTCCATATCCCATCCCCTCCACTGATAGCCTTCCCATTCTCTATCTCTCTCTGGGAGTATAGATCCAGGGTTGTTGTGGGTTGCAGAGGGTGGAAGGTCTGGCTTCTGTAATTGCTTCCCCGCTGAACATGGGCATTGACTGGTCAATCCATACTCCCAGTCTGCCTCTCTCTTTCTCTAGTAGGGTGGGGCTCTGAGGAAGTGGAGCTCCAGTACACATTAATGGGGTAGTCTGTCCAGGGAAGTCTGGTCAGCATCTTGCTGGCATCCAGAACCTGGTGGCTGAAAAGAGACAAAGCCAAACAAATTGTTGAAGAATCATGGACCCAAAGGTTGGAATAGTGGAGATGAGGTGTTGCGGGGTATTCCCTGCATGCTCTTATGTACTTCTGCTTTCAGGTATATATTTTCTCCTAGTTTATGGGCACTTGTGAACCTATGCTCTATCTCAGGGAACCTGGACTATATCTAGGTTTGGGGACTTTATTGGGGAGTGGAACACCTGAAATGGAATTAGAGAATACTATGAAAGGAAAGGTCTCACCTGAGTGATGAAGCTGAAGGGTTGTCATTCCACACCTGAAGTCTCTGGTCACAGTCTGAAGTGCAGCGTGCTGGGGTGGCACTCGTTGCGTTGATTAGGTTGTGATCCACGGATGCAATGTTACTTGATTTGAATTGAGAGCAGCTTGTAGGAAAGTGGGCCCCACCCTAAGGTTCCAGGACTGGGGGAAATATAGACTCTATAGTGGAAATGTGAGGTTCCTGTTGTCTTAGGGTTCAAGAAGACAATGGATAGTTATTGTTATCGTCACATTATTTGGTGACAGGGTTGACTTTGGAAAGTCCCTTTGTTAGGGTTTGGGGTATAATACCCGGCATCTTGTATATAGCTGTGCTACCGGCTGCTTCTGTTCTCCCTGGTTTAGGCTTTTGGGAGAGACAACATATCAAAGACAGCCTATGTATTAAAAAGACTCAGTCAGATTGATTTATTTTTAAATTTTGCTTTCCCCCCCTTTTGTTGCCCTTGTTGTTTTATTGTTGTAGTTATTATTGTTGTTGTTGTTACTGATGTTGTCGTTACATAGGACAGAGAGAAATGGAGAGGAGGGGAAGACAGAGAGGGGGAGAGAAAGAGAGACACCTGCAGACCTGCTTCACTGCCTGTAAAGCGACACCCCTGTAGGTGAGGAGCCCCAGGCTTGAACCGGGATCCCTATGCCTGTCCTTGGGCTTCGTGCCACATATGCCTAACCCACTGTGCTACCGCCCAACCCACCCGATGTGACTGAATTTTTTTTTTACTTTTATTATTCTGCTGTACTGCTTTACCGCTCATGATGCTTCCCCCCACCCCCACCCCAGGTAGGGACAGGGACTTGAAGCTGGGACCATGTGCACTATAATGAGTATGCTCAACCAGGTGGACCAGTGCCAGGCCACTCCTTAAAGCAAACTTATTAAGACCCTAATTTATTGAAACATTTATTGAAAGTGTTATAAGACAGATGCTGAAGCAGATGACTCCCCTTTGGAATTAGACCTTATTAAAACAGTACATCATAAACAGACTAAGGAGATGAGAGGAATTAGGAGATAATCCAGGTAATTTGAATTCAGTAAGAAAATTAAAAATCGAGAGAAGATTTTTATTTGTTTTTCTTGTTGTCACTGGAGCTTTTCCACTCTGGGTCAACATTTTCTGACAGAAAGAAAGGGGAGAGGGAGAGGGATGAGGGAGAGGGAGAAGGGTGAGGGAGAGGAATGAGGGAGTGGGAGTGGGAGAGGGATGAGGGAGAGGACTGAGGGAGAGGGAGAGGGATGAGAGAGAGAGGGATGAGGGAGAGGGGTGAGGGACAGGGATGAGAGAAAGGGATGAGGGATGATAGAAAGGGATGAGGGAGAGGGAGAGGGATTAGGTAAAGGGGTGAGGGAGAGGGATGAGGGAGAGGGATGAAGGAGAGGGATGAGGTAGAGGAATGAGGGAGAGGGATGAGGGAGAGGAATGAGGGAGAGGGAGAGGGAGGGAGAAGGATGAGGGATGAGGGAGAGGGAGGGGGAGGGAGAAGGATGAGGGATGAGGGAGAGGGAGGGGAAGGGAGAAGGATGAGGGATGAGGGAGAGGGAGGGGGAGGGAGAGGGATGAGGGATGAGGGAGAGGGGTGAGGGAGAGGGGTAAGGGAGAGGGATGAGGGAGAGGGGTAAGGGAGAGGGATGAGGGAGAGGGATAAGGGAGAGGGAGAGGGATGAGAGAGAGGGATGAGGGAGAGGGATGAGGGAGAGGGATGAGGGAGAGGGATGAGGGAGAGGGATGAGGGAGAGGGTGGGAGGGGAGGGGAGAGTAATGAGGTAGAGAGATGAGGGACAGGGATGAGGGAGAGTGATGAAGGAGAGAGATGAGGGAGAGAGATGAGGGAGAGGGATTAGGGAGAGGGAGGGAGGGGGAGGGAGAGGTATGAGGGAGAGGTATGAGGAAGAGGTATGAGGGAGAGGGGTAAGGGAGAAGGATGAGGGAGAGTGAGAGGGAGGGAGGGGGAGGAAGAGGGAGAGGGATGAGGGAGAGGGGTAAGGGGGAGGTATGAGGGAGAGGGAGGGAGGGGGAGGGAGAGGGATGAGGGAGAGGGGTAAGGGAGAAGGATGAGGGAGAGTAAGAGGGAGGGAGGGGGAGGAAGAGGGAGAGGGATGAGGGAGAGGGAGGGAGGGGAGAGGAGAGTAATGAGGTAGAGAGATGAGGGACGGGGATGAGGGAGAGTGATGAAGGAGAGAGATGAGGGAGAGAGATGAGGGAGAGGGATTAGGGAGAGGGAGGAGGGGAGGGAGAGGTATGAGGGAGAGGTATGAGGGAGAGGTATGAGGGAGAGGTATGAGGGAGAGGGGTAAGGGAGAGGGATGAGGGAGAGTGAGAGGGAGGGAGGGGGAGGAAGAGGGAGAGGGATGAGGGAGAAGGGTAAGGGAGAGGGATGAGGGAGAGGAAGGGAGGGGAGGGAGAGGGAGAGGGATGAGGGAGAGGGGTAAGGGAGAGGGAGGGAGGGGGAGGGAGAGGGATGAGGGAGAGGGATGAGGGAGAGGGATGAGGGAGAGGGATGAGGGAGAGGGGTAAGGGAGAAGGATGAGGGAGAGTGAGAGGGAGGGAGGGGGAGGAAGAGGGAGAGGGATGAGAGAGAGGGGTAAGGGAGAGGGATGAGGGAGAGTGAGAGGGAGGGAGGGGGAGGAAGAGGGAGAGGGATGAGGGAGAGGGGTAAGGGAGAGGGATGAGGGAGAGTGAGAGTGTGGGAGGGGGAGGAAGAGGGTGGGAGATGGAGGGGGGAGGGGGAGGGAGAAGGAGAGAAAGTAACCATATTAACAAAGCTTCCTCCATTGTGGCAGGGGATGAACTTGAACCTAGGTCACATGCATGGCAAGCAGACACCCTCCCAGGTGTTCTATTTTGCCTGCCTGGAGAATAGCTTTTCTTACTTGTTATAGTTAGTAAAAGCTCATGACTTATACAAATATTGAACTTCAATTCTTGCGTAAAATATGTCATGAAAATCGGTAGATTTTTGGGCTAATCTCCAAAATGCAGTACAGTATAAACAGTTATAAACCACTCATTTAATGAGAACTATTAACATTAACAAAACAGTCATTTCCCTCCACATTGCCAGCAGACCTCCTGATGAATGTTTTATGTTAATGTGCAAATGTTCTTTTTGATCTGCCTGATTTCAGTGGAGCAGCTTGAAAATATTTTATCCCACATTTCAAATATTTTGTTCCAAGGATACTGAATAATAAAATGTGTTTCCCAGTATTTCTAATAATAAATTCATGGATTCATGAGGCAACTAATTTTATAAGCTTTGCATAATTTAGGTTTTTCTGATGTGATGAAAGGTTTTCTGAAAAAGAGGAAGACTGTAGAGTAAATGAAATCTAGTCTTTTGCTTTTTATTTTTCTATGTGTGATATTAAACTGAATATGTCACCTAGGCTCTTAAAATTGAAAAATTGGATGTTTTACTAAGAGACCTTTATACTTTAGATTTTCATGCCATTTATTTATTTTTTTTTCCTGTCAGTAATAGAAGGACAAATAGGTAATAACTTATGGAGAAGTGTTATAGCTTTTTCCATTCAGCTGTGGAAGAACATTTTAAAGTGTCCAGTGTTATGACATTGTATGGTAGAAAGCTAAAGAAGAAAAATTATGGGGTGCATCTCTTGTGGATTTTAGATGAAGGAGGGTAAAACCTGTCATTAACTTCTACACATTACTGGGTTAAGTGCTAGTCAGAATTGTGATTTTACCTAGAGTTTGGTTAGAGCAGAAAAAAGGCAATAGGATACAGAGTTGGGAATAGGATATTGATAGCTGTTAAGAGTGAGGGAAATGAGAAGATCAGCTCGATACATTCATTCATTTACCCATCCATCCCTTAGTCAGTAATTATTTTAGAGTGGAGTCATAGTATAATAGTCGCCTATGGGCTGGAGTTTTTTTTTTAATATGGATGATACTGCAATGAAATATCCAACAAACCTTGTTGGAGGACAACTGTGATTTCCGGGAAAAAGTCAGTATCTGAAGGTGGGTGGATGGATGTACATGACCATTGAGAGGAAGAGAGTAGAGGGAAAGACACTTAACAGCTGAGACACCATGCTTGGCAGCTGCCAGTACTAAATTGGCAAAGAGCACATTTTTCTTGGGAAAGAGGACAAATGCTGGCCTTTAAGATCCAGCCCCAGATAACTCTCCAAGGGAACAAAGTCACTAAAAAGCCAACAAGAATATTCCTTTGTGACGGAGGCAAATCAGCCAACAACAGAGCAGCTGAACCATAAAAGAACAGATGACCTGCCGTCAGGGGTGAGCAGCTCCAGCAAAATTTTCTGCCAAAAGTTTATTAAAATGTGGCTGGTGTAGTACAGTTATTACAAAATTCCATCTATTGGTAACATATTTCACAAAGTGAAAGGTAAACAAAATGGACTGATCAAATCAGGACTAATGGAGATCAACAGGTTGGGTAATGATAAGTTCTCATCACATGCGTTTAAGCACCAGTTTATCTATGCCACTGTTTATTATGTTAGGATTCTTTTGTTTTGCATTTAACTCAAAGGTATCTTCGGAAGTCGGGTTCCTAATTTTTGTTTTGTTTTGTTTCTCAGGTCACGTCAAATATAAGGATAAATTAAGTGTTGATATAATTGACACCACGGGACAGACTACACCATTCTTAAACAATAATTCACAAATAACAAAATAATAGTGAAAATAAATAAGAAAATGATTTATAAATAATTTGCTCACTGTAGCTGGAGCTTCAGCACTCTTTTTCAGATAGAAAGGCAGAAACAGTAATAGAGAAATGGAGTGCTGTCTAGAATTTGAGTCATGTCCAAGACAAAACAAGACAGATACAAATAAGATATCATGCTGGTCCAAGACAGATCAAATTATTAGTCTCAAGTTTCTCCTCTTCTATAGCATGTTTTTGCTTCACCAACTTGAACCCATAGAAAGTGGAGAGTTTTTCTCCACTCTTGATCTTAGACCCAATCACATGGTTCACTGGATCAAAGGAACGTTTGTACTGATTCACCACCTGTGAAGCGACTCCCCTGCAGGTGGGGAGCTGGGGGCTCAAACCAGGATCCTTAAGTCAGTCCTTCGCTTTGCGCCACTGCTGCACTACCGCCCAACTTCCCTGGATTTTTTTTTTTTCACCAGAACACTGATCAGCTCTGATTTATGGTGGTGCGGGGGGATTGAACCTGGGACTGAAGTTTGTTTGCATAACTATGCTGGCTACCCTTGCCCCCCTTATTTAGATTAAAAAAAAATTTTTTTAAATATTTTATTTTATTTATTTATTCCCTTTTGTTGCCCTTGTTGTTTTATTGTTGTAGTTATTATTGTTGTTGTCGTCGTTGGTGGATAGGACAGAGAGAATTGGAGAGAGGAGGGGAAGACAGAAAGGAGGAGAGAAAGATAGACACCTGCAGACCTGCTTCACCGCCTGTGAAGCGACTCCCCTGCAGGTGGGGAGCCGGGGTTCAAACCGGGATCCTTATGCCAGTCCTTGTGCTTTGCACCACCTGCGCTTAACCCGCTGCGCTATAGCCCGACTCCCCCCTTATTTAGATTTTCTAAAATATTTCTTTATTATTAATTCTTGGGTAGAGACAGAGAGAAATTAAGAGGGCCGGGGAGGGATAGAGAGGGATAGAGACAGAGTGACACCTGTAGCCTTGTTTTGCCACTTGTGATGTTTTCTCCCTGCAGGTGGAGACCAGGGGCTTGAACTGTGATCCTTGTGCACTGCAATATAAGTGCTTAACCAGGTGTGACATCACCTGGCCCCTCATTTATTTTATTTTATTTTATTTGTCAAAGAAGAACAGCAAAGGGTAAAAATTCTTTTTACGAGTATCATTTCATGTTATTACTAAAAAACAGGATAACACAGTTTTGAATAAAGGGCCCTCATTCCTTTAAATACTGAACCCTATGGGAGGTACATTATAAAATTCCCATTCCTTTTTCTTTTTATGAGAACTGTGAAAATTTCATCACTGGTTTATGACAATTTGGGGAATAACTAGAAACCATCTCCATATAAGTGAAGAGTATAGGCTTAGGGTTCCCAGAAATTTTCCCTGATCTTCCTAGCTATGTATGCCAAAATTCCTACCTTTCTTTCCTTGTGTCTCAGGTTACCATTTGGGCATGATTTATATGTCATAAAATCTTTCCTTAACTCTTTTAAGGGTCAACAACATTCTTTGACTGTAAAGTATAGTGTTTATTTGGTGTGCTGAAAACTCTGGTTAGATAGATCCTGTAAGAATGTTTCTAAATAGAGACAGTTGTTCCCTTTACTTCTTACTGTTGCTTTGGCTGCTGATTTCCATAGTGTCTCTGATCTTAAGTACTCTTAAATTCTTTAGGAAAGCTGCCTTGCTGAGGCTGTGTTAGGTTTGATTTATTTTCCCCACAATGGTTTCTTTCTTATTTTTAACGCCATTGTTCAAAGAGAAAACTATTCAAAGCGAAAACAGGGATCATTGGCTTTTCCTTTAGTAATAAAGCATGGCAGTCTGGGCACACAGGAACTCACAGTCTGTGGTCAGGTTAAACAAAAGAAACTCAAAGAGAAGGCCTTCCCAAGGTAGACAGAAAGCTGAGTTCTCTAGAGGAGAGCTAAACCCAGGCTTACGGACTTCACCAGTTCCACAGCACACAGTCATTTTTCATTCAGCCAGGCACTTGGGGGAAATCCTTGTCTTCTTGGCAATGCAGGCAGTGGTGAGGTATAGCTGTGCTTGGTTCTGTATTGCAAGGTCCTTGCAATCTTTTGGTAGTTGCTTGTAGGGAAAAAAAAAAAAAAGCAAAAACAAGACAAATAAAATGCCTGATATATTCATTTATCAATGTATGCATATAAAATGGTGTAAACTTACTAAGTTTCCTGGTCTTGGTATTATACTTGGGTTATATTAGGACTAATCTGTCTAAAGAATTTCCATTACATTATACTAGGTTTTCCAGATTTCATGACCAAAAATACAGGATGTGGACTGTATTGAACTTTCAGATAAACAGCAAATAGTATTGGGTCAAAGTTTAAAAAAAAAAAAAAAGAAAAGAAAACATTCACTATGTGAAATGAAAATTTAACAGTATAACCTTTACTTGGAAATCCTAATTAAATAAGAATTATTAAGCCATTTTTGGAACTTTTTATATATTTATTGTTATTTAAAAATAAAATGTTTCACAAAAATCATATCCTAGGCTAGAGTAAATAGTTATGTAAAAGACTTTCACACCTGAGGCTGCAAGGTCCCAGGCTCAGACCTGGCACCAGCATAAAAACTAATAGCCATCATAATAAAATAAAATAAAATAAAATAAAATAGCAACAATAATAATAAAAGCAAAAAAGCAAACCAAATCTCTATCATACACATAAAGACATAAGAATACAGGCATCCAAGATAACAGGAATGCAATGGACTCATATTCATAGTCTTGGTGGTTTGGGAATTGTTGATGGAAATACAGCTTGTTAAGAGGCTAGGTATATTTCTTTCAACTATGAACTCAACATTTTAAACAACTAGCAAAGATAAATTGTGCATGACAAGCTTCTCTTCCTAGTTGTTAAAGTTTTGAATGTAGTTCTTTGCTAGCAGTTGAGCAGCAACTAGTGTTTTCTCTCTGAGGTGTTGGGAAGAGAGTTCTCTTTATTACCCTGCATTCCCAATTACAACTTTCCATGACTAGCAAAGTGATTTTCCATAAACTCGATGACTAAAGATCATGCTAACAGAGACAGGCAGTGGCACACCCTGTTAAGCGCACATGGTATTATGCACAAGGACTCTGGTTGGAGGCTCTGCTCCCCACCAGTAGTGGAGACTCTTCAGGAGCAGTAAAGCTGATTTTCAGGTGTCTTTCTCTCCCTCTCTACCTCCCCTCCCCCTCTCAATTCCTTTCTGTCCTATCAAATAATAATTTTTTTTAAAAAGTCATGTATTACCATCTGAATATTTCTTATCCTAGAGGAGTTTACTTTAGGACTGTTAATCACATTAGTGTTTACTGAGGATTCAGTATCATAAATTCCTGAATTCTAAAGGACCAATGCTAAAGTGATCCTTTCTTGGTTGGGCATTTATTCTTTAACCCTTGTGTTCTCCTAAGCTGATAAGGGTTGCAAAGTTATGTTGTCCCTTTGATTTAATACCAGATAAAAGAATATGAGCCCTTGAACCCTTTTAAAAAGTACTGTTCCATTTCAACTGTTTGTCAAATTGATGTGAAAAGTAGGTAGCACTTTTATTTGTATTTGTAATAAGGTTCAACATTATTTTCTTTGTATTATTTTTATATGCTATATGTTAGTGAGCATAAATCAAACCACCATCCACTGTAAGGAGCAAAGATGTTTATTGACGAATTGCAATCCGGGCCGAGATGGTGACTGGTGTTAGTCTACCAAGCTCGACCCTGAACAAGGCTCAAACCACACAATTTATAGGAATTCAGACTACACTCGGGGGGGGGAAACACATCACCTTGTCAACTTACATCCAATAACAGGCTATAGCAAACACAAAATCCAATCATTTCAAACTTAGCAAAAAGCGGGGTCCATACAAAGCAAAGTGCGGGCTAATTTCAAACCTTACAAAACTAGACAACCAATAAGACTTGACCAGGTATTAGGTCCTCACATCCCCCTACCATCATACCAGGCCATCTGGCGACCAGTATACTGCTGGGGCTGTGCAAAGGTCCTGATAAGGCTTGTCCCCATGCAGGGTCCTTTGAACAACTTACAAGACAATGGGTGGCCTTCACTGATTAGGTCCTGTTTATTCAAGGGGGAAGGGGAAAGGAATTTTCCACCTCATACTACCAGCAACTCATACTAAAAGCACTTAACAAACAACTGCATAAAAAGGGAATTTCAAGGCCACTGCCTTTTATATTCCCCACTTGTCTTAGCCGAGAATCAAATCTTTGATTCATCTTCATTTCTTTTTTCTTTTGGGTCAGTGGGATCAGCAACTGTCCTCTTCAAAGGAGTATGATGAATCTAGTGACACTTTCTGGCAACCTTTGCAGCAGTTGGTGTACTCAGGATCACAATATAAGGTCTTTGTCACTGGGTGTGCCTTGTGGAGCAGGTAGCAGGTGACAGGGTCCTTCCCAAAGGCTTGTAGCACAGCATTCTAATTGTCCTGCAATATAGGCTGGAGATCTGTAAGAACTTGGTAACGGGGGAGTTAGGAAGATGGCGGCCTGAGAAGTCGCTAACAGCGAGTGCTCTGATCGCATGGTCGGCAACGGAAGGATTTTCTGCCTTTAGCAGGCCAGTCAATAAGGGGTGACACCAAAGAAGTGATTACAATTTAATTTGGGTTAAGAATTAGAGTAAAGGTGACACGGACTAGCGGGGCGCCAGAATTCCCCGGCGGCGCCGGGCAAGGCGAGTGCACTGGGCATTGTCCTCCGCCAACCCAGGAAGGCGGCTCCTCCGCCGGTTGCGGAGCGCGGCGGGCAGAGGACCCGGAGAGAGCACTTTAGCTCGGGGGCTTCCTCTTGGGAGTCTCCAGGGTCCACCGCGACCCTGAGGGCGGATCCAAAGACTTCTTGAGTATAGCTCTCATTGGATCAAAGGACTTGGAGCTAGTTTTCATTTTTGAGAAATCCTTTAAAAAAGTCTGGAGGGGGGGGTTTCCCGGAAGATGGCGGACTGAGAAGCGGCTAGCCTTTGAGCTCCGGACACATCTCTTGTAAACAATAGGATTTTCTGCCTTTAGCAGGCCAGACAATAAGGGGCCATAGCGGTGACAACAAGGAGGTGTCTATAACTTAATTTGGGTTAAGAATTAGAGTAGGGGGAAAAAATTCTTTTTTCTTCCTTTTAATTTTCAAGCATACATCCTTCCCGCCGCCCCCCCCCCCCATAAGCAGTGCCTGGGACCGGTTACTAGCAGGATACCCCATACCACCAAACAGGGTGTTTTTTTTGTTTGTTTGTTTGTTTTTAAATTCACTGATACACATTTGGGAAGTTCCTCCCACTGCTCTTTAATCACAACTCTTCTTCTTATCTTCTCCCTTTTCTCTCTCTTATCTCTCTCTATCTCTTTTTTTTTTTAATCTTGTCATACACTTCTTTCTTCTTTGCCTTTCTGAATTTGTGAATTACTTTGGGGAAGAAATCTGACCCAGAGTGGACTCTCTATGTGTGTATCTCTGCTCTAGTTCCCTTTACACTCTTGTTACCCCTAGAATATACACTGGATAGTAGATTTGCATAACTGTTTATTCTTGCTATCCTCTCTTTCTTTTCTCTTTCTTCACTGGGATTTGGTAACTATTTTTTCATGGACTGGAGAAATAGTTTGACTAACTGGTAACGATTAAACTCCTTCAATACTTACTTCAGTTGCTGCTGTAATTCCGGAGGTTGGTGAGTGCAATTGTCATAAAGGTATTTAGTACAGTGTTACTTGTGCTCAAAACACAACAACTGAGGAACAACAGAGCATAAAAAAAAGAGAGAAACACATAAAAAAAAATGGGTAGATTAAAAACAAATAAAACTGCTACCCCAATGAATGAAGACAAGAGCCCAGAAGAAACCACAAATCAGTCAGAAGTAACCATAGATAAGAAAAGTATGCAAACAATAATAAACTTATTAATCACAGAAATGAAAACAACATTGGAGGAAAGGAATGGCAGTATTAGGGAAACAACAGTTGAGACCCCCAAGGAAAATACTGATTATCTTGAGACAATTAGAGAACTGAAAGCTGAAATAGCTGTAATGAAGAAAGAAGCTGAGGCAAGGGAAAGCAGACTAACAGAAGCAGAAAACAGAATTAGTCAGACAGAGGATGAGTTAGAGAAAACTAAGAAAGAGGTGAAAGAGCTTAAAAAGAGATTGAGAGACACTGAGAACAACAACAGAGACATATGGGATGATCTCAAAAGAAGTAACATTCGTATAGTTGGCCTGCCAGAGGGAGAAAGAGAGGAAGGGGAAGCAAACATTCTAGAGGAAATAATAAAAGAAAACTTCCCAGACCTGAATAACAGAAAGGATATGAAGGTTCAAGAGGCCCAGAGAGTACCAAACAGAATCAACCCAGACCTGAAGACACCAAGACACATCATAGTCACAATGAGAAGAAGTAAGGATAAAGAAAGGATCCTAAAGGCTGCAAGAGAGAAACAAAAAGTCACATACAGGGGAAAACCCATAAGACTATCTGCAGATTTCTCAACTCAAACTCTAAAAGCCAGAAGGGAGTGGCAAGATATCTATCGAGCCCTGAATGAAAAAGGGTTTCAACCAAGGATAATATATCCTGCTAGACTTTCATTCAAGCTAGATGGAGGGATCAAAACCTTCTTAGACAAACAACAGTTAAAGGAGGCAACTATCACCAAGCCGGCCCTGAAAGAGGTACTAAAAGACCTCTTATAAACAAGAACATCACTATAATACTTGCAATATATCAGAGTAAACAAATTGTTTTTTAGAACAATGGCACTACAATACATTAAATCCATAATATCAATAAATGTCAATGGCTTAAACTCACCCATCAAAAGGCACAGGGTGGGGGGATGGATCAGAAAACATAACCCAACCATATGCTGCTTGCAAGAATCCCATCTGTCACAACAAGATAAACACAGACTTAAAGTGAAAGGATGGAAAACTATCATACTGGCTAACGGTCCACAAAAAACGACAGGAACAGCCATTCTCATCTCAGACACGATAGATTTTAAATTAAATAAAGTAATAAAAGATAGGCAAGGACATTACATAATGATTAGAGGATCAATCAGCCAAGAAGACTTAACAATTATTAACATCTATGCACCCAGCGAGGGACCATCTAAATACATTAAGCATCTACTGAAAGAATTTCAAAAATACATCAATAGTAATACAATAATAGTGGGAGAATTCAATACCCCACTCTCACACTTAGACAGATCAACAAAGCAGAGAACCAATAAAGATACAAGAGAATTGAATGAAGAGATTGACAGACTAGACCTCTTGGACATTTTCAGACTCCTCCACCCCAAAAAACTGGAATACACCTTCTTTTCAAATCCACATAACACATACTCAAGGACAGACCACATGTTAGGCCACAAAGACAGCATCAATAAATTCAAGAGCATTGAAATCATCCCAAGTATCTTCTTATACCACAGTGGAGTAAAACTGACTTTTAACAACAAACAGAAAATTATTAAAAGACAAAGAATTTGGAAACTAAACAACATGCTCCTTAAGAACCACTGGGTCAGAGACTCACTCAAACAGGAAATTCAAATGTTCCTGGAAACTAATGAAAATGAAGACACAACCTATCAAAATATTTGGGACACAGCAAAAGCAGTACTGAGAGGGAAACTTATAGCCATACAATCACATATTAAACACCAAGAAGAAGCCCAAATGAACGACCTTACTGCACACCTCAAGGACTTAGAGGAAGAGGAACAAAGGAACCCTAAAGCAACCAGAAGGACAGAAATCACTAAAGTTAGAGCAGAAATAAACAACATCGAAAATAAAAGAACCATACAAAAGATCAATGAAGCCAAACGTTGGTTCTTCGAAAGATAAAACAAAATTGACAAACACCTAGCCAGACTCACCAAACAAAAAAGAGAGAAGACTCGAATTAATAGAATTGTAAATGATACAGGAGATATCACAACTGACAACACAGAAATCCAGAGAATTCTGCGAAACTTCTATAAAGAACTATATGCCACCAAGCTAGAGAATCTGGAAGAAATGGAACAATTCCTAGAAACCTATGCACTTCCAAAACTGAACCAAGAAGAACTACAAAATCTAAATGCATCAATCACAGACAAAGAAATTGAAACCGTTATTAAGAATCTCCCCAACAACAAAAGTCCTGGACCAGATGGCTTCACAAATGAATTCTACAAAACTTTCAGGAAACAGTTAATACCCATACTTCTTAAGCTATTCCATAAGATTGAAGAAACAGGAATACTCCCTTCCACCTTTTATGAAGCCAACATCACCCTGATAGCAAAAGCTGATAGGGACAGAACAAAAAAGGAAAACTACAGACCAATATCTCTGATGAACATAGATGCCAAAATATTAAACAAGATCTTGGCCAAGCGGATACAGCAACACATCAAAAAGATTGTTCATCATGACCAAGTGGGATTCATCCCAGGAATGCAAGGCTGGTTCAACATCCATAAATCAATCAATGTCATTCATCACATCAATAAAAGCAAAGCCAAAACCCACATGATTATCTCAATAGATGCAGAGAAACCCTTTGACAAAATCCAATACCCATTCATGCTCAAAACTCTACAAAGAATGGGAATAGATGGGAAATTCCTCAAGATAGTGGAGTCTATATATAGCAAACCTACAGCCAACATCATACTCAATGGACAGAAGCTGAAAGCATTCCCCCTGAGATCGGGGACTAGACAGGGCTGTCCACTGTCACCGTTACTCTTCAACATAGTATTGGAAGTTCTAGCCATAGCAATCAGGCAAGAGAAAGAAATCAAAGGGATACAGATTGGAAGGGAAGAAGTCAAGCTCTCACTATTTGCATATGATATGATAGTATACGTAGAAAGACCTAAAGAATCCAGTAGAAAATTACTGGAAGTTGTTAGGCAATATAGCAAGGTATCAGGCTACAAAATCAATGTACAAAAATCAGTGGCATTTCTTTATGCAAACACTAAATCTGAAGAAGAAGACATCCAGAAATCACTCCCATTTACTGTTTCAGCAAAATCAATCAAATACCTAGGAATAAAGTTGACCAAAGAAGTGAAAGACTTGTATGCTGAAAACTATGAGTCGCTACTCAAGGAGATAGAAACTGATACCAAGAAATGGAAAGATATCCCATGCTCATGGATTGGAAGAATAAATATCATCAAAATGAATATTCTCCCCAGAGCCATATACAAATTTAATGAAATACCCATCAAAGTTCCACCAGGCTTCTTTAAGAGAATAGAACAAACACTACAATCATTTATCTGGAACCTGAAAACACCTAGAATTGCCAAAACCATCTTAAGGAAAAGAAACAGAAATGGAGGCATCACACTCCCAGACCTTAAACTATATTATAAAGCCATCATCATCAAAACATCCAGCATGGTACTGGAACAAAAATAGGCACACAGAACAGTGGAACAGAATTGAAAGCCCAGAAGTAAATCCCAACACCTATGGGCATCTAATCTTTGATAAGGGGGCTCAAAGGATTAAATCAAAAAGGAGGCTCTCTTCAATAAATGGTGCTGGGAAAACTGGGTTGAAACATGCAGAAGAATGAAATTGAACCACTTTATCTCACCAGAAACAAAAATCAACTCCAAAGGGATCAAAGACCTAGATGTCAGACCAGAAACAATCAAATACTTAGAGGAAAACATTGGTAAAACACTTTCCCACATACACCTCAAGGACATCTTTGATGAATCAAACCCAATTGTAAGGAAGACCAAAGCAGAAACAAACCAATGGGACTACATCAAATTGAAAAGCTTCTGCACATCCAAAGAAACTATTAAACAAACAGAGAGACCCCTCACAGAATGGGAGAAGATCTTCACATGCCAGACATCAGACAAGAAACTAATCACCAAAATATATAAAGAGCTCGGCAAACTTAGCCGCAAAAAAGCAAATGACCCCATCCAAAAATGGGCAGAGGAAATGAACAAAACATTCACCACAGAGGAGATCCAAAAGGCTAACAAACATATGAAAAACTGCTCTAGGTCACTGATCGTCAGAGAAATGCAAAATAAGACAACACTAAGATACCACCTCACTCCTGTAAGAATGGCATACATCAAAAAGGACAGCAGCAACAAATGCTGGAGAGGATGTGCGGACAGAGGAACCCTTTTACATTGCTGGTGGGAATGTAAATTGGTATAGCCTCTGTGGAGAGCAGTCTGGAAAACTCTGAGAAGGCTAGACATGGACCTTCCATATGACCCAATAATTCCTCTCCTGGGGTTATACCCCAAGGACTCCATAACACCCAACCAAAAAGAGGTGTGTACTCCTATGTTCATAGCAGCACAATTCATAATAGCTAAAACCTGGAAGCAACCCAGGTGCCCAACAACAGATGAGTGGCTGAGAAAGCTGTGGTATATATACACAATGGAATACTATGCAGCTATCAAGAACAATGAACCCACCTTCTCTGACCCATCTTGGACAGAGCTAGAAGGAATTATGTTAAGTGAACTAAGTCAGAAAGATAAAGATGAGTATGGGATGATCCCACTCATCAACAGAAGCTGACTTAGAAGATCTGAAAGGGAAACTAAAAGCAGGACCTGATCAAATTGTAAGTAGGGCACCAAAGTAAAAACTCAGTGGTGAGGGGTAGACATGTAGCTTCCTGAGCCAGTGGGGGGTGGGAGTGGGAGGGAGGGATGGGTCACAGTCCTTTGGTGGTGGGAATGGTGTTTATGTACACTCCTAGCAAAATGTAGACATATAAATCAGTAGTTAATTAATATGAGAGGGGGAAATCAATTGTATGTCTCAAAGTTTCTCAAAAGACAAACTGAATCTTTTTAATATATAGGCTACGTATTTAATATGCGGACTCTCTCAAAAGCCTAGACCAAGTAGATTAGAAGCTTCCAATAGCACAGCTATATACAAGATACTGGGTACTGTCCAGCAAACCATAACAAAGGGACTTTTCAAAGTTAACCCAATTAACAAATAATGTGATAATAATATTAACTATTGATTGTCTTTTTGAACCCTAAGACAGCAGGAACCTCACATCTTCACTATAGAGTTCCTACTTCCCCCAGTCCTGGCACCCTTGGATAGGGCCCACTTTCCCGTATGCATCTCCCTATCCAAACCAAATAATATTGCATCCGCCGATCACAACCTAATCAAAGCAACGATTGCCATCTCAACATGCTTCACCTCAGACTGTATCCAGAGACTTCACATGTGGAATGACAACCCTTCAGCTTCATTACTTGGGTGAGACCTTTCCTTTAATAGTACACTCTAATTTCATCTCAGGTAGTTCACTTTCTAACAAAGTCCCATAACCTAGATATACACCAGTTTCTGTGAGAGAGAGCTTATGTGCACACGTATCCATAAACTACTGCAAAATATATACCTGAAAGCAGGATTACACTAGAGTTTGCAGTGAGTACCTCCCTAACACTTCCTCTCCACTATTCCAAGCTTGGGATCCATGATTGCTCAACAAATTGTTTGGCTTCATATGTTAACTCTCTTTTCAATCACCAGGTTCCAGATGCCACCAGGATACTGGCTAGGCTTCCCTGGATTGAAGACCCCACCAATGTGTCCTGGAGCTCAGCTTCCCCAGAGACACACCCTACTAGGGAAAGAGAGAGGCAGACTGGGGGTATGGACCGACCAGTCAACGCCCATGTTCAGCGGGGAAGCAATTACAGAAGCCAGACCTTCTACCTTCTGCAACCCTCAATGACCCTGGGTCCATGCTCCCAGAGGGATAGAGAATGGGAAAGCTACCATGGGAGGGGGTGGGTTATGGGGATTGGGTGGTGGGAATTGTGTGGAATTGTACCCCTCCTACCTTATGCTTTTGTTCACTAATCCTTTCTTAAATAAAAAAATAAAAAAATAAAAATAAATTAAAAAAAAATAAAACAGAAAAAACAAAACAAAACTTGGTAACAGTTGTGGAATGGATCAGAGACAAGAGCATCACAGATCATGACAGCAGCAGTCTGCCAAAAACCATTTCAAAGGGAGACAGTTTGTTTACAATGGGAAAGTGTACTCTCAGAAGGGCCTGAGCCAGGAGCAATACCCATCCCCTGCCAGTTTCAAGGGTTAATTTAGTTAAAGTCTCCTTTAAGGTCTAATTTATCTCTCTATCTGCCCAGGGATATGGGGCTCGTTAGCACAATGAAATTTCCAATTTGTTCCCATTTCTCGGGTCACTAACTGAGACACAAAAACAGTGAATGTCTGCTTACCAGAACCAATGGTGAGAGGGAACTCTCCACCTGGGCACTGTTTTATCTAAAATTTTCTTGCTCACTATCTATGCCCCCTCAGACTTCATTGGTTAAACCTCTACCCAACTTGAAAATGTGTCTATAAATATACCCAAAAGTCTCTGATTTTACTTCTGTAAAATCTATTTAGTCTCTAGTCCTAATCTCTTGCCCAACTTATTTCTCCTTACTGTATCCAGGGTCCTTTGGAAGCAGGGAGCCTAGTAGAATCAATGTCAAGGCTGGCCCTGCTTGTTGTGTAGCTGCACAAGTGGCTTCTTCTGCCCTCTAGTTTCTTTTCTGATGTCCGGAACAATGGGTCACGGCTGCTTCTTGCAGGGTCCATGCGGCTCGCGGTTCTTTGTGCTGGATCATCTTCCCGGTGGGAGTAAGGAATCTTCTCTCCCCACATGCTCCATGCACACGCCATGTAGCAAAGGCATACCTCTTGGCAGTCATGCTTTTGTAGGGAGCCTCAGGATCCGTCTCCAACATCAGGGTGGCAGGGTTCAGGCCGGTGGCAGCACTGAATTTCACTCATGGCTGGTCTAGGAACAGAACTTGGTAGCAGGTTAGGTGGGCATTGGACTTGCCCCAGTGATGGCTTGTCTGCTTTCCTTACCAGCTGTGCCACAGGTGCTATTGTCCTCAGGCATTTTGTCCATCCAGCAGCTACAGGGTCCAATATTTGACAAATAGGCAATGGGTCTGTGCCATGGCCCAAGTTTTTGGGTCAGCACTCCCCGGCTTATGCCTTTAAGTTCATCCACAAGCAGTCTAAATGGCTTGTTGATAAAACAGCCTTTCTTCCAGTGTCCTTTTTCTTTGCAGTAACATCACTGATCTTTCTCTACCCTTAGCCCCATCTTTCTGACTTTCCTTTTCCCTCTGGGCACTGCCCCAACTTTCTCTTTTTTTCTTTCTTTTCTTCCTTTCTTCCTTCCTTCTTTCCTTTCTTTCTTTCTTTCTTTTTTTTTTTAAAGTCTAATGTCAAAACATTTACCAACTTCTTAAAAACCCTCTTAGCAATCTCTCAGCTTTTCTTTAAAATCTTTCTGTCTTCTGTAACTTTTTTTCTAACACCTGGGGCAGATTTGAGCAACAAAAGGCCAAATTTAGTGTCATTCTATTTACCTTAGAGAAATTTGTGGGCCATTTTACTGCCTCTTGGAGACCCCCTAAGAGAACCTGGCAGTATGATTGAAGGGGTATCACTGCTGTACTCGTACATTTGTAACATACACAAAACCAGATTAAGAGCTTACCAAAATTGACAATCTAATGACCAGAATTTGCCTATACATCTCTATGTAATTTTAGAAGGTCTTTTTAACAAACAGATATACCAGTATAGTATATAAAGTCAATATCTAATGTGTTGACATAATAAAATGATCACCATTTTTTAGCATTATTTTAAACTGCTTGGGCAATTTAAGCACAATATCAAAACAGTTTTTGTTAAGATCTTTACTCATCACAAAGCTATCATGAATAAGTGTAGATATAAAACTCTTAATAGATTTTTCCCCTTACAACTCTAATATGGCAACTTAAAAGGCTAAAATAAACCTCATAACTTAAATATTCAAAATAATAATTTTGTTAAATCAGGATTTGCCAAAACAAATATTTTATCAGACCAAAAATACCATTTGCCAAGAATAAATCTCTGACAGCGTCTTAAAACAAACCAGATAATTTTTAAAAGCAGAAAGATATAAAGAGGAAAACCAGAGCAAAAGCCTCAGGCTAGAAAATCATTAATATAACCACTGTGTTATTTTTCACTCACCTAAGCCAGTTCTACTTCTTTAGTTGAGAAGGTATTTTAAAACGTTTACATGTCAATAACCTTTCTGCCTTTTTTTTTTCACACGAGATAGAGACACATCTTCAGTGTGTGATACCTAACTTGAGAGACTCTGTTTGAATTTTAAAGAGCATACATTTAAAAGTTATCTTTTTAACCTCCTGTAGTAATTTTTATAACCGGGATCTCTAAACCAAATTCAGTTTAACTAAATTTTTTTTAAACTTTAAACAAACTCTAATTACTTAGAGAGTTAACACATACTAGTGACTTCTCAAAGCATTTCCAGTGTCAGACAAATGCCAAATTTGCTGTGGACCAATATCTATAAAATAGATAATTTGCATATCAATTTGGAGAAGATGAATTGTCACATTAAATACTTAAGACTTTAAATCTTTAGCTGTCTTAGCAAATGAATTTTTACCCTTATATTACCACATAAGAACTGTATTGAAAACTCTTTTTTAAAGAACTTTGATAAGAATGCAGCTTTAAAGTTACTTACACTTTTAACCTTAAGATTAACATTTTTAGGCCACAAAAACAAACCTAAAACACACATATAAACATGTAAGACATCTCATAGCCACCTTTTTATCATTTATATATCTGGGCTGATTGCTTAGGGGAAAAGAGCAGCTTTTAACCAGTACAGACACATCTTAGCAACATACCTGGTCAAACACAAATTTAGATCTGCACTCACACAATTTTTTAAGATGAAACATCTCACATTTATATACTAAGATTTTTTTTTTTTTTATCCAATAGCTCCTAGGACAACCTTAACTAGCCCTAAAAAAACAAGGAGGAAGAAACAAATTCTTTCAGCTTCTCTCCACGTGGAGCCCAAGAAGACCAAGGACAGTTTTCAGACAGCTCCAGTCAGCTCCGGGGGCATGGGTAAAGCCACACACATGCTAGCACTATCACCCATCTGCACCCATGGGCCCGTCCCAGGTCACAGCCACACCAAGGCAGGGCGGGGTGTCGCCCCTGCACTAGAGCTGCTGCCTGGCCCGGCTCCAGGCCCCTGCTCTGACCAGCCAGCCTGATTCCTGTGAGGGCGGGGTGGCACCCTCAGGGTCCTGCCTGGACTAGCCTGAGGACATGATTCTGCTACTCAGGCTTAAAAGAGAGACAAAGACAAGGCAAAATTCAGCTGGCAACTTCAGGCCGGAACCAAATCTGGTCCCGTAGCTCTGAGATGATTTCTTAATGTTGACCAAAAAGACACAGGGACACAAAAAAAGCACAGAAACACATCTTACATCGAAGGTGAGCCTCTCTGAGGAACAAAAAGTCATGAGTTTATATTTATGCACTCCTACCCCCAAACTATGAGTAACCAGGTCCAGTGGGGTAGATGCCGCCTGGTCCATTCCTGCAAAGTGAAAGTAAGTGAACACGAAACACAGACTGACAAACAGACAAGACACACACAGACAAGCGCGCTTAACAAATGTCCAGACAATACCTAACACCCCAGATTTCACGGGTTCTTTTTATACTTTTTCTTACAGCCAGCTGGCACACCGTTTTCTCATTCTCACACACTTTTTCCCTATCAACCCAAAGGGTGTCCACTTGGGACCTTCTTCCCTTTTTAGGTTGCAAGAAGTTTTTATTAATGGAGACTCCAGTTTTTCTAATTTTTTTTTAACCTTTAACCTCCTGTGGTACCATAACACAAAATAAGGGAAGGAGACAAACAAAAAGACAAACCGCAAATGCTGCGAGACCAACAAGGCAGATTGTAAGTGGGGAAAAGGAACTTGACATCTGACAGATGTCAGGCACACAACGATGCTCACCTGGCCGGGCCCCTCGCGGGACCTTAAGGGGTCTTAGCTTAGGGGTGATCGTATGATCCCCGGTCTAGGTCTCAACTACATTGAGAACCCCCACTTAGCTGAAACGACCCCACGGACATGCAGGTTAGAGCCCACTCAAGCCCCGTAGCTTTTCAGGCCGTGAGGCACATAACATTGACACACATGCAGCAGACCATTCATTCAGTCAAGATTGGGCAATTACCATTCCGGCCGCTGCTACTAAGGAATGTTGCTAATTAGGCCTTCAGGAGTCACCGGAGTAGCTCCAGCCAGACCCCCTCAATTGCACTAACAGGCTTAGCCTTTTCGCGAATTGCCAAAGTGAGGAAAAGTAAAAGAGACAGACAAAGAGTGGCCACGAAGGACGGTTCGGAAGCAGACCCTGTTCCAGATCCTTAGGTGGACCCTGTTTCAGGTCCTTGGGCGGACCCTGTTCCAGATCCTTACCCTAGCAGCCTGGGAGTCGTCACTCTCCAGCGCTGCAGTCTGGGATTTTAACGCGGCGTCCTGCAATCCACAGACCCCCAGGCCCCGCCGGGGACTTACACAAAAATCAAGCTTGACTCACTGGTCCTCTGGAGGCACAGAGCTAGAAAAGAAATGGTACCATACAAAATTCAGGCCTGACTTACCGGCGCCAGGCAGGACTTCCAAGGCCTCCGAGGGTCCGGACCCAGGATGGGGTGTCCTCAGGAGTACCTGTCTGAGGTATCTTGCTGGAGCCTCCAAATGTTAGCGAGCATAAATCAAACCACCATCCACTGTAAGGAAGCAAAGATGTTTATTGACGAATTGCAATCCGGGCCGAGATGGTGACTGGTGTTAGTCTACCAAGCTCGACCCTGAACAAGGCTCAAACCACACAATTTATAGGAATTCAGACTACACTCAGGGAGGGGGAACACATCACCTTGTCAACTTACATCCAATAACAGGCTATAGCAAACACAAAATCCAATCATTTCAAACTTAGCAAAAAGCGGGGTCCATACAAAGCAAAGTGCGAGCTAATTTCAAACCTTACAAAACTAGACAACCAATAAGACTTGACCAGGTATTAGGTCCTCACATCCCCCTACCATCATACCAGGCCATCTGGCGACCAGTATACTGCTGGGGCTGTGCAAAGGTCCTGATAAGGCTTGTCCCCATGCAGGGTCCTTTGAACAACTTACAAGACAATGGGTGGCCTTCACTGATTAGGTCCTGTTTATTCAAGGGGGAAGGGGAAAGGAATTTTCCACCTCATACTACCAGCAACTCATACTAAAAGCACTTAACAAACAACTGCATAAAAAGGGAATTTCAAGGCTACTGCCTTTTACACTATATAGATTGCAAAATTTGCCTATTTTTCTCTTGAGGTTCTATCTTGTTTTCTTTGTAGTTTTGAGATGGGAAATATTAAAACAGTATATTTGATAGTGTATATACATTACATAGTTTTCTGTTTAAGTTTTACTCTTGAGTTACTTTCTACTGTTCACAATATTTTGTGTGACATGCACACAAATTTTGTCTTGTATGAATCTTACTTTGCTGGGGTTTTTTTCTTTTGGTAAATTCATCTTTATTATGAGACTGCAGTAATTTTGACCCATATTAGTAGCAACAATAACAAGAATCACAAGTGGCTTATTTGTTTATTTAGTACTTACTGTTTTTTAGAGAGCTCACTAAAAATGAATTTATGTTATTATACTGAATCCTCTTTAGTCAGGCAAACTAGTTGGCCCTGTCATGCAGAGGAGAAAACTGAGGTTCACAGAGGTTTACATGCTGTTCTTTCTTAAAGTTGCCCTACTCACCCCATCTTACTCTGTGGACCTGCTTATCAGATTTTTTTTGTGTAAAGGACACACTCACACTAAACCACCACTGCCACTACCACCAACACCAGTTAAACTATAGTTTTGAAGCAGGTTGACAGAAAAGTATACACAGACACAGACACAGACACAGACACACACAGGCTTGCATGCACATGTGTGCACACAGCACATGTCCTCTCTCTTCTTCCCAATCTCTCCTCTTCTCTCCCCTCTGTGTTTCCTTGTAGAAAAGTATCAGTCTCTCAAACCTAAAAAACAAACTAATAGGATGTGTGTGTGTCCCCAGGGAGGGGGGCTGTTAGGAAGAAGGGAGGTGAAGAAAATAAAGGTTAGAGGGAAAAGAAGAGACAGAGAGTAAAAGAGAATAGTTGCCTGGGTACCAAACAACTAAAGACTCCAGTCTGCTGAAATTTTTCATTTGAGCCAATCCTAAATCTTCTTAAACTCTCTTCTTTTCTTTTCTTTTCTTTTCTTTTCTTTTCTTCTTCTTCTTCTTCTTCTTCTTCTTCTTCTTCTTCTTCTTCTTCTTCTTCTTCTTCTTCTTCTTCTTCTTCCTTTTATTTTTTTTTTTGTGACAACTACAATAAAGTTCTATATGTAGCCATAAACCCATAAGTCGTTTTCCCTCCTTTGGGATATGTGAGTGTCACACATTTTCTTTTCAGTAGGAATCACCTGGCCTGCTTGCTAGTTTTATCATACCTAAATAATAGCACTATTTTAAAAATCAACTTTTGTCAGTTCCTTAATCATATGTTGTCTTGACTATGGCAAAGCATGCATAGTATCCAAATATTTTTTCCCCCTTTATCACTTGTATTTGAATCCCATGAAATCAATGATATACATATATGCCTCTAGAATTATCACATCTGCACTACAAATCCACTGCTCCTGGTGACCAGAGAAATTGAGAGAGAAGGGGAAAGAGAGAGGAGGAGAGAAATATGGACACCTGCAGACCTGCTTTACCACTGCTTTACCACAGTGAAGCAACCCTGCCCCTTTGCAGGCAGGTGGGGGGCACTCAAAATGGGATCTTTGGGTGGGTCCTTGCACTTCTACTCGATGTGTGTGCTTAACCCGCTGTAATAAGGCCCAGCCCGGATATATTTCTTATAGTTTACTGAAACAGAGCATTGAATATGTCTAGATCATTAGCCAGTAGCTCATAAGAGCAGCCTAACCTTGTTTGTGCTAGGAAAAAATACTTACTAAAAGGTTAAGAAAATGGAAAATGGGCATTGTGCAATGTAGATAAGGGGGATACTCTGTTTTAAAGTCACATTCCACCAGCCAGTGTTTATCACCTTTTTTTTTTTTTTTTTTTTTTTAACTTTTCATCTCCTTTAAAGACTTTCAGGTCTTAGGTCAGGAGAGTCCATTTTGAGTCCCTATGCAAATCACTTTTCATTGTTTTCAGGTATGGAGACTGGGGTTTGGAAATGCACATTTCCCAAAGCTGAAGGCTGGAAAAAGCCAGAGGCTATTTTAGGCTTTTTTTGCTTTGTTTTGTAAATGTCTATTTCTAGGCCTGCAGGCTAAGGAGAGGCCAATGACTTTTTAATTAAACTGTGACACTCTGAATTGCCTAGTTTCTTTCTCCTTATATTTCATTGATCAATCTTCCAGATAAACTCTAGGATGGTTATGTTAATTTCAAGTTTTAAAACTTTGTGGAATCTTTTTTGACATTAAAAATTGAGACAATGGGAGTCGGGTGGTAGCACAGAGCAGGTTAAGCTAAGTGGTGCAAAGCACAAGGACCGGCTTAAGGATCCTGGTTCCAGCCCCCAGCTCCCCACCTGCAGGGGAGTCACTTCACAGGTAGGTGTCTATCTTTCTCTCCCCCCTCTTTGTCTTCCCCTCCTCTCTCCATTTATCTCTGTTGTATCCAACAACAACAACAATAGCTACAACAATAAAACAACAAGGGCAACAAAAGGAAATAAATAAATAATTTTTTTTAAAAAATTGAGACGTTGCATCTCTAGCCATGCTATGTCTCTTCATTTATTTAGGTTTTCTTTAATATTTTAAGTAAAATTTTATTGATTTCTTTATACTCATCTGGCTCATATTATGTGAATGTTTTTATGTATGGCTAGGATTTTTAATTTTTTAAAAAATTTTCTTTATTTGTTTATTGCATAGAGATAGCCAGAAATCGAGAGGAAGGGGGAGACAGAGAGGGAAAGTGACAGAGAGACACTGCAGCACTGCTTCACCACTTGCAAAGTTTTCCCCCTGAAGGTGGGGACCAGGGGCTCAAACGCAGGTCCCTGAGCACTGCAACATGTGCTCTCTATCAGGTGCACCACCACCTGGCTCCTATGACTGGGATTTTTTTTTAAGTTATATTTGCTGTTGGCTACTATTTGTATATAGTGAAACTTTATATTTTTATATGGAGAGCTTATATTAGAACATCTTTCTATTTTAATGTTCTTCTTTGTTCTGATAATGTTCCTGTTGATATAACTTCTAGTAAACTGGCATAGAGGTATAAAATTTCTATCATCATTAATTAATCCTACTTTTTAAAAGAAAATAATGTTTTTTTTTTCTACCAGCAAAATAGCTCATTTGAATAGCATGCCACTTTGTCATGTGATGACTCAGCTTTGAGCCTAACCTGTACTTCACTGAAGGAAGCATCAATGCTGTGGTCTCTTTCACTCTCTCTACCTCTATCAAAAAATAGAGCAAAATAAAATTTCAACTTGCTAGTTAGCAGCTAAAGATTTAACTAGTATGTAGTTTTATTTAGTCCTATTTAGTAATTTAAATAACCCCTTAGTGATTTCAATCAGTATCCCCAGGAAAAATAAGACAAGCAAAGTCATTTGGGAATCTTCATATATCTCCAATTTGCTTTTATGTGTTTGAATCTCATCACAGTATGAGGACAACCTATGGAATGGGCCTTCCTCTCTTAAATCCCAAACATTGAGTAGAAGCTAAGAGGCTCCCGTCCCTCAGTTTTACCTTCATTTTTTTTTTTTAAGAATCATAAAACACTTTATTGTAAATTGTATGCAAATAAAGTCAAAACTGTCAGTGAGGTTGATAATATTCTAGGAAAAGTATGGTTCACCAAAATGTAGCTCATGAAGTGTAGAAAATGAAAACTATCCCAATTTACTCAGTAGAAACAAAGAATATAATCAAGTAGCAACCTCATAATGAAATAACAGCTATAGATTACTTCATAAGGATTCTATCACAGGCCCAATGTTTCATATTTTTCCATAGAAAACAAAATGAAAAGAAACTTCTAAATTATTTTATCAAAAAACTGGTTATAGAATAGTAACTGCAACCGGGCTATACTGTGGTACAAAACAAGAAATTCCAAATATTGAGTACTTGAATATTGATGAAAATACTATATAAAATAAAATAATTCCAAATGGAAACCAATGATCACCACTTCCTCTAGGTTTTATTAAAATAAAATTATCTTATATAAATTTAAAATGTGCAGGAGTTTATTTGATTCACTCATAGAATACAAATTAATACCTACATCATTAATAATTCTTACTCTAGTGAGAATATGTAAGATCAACTCTCAAAGTAGCCTACAAATACTTAATATAGTAAGAGTACTATATATAAGAGCACCACAGTGAGCATTAATATCAATTTTTTCTTATTTGTAGTTTACATACTTTGACAAGCATCTCTCCATCATCATCATCATCATCATCATCATCATCATCAGTACAGCCCCAGGCTCCTTTGTTTCTCTAAGATTGTTTTCACTGTTTTACATAATATATCTGTCTCTATTCCTTTACTTTTCAGTCTATTTCCTTGCAGCTATAGTAAGTTTTATGGTACCCTACAGTTTGGTCTTAGATTTTTCATTCAGTCAAGCCACATTGTCTGATTAGAAATCATTTTATATGAAAGCAAATATTGATTTATATAGACATACTAATGATAATCTATTGTTTGGTTGTAGTGTTCATATAATACTTTTTTTCCCTTTTTATTTATTCATTTATTTATTTATTTTATTTAAGAAAGGATTAATTAACAAAACCATAGGGTAGGAGGGGTACAACTCCACACAATTCCCACCACCCAATCTCCATATCCCACCCCCTCCCCTGATAGCTTTCCCACTCTCTATCCGTCTGGGAGCATGGACCCAGGGTCATTGTGGGTTGTAGAAGATGGAAGGTCTGGCTTCTGTAATTGCTTCCCCGCTGAACATGGGCGTTGACTGGTCGGTCCATACTCCCAGTCTGCCTCTCTCTTTCCCTAGTAGGGTGCGTCTCTGGGGAAGCAGAGCTCCAGGACACATTGGTGGGGTCTTCAGTCCAGGGAAGCCTGGCCGACATCCTGATGACATCTGGAACCTGGTGACTGAAAAGAGAGTTAACATATGAAGCCAAACAAGTTGTTGAGCCATCATGGACCCAAAGTTTGGAATAGTGGAGAGGAAGTGTTAGGGGGGTACTCACTGCAAACTCCAGTGTACTTCTGCTTTCAGGTATATATTTTGTAGTAGTTTATGGATACGTGTGAGCATATGCTCTCTCTCACAGAAACTGGTGTATATCTAGGTTTTGGGACTTTGTTAGAAAGTGAACCACCCGAGATGGAATTAGACTATACTATGAAAGGAAAGGTCTCACCCGAGTAATGAAGTAATGAAGCTGTTGTCATTCCACACGTGAAGTCTCTGGACACAGTCTGAAGTGAAGCATGTTGAGGTGGCAATCGTTGTGTTGATTAGGTTGTGATCAGCGGATGCAATATTATTTGATGTGGATTGGGAGAAGCATACAGGAAAGTGGGCCCTATCCAAGGGTTCCAGGACTGGGGGAAGTAGAGGCTCTATAGTGGAGATGTGAGGTTCCTGCTGTCTTAGGGTTCAAAAAGACAATCGATAGTTAATGTTATCATCACATTATTTGGTAATTGGGTTAACTTTGAAAATATGCCAGTCACCTGCCCTTATTCAGCTTTTGCAGTCCTTGCTTTGCTAAGGCTAGCTTTGAAGTGAGTGAGAGAACTGTAATAGGAAGTAGATGAGGAGGGTATCTAAGTCTAATTAGATACTATTTCATTAGTAACTTTATACTGACTCATTGCAGACTATAGAGTACTTTTGCTTTCAGGTATATATTTTGCCCTCATTTATGGATACAATATGAACATACCCTCTATCTCAAGGGACCTGGTCTATATCTAGGTTCTGGGACTTTGTGGGGGAAGTGAACCGAGTTTTACCTTCATTTATCTAACACCTCTTTCTGTGCCAAGAGAGGAATACTGATGCAATGTTTGCTCATATTGTCCTCTGTTATCTATTTTCTCTCCCTACTCACAAAAGGAAGATATTTTCTTGAAATTTGTAGTTAGTGAAAGAGAGGAACTCTTTTCTGTCCAAAGCAACACTAATTTTTGCATGTTAAAAGCTGAATATTACTGTATTATTTTAAATACAATTGTTATTTCTATGTATCTGCCTCTTATCAACTAGAATGAAGGTCATACATTCAATTATTATGAAAACTTTATTATTTTTAAATCATTATACTACTTGCAAATGATTTAATAAATTTTTCTTATCTTAATGCAAATGTCAGTATAGTGGTAAGTTAGGATTGATAGAACCCTTGTCTTGAACTGACTTATATGAAATGACTTGATTCATTATCATGTTACAAACTTTTCAGGAATAAATACTTATTGAGAAAATTCACTTATATTTTTGATTTACTAAGACAGTTTTTTTTTCAAATTAGGAACAAGGTTTATATTTTTAGTAAGTATTTTTTATTTATTCCCACTGGTATCTCATATATTTGTATTTCCAAGATAGTATATTTAACTTGAATTTCTCAGGTAACAACAATGAGAAAGACTCACTGAAGAGCAATAAATTGGTTGCATTGGAAGTATAGTGAGGCTATCCTGCAGATTCAAAGTGAAAACTGAATGATAATGGGTCAGAGATAGTAAGTAAGGATGTACTAAATAGTAGAGCAACTGAAACTTGTGGATTATATTTTCTTTTAGGGCACCATTGATTTAATTTATCCCTCGACTGAATTTACTGCCTTGTAACTTTTTTCAAGATCAGAATTCAAAAAGAAAATCTGATTGGTTTGAAGTTCACATGTTCCCTCCACTACTTAGCAAGAATAGTCTGGGTTCTACGGGATGTTATCAATAATAGCTTCTTACAGAGAACTGTTAACCAGGAGGGATTATCCAAGATGGCTACCTCCCACTACATCTAGGATTGCTTTCTTCAAAACTGTAGCAACAAATCTACAAAAGTTATGCAAAGTTACACAAACAAACAGACATAGAAACTGTCCTTGGAGGATAGAGAGCCTAAAGTCAGCAGTAGAGAAGCACATGGAACCCTCACAAGGAGACAAGTACAGCTGCAAGGAGGTGCTAATCATAGGACACTGTGTCCTTGCACTCAGGGCACAAAGCTAATGAAACATTATAGGGAGTCTTACTGTATTCTCAACTCCACTAAGCCAAACAAAGTTCTCTCCTGAGTCTACCCTGCTACCCGAGTCCTCTGAGCATTAGCACCCACATGGTTCTCAAAGTGCTTCATGATAGTTGGCAGCCTCCCTCAGCCACCAGAGGACACAGTTGCTCCTGGATCCTGCCATGATGGGTGCCATTGCCTTTTCACTCCGTAACCTGTAGCTCCATTAGGCTTACCTTTTTTTTTTTTTTTAATTTTTATTTATAAAAAGGAAACACTGACAAAACCATAGGATAAAAGGGGTACAACTCCACACAATCCCTACCACCAGAACTCTGTATCCCATCTCCTCCCCTGATAGCTTTCCTATTCTTTAACTCTCTGGGAGTATGGACCCAGGGTCATTATGAGGTGCAGAAGGAGGAAGGTCTGGCTTCTGTAATTGCTTCCCCTCTGAAAGTGGGCACTGGCAGGCCGATCCATACCATAGTCCTCTCAGAGTTCTGAAATTTCTGGATTCCCCCAGTGTCTGCTCTCATACACATACCTCTGATCTCATACCTGGGCTGCACTGTCCTGCAGATACCTCCATGGAGCTGTCCAGGAGCCAGCTCTGCTCCCAAATGCACACTGACAGATGAGCTACCAAGACAGTTGTGGTTTATAAACGTAACAGAGTACTACTCAGCTGTTAAAAACAATGAAGTCATCTCCCTTTTCCTCATCTTGGATGAATCTTGAAGAAATCCTGTTAAGTGAGATAAGTCAACAAGAAAACATGAATATCAGGTGATCTTACTTATAGATGGAACTTATGAAACCAACAAAGAAAGAAAACACAAAGTGAAACTTGGACTGGGTGTGCTTTATTGCACCAAAGCAGAGGACTCTGGGGGGAGCAGGGACCCTAGGGGAGGGAGTGTAGAAGGCATTGGAGTCCTGGCTAACAATGTTGGAAAAGAACATAAATTGGACATAAGATGTTTTCAGACACTTTTCATGAGCAGATGCAAAATTATACTCATGCAACAACAACGATACTATAAACCATTAACCCCCAATAAAATTATTTGAAGGAAAAAAGAACTCTCAATAAAAAAAGGTTAGTGATTGGTGGAAGAAGTCTGTTAGAAAAAATATTAGGTACTGTAATATGATTGGTTGGCTTGCTGATTAAAAAAATAATTTTGCATTATATAGTGCACATGCATTTGTATCTTTGAGATTGAATTGGTTAATTTTGCATTGTTTGGAGTCTTCTGTTCTTTTTGTGATTTGGAAAGTTTAATTCAGTTTAAAAGATTTTTTACTGATAGAATTTCTTATTCTATTTCATTGGTAGGGTTTAAGTTATCATGCTTATTGAGTAAATTTTGTCTATTTGTACTTTCTTTTTTAAATATTTATTCATTCCCTTTTGTTGCCCTTATTGTTTTATAGTTATTATTGTTGTTGTGGTTATTATTGTTGTAATTGATGTCCTTGTTGTTGGATAGGACAAAGAGAAATGGAGAGAGATGGGGAAGACAGAGGGGGGGGAGAAAAAGAGAGACACCTGCAGACCTGTTTCACCACTTGTGAAGGGACTCCCCTGCAGGTAGGGAGCTGGGGGCTCAAACCAGGATCCTTATGCCGGTCCTTGTGCTTTGCACCATGTGCGCTTAATCCACTGCGCTACTGCCTGATTCCCTTTGAATGACTCTTGTGGTAACTTCTTCTTATTAGTCTGACATCACTTTGTGTGCTATTACTTAAATAATTAAAGGCATTTCCTCTTTTCTGGATGCTATAATAAAGCAGGATTTTAGCATTAATACATTAAGAGTGGCAACTTTATCATGACCATCTACCATCTATGTTTCATAAAATTAACTTTTGATTTGTTAGAGTGCTAATTTGATACACAAAGAACTGGGCTCATACCCCAGGTTCCCACCTGCTGGGGGAAAAGCATCAGAAATGGTAAAGCAGCACAGCAGACATTTCTCTCTCCTTCTGTCTCTCCCTCTTTTCTTTATCCCTTTCCTCTCCCCTAGTCTCTACCCAAAATAAATCAGTAAAATAACTTTGAAAAGACATTAATTTGAATAAAGTTTTTTGTAGACTAGTCCACAAATTTGAGTCAGTTAGCTAGTACAAGGATCTAATAAGTCATCATTATTTAAAAATTTCTTTCTCCTCTTTATGTTCAGAATAACTCTCATAGAAAGAATAAATAATGCTACAAATAACTTAGGCCTTATATTTATTCTTGTAGAGGATTTGAAGAATCACTGTAGAATACATATGTGCTTAATTAAGTTTTATGACAAAATACATAATCTAGTTGTAATTTTTTTGTGTACTTGGGATATTTGAAGGTCTTGGGATGCATTGCTGGTGAATGTCAATAATCTGGCATATATTCTGTTTCCACAAGGGAATTTCTCCAATTTCTGAGCACTGCTAACTAAAAGAAACTAATAGTTTTCTTTTTTTTTTTTAATTATTACTAAGAAAGTGGAAAGGGAGATATTAAACACTTAAACAATTAAACAGCTCTTTTTTCACTAAGGATATAGGATATTTTAAAGCTGAAAATCACATAAAAGCAAGCAAACACTTTCTAATGAGTATCTCTTCATTTTATTCAAGGCTTATCATTTTTATCTATGAATAATTTTTTTTCTAGAGTGTACTCAGCTTTGTCTTATGGTAGTACTGAGGACTGAACCTTGGAAGTTATCAAAGGTTTGATAACCTTGGATATGAAAGTCCTTTTGCATAACAATTATGCTGCTATCTCCCCAGCTCAATAATTCTTTTTTTAAAACTAAAGCAATGCTAGTATACATGACTTTACATTTTACATGAATTGTTTCACCTATTTTCAAAATTGTATATTTTCACACATGCCCATCTATGATAAAGGTGTCAACTTTCCTCTCCTCAGATTCATTGTGTTGGTCGCCCTCTGTCTACTTCCATCTTCTCCCACCCCTCTACAATTGTGAAAATTTTTTGTCTGACTTTATTCCTTTGACTTCACTTTTTATTGCGGTAACATTGGTTTACAATGTTGTATGTTTTAAGGATACTATTTCACATCAGTTCCAGATATTAGTTATATTACACTCACTGCCTAAGCAGCAAGATTCCATTGGTGGCTTACCTAATAGAGCACATAAATTTCCATGTTTGAGGACATGAGTGGCAGCCACTGCTTCAACACATGAACGTACCTTCAGGAGGGAAGCTTCATGAGCAGTGGAACAATGACTTGGTGTCTTTCCTTCTCTCTGTGTCTCATTCTCCCTATCTCTCTATCTTTTCCCCTCTGTGGAAAAATAAAAAGTGGCTGCCAAGAGCATCAGAATCCTTCAGGAACTGAGCCTTAGCAATAATCCTGGTGGAAAAAAACTTAGCAACATTCTAAAGTTGCTACTAAAGTCTACTGACCTACTTTTACAACCTTTACAATCTTTCCTCCAACTTCCTCCTTTGGTGGCATTAGTTCTGCAGAATCTAAAGGTCAGCTTTATTTATACTTTGTTCCTTTATTTTGTTTTGATACCCCACATAAAAGTGAAATCATTCAATATTTGTCCTTCTGATTTATTCCCCTTAGAATGATCCCCTCCAGTTCTATCCATGTCATGACAGAGGACACGATTTCATCATTTCTCATAGAATACCACTATTAGCTCAGAGAGTGAGCTGAATTGCTATGAAGATTTACAGGATGAGCAGGGGCTAGCAAAGAACAGAAGAAAGAAATATGAATGAGAGGGAAGAGTAGGCTGAGGGGTAAAGAGTTGAATGTCAAAGAGAATTGTGAGTTTGGTTACTTCTGCATTATTTGTGAAAGGGGTGGTTAGAAAAAGTGAGAAGAAATTATACAGTATTTAAAAGATGATTTTATTTTGGTCACTATAAATTTATTTATTTATTTGCCTCCAGGTCAGTGTAATTTCAGACAGGATTGGGAGTCATCAGGGTGGTATGGCTGTAGATGCAATGTTATTTTAGACTGAGGTGTTCAAATGTCATTCAGTTACATGAGGTGACCATAATTTTTGAGACAATGATGGCAGATTGAACATATTTTATATATTGAAATTAGAGACCTTGAAAACTTCAGCTCTCTGTCAACTGGTAGTTATTCTCTCACTCTGTTCCTTCTCATCTGACCCACCCTAACTGCAACTCCCTGCCTAGGAGATTAGGAATTGCCTCAAAGAATATAAATCAAATGAGAATCTAAGTGCTAAGCCAGAGTCTTATACTTTTGGTACTGATGGATAAAATCTGGATTTGAAAATGAAGTTCAAACAGTGGTCAAAGTGTCAATCAACTATATAGCATTGAATTCTGATAGAAACATTGAGGTCTTACTATTTTAGTGTTCTCATGGTTGAGAAAGCTATTACACAAACAACAGTTAGATTACCATACCACCCAGAAATTAAGATTACATTCTAAATTCATTAATTCGCAACCTCATTAACATGGAAAGTGCAAATATGAGAATTAAGAGTTAACCTCTTGGGATTCAGGCTGTAGTACAGCAGGCTAAGCGCAGGTGGCGCAAAGCACAAAGACCGGCATAAGGATCCTGGTTCGAACCCCGGCTCCCCACCTGCAGGGGAGTCGCTTCACAGGCGGTGAAGCAGGTCTGCAGGTATCTATCTTTCTCTCCTCCTCTCTGTCTTCCCCTCCCTCTCTCCATTTCTCTCTGTCCTACCCAACAACAACAATAATAACTACAACAATAAAACAACAAGGGCAACAAAAGGGAAAAAATAAATAAAATAAATATAAAAAAAAGTATTAAAAAAAAAAAGAGTCAACCTCTTGACTTTCCTCACGAAGTCAGAGTTCACTATTTCAGTCCTGTGGTGTCACCCACTAGTGAAAGGACCACATTGATGACTTCAGTTCTTGGTTAGTTCAATTAGCATTTTCCCTAATTGTTTAGATTGGGAGTGCTGCAAAATAAAGTAGGAAGAAAGTAGGAGGATGTTTTTAGTAATTAAATGTTCTCAATTTTCAGCTGTGAGATAAAGATGGACGATCTTCTTGCTACAAAATTCTATGTTCATAAATTGTACAAATGAAGAAACTGCTTCAAAATTCTTACTGTCCTGATAAAGAATCTTTTCCAAAAATGTTGATTCAAATCATGAAATAGTAAAATGTGACTTCAGGTTATCTCATATATCTCACTCTAATGAGTTCCAAAATAGTGCACTACACATAGGCTCAGTGATAAAGACATGCTGAAATATTTGCAGTTCAAAACCTCAGTGCATTGTCTTGAAATACATTTCATGGTTTTGGTTCAAAATGGCAATAGTAGAGGCTATTTAACTTACCTCTTTCTGAGGATACAGCTGCACACAGAGCAGTTTCCTTAGAAATGAACTTTGGAGCTGCTCATCAACTTCTAAACATCAGACAAATGGAAAAATACCAACAAGACATGGGGAGGAAAGACTGAGATGCATAATGGCTGTATGTTTCTCCCCAAGTTCAGTATCACATTGACAGGAGGAACTCCTGCTTACCAGTACAAGGAGGATAGAATAAACAGGAAATGTCCAAATATTTTTGTATTTTTTTCCTCAATGAGACTTTCTTCCTTTCTCTCTCTATTTCTCTCTCTCTCTCTCTTTCTTTCTTCCTTCCTTCCTTCCTTCCTTCCTTCCTTCCTTTCTTTCTCTCTCTTTTTTCCTTCCCTTCTTCTCTTCCTTTCTGTCTCTTTCTTTTTTAATGGGAGTTAATGGTTTATTAAGCACAGTTACTGACACATGGTACAATTTCTCATCTCTTTATGATAGATGGCTGCAAAGAAGCTCTTTAGACTCCCACTTGAGAAATGGAAACACAGCTAGTTTTTATTATTATTATTATTTATTTTCTCTTTTGTTGCCCTTGTTTTTTATTGTTGCTGTAGTTATTGTCGTTGTTGATGTCATCGTTGTTGGATAGGAGAGACATGGAGAGAGGAGGGGAAGACAGAGAAGGGGAGAGAGACACCTGCAGACCTGCTTCAAAGCCTGTGATGCGACACTCCTGCAGGTGGGGAGGATCCTTATACTACTTCTTGTGCTTCGTGCCATGTGCGCTTAACCCACTGAGCTACTGCCCAACCCCAACACAGCTAGTTCTAAAAGCTAAAGGATATTTTATCTGTAGGACTTTTGCAAACAAACAAACAAACAAACAAAAAAGCCTAAACAGTTCTTAATAGCTCATGAGAACTTTCTCGCTTCCAAAACTCAACATAAAGCAGAAAATTTCAATTTCCAACTCCTTCCTTAAAAGAAATGCATCTGCACGCTTTAAAATCTCCTTTCTAAGAGAATGACTTTTAATTTAGCACTCATTTAAGAACTATTCTCCCTGGAGACTAGAGAAGTCATCACATGTGATCTTAACCCTCTACTTCTATCCCTCTTCATATTGCCTATATCTCTCTGAAAGGAGCTTGTACATTCAACATCTCAGTTTCTGTTGCTATCACCCAAGGGACTAACCTTGATTCACCATCCATTGTCTGTTAATAGGGCTTGTATCCACAAGCCCTATAGGACTTCAGGAAACAAAAAAAAAAATCTTTTCTTAAAAGGTACAAGAATACCATTCTTTACTAGAGTTATATACTTGGCTAGATCTTTAGGTAAGAAAGCAAACAGAAATACTTCTTGATATCTCTCAGGAAGCTCTCCCAGGTGCCACTTTAGAGTTTAGCTATCAGTTTACCTCTGGGTGCTGACTACAATACTCTCCTTTCAGACACTTACAAACCCTCAATTACTGAAGAGATAAGGCATCTTAGACAATCACAAGGATTTAGAGACAAGCAAAAACTTGGCACAGGCTAAGTTACATCTTCTATACAAGGCCACTCGTTTAAAAATGGAAGAAGCAACTGATATGTTATGTGAATGAACAGAGTAAAGGGGAACATAAAAACAGGAGAGTCTGTTGCCAACACAAATTAATACATACACAAATAAAACTTTAAAAATAGACACATGAAAAAAATTACTACTTCACTTATCATTAGAGATGCACACTAACATCTACACTGAGATTTCACCTCAAACCTGTGAAAATGGCCTATGTCATCAAAACAGGTAATGACACGTGTTGTGAGGGTGTGGAGAAAAAGAAACTCTGTTACAGTGCTTATGGGAATGTGAACCAGTGTAGCACCTTTGGAAAAATAGTATGGAGAAAACTTAAGTAAATGTAAGTGGAAATACCTTATGATCCAGCAATGCCATTCTTGGGCATATGTTCAGAGGACGTGGAAACATTAGTTTGAAGGGACATATGCACCTTTATTATGTTCATAGTGGCATTACATATAATAGGCAAGGAAAGGAAGCAATCTAAATAACCATCATTTAACTGGATAGTGAGGTTATAGGATATAAACTCATTGGATACTATTCTGAAATTTTAAAAAGGCAATATTGTATCCTTGAAACACAATGGATGGAACTGGATATTATTATGCTTAGTGACATAAATAACAAGGTATAAGACAATCACTAGATAATCTCATTCATATATGTAATGTAAGTAAATGAAACATATGAACATAGAAAAAAGAATAGCAAACTGTCTCTAAGACTTATGAGACCTATGGTGGTTATTGGGGGAAGGACACAGAATTCTGGTGGTAGATACATTGTGGAATTGTACCCCTCTAGTTAGAATCTTGTAAATCATTATTAAATGACTCATATAATTATATTAAATCAAAAACGATCTTAATAAAGAAGAGATAGATAATACACTTAAAGAGAGATTTAAGAATGTACCTGGATGAAGAATGAATCCACATATATGTGGATATCTATGCTATGACAAAAGAGTTAAGTCTTTTCAATAAATGGTGTTGAAAAAACTGGATGATTCCCAGAGTTAAGGTTCTCTTCAATTCTCTTTCTTATTCACTTTGGAGAGTGAGGTAGTTTCTACCATTGTTGTTTTTCATTGAAGGCAAAGTCCTGTAGAGGCCCACAAGAAGGTTTATGATGTTACTGGTGGAGATTACCAGTGATAGCTTAGAGAGGGATCTGTTAGAAGTCTGGCCCATCATATCTATGTGGGAATCCCAAGGCCTGGGTTGATGTGTTAGCTGCTAGTGACCAAAAGAGCCCTTATCCAGCTTTTGTAGTCCTTACTTTATCTGACAGGGTTAGGCTTAGAATGACTAAGGGAAGTGAAATTGAAAGTAGGTGAGGAGGGTATGTAGGTCTAAGTAGTAAATATTTGACCAAGTACTTTATAGTGTCTTTCTTTTAGGTCTTTCTATTTGCTTGCTGCACTTATTGAGTCACTATAGAGTATAGCACACTTTTACTTTAAGGTACATATTTTCCCTTAACTTATGAATACATGTGCACATGTGCCCTATCTCATGGGTCCTGGTCTATATCTAGGTTCCATAACTTTGTTAGGAAGTGTGCCATAACAATACTGAAAGTAGATAACAATACTAAAAGTACATAACAATACTAAAAATACATAATTTTTATGTCAACAGTAATATTATGCAAAGTAGCCAAGACATAGTATCAACCTAAATACCCATAAATGGTGGGTAGATAATGAAATTGTGGTATGGATACATAATGGAATATAGTTTTATTACTGAAAAATGATGAAATCTTGCATGGATGACAACATGAATGGAACCTAAGGTGACTATGTTAATCAAAATAAACCAAAAAGTGAAATCAGTTATAGAAGAGTTTCTCTCATATGTGGAATTTAAATAGCTAAAGTAAAAGAACTGACAAAATACAGCAACGTAGTGCTTAGGATTTGTGAAAATGTGATGGTCATCAAAGAGGGAAGAGACAGACAAGAGGAGAGTGGGTACTAGGAGTGAACAAAAGGGTTCAATCTGATGTTAGAGCATCAGAACCTCATTGGTGGGTGAAGCATACCAAGTGGTGAAACTGTGCTTCCAAAATGATAAATATTGTAATTCTTTCACAAATCAGTAAAACATAAAATAATACCATAATTTAGTTTTATTAAGGTTTATAATTTCCATCTGTGCACTTAGTAGTTAATAGGTACCAGTTCATTTTATTGAGAACTTGAATCACTTGAGATTTTGCTAAATATTTATTGTCTATTTGTACAAAAGATGGATATTGTCACTACCTTCCTAGCATCACATTCTGCCCGAGGTTCAGACATTAAATAGCACATCTGTAGAAGTGATTGCCTCATGACAAATATCCATATACTAGAATGGAAGTAAAGATTACAGAAGTGCTAAATAAGGGGAGGGGTATAATGTGGGGGAGGGTGGGAACGTTCCTACTTATGACCATAGAATGTGAGCTCAGATTTACAGGGATGCAGAGGTCACATAGGCTTCTAAGCTGAATATGAGCCCCAGATCACATCAAATCGATGGGGTTAACAGTCAACAATATTTATACACCTTTCCCATATTTGGGAGCTACTCTCTTCCCTGATCCAGCTTTCTGTTCCTTTTCCAGCCATGTCATCATCTTCCCAGACAATAACTTGGATCCACCTGCATATCAGATTTCAGGCTCAGGGAAAAATAATCTAGTATAACCACAGGCCCTTTGGAATATAACTAGATATCTACAAAATGGAGGACCCCCCAACTCTTCATCTGCACTATTCTAGCCTTTAGGTTCACAATTGTTCAACAATTTGTTTGGCTTTGTATGTGAGCTCTCTTTTTAGTCACCAGGCTCCAGATGCTAGCATGATGCCAACCAGACTTCCTGGACTAAAGACCCTACCAATGTGTCCTGGAGCTCCACTTCCCCAGAGCCCCACCCTACCAGGGAAAGATAGAGGCAGGCTGGGAGTATGGATCGACCTGTCAATGCTCATGTTCAGTGGGGAAGCAATTACAGAAGCCAGACCTTTCACCTTCTGCAACCCACAAAGACCTTGGGTCCATACTCCCAGGGGGATAAAGAATAGGAAAGCTATCAGAGGAGGGGACAAGTTACAGAGTTCTGGTGGTGGGAATAGTGTGAAGTTGTATCCCTATGTTTCATATATATATATATATATGAGTAGAATCATCCTATACTCATCATATGACAAGTATAGGCTGATCCCACTCATAAACAGAAGTTGAGAAAGAAGAACAGAAAGGGAAACTCAAAGCAGGATTTGACTGAATTTTGAGAAGGGCACCAAAGTAAAAACCCTAGGTTGAGGGTGAGGGTGTGTCGTATGCTTTACATTGGCTTGTTCTAGCCCTCCCCCTCCAAGAGAATTGGATGAGTCCTGTTAATTTCGCGGGCCTGCTTGGCCCCGCCCCAAGGGACCCTGGGAGAGGGTTCTGGAGTCCGAGAGTTCCTGAGTTCCCCAGAGACAGAGTTCCTGAGTTCCGGAGTTCGAGAGTGCGAGAGGGTGCGAGAGTTTCTGAGTTCGAGAGTAAGGGAGAGGGTTCTTGAGTTCCAGAGTAAAAGAAAGAGTGCTTGCGCCGCCGCAAAGAGACAGCAGAGTTCTGTTTGGTGATTAGTTTGTCTTAGTTTGTGAATCGTTGTTCCTGAATAAAGAAATACAGCTGCCCTGCCCAGCCGTTGTCTCCGCGTCTCTGTTACCCGCCCGTGAAGCTAGACCCGCCCGACCAGAGCCTTCCGAATTTTAACAACAAATGGCGCCCACGTGGACCTGACCTGCACATCTCTCAGATAAGTAAAGACAATTTGGCTACCTATGCACGATGGCCTTCTCTTCTGCTTGTGAAGAGATCTCCAAAGGCCTCTGCTCTTTCTTCACGAGACTGTTTTGCTGTTTGTGGAACATTTATCTCTGGACCACTCTGTGGTTTCCACTCGCTCGAGCGAACTCAGAACAGCCAGCGGGAAGAGCCAGCGGGCGGGAGGCAAGGCGCGGAGCTGCTGTTTCCACCTGGTCAAACAGCCAGCCAGCCGGCTGCGCCCAGACAACCCCGCGCACCGCGCCAGCAACCCCGCAGCCCCGCAGCCCGCAGGAGGCCTACGCCACCATGCAAGAGCCCGATGCCAGCACGCTAGAGCCCGGTGCCAACATGCTGGAGCCCGATGCCAACATGCTGGAGCCTGAGGCCAACATGCTGGAGCCCGATGCCAACATGCTGGAGCCTGAGGCCAGCCCACAGGAGCCGGCTCTCCACCGCGTGGTGCAGGGCACTGGACGCGTGATCCCTCCACGCTGCTCGGCCACTGCGAACAGGGCAGCAGACATGGCAGGGCCATGGGGCAGGGCCGCGGCGTTCTATCATGGCCGCCACCCCTGGGCACCTAGGCTCACGCCTTCTGCAAAGCTGGCCTCCCTGCCCTCTTTCTATGAATTCTGGAACCATCCCGGGCCTCCCGGACCCCCGGGCTCCCTGCCGAAACTGGGCACACAAGATGTCCAGCCTCCGGTCCGGTCTGAAGGCAGACAAGCTGGAGTACGCAGAGATTTGTGCAGAGATCACAACCTGCAATCCCTAAAAGTGAAGCTGCGCGGGAAGCCACCTCCGAATGGTGACCCCCCCCAACCACTAAGACAGTACAGATTTATATTCGTGTTTAAAATGACATGTCTTCGTAACAAAGGTTTCTCTCCTTGTGTATTAATGACCATGTTTATGTGTATGTTTAAAGTTCGGTAAACAGTAGCTTTAAGGCTAAATTCTTACTAGTCAAAGTTAAATGAAAAAGGTTTTCAATATAATCCTCATAAAGATAAAAATTAACTTACATTTAAAGTCTGAGGTAAAAATTAGTTAACAATCAATATATTTCAACTAAGTTGGTCTAAACGAAAGGTTAAATAGACTTGTTGATATGTAAAACACTACCTTCTCTATTAGAAATGGTAGATCGCACAATGGCTATGCTAATTATTCTCATGCCTGAGGTTTCCTCTCCGGCCCACACCTAGGGTGTGTCTCCATCTTGAATGGGTGTAACAAAAGGTTAAAAGACGTTGTTGATATGTAAAAGTCTCAAATTCCTTCTCTATTAGAAATGTTAGATCGTGCAGTAGATATGCTAATAACAAGTTTTGTTTCATAGTAAGTAAGTTGCAGCCAGCTGCCTGTGGGACCCTAGGCCGTTCCCCGCCCCCATGCAATTGCCCGTCGAGGCAAGTAGCCCCCCAGAGGCAAGAAATGTTTTTTTTTTTCAGATATGGCCCCCTCAGGCCTTCCCTTGGCAACATGCTGGTTTTGGTTATATATGTTTCTGTTCACCCCACACCCTTGATACTATAGTCATTTAGTTAAAAAGAAAAGGGGGAATTGTCGTATGCTTTACATTGGCTTGTTCTAGCCCTCCCCCTCCAAGAGAATTGGATGAGTCCTGTTAATTTCGCGGGCCTGCTTGGCCCCGCCCCAAGGGACCCTGGGAGAGGGTTCCGGAGTCCGAGAGTTCTTGAGTTCCCCAGTGACCGAGTTCCTGAGTTCCGGAGTTCGAGAGTGCGAGGGTGGGAGAGTGTCTGAGTTCGAGAGGAAGGGAGAGGGTTCCTGAGTTCGAGAGTGCCAGAGTTAGCCAGAGTTCGAGAGTGACAGAGTTCCTGAGTTCGAGAGTTTCAGGGTTACAGAGTAAGAGAGAGTTCCACAGTGGAAGAGTTTCAGAGGGTTCCCCAGTATGAGAGTTCCAGAGTTCCAGAGTTGGAGAGTTCCTGAGTTCCAGAGTAAAAGAGAGAGTGCTTGCGCCGCCGCAAAGAGACAGCAGAGTTCTGTTTGGTGATTAGTTTGTCTTAGTTTATGAATCGTTGTTCCTGAATAAAGAAATACAGCTTCCCTGCCCAGCCACTGTCTCCGCGTCTCTGTTCACCACCGTGAAGCTAGCCCGGCCAGCCAGAGCCTTCCCGAATTTTAACAACAAGGGTGGATGTTCAGCTTCATGGAAGTGGAGGGTGGGGGCAGAATGGGATGGGACACATTCTTTTGGTGGTGGTGTTTATGTTCCTAATGAAAGTGTCTACTTAGACTTAGATACCCTCACCACCTATTTCCTATTACATTTCCCTCACTCACTCCAACCTTATCAAAGCAAGGACTGCAAAAGCTGAATAAGGGCAAGACACTGGCATACTTTAAGGATGACTATCATTATCAGGCCACCCCATCAGCTGGGGCCCTATTCGGGGAGTCCTGAGATTCCCGAAAAAACATGATGGGCCTAGACCTCAAATAAATCCCTCTCTCCATTGTTACTGGTCATCTATATCAGGAACAACAAAATAGACCTGTTTGTGGCCCCTCATAGGACCTTGCCCTCAACCTGGATCAACAATGGTAGAGAATGTTCCATTCTCTGAAGGGAGGCTGGGCATTATAGTCTATGCCACACCTGAGGAGGATGGGTCCTGATATTAGAGCAGCTTGGAATATTCCTACTTGTGACTACAGAGTGTGAGCTCAGATCTACAGGGATGCAGAGGTCACATAGGCTCCTAAGATGAACATAGGCCCCAAATCACATCAAATCAATGGGGTTTACAGTCAACAATATTTATAAACCTTTCCCATATTTGGGAGCTACTCTCTTCCCTGATGCAGCTTTTTGGTCCTTTTTCTAGCCATGACATCATCTCCCCAGAAAATAACTTGCATCCACCTTCATATCAGATTTCAGGCTCAGGGGAAAAAAAACCTATTATAGTCACAGGCCCTTTGGAATATAACTAAAATATGCCTACTAGCTATCTACAAAACAGAGGACCCCCCCACCCCCAACTCTTCGTTTGTACTATTCCAGCCTTTGGATTCATGATTAGTCAAAAATTTGTTTGGCTTTGTATGTTAACTCTCTTTTCAGCCACCAGGTTCCAAATGCTACCAAAATGCCAACCAGTCTTCCCTGGACAGGCAACCCCAGTAACGTGTCCTGGAGCTCCAATTCCCCACCCAGATCCCTGCCCCATTAGGGAGAGAGAGATATACAGGCTGGGAGTATGGATAGGCCTGTCAATGCCTATGTTCAGTGGGGAAGCAATTACAGAAGCCAGACCTTTCACCTTCTGCATCCCACAATGACCTTGGGTTCATATTCCCAGAGGGATAAAGAATAAGAAAGCTATCAAGGGAGGGGATGAGATACAGAGTTCTGATGGTGGGAATTGTGTGGATTTGTACCCCTCTTTTTAAATTTCTTTATTGGAGAATTATTTGTTTTATATTTGATAGTAAATATAATAGTTTGTACATGCATAACATTTCCCACTTTTCCGTATAACAATACAATCCCCAATAGGTCTTCTGTCATCCTTTTTGGACCTGTATTCTCTTCCCTACCCACCCCAGTCTTTTACTTTGGTGCATATACCCCTCTTATCCTATGTTTTTGTCAGTGCTTACTTTTTATAAATTAAAAAATAAAATAAATTAAAAAATATTCAGTGTACATTACCTCAAAAATAATTATAGTTTAAAATAAGAGTAGTGGGACAAGATAAATGACTCTTATTGTAAACAAGTAAGTTTTTAATGTTGCAGTGTCATACATTAGGATGGGAATGGGATAAGGCAAGAGTTTCCTTGCAACTCACATCTTTTGAAATAAGAAGACCAGATTTGGTTTGCCTCAGGCTGATTTTTCTCTTTGGAACTCAATACATGTAGTTTAATCTTTGCGCAAAGTCTTTAGAGCAGCCACTGGTCCCAAGCACTTTCTGATATCTATGAAAATGTCTTGTAGGTAGGACTTGGTGGTGGTACATCTGGCTAAGCATACATGTTACAATGCAAAAGGGCCTGAGTTCAACCCCTGATCCCCACCTGCGGGGGGAAAGCTTCACAAGTAGCGAAGCAGGTCTGCAGCTCCTTCTCTCTCTCTCTCTCTCTCTCTCTCTCTCTACCTACCCTCTCAATATCTGGCTGTCTCTATCCAATAAATAGATAAAGATAATTTTTAAAAAATTAAAAAGAAAGAAAGGGACCAGGTGGTGCTACATCTGATTAAGTGCTCACATTATCATGCATTAAGGACACAGGTTCAAGCCCCTGGTCCCCACCTGCAGTGGGAAAGCTTCACAAGTGGTGAAGCAGGGCTGCAGGTGTCTCTCTGTCTCCCTCTGTATTGCCCTTCGCTTCCTAGTTATCTCTGTCTATAAGAAAAAGAAAGAAAGAGAGAGCGAGAAAGGAAGAAAAGAAGATGTCTTGTAGGTCAGACACATTGCTAAACAGATCATCTCTCATAGAGATTTCGCCATCCTGAGTTAATGTCATTTCCCTATTTAGACTCGTGTTTTAATGACCAACAGTCATCCTTAACCCTGGCAAAGAGGCAGATAAATGAGTCTTCTGTCTTAATAACCACTGTAATTATCTTGGAAAAATCTATCATGCAATAACTGAACCCCATCTGAAAGCTAGGTTACCTCCTCCCAGGATCTTCCCTTCAAACAAAACAGACCTCATAATCCAATCTCTGAGGCCTGGCTGCTGGAATTATGTGAAATCAGACTGGGGAGATGGGGTACTTTATCATAATAAAGACATCTTAATAGGTCTATACTATCTCTCACTCTTAACTTATCTGGGATATGTCAGAGAAGAATAGAATTTTACTTCAGTTGTCTGATACATATTAACAGATAGGCAACATTTTGTGAGAAAAATGAAGCAAGGCATGAGATTTGTAGTGAGACGCTCATGGCTCAAATTCTGTCAATCTAGTTTTTATGTGTGTCTTCAGATAGTTAGCTTGACCTCATTCAATATCTATTTTCTCACCTGCTAGTTCAAGATTAAGAACTAATGCTATAACAGCAAATGAAATACCCAATATTATATTTGTATGGATTTAGTAGCAAAGAGCATAAAAATTTTACTACAGTGCCTATTTCTGTCAGAACAAGTCAGTTTTCTTTTCTTCTACCTGTTTGTCCTGTGCTTCTTTTTTATTGAGACAAAATGGGACCATCTAATTCTTCTGTAGGAATTGTTTACATTTGCTCTCTTCCCTTGGATTTACAAGGTTAAGCATCTGTTAAGCATGCTATATATATATATATATATAAAACAAACAAACAAAAAGTTTTCTACCTGTAATGGAGGATTCAAAGAAATATGAACTTGATATTAGTTTCCAAGTGTTTTACAACTAGTTTCATAGTAAGACAATATGTATACAAATCATTATAAATTATAGGAACAGGGGCAAAGAGACCACTGAGTGGTGTGTATACCTTGCCGTGAATATCATCAAAGTTCAAGTCCAGGCACCAAATGGAAGTGCCAAGGAAGCATTTAAGGGAGTTTTGTGCTGTGGTATCTCTTTTTTCATTTGAATGAAAAAGTAGTCCAGGAGTGTCTGAAATTGTGTATTCCTAGGGTCCTGTTTCATAATCAAACATTCAGACAAATAAATAAGCAAATAAGAACATTTAAGAAAGAAAGATAGCATGTACTAGAGATATTCTTTGATTTCAACATGATGAGATCAGGAAGATAGGCTTCTTTCATTCCCTGTTATTTAAAAAATTATTTTATTCCTTGATAAAAATTTCAAAGGTAGGATGGACTTATATATGTATAGAGTTAACTACATGCAAAGTCAATCAGTTCACTGGAAAGATGGATACCTTATTCTCCTCACTGATTCTGTACATTGTACCACATCTAGTAATTGTCAAGAACTTCCCCACTGGTTATCCCATACCTTTCTTCACATCTCGTTGGCTGTCATATTTTTGAATTATATTCCTCATTTTTTATTTTTTTTTACTAAAAAGCAAATTTGTTATAGTTGTTCAGTCTGAGTCTACATAAAGTATATTTGGGATAAATTACATATTAAAACATTTAAAATTTAGTGTATCAAGGAGTAACCCCATAGCATAACTTTGACAAATAGGGATTTTTTTTTTTTGCAAAGCTTTTGCAAATGAGACCCTATTTGTATTTGGGGAAGCCATGTAAGAAAGATAATTTAATCACAGCACTGTGCAGGTCTTGTCCAGAAGCAGATATAGGTAAGTGTTTTAACACTTGGGTCATGGTGTTATGTTGTTATAAGGAAGTTAATCTTCCTATTCCTTGTTGTTACAATCTCTAGATTGATAATATTGGTTTTGAGAGTTAAATGAGTTTTTATTTTATTTATTTTGAGAATTACATGAGTTCATGTATATATTTACAGTGGTGACTTGAATAGTTCAGGGAGTTCAATAATGTGACATCATTACAGATTCTGGCCTGGGAATTAAGAGAGATGGGGAGAGATAGAGAGAAACTGGTACACTGCTTGTGAAATCCTCATCCGTCCCACCTGTGGGCGTTGGGTCTTGAGCCATCAAACATGGTAATGTGCGTGTTTTACCAGATGGGCCACTACCTGGTACCAGTCTTTGGCTTTGGTTTATTTGTTTTTGTTTTATGGAGATAGTTCTTCATGTATATTTAGTTTCACTTCTTCCAAACTGTCTTTTCATTCAGATAGAGACAGATGATAGAGATAGAAATAGAGATGGAGACAGAGATGACAGAGATAGAGACATACCTCCACAACACTGAACCTTCCCCTAGCATCATGGTACCTTTCATGTGGTACTATTCATGGCAAAGCATCGGACCTAACTAGTGAGTTATTTTTCTTGTTCTAAACCTATTACCCCAATGATTACTTACTTTCCTTTCACTTTTGGTTTAGGTGCAAGCTATTTTCTATACTTGTCGCTGGTATACCACAATTTAAACATAATTTTGTATTTGCACTTGGAAGGTTCCCAGGGGAACCACACATACAAAAATCAAATTCCATAACAGTTCCTAATTTTGCTCAAGAATGATATGAGAAGATTGCTCTTCTGGTTGCAAAGAGGGAATTTGATGAAAATTAATATTTTAAAAACTCAGAATATGTAATATTTTTGATGTTCATGTGAACATAATACAAGAAACACATGAGAGCTCTTGATGGCAAATTAATGAGTAAAAAAAAATACTTCCAAAAATTTAGTGTATTTTAAATTCAACATATTTTAAATAAATTAGGTAATTTAAAAATTGTTAAGTGTTTTGTGAGATTTAAAAAGCTTGCCTATTTACAGAGGGTGTGTGAAGCCCATTGAAGGCGATTAAAATCCAATAGTCTTTGCAAAAACTTTAGTTATGCTGCTTGAATGAACTTCTTTCTGTAGCCTTTCTCCAACACAGTCCACATCAATCTTGGAGCAATATCATCTATAAAAAGATGAATTTTGTAGACAGTGTTTATGTGGTGGTTAAAATGCCTTCCTTTTCCAGAAAAAAAAATCACTTTTAATCCCATAACCTTCAAGGGATGCCAGAATTTTAGCACAAACTTTAGATTGCATTTTAAAGGTATCACTTTTTCAAAAGAAAAAGTAAAGTGACAGTTAATTTTAGGTTAATGAACATGGTGAGAGGCCAGAAAGTTGTGCACCTGGTAGTGCATACACATTACCGTGCATGAAAGCCTGGGTTCCAATGTGCATACCAGATGTCAGGCTCAGGAAACAAACAAGCAAACAAAAATCAAAAAACTAGTATAGTCATGGGCCCTTTGGGATATAACTAAAATAAGCCTACTAGCTATCTATAAAGCTATTCCAGCCTTTATGTTCATGATTAGCCAACAATTTGTTTGGCTTTATATGTTAACTCTTCTTTTAGCCATCAGGTTCCAGATGCTAACATGCTGCCAACTGGACTTCCCTGGCAGATGACCCCACTGATATATCCTGGAGCTCTGCTTCCCCAGATCCCTATCCCACTAGTACTAGTGGTAAGAGTGGACATCCTTGTCTTGTATCTGAAAAAAAAAAAACTTTCAGTTTTTCACCATTGACTATAATGCCATCTGTGGTTTTATCATACTTAAATCAATGAATTGAGAGCCCAGAAATAAACTATTTCACATATGGACAGCTAATCTCTAAGAAAGGGGCACAAAAAATTAAACAGGAAAAATCTTTTCTAGTAAGTGGTATTGAGAAAACTGACTACCTACATGTAATGAAATGAAATAGGATTACCACATACCACTGTGTACAGAGCCAACTCAAAATTAATCAAAGACTTAGATATTAAACCAGATACCAAAAAAACATGAAAGAAAGAAATTCTCTACATCTCACTACATAATGTCTGTTTTGGAAATGTATGTAGATTTGAGTCCAACAGAAAGAATAAAAATAAACCAAAAATACTTCTGTAAAAGGAACTATCACTAAAACAAAGAGACACCCTACTGCATAGGAGAAGATACATACTGTAGTCAGGTAAACGTAAAGAACTCAGAAAATTCAGGAACAAAAATGCAGATTAGCTCACAATGAACCTTAGTAGAAAGTGGTCCGGGAGGTGGTGCAGTGGTAAAGCTTTGGACTCTCAAGCATGAGGTCCTGAGTTCGATCCCCGGCAGCACATGTACCAGAGTGATGTCTGGTTCTTTCTCTCTCCTCCTATCTTTCTCATAAATAAATAAAATCTTTAAAAAAAAAAAAGAATGAAAGAAAGTGTCCTACTACACAGATTAGAGGAACTGTAGCAGTAGGAGAAACAGAGAAGTCATCTAAGATAGAAACAGCTGAGTAAGTAACACACACACTGTCAATAAAGAAAACTCCTATTAGGACAACAGATCATATCAGGAGATCAAGTTGAAGGGGATGCCTTCCTGAATAAATAGGAAGATTTTCTAGACCCGTAATTTCTAAATCATGCAGGTTGGCTATTGTAGGGCAGAAACAGGATACAATCTTTTGGATATTATCTTTTTGGTTTCTCAGATAAATACCATATTAATTATGCAAAGAATAACAAGCTAGTCTGCAGGTGTCTATCTTTTTCTCCCCCTCTCTGTCTGCTGCTCCTCTATCCATTTCTCTCTGTCTTATCCAACAACAATGACATCAATAGCAACAACAATAAAACAAGGGCAACAAAAGGGAATAAATAAATATTTTTTTAATTTAAAAAAGAATAACAAGGTACAGCTTATCTTTTCTCTCTCTTTTTGTAACTTTTGAAGAAAGCTCTGGAGGAGGAATATGGTGGGCAAATAAATGAAAAAGCCACCTATGGTGGTAAAATTATGCATGAGGGAGGCCCTAACTCCAAAATAATAAGTAACTTTTTAGAGAAATAGATATCTTTATCAAGGAGTAATAACATCATCTTGTTATCAGTTTATTAAATTTTTTCAGGAGTGATTACTGAATGTTCACTAATTTCTGATTGTTATAGAAACTTTTTAACTTCCTTGCTTTAAAGCTTCAATTTTTGTTTGCAGACTCCAATAAGTGACTTCTCTTTATCTCTCCTGATTTCAACATTAATTTGATCCTTATTGAGATTTTTCTAAGTACTATTTAGGGACTCCTCTTATGTAAGCATTTTAATAGCTTGTCCTTATAATTGTGTTGACCACATTGCCCTATTTTTTTATACTTCTCATTAGAATGTAAGCTATCTCAGGACTTGCTTCATTTACCCTCATACCACCAATAGCAGTGTTTGTTGAGTGAATTAATGTAGTCATCTTATCTGTATGTTAGTTCTCTTTATCATCTGCTTTTTACTAAACACTTGGGTAGGAAATTTGCATTTATCATTATTTAAAAAAAAACAATGTGTTAAATGATTGACATTTGCTGTCTCCTTTAATAATTACAATTTCTTGAGAACAAGTAATGAAAGGAGCCAAGAAATCATGCACAGAGAATGTCTTTGAACATTCAAGTGGGAGGAGCAATTACGAAGGTTTTTTATTAAAAAAAACAAAACATTTATTTATTTATTTATTTTCTACTGGGTTATCACTGGGACTTGGTGCCAACACTACAAATCCACTGCTACTGGCCATATATTTTTTTCATTTTATTGCATAGAACAGAGAGAAATTGAGAAGTGAGGGGTGATAGCAAGGGGGAGAGAAAGATAGACACCTGCAGACCTGCTTTACCACTTGTGAATCCACCCCTGCAGGTAGGGAGCCGGGGGCTTGAATATGTATCCTTGCACAGGTCCTTGAACTTTGTACTGTGTGTGCTTCACCGGGTGCACCACTGCCTAGCCCAGACATGAAGGTTATAAGCTGTAAACTTCACCCTAGTTCTTTTTTAATAAAACAATTTTTAATTACCTTTATTTATTTATTGGATACAGGCAGCCAGAAATTGAGAGGGCTGGGGGTGAGAAAGAGAGGGGAGAGACATAGAGACACCTGCAACACTGCTTCACTACTTACAAAATTTTCCCACTGCAGGTGAGGACCAGGGGCACAAACTTGGGTTTTTAACTGTTGTAACTTTAAAAAATTATTTTATTTTTTATTTATAAAAAGGAAACATTGACAACACCATAGGATAAGAGGGGTACAACTCCACACAACTCCCACCATCAGAACTCTGTATCCCATCCCATCCCCTGATAGCTTTCCTATTCTTTATCCATCTGGGAGTATGGACCCAGGGTCATTATGGGATGCAGAAGGTAGAAGGTCTGGTTTCTGTAATTGGTTCCCTGCTGAACATGGGCCTTGACAGGTCAGTCCATACTCCCAGTCTCTCTCTCTCTCTCTCTCTCTTCCTAGTGGGGTGGGGGATAAAATCAGTGGGGTTTACAGTCAACAATATTTATACACCTTTCCCATATTTGGGAGCTACTGTCTTCCCTGATCCAACTTTCTGGTCCTTTTTCCAGCCATGACATCTAACTGACAATAACTTGGATTCACCTGTATATCAGATTTCAGGCTCAGGGAAAAAAAAAACCTAGTATAGTTACAGGCCCTTTGTAACTTTGTAACTTTTATACTTAACCAGGTGTGCCACCACCTGGCCCCTCCATACTAGTTCTGAAGATTTGAAGTACAGTAGTTTGTTGTGGAAATTGTTTGTCATGGAAAGGAAGATCAGAAGCAAAAGCTTCCAGTAGACAAAAGTCTGGCTAACTTTTGATGCTAACCATGGCTTGCTAAGCAAAGGGTTGTGAAACTTGAGTGGCTGGAAAGTGTGTAGCATTGATGACATAATGTCTGTACAGATAAGTTCCAGTTAAGGATGAAACTCACATATCACATACTCCATGGGTGTCATGCTCAGAATACATTCTCACTGAATTGTATTCAACTAGCTTGGAACTTCTGCTTTCTCTGACGTAATTGTACTAAGCAGCAATGAAAGGAACCTAAATTTTGGTTAGGTGCTGCACCCAGATGCAGTCTTTCCAGGCACATTTGCTCACTGCATAATGCATGGAAGTCTTTTTCTTTTTACTTCAGATTCAAATGGGCCTGAAGTCCCCCATACTAATTATGTAGAAATAAAAACTATTGTTTATCTGCATTTTATAGATGAAGTAATGGAAATTGAGTGAGGGTAGATTGTTCAAATTCAGTAACACCTGGTATTTACTATGTGTGCTCTTGCTCATTATTTTCTATCCCATGAAATATTTATTCATGTATTTATGTGTACATGTGTGTACTTCTTTATTGTGATATTTGCCCTTTTGTGTGTGCATGAAACTTGGACCTCATGCACACATGATTTCACCAATCTACACTGTTTTTTTTATTCAGAGACAAAGAAAAATACAGAGAGAGACACTATAGCATTGGCGCTTTCCTGGGTGCCATGATAGCATCTAGCTGGGAGCCACAGTTTGAACTTGTGCTCTGTACATGGAAGGCATATATATAATGCCCATGAGCTATCTTATCAGTACTTCTCTAATTTTTTTCTTTTTCTTTCTTTTTATTTATTTATAAAAAGGAAACATTGACTAAACCATAGGATAAGAGGGGCACAACTTCTCACAATTCCCACCACCAGATTTCTATATCCCATTCCCTCCCCTGATAGTATTCCTATTCTTTATCTCTCTGGGAGCATGGACCCAAGGTCATTGTGGGATACAGAAGGTGCAAGGTCTGGCTTCTGTAATTGCTTCCCCACTGAACATGGGCGTTGACAGGTCGATCCATATTCCCATCCTGCCTCTCTCTTTCCCTAGTAGGGTGGGGCTCTGGGGAAGTGGAGCTCCAGGACACATTGGTGGGGTCGTCTGTCCAGGGAAGTCTGGTTGGCATCATGCTGGCATCTGGAGCCCAGTGGCTGAAAAGAGAGATCACATACAAAGCCAAACCAATTGTTGAACAATCATGAACCTAAAGGCTGGAATAGTGCAGATGAACAGTTGGGGGGAGGGGGAACCCTCCATTTTGTAGATAGCTAGTAGGCATATTTCAGTTATATTCCAAAGGGCCTGTGGCTATACTAGTTTTTTTTTTTTTCCCTGAGCCTGAAATCTGATATGCAGGTGGATCCAAGTTATTGTCTGGGGAGATGATGACATGGCTGGAAAAGGACCAGAAAGCTGGATCAGGGAAGAGAGTAGCTCCCAAATATGGGAAAGGCGTATAAACATTGTTGACTGTGAACCCCATTGATTTGATGTGATCTGGGGCCCATATTCAGCTTAGGAGCCTGTGTGACCTCTGCATTCCTTTAGATCTGAGCTCACACTCTGGTCATGAGTAGAAACATTCCAAGCTTCCCCAATATTGACCCATCTTCCTCAGGTGTAGCATAGAGTATGTTGTCCTCCCTTTGGACAGTTGTTGTTCCAAGTTGAGGGTAAGGTCTACAGTTGTTGTTCTACAGTTGTTGTTCCAAGTTGAGGGTAAGGTCCTATGGGGGACCCACAAACAGGTCTATTTTGTTTTTCCTGATATAGATGACCAGTAACAATGGAGAGAGGGATTTATTTGAGGTCTAGACTCATCATGTCTGTTTGGGAATCTCAGGACTCCCCAAATAGGGCCCCAGCTGATGAGGTGGCCTGATAGTGACTAAAGAGTCATCCTTAAAGTATGCCAGTGTCTTGCCCTTATTCAGCTTTTGCAGTCCTTGCTTTGCTAAGGTTAGCTTTGGAGTGTGTTGCTGTGCGGGCCGCGGAGAAGAGAGAGAGAAGGTCCGGAGCGAAGAGGGAACACAAATCTTTATTTCCGCTGGCACCTCAGAATTGGGTGCTAGAGGAACAGGTTGGGCCATGTGGAGGTAGCGAAAATGGCCGCCTCATGCAGTAACCTTTCCTGTGTCTGAACACCGAAGTGAAGCGCTGGCAAGAGAGCGAGGTGCGGAAGAAGAGCTTTTATAGGAGCAGCTTTCGTGAGAATGGGAAAGGAGAGGAGTAACCATAGCACTCCAGGATAGGATAATAACTCTTGTAAAAATGGGAAGGGGGAGGAGTGACCAAAGCACTCCAAATATCATGGGGAAATAGACAATGCCCTGAGGGCACAACATGGCTGAACAGGCACTCCGAGAATGTCCCAACTCTCGTGGGAACTAGCAGTAGCCTCAGGGGACAACATGGCAGATGTGACTACATTTGCAGTTTCCCAGCATCTCCCCCTTTCCTTTTATCTAATGTCCAGGGCAATAGTGTATAAAGTCTATGAACTACTCAGGGTCAGTCTATGAAAAACCAGCAATGTGAAGGGAAGGAAGCTGCTGTAAAATTGTCTAAAGTGTACAAAGGGTATACCAGCAAGTCCAATAGAAGTCTCAGTCCAAAGTAGGCGACTAGGGGGAGAAATGGCAGGGGATGAAATGCTGCATGAGGAAGGTCAGCCTCTGGAATTCTGCTTTTCTGTAGAGAGTGAACTGGAACCACCAAAATGTGACAGACAAAGCAGAAGCAGGAAAGGCAGACAGGCAGTAAAAAAGTTCTGTCCTTGGAGTCTGTGAATCAGGCTCTTCAGATCGCATCAGGTGACATCTAGGGTTTTGGGGGGGTTGCCACTGTAGTCGTGCCATCTAGTGGGTGATGTCAGGGTGTGCAGGGGTCCAGATGGTTTTTTCCGGGATTCCTGTGGAAGAAACACAAACAATCTGCTTCTCATGGTTAGCAGGACATCTGATTTGAATGCTTTATAGAAAAAGAGGTTTGCCACAATGACCCTGGGTCCATGCTCCCAGAGGTATAGAGAATGGGAAAGCTATCAGGGGAGGGGGTGGGATATGGAGATTGGGTGGTGGGAATTGTGTGGAGTTGTACCCCTCCTACCCTATGGTTTTGTTAATCCTTTCTTAAATAAAAAAAGAAAAAGAGGTTTGGTGCCTTAGCCAACTGAGTATTGGGGGATGTATCTTTCCTATTCATTTATTATTATTATTTTATATTACTTGTCATGGTAGTCAGCTGTTATCTGGAAGGTCCTGGGTGATTCATGGGTAAAAAGAACTTATCTTTTAACAAGGACTCTAAGGTGTAGGGAAGCGGGAACTTATCTTTTTTTTTTTTTTTTGGTATTTTGCCTTTTGTTGCCCTAGTTGTTTTATTGTTGTAATTATATTGTTGTTGTTACTGATATTGTGGTTGTTGGATAGAACAGAGAGAAATGGAGAGAGGAGGGGAAGACAGAGAAGAGGAGAGAAAGAGACACCTGCAGACCTGCTTCACCGCCTGTGAAGCGATTCCCCTGCAGGTGAGGAAGCAGGGGCTCAAACTGGGATCCTTAAGCTGGTTCTTGCACTTAGCGCTACCTGTGCTAAACCTGCTGTGCCACTGCCTGATTCCCAGGAACTATCTTTTAACATAAACTCTATGGCCATGCCAATAGCAACCTTGAGGGCACATGTTTTGATGTTTGGCGGACTTTGTTTTGTGGCAGGGTGGACTGTGCCTGTCTTAGGTTGGGATCAGCCTTCCATCTTACCCATCATTGGAACACCTGGTCATTTTTTCCCAGTAGTACCAGGTGCCCTGTCTTAGGTTGATTGGATAGCACTAGTTTCCCTTTTACCCATCATTGGCTAGCCAGTTCTCTACATGGTGGACGTTCTGATGGAGGGGGGCAAATCCTCCACAGTAACTCAATATTCTGCCATGTCCAGCCTATGATAGTGAGTTTGTATAGGTTGCATCTTTATGGCATAAATCTGTTGTTGCAAAAAGGCCATGAGCTTATTAAAAATTATAGGACCATGGTCTGGGAGGTGTCGCAGTGGATAAGGTGTTAGACTCTCAAGCTTGAGGTCCCAAGTTCGATCCCTGGCAGCATGTGTACCAGAAAGATATCTGGTTCTTTCTCTCTCCTCCTCTCTTTCAGAATAAATTAAAAATTTTTTTTAAAAAAAGAATTATAGTGAGCTATGTGAGCAGGAGAAGTAAAACAAGTAGAACAAGAGAAGTAAAAACAAGAGAAGTAAAACAGAAGTAGAACTATTGTGAGCAGGAGAAGTAAAACAAGCTAGGGTCCCACAACTAAGGGTAGACAGGTAAGGAAAGGGGAATGTATCCATTGGTATGAAGAGGTGGGATCATATCTCAAGTCTAAGGGAAGCAGTCAGTGTATGTGATGTCCAGGGGAACAGCCATTTGTCTTTGGGGGTAGTAAGGGATGTCTGTGGCATGGGTGATGTTATAAAGGGAAACATCTTTAAATTGGTGACTGACAAAGGCAGGCCTATGGTGGCAAGACAAGATACACCAGTTAAGTGTACAAGAATATGTGAATGTTGTTAATTCACATAGGTTGGATATGGAGGAACTTCTTACAGTTTAATACCTTATCATATGAACAGATGATTCTTCATATGAAGGCTTGATAGCTGTAATCACTTACTTGTGAAAAAAAAAACGTAAAAAGTTAGAGGTTTACTATAATTGATACCTCGATGATTATAATTGGTTTAAATATTTTGATTTTTTTTAAACCATTTTTACTTTGGACTATAAACAGACTCAGGTTACTTAGAGAGTTAATGCACGTTAGTGACAATGGTTTTGACATTTAGAGTACTCTGAGCAGATGGGTCATACAAAAGTTTTTGGTCATTCAACACACTCACTCACAAAACACAACTGGCCAGTCATAACATAAGACATTCAGGGGAGGGGTAGAAGAGAGGGTTCTGTGAGCCAACTTTTGTAGGTTCTGCCATGTCATATTATGGATCCTGGGATGTATCCTGCGGCTAGTCCTCTTGTATTTCTTGTTCTTCAGGGATAGCAGTGCCATCATGAGGGTATTGTCGGATGTGGCGGGCAGGAACCCAGACAGGTTTAGAGTAATTCTGTGGGAAAATGCATGCAAAACCTCTTCCCATGGTCAATAGAGGGTCAGGCCCTTTCCAAATTTTATCGAGTGGATCTTTCCATTTGACCTTAATAGATGGGAGAGTAGATGGTGTTTGCCAGTGAAGAATAATAGGAGGTGAGTCCGAGTTAATTGTAAATATTAGAGATTTAACGTAGTTAAGGCTTTTGCTAGCTGGATATCGGGGGGGTACATTCCTCCTTTATCTTTATTTAATTGAGCCTTAACAGTTTGATGGGCCCTCTCGACAATGCCTTGTCCCTGTGGATTATAGGGAATGCCTGTGGTATGAGTAATGTTCCAGAGGGAACAAAAATCTTTAAATTGTTTGCTGGTAAACACAGGTCCATTGTCAGTTTTCAGTTGAAGAGGTAAGCCCATCACAGCAAAACAGAGGAGCATATGGCTTATAAGCTTTTTAGAGCTTTCTCCTGTCTGAGCTGTTGCCCACATAAATTTAGAAAAGGTATCAATTGAGACAAACACATATTTTTGTTTGCCAAAGTGTGGTATGTGGGTGACATCAATTTGCCAAATAGCATTAGCTTTTAAGCCTTGGGGGTTAACACCAAGAGTCTGAAAGGCAGGTGTTTTTATGAGACTTGCACAGGAAGAGCATGTAGCTAGGATATGTTTTAACTGTGGTAAAGGAACATCAGGAAATCGAGCTCAAAGGCCTTTAAGATTAACATGGGTTAGAGAATGGAAATCAGCAGGATCAGAGACAGAGAGTAGGAGAGCTCCTGTGGAAGCAAGGCGGTCAGCTGCAGCATTCCCTTCGGACAGGGAACCAGGAAGATGGCTGTGGGAATGAAGGTGCTGAATATATAGTGGTTGGGTTCGAGAAGAGAGCATAGAGGCAATTTGAATCAAGAGAGGGGAAAGTGGGTTGTCATCAATTTTCACATAGGAACGAGCAAGCCATGGAAGTAAGTTAACAGTATACACACTGTCAGAAAAAAGGTTGAAGGATTCTGGTACAGCTTTTAATGCAAGGAAAACAGCATAAAGTTCTTTGTACTGAGAGAAATTCTCAGGAAGCTCAGTAAAGAGAGGTTTAGGGGATTGTTTGTCTGGGTAATATATAAGGGCAGCAGCTCACTTTTTTCCACCATCAGTGAAGACTGTAGGAGCAGAAGGAATGGGATCTCGAGAGAAAAGTTTAGGTGCTAGTAGAGGCAAAAGAGGTAAAGAAGCTATCAATTTATTAGAAGGAAAATGGTTATCTATTTGTCCTGGAAACCCCACAAAGCTTATGGCAAAGAGGGAATGATGGTGTATGAGCCACTCTGTATCTGTGAGAGAAAAGGGCAGAATAATTAAATCCGGTTCTTTCCCTAAGACCTGCACAGACCTATTTCTTCCTTGGCAAACCATGAATGCTAATGCGTCTATCTCAGTGAGGAGTCTTGGAGCTCTGCCTACTGACGTGTGAAGCCACTCGAGAACCCCATGGTTCTGCCACAATGTCCCTACTATTGTGGGGGTGGAGTTAAAGATTAGAAGGTTTACCAGAGAGGAGGGGGAGAATTGAACAAGGTGCATGTCCTGGAGGGCCTAGTTAACCCTTTCAAGTGCCGAGGAGGCCTTGGGAGTTAACCTATGTTTTGAGGAGGGTTGTTTGTTTCCTTTTAACAGGTCAAACAGTGGTTGGAGGCAGCTTGTAGGCAGATAAAGATACTGCCTAAGCCAATTTAAATTTCCTAGAAAACTTTGTAAAGAAGTAAGAGTGAGGTTAGAAGAAAAAGTAACACTAGGTTTTAAGGGACGAATTTGCATTAGAAAAATCTCTGAACCTAAAAAAGATATTGGAGGAATTAGCTGTATCTTCTCAGGAGCCACATTAAGTCCGCTTTTCTTTAATGCAGGAATGAGAAAATCACATAGGGCACAGAGATCTGTATCTGATTTTGCCCATATTAATACGTCATCCATGTAATGAAAAACATTAAGGCCCTTATGGATATATGGAAAAAGGGCAGATTTAATAGCCTGTTGACAAATTGTAGGACTATTGGCCATGCCTTGGGGCAGCATCACCCATTCAAATCTATCAGCAGGGCTGGCGTTATTAATAGAAGGAACAGAGAAGGCAAAACGTTTACAATCTTGCGGATGCAGGGGGATAGAGAAAAAACAATCTTGTATATCAATAGCTATGATTGGAATTCCGTGGGAATTGCAGAAGCAAGAGGCAAACCGCTTTGGGGGGAGCCCCAGACCTGCATGGTTTTATTAACCGCATGGAGATCTTGGAGGAGGTGCCATTATCCGTCCTCCTTCATGGCTTGCCTGAGTTATCTGAGCTCTTTGGAGGAGTATGGGTGCCACACCTGAAGGTTTTGTCTATTGGGGGCCACATTTACCGGGAAGGTGTGGAATTGGTCTGATGACGTGGGGGAAAGAGTTACAGAAGTAGAAGCTGCCGTAGTGGCTGCAGGGGAAACTGAGCACGTTATCTATGGGGACGGAGCTCTTGAGGCAGACTGCAAAAGGTTTAAGTTCTCTAAACGCTGAAAACATATCCTTTAACTTCTGTATCTCAGCCACAAGGTCTCTTAATGACGAGGTATTAGCGGGGGAAGGGGTTATGGAAGCTGCAGAAGGAACTGAACATGTGTCTGCAGAAGGAGCCAAACACGTGTCTGCAGGGACAGCAGGTAAAGGGGTCATGGAAGCCGCAGAAGGAACTGAACACGTGTCTGCTGCAGAAGGAACCGAACATGTGTCTGCAGGGATGCGGGTGAAGGGGTCATGGAAGCCGCAGAAGGAACCAAACATGTGTCTGCAGGGACAGAAGTTTGGGTGCTGACTGAAAATCGCTTAGGTCGTTTAGGTCGTAAGCACATATCTCTTAACACTTGTATCCCAGCCTCAAGGTCACTTAACCTTTCGGCAGAACACCTTGTACATATCTTGTAAGTAGTAAATGTAATTATGAGAACCCATGGTGTAGCGAAAATTAAAGTGTCTCTGAGAGCAAGAACCTGTCCCAGGAGAGAAGGAGATAATGTCTGGGACACCTCCTCATAAAAGAAAAAAAAAAATTCCATGGTGAGGGGAAACGCAGGGCCACAGAGTCAGGCGGCTGCCACTTACCTGTGTCTGGCTTTTCTGGACCTCAGGCCGGGCATGAGTGCGGGACACGTCAGGCACCAGATGTTGTTGTGTGGGCTGCAGAGAAGAGAGAGAGAAGGTCCAGAGCGAAGAGGGAACACAAATCTTTATTTGCTCTGGCACCTCAGAGTTGGGTGCTAGAGAAACAGGTTGGGTCATGTGGAGGTAGCGAAAATGGCCACCTCATGCAGTAACTTTTCCTGCATCTGAACACCGAAGTGAAGCGCTGGCAAGAGAATGAGGTGCAGAAGAAGAAGGGCTTTTATAGGAGCAGCTTTCGTGAGAATGTGAAGGGGGAGGAGTAACCATAGCACTCCAGGATAGTATAATAACTCTCATGAGAATGGGAAGGGGGAGGAGTGACCAAAGCACTCCAAATATCGTGGGGAAATAGACAATGCCCTCAGGGCACAACATGGAGAAACAGGCACTTCGAGAATGTCCCAACTCTCTCGGGAACTAGCAGTAGCCTGAGGGGACAACATGGCAGGTGTGACTGCATCTGCATAATTTCTCAGCAGGAGTGAATAATAGAACTGTAATAGGAAGTAGGTCAGGAGGTTATCTAAGTCTAGATATTATTTCATTAGGAAATTTATACTGACTCACTGCAGACTATTGTGTACTTTTGCTTTCAGGTATATATTTTGCCCTAATTCATGATACATATGAACATATGCTGTATCTCTCTGGACCTGGTCTATATGTAGATTTTGAGACTTTGTTAGTGTGGAGTTGGAGAGGGGCCCCGAATATTGAGAGCAGCTGTTGACCCGAAGCCAATTGTTCCTTGTTCCATGTAGATATTTCCAACTGTGCCCACCCTGTGATAACTATAAAAAGGTAGGACGAGAAGTGACAGAGGTCGCAGACTCTACCCTTGCTTGGAAGGGTGTCAGCAGCCCAAGCTTAAGCTTCCTAGTAAAGGCTCTTGCTATTGCATGTGATTCTGGTCCTCTTTGAGTGAGATCAGGACTCGAACTTCTGGGCATAACAGTAAGGAAGTGAACCACCTTGAATGTAATTAGAGAATACTATGAAAGGAAAGGTCTCATGTGAATAATGAGGCTGAAGGGTTGACATTCCACACCTGACGTCTCTGGACACAGTCTGAAGTGAAGCATGCTGACGTGGTACTTGTTGTGTTGATTAGGTTGGGATCAGCATATGAAATATCATTTGGTATGAATTGAGAGAAGCATGCAGGAGAGTGAGCCACAATATCAGAGTAGGCCAGTGTTTTTGGAATTGTGTTGAATGATAAGGAGGGTACTAGTTCATGGAAACACTAAATCAGTGTTAAAAGATATGGGTACCTGCTGGAACCAAATTTTGTATTAATTTTTTCTTAAGATTCTCTTCTCTCAGAAATGTATTAAATGGATGCATGTCTAAATGACTTTCTTAGGGGGTCAGGTGGTAGTACACCCAATTGAGTGCACACATTACCATGCTCAGAGATCATGGTTCAAGACCCCACTCCACACCTGCAGGGGAATACTTCACAAGAGGTGAGTCAAGTCTGCAGGTGTCTGTATTTCTCCCTCTTTATCTCCCCTCTATATCAATTTCTTTCTATCCTATCAGATAAAAGGAAACAATGGTTAATGAGAGTAGTGTATTTGTAATGTGGGCATCGAGCTACAGCAATAACCCTGGTGTCAATTTTAAAAAAAGACTATATACATGCTAGAGAAAGAGAGAAGCTGAGATGGGAGAGAGAAATAGAAAGGGAAAGAAACAGTGAAATACCTGTAGCCTTGCTTCACTACTTCTGAACATTTCCCATACAGGTGGGAATCAAGTGCTTGTACCTGGGTCCTTGCACACTGTAATGTGGCCACTTGGCACTAAAATATTGACTTTCTTATGATGTGTCTTTTATATCATCTCATTATTTTAGAATTTTGTATACTCATTTGTAATAGTCTGAAATGGTTCACATTGACAACTTCAGGGTTACTGCATTTATGCAGTGGCAACACCTGTGTGTTTCTCCCACTCTGCTGGCAAGATGCTTTACTCTTTTAGACTCAATTAAGTAATCATTCTGCACCAAATAATTTTCTCAAATTGACCTGGCTCTTCTGATAAACCTGGCAGTGTATTCTGAGTCAGAAGAAAAAGAAAAAAACAACAACTTGAGCTTAAAGCTTACCCAACTCAAGAAGAGAACAAATGACACCATCCAAAAGAGGCTATGAACAGAATACTCACCACATAAGAGACCCAAAAGGCCAAAAACATATGAGAAAATGTTCCAAGTCATTGATTGTCAGAGAAATGCAAATAAATACAACAATGAGATACCACTTCACTCCTGTGAGAATGCAAAAGTAGCAGCAAAAGTAGCAACAACAAATGTCGGAGAGGTTATGGTGACAAAGGAACCTTCCTGCACTGTTGGTGGGAATGTAAATTGGTCCAACCCCTGTGGAGAACAGTCTGGAGAACTCTCTGTGGAGAAATCTGGTGCTAATCTTATGGGTTTTCCTCAGTAGGTGACTCTTTGTTTTTTTTCTTGCAGCCTTCATGATCTTTTCTTTGTCCTTATTCATTTTCATTATAAGTATGATGTGTCTTGGTGTCTTTAAGTCTGGGTTAATTCTGTTTGGGACCCTCTGGGCTTCTTGAACCTTTATGTCTTTTATGTTGTCAATACTAGAGAAGTTCTCATCTATTTTGTCCTATAGAACACTTTCTTCCCCTACCTCTCTTTCTTCCTCTGGTAGGCCTATAATGTGTATATTATTTCTTTTGAAGTTATCCCATATGTCTTTGTTGTTGTTCTCAGTATCTCTTATCTCTTTTTGATATCTCCTACTTCTTTCTTAGTTTTAATTCATATTCAATCTTTCTAATTCTGTTTTCAGCCTCATTTAGTCTATTTTCTCTGCCCTCTGCCATTTTCTATAGCTCAGCTATTTTGTTACCCTGTTCTGATAATGTATTAGCTTGTTCAGCTAGTTGTGTTCTTAGCTCAGCTATTTCAGCTTTCAGCTCTCTAATTACCGTGAAATAGTGCTTTCTTTCAGAGTCTCACTTGTTGTTTCTACATTTCTGATGATAATTCTTTCAAACTCTACTCATTCCTGTTACTGTTTCCTTAACTAGTGTTTGGATGTTGACCTCATTTTTCTGTGCTTCCACCTTCAGGGGGATTTTAGCTGGACTTTTGTCCTGTTTTTTTCCTCCAATTTTTCTCCTTGGTTTATTCATTATTATATTGTGCTATGAGGTCCTTTCAGTATTTTTCAGTCCACTGATCACTATTTCCTGGATTGAATTGTGTCTAAGTAAGGCACTTAAAGAGTTCACAGTTGTGGAAATTAACAATTATTTCAATGTTATCTCAATCTTTGAGTTAAAACACAGTGGCTATTAAACCCTCTTGGTTCTTTTTCTTCCCTGTAGGCTATGGGAGCTTGAGGGCTTTTTACCTATAGGTAGGTTTTTTAGCTTAATCACTCAATCCAGTGACTTGGTAGGTTCCCGAAGTAGCCCCAATCTCATCTTGTTGCAGTCTCAGGTGATATTTGATATTCCTTGTTCTTTAGATTTTGAGTTCCTGTGCACTAACACAAAAAAAAACACAACATAATTTTGAAACCACACTTTATTTTTCTTAATTTAACTTGATGTTCTTGCATAGTGAATACTTTTTAGTTTTTGTTTAAAAACTATCATGTTGCCTCATTTTTAAAAAAATATTTATTTACTTATTTGGTAGGACAGAAAGAAATTGAGAAGGAAGGGGAAATAGGGAGGGAAAGAGAAAAAAAGACACACCTGCAGCCCTGTTTCACTTTTCATGAAGCAGCTGGGAACCGGGGAGCTGAGCCACATCAGGTAGTATGTGCATGGTAGTATGTGTGCTCAACTTGGTGTGCCCCTGCCCAGCCTTCTGTTCCCTCATTTATAATGATCACTTGGTTTGTGGTTGTTGATGCAACATCTGGCAGAAGAACCCTATTGAAGGGTTCATTTTAGTTTTCAGTGTGATCTTTTGCAGGGCTTTGTTGGAGAGTGTGAAACAAGTCCTCATACATGTGTAATTTCATTGCTCTGGGTCACCTCACATGTGGTGCTGGGGAACAAACCTGAGTTCCACACATGCCAATGAAGGTCGGCTACTTATTGAGCTTGCTCTCTCTCTCTCTCTCTCTCTCTCTCTCTCTCTCCATTCTCTCTTTCTCTCTCCAGCCCTTACAGTGCGACTTCTGAAGAATCTCAACTCTTCTAGCAGTGTTTAGAAATATTAGTACAGATAGCCTCACATTGGAAGGTGTTATAGGATGCAAATAGCATAGAAATTTAAATGAAGTTTTGACATATTTTTCAAGGAGAGGATTAGAAGAGAGATTGGTGGTGGATAGAAACTCAAATGAGAAAATTTATTCTTTAAATTTCCCATCTGCTACATACAGAATTCTCCTGTAAATATCAGGTTTAATGAAACATTTATCCTCAATGTAAAATATATCAAAGGGGGAATAACAATCACCAGTGTCTGTCCAGCTAAATGTTTGTCTTTAATAAATGAGTTGCCTACACAGCTGTTCATTTTTTAGTTTTCTCATGATGGCTAGAACTCTTTTTATCTTAGAAATTTATTTTTAATCTTGGGAAGACCATTTGATTTTTAAATTGAACAGGTTACTAGAATCTGAATGTTGATTTTCTTTTAGCACATAGGTGTTTTGTGAATCTTGGGAAGTGCTAAGAATTAAATATCCTTAAGCTGTTTCCTCAAAAATTACTCACTTGAATAGAGAGGAACTGTGTTTCTCTCCTCTTAGAGCAGCAGCAAAGCTATAATCTTACATAGAAATGGTCACATTCATATGGAGATGAGGGACTGTGCTATATGTATATCAGCACAGTGTGCAAAGATTACAGTGTATAAAGACCCAGGTTCAAGCCCCTAGTCCCTACATGCAGGGGAAGTTTCCTGAGTATTAAAACAGTGTTGTGGTATTTTTTTTCCATTTTCTCACCATTCTCTCTCAATTTCTGTCTCTATACAAAATGAGTAAGTGGGGAGAGGGCCAGGCAGTGGCACACCCTGTTAAGCATACAATACTAAGTGCAAGGACCTGAGTAAGGATCTGAGTTCAAGCCCTCAGCTTTCCACCTGCAGGGCGGACGCTTCACAAGTGGTGAAGCAAGTTTGCATGTGTCTTTCTTTCTCCTTTTCTACCTCTCACCTCTCTCAATTTCTCTCTGTTCTATGCAATAAAAAAATAAGAAGAAGAAAGGAAGAAAAAAGGAAAAGAACAAATGACTGCCAGGAGCAATGAATTTGTAGTGCTGACACTGAGCCCCAGCAATAACCCTGGATGAAAATAAGTAAATAAATAAATAAATAATCAAATGATTGAAGATAAAAGATAATAAAAAAAATGGATCTGAATATCAAGTCGGTTCCCACAGTAAAGGTCAAGAGGTCAGTGTCCAGGTGGATGATTACTTCACCCAAGATAAAGACACCTCTGTATGACAGGAGGCTGTAGTCAGGCAGAATATGTGTCATAGGATTTTAATTTGTTAAGTAGGGGGTGGGAGCACTTGTGAGGAAATTCTGACATCCCACTCCTATTTTAAAAACAAGAGAAAAGTCAAAGACTCCTCAGGGGGAATTCTCCATACATCTGTGTCAACTTATTCCTTAACCAACTCTAAAAGCCCAGAAAGGACTGGCATGGTACAGTCCAAGTTTTGAATGAAAAAGACCAGTCAAAGTATATTTTATTATTATCATTATCATCTAATAATATTCTATCCAGGTAATTTAGCGCTTAGATTTGAAAGTGATAAAAATTTTTTCAGACAAACAGCAGTTAAAATAATTCATTGCAGGGTTGGGCGGTAGTGCAGCTGTTTAAGCACGCTTGGCACAAAGCGCAAGGACCTGTGTAAGGATCACAGTTTGAGCCTTTTGCTCCCCACTTACGGGGGGTCGCTTCACAAGCGGTGAAGCAGGTCTGCAGGTGTCTATCTTTCTCTTCCCCTCTCAGTTCTTCCTTTCTCTTTCGATTTCTCTTTGTCTGATCCAACAATAACTGCAGCAATGACAACAATAATAAAAACAACAACAATGACAAACAACAAGGGCAACAAAAGGGAAAAATGGCCCCCAGGAGCAGTGGATTTTAGTGCAGGCATTGAGTCTCAGCAATAACCCTGGAAGCAAAAACATAGTAATAATAATAACAATAATGATAATAATAATAATAATTCATTGCAACTAAACCAGACCTACAAGATAGACTAAAGAGATTTATATTAAAAACTACTGATTGAAGGAGCCAGGTAGTGGCGCACCTGGTTGAGCACACATGTTAGAACACTCAAGGACCCAGGTTGAGCCCCTGTGGTTGGGACATAAGCATGGTAAAGCGGTATCTATCTTTCTCTCTTCCACTCTATCATCTCATTTCCTCTCTATTTCTGGCTGTCTCTATCCAATAAATAAAGACAATAAAAAAATACTGAATGATATCATTCATGTGGGATAAATAGAAAAATAAAGTACGGAAACAAATAAAGTCAAGTTTTGCCCTTGGAAGGCAGAGGCTGAGGTTACCAAAGCAGGTGGGAATGAGGAAGTAAGTTGGAAGAATGAGGTGAGTTCAATGGAATTTAGTGGAGGGATACTGCTGCTTCAGTGATATATATGGTGTGGTGATATATTCTGAGTAGATGTGAAATTGTACTTCTTGACCATTTATAACCCAATAATACCAGATTGCCATAAAATCAGATAGAAAAATGTCCTACTGGAGCCCCAGTGTCACAATCGGTTAGCTTGCGGTACTTATATAGAAAAGTGTCCTCCCTAGACAGAAAAGGTTGTGTTATACACACAGTTCTCAACCTGACATCTTAAAGGAATCAGCAGCCTTCATATATTGAGAGTAAGAGGTGGAATTTATTGGTTGGTTTTTTTGTCATAGTAATGCTGCATAAAAAAAAATCCAGATACATTAAAAAGATATCACAGATATGTGAGTCCACTTGTCTGGGTTTAGCTGGGCTTTATTTCAGACTATGGATTCAGTTTAGGTTTTTTTTTTTGAAAAATTTAAATTAATGTTTTTTATTTTTAGTAATATCTATTAACATAGACTGTTCCTAATTATAATTATACTACTAGTGTATTAATATAATAGTATAAAATATTCAACAGGGGACTTCATGGTCTGATCATCTGATTATTTTCACTTTGTCTTATTTACAATCATCTTGTCATTATACAGCAAAGATAACAAGTTATTTAAAATATTTATATATAGTTATAAATGTTTCTCATGCCTCACTGTTTAATCCTTTACCTTAGCACATCATTATAAATGTATGTATCCTCTCTCTGGATTCTGTGTTGTAACTTTTAAAGAATATCTTTTTTCATTTATACTTTTTTTATAAAATGGAAATGTTGACAAGACTGTACCATAAGAGGGGTACATTTCCATACAGTTCCCACCACCACCAGAACCCCATATCCCATCCCCTCCCTTGATAGCTTTCCTATTCTTTATCCCTCTGTGAATATGGACCCAGGGTCATTATGGGGTGCAGAAGGTGGAAGGTCTGGCTTCTGTAATTGCTTCCCTGCTGAACATGAGTTGGCAGGTTGATCCACACTCCCAGCCTGTCTCTCTCTTTCTTAGGTCTATTTTAATTATCTCCTCTCCCCTTCCTTTTCCCTCTCTTCCCCTCCTCTTCTTTCTTCATCACTTTTCTCACCTTTGTCTCAGCTCTCCTTTATGCTTCCTTCATCTTGTCCTCTTTCTAATTTTTCTCTTTCTTTCTGCTAAATTTGTTAACTCTAGCTGAAAGTACCATACATCGATGCCTATTCCACCTTTCCTTTGCTATCCACTATAAAAAAGGACACCTAAGTGCCTACGACCTGCCTGAATACACTTTCGCTTCCTTCTTTCTTTGGGCTGTAGGAGTCTTTAGTTTCTTGCCCAGGACTGACCTTGTCTTGCACAGGACTCTGAACCAAGTTCAGGGCTTCATCCCTTCCCTCCTACTACTATTCTTGTTTCCTTAGGACTGATGCACTCAGGGGAAAAATTTACACTGCCAAAGACTGCACCTGGAAGGGCAAACCAGAGAGAGACTGAGACTTTTCCAATGTCATCAGTTTTAAACTGTGGAATAAGTGCTTTTTAAAAACGCTACATAATTTGTAAAAGCACCAGGTGCTTCAAAACAATTAAAGGGAGGGACCAGGTGGTGGCATACTGGATAAAGCAGAAATGTTAATAGTGTGCAGACTCAGGTTCAAGTCCCCGGTCCCCATCTGCAAGGGGAAAGTTTCACAGGCAGTGAAACAGTGGTCCTGGTGTCTATATTTCTCTCTCCATCTTTATCTCTGATTCCCATTCAATTTCTCCCTAATAAATAAATAAAATATATTTTAGTTAAAGTAGTTGAAAATTACTGATCATTTTGATCACTGAGCACCAGAAAGATTGAACTTTGGCCAAAGAACTGATACACTGGGTAGAGTCAGTATTATTCCTCAACATTCCCTATAAGATTGGTATCCCCCTATAGCACCATGCATTTTATAAACTAAAACTCTACATAAGTTCTTTGAAATGATTCTAGTTTCTTGTTGGTCAAATCAAGAATGAAAGCAGATCTTCTTGCATGTCTAAGCTTGTCTTCCCTAATCTTTGCAAAAACAGTGTCTTATGATGAGAAAGAGAAAGCCAGCACTACTAAAAGTGAACTCAATGATTTTCTACTTTCAGTGCAAGAATTTAAATGTGGGGCATGAGGGGAAGACTCTAGACCATCCTGAAACAGGAGTTTCTGATGCTTAGATTTGCATCTCTTTAGATCATAAATACTTGAGCACATAAGAACTTGTTGACTTTTTACTGAAATAATTTTCATTTACCAGCAAGTCAGCCTTTTTGAAGATTTTAATGAGTGAGAGACATATAATCTCTTTCATGCAGACATCATTAGTGAACTCAAAAGTTCTGAAGAAAGTTACCTAGAAACAGTTAAGTCTTTTTCTTTCAATCCCCTTATTTTTCATATTCAAAGGAAGCCCAAAAGGTAAAAGGATCTGGAAAATTTTGTTGAAAGTCTTAGTGATATTGGGGATACAGAAGAAGAAAGTGGTGTGGATTCCCTCCCTATTTCCATCCCCTTTCGAGGGGAGACTGAATCAACAGGCAAAGGTGTGTTCTGTGATCTGCTGTCTATCTATTCAGAAGGTAAATAATGCATTGGTTTATTCTATTACCCCAAGCAGTAACTACAACAGTAAAAAGAAAACATTTTTGTATCTCAGAGATAACAGAAAGCTCTATAAACTTTGAAAATAAAAATGTGTAAAGTAAGTAAAAATATTTGCACAAGGTAAAGAGAAGAAAACACAAGAAAAAATTAAATGCAGTAAGACAATTCATAGAGATCATATGTGATGTGTTAACTGTCACTTTAAATATACTTTGAGAAATAGAAAAAAAAAAGTATGCTTTCTTCTGACTCTTGCTTTTTAAGACTAGACTGTTTTGTTTCATTTTATTTTGTTGTTTTCAGAGCAGCATCAATCCACATATCAATTATTATGGTAGGCAGAATTGGGTTCTCCTTCTGTTTTGCAGAAGATCATAAAACATAAAAAGCTGGGAGTCAGGTGGTAGCGCAGTGGGTTAAGTGCAGGTGGCGCAAAGCACAAGGACAGGCATAAGGACAGCTCCCCCCTGCAGGGGGGTCACTTCATAAGCGGTAAAGCAGGTTTGCGGGTGTCTTTCTCTCCCCTCTCTCTCTGTCTTCCCCTCCTCTCTCCATTTCTCTTTGTCCTAGCCAATAACAATGACATCAATAACAACAACAATAGTAACTACAATAATAAAGCAACAAGGGCAAAAAAAGGGAATAAGTTAATAAATAGATATTAAAAAATACAAAGCCACTGACATACAAATTGTTAGGTGGCCCTAATTCCATATTTCTTTGAGTAAAAAAAAAGTTATGAACATGCTTGAGAAATACTTTGTGTACATAAAATGCTCTATAGAGGCGAAAAATCCATCACTATTGCATTTGTACCAAGAGTTCTTCTTCATCCACCTTAAAAATATTTTCAGTAGGTGCATGAAGAATGATGCATTAATTGTAATGACAAATGTATTTCTTTGCACAAGTGTATATATTTCTTCAGAAATCTATACTAAGACTTTTCCCACTGCATATAGAAGAAATGTCTCCTATTTATAAAACCATATAATAGTTTTAATTTTCAATAAACTACTTCAGAATCCAGAGAATTAGTAATGTACTACTTAAAACATATACCTCTCTTACTGTCTTTTATCATTATGCTCTACGTATAAATGAGATCATTTGGTATTTGTCTTTCTCTTCCTGATTTGCCTCACTCAACATAATGCTTTTGAGATCTGACCATGATATTGCAAAGGAGCTGACCCAACTCTTACCACACATAATCATATAAAAATCACACTTTCAACAACCTTCCCAGAGCCCTAGGAGGCAGTGGAGCACAAAGCTCAGAGCATAGGTTTTACAGTGAGAGTTTTCAGTGTAACACTTACATATTTGTCTTTGGGCTGGTGTTTCTCCATCATAAACTAGTAGTATCCTTGCTGTGATCTAACATTACTATCTCCTAAAATGCATTGCAGTGCCTGTCTTCTATTTCCTCTATTACATTTTTATGGACATCTCTAGGCCTTTATCACACCATGTTGATGCTTTTAGATGAACAGAGACAAAGAGAAAAACACTAGAGCACCAAAGCTCCCTTCTTTGCAGTAGAGGCTGGGCTGGAACCTGTGTGGGGCCCATGAAAAGGAAGGGACTATGCATGTGAGCTATTTTGCTGGCCCACTTCCATTACTTTTTATTTTTTAGCTACAGGTTCTAAAATAAAAACTTGATGAGTCATGACTGGCATTTTAAAAGGTGAATAAATACAAACTATTAGAAGTCATTTTATAACTTGTCGTTTTTTGAAATCACAGTTATTTTATCATTTCACATATACTAAACATATACATTTTGGCATGTGTTTGTATGCACTGAATAATGATATAAAATTTTACTTTTCTGTGGACTACAGTAAAATATATTTTCTTAAAAAACAGTGCATGAGGGGCTGGCTGGCGGCACAACTGGTAATGTATGTAAGTTATCATGTACAAGGATGTGAGGTTAAACTCCCAGCCCCCAACTACAGGGAGGAAGATTCACATGTGATAGAACACAAGAGAAATTCCTGGGTAGAAGCTGAACGCCATTGGTTGTCTCTGTACCTCATTGAAAAATCCCAGAAACTTTCAAGAACCAACAAGGCATATATTTGGAGACGCTGAAGTTTGAGGACCCAGTCACCAGTCACAGATCCCTAAAACTAGAGTAGTTTCTCTGCTTTGTTAAATTTTTGACTCCTTTTGACTTATTTATCATGTAGGCAAGATTTCCTGTGGGACAAAAAAGTAGTCCACACTTTCAAATAGTTTGTTGTTTATTGCCATCAAGTAGTCAGAAGAGAAATATCTAACTTTTACTCTTTTATGGCTGAGAATTTCTGCTTCAGGTGACTTTACATCTGTCTAGTGCATACTCTTGATCACTGCAATCTTGGGAACAGAGAATTGAAAAATGCACTGCATGGAGAGAGAAGAAGAGAATGAAGGCAAACTATTAATAGTTGTATTGTCTTGCCAAGTATAATACCTGGCACATAACGATGACAAATAGCAGTTCCCATTTCTTTCCTTTGTATGTATAAGGAATCTGTCAAATCCACATCTAAAAAGAACATTACAGTTATTCCAGATTACAATGTTCAAGATACAAGGGTTTACAGTCACTTTGGACCATCTGCGCATAGATCACATGGATAGTAGGAGTTAAAAGGACACTGCCATATCTGGAAAAGACTTCAGGAACCTGGGTTTGATCTGTGTTCCTCTTTGCTTTTTTGTGTTAACTGACAGCAAAACTTCCTCATTTGGAGACCTCATGGCCCAAATCAGTTCAGCTGCTTTCCAGAAAGAATCTATCAGTTAACATTCTTGATCATCAATAGGCTCAATATCCACCTAAGGGAAGGGCTCTGTACTATACTATAAATAAATGTTTTGCAATAAAGAAAATGCCATAAATATGCATAGGTTTTCTAGAAAAATCTCTCTCTTGAAATACAGATGTGGCCAATAGTGCCTTACTGTGACTGCACGGAAGCATCTGGAGAAATGATGCTTCGAGTTTATAAATTTTTTTCCTTTTGTGATTTAACAATAATTGACAAGATTGAGGGATAAAAGGGGCACAATTCCACACTCATTTGTTGTTTATAACACCATAATGTTTTATTATTACTAGTTTAGTATTAGTGTTGTTTTCCCTCCTACCCTGCAGAAGGAAAAAATAAAGCTTAAAAAAACTTAAACAGGTGGGCTAAAAGTCTTGTTTGGGAAGACAGTATCAGAGTTGATAATAGGACTAGAAAGCTGGATTAAGGGTGTCGGGTGGTGGCTCAGTGGGTTAAGCTCACATGGCACAAAGCACAAGGACCAGCATAAGGATCCCAGTTTGAGCCCCTGGCAGGGGAGTCAATTCACAAGCGGTGAAGCAGGTCTGCAGGTGTCTTTCTCTCCCCCTCTCTGTCTTCCCCTCCTCTCTCCATTTCTCTCTCTCCTATCCAACAATGACATCAATAACAACAACAAAAATAACCACAACAATGTTAAACAACTAGGGCAACAAAAGGGAAAATAAATAAATATAAAAAAAATTCTTTAAGCTGGATTAAGGCAGTGAGAAAATGTGAGGAAAATATAGAAATATAGAAATACCATTAACTGTAAACCATACTGATCTAACCTGGGTTCCATATCTGTTCATATTTAGCACAGAAATCTGTATAATGTCTACATCCCTGATATTCTGAGCTCACAGTCCATGGTCACAGATAGACACATTCCAGGCTTTCAGGACCAGTCTTCCCAGAGTAGCATAGTAGGTTGACCCAACCTCCCTTTGGAGAATGGGGCAGTTCTTACCATTGCTGCTCTACAGTGAAAGCAAGGTCCTGAAGAAGCCCACAAGAAGGCTGATGATGATATTCCTCATGGAAGTGACCAGTCTTCTTCATCTAGCGTTTGCCCTTCTTCCGTAGCCAGTAAACAGCATCAGGTTGAGCCTGATGTAAAGTTTCGAGACCTCCTTTGAATCTGGAGAGGTGGCAGTTGTTGACTATGTGGGTCATAGTCTGTCTGTAGCCGCAGGGGCAGTTCGGGTCGTCTCTGGCTCCCCAGCGATGGAACATAGCTGCGCACCGGCCATGGCCTGTTTGATAGCGATTGAGGAGGGCCCAATCATAATGTGCTAGGTCAAAGCCGGGTTGACGCTTGCAGGGGTCTGTGATGAGGTGTTTGTTCTTTACCTCAGCTGACTGCCAGCTCTGTTTCCAAGAGACTGGAACAGAGAAGTTCAGTGTAGGCGTAGGGGACCAGATTGGGTGACGAGATGTCAAGCGTTGAACAGGGTGGGTGAAGATATCCGGGTATATTGGCAGGTCCGGTCGAGCGTATGTTGTTTTCGCCGGGCTATGTTGTTTTCGCCGGGCTGGCTTCACGGGCGGGTAACAGACGACCAGGGACTCATGGCTGGGTTGTCTTTATATATACTTGCCAAGTAAGGTGGAAACAGAATGTGACATAGAGAGGGTGGAGAGAAAAGTGACTGGTGAAAATCAGAGTGTGACAAAGAGGGGGCAGATTAGGCGAGAATCCTATCACTGAACCACAAATGCCCTGGTGGAACTTGTTAACAGTGGTTATGTAAATAGAATGAAGTGGTTATGTAAATAGAATAGTGTTAAGCAGGGGGGATTTAAACCAAATGAAACAGAAGGGGTCTCATGCATACCAACAAGCATAGACATGGGAAATGAACTTAGATGATGCCGCATCCCGACGAATATCTGGCGGGGCGATGTTGCTAAGAACTGGCAGCCATGGAACCGGGGTGGAACGGATGGTTCCAGAAATGATCCTCATGGAGGAATATAATTTGGAATCGACCAAGTGGACATGGGGGCTACGGAACCATACTGGGGCACAGTATTCTGCAGTGGAATAGCATAATGCCAGAGAGGATGATCGTAGTGTGGAAGCGCTCATGCCCCATGAGGAGCTGGCCAGTCTTGCAATGATGTTATTCCTCGCGCCCACCTTTGCTGCAGTTTTTATGAGATGTTTGTGAAATGACAGAGTGAGATCGAGAGTAGCGCCAAGATAGACTGGCTGGGCTTCATGCCGGATTCTCGTATCGCCAAGCTGCACATTAAGCTCACGCGAGGCCGAGGCATGGTGTAGATGGAAAACAGATGATACCGTTTTTGCAGTGCTAGGGATTAGTTGCCATTTTTTACAGTAATCAGATATCAGAGACATGTCTTTCGTGAGTGTTTCCTCGAGGATGTCGAACTTGGATGCCTGAGTTGCACAGCAGATATCATCGGCGTAGATGAACTTCCTTGAAGAAGTTTCTGGGAGGTCATTGATGTAAATATTAAATAGCGTAGGAGCCAGAACAGAGCCCTGGGGGAGGCCACTTGAGACAAATCTCCATCTGCTAGACTTGTCACCCAGATGTACCCGGAATCTTCTGTTTTGGAGAAGAAACGATATAGTGTTGGCCACCCATGGAGGCAGGCATCTTGAGATCTTGACTAGGAGACCACGGTGCCAGACCGTGTCATAGGCTGCTGTGAGATCAACAAAGACAGCACCCGTCTTTAAATTCTTCTGGAATCCATTTTCAATGTAAGTTGAGAGGGCCAGGGCTTGTTCGCAGGTAGATCTTCCTGGGCAGAAACCAGCCTGGGCAGGTGATAGGAATTTCTCTGTAAGATGAGAAATACGTGACAGAAGCAGCCTCTCAAGGAGTTTGTAACACACAGAGAGGAGAGAAATTGGTCTATAGCTGGCGGCCAGTGTTGGGTCTTTGGTTTCAAAACCGCTATAATCTTCGCACGACCAGTGATGGTGGAGAGGTGGATCTATTAGAGGTGTAGGCCCATCATATCTATGTGGGAATCCAAGGATTCCCTGACTAGAGGCCCAGATTATGGAGTGGCCTGGTAATGACCAAAAAGGCTATCATTAAAGTGTGCCAGTCTCTTGCCCTTATCCAGCTTTTATTGTCTTTACTTTATTTGACAAGATTAGACTTAAAGTGACTGAGGGAAGTTAAGTAGGGGGTATGAGAGGAGAGTATCTAGGCCTAAGTAGTAAATATTTGTACTTTATGGTGTCATTTTAGGTATTTCTACATTCTTGCTGCACTTACAGAGTCTGTCTACTCACTGAAGACTACCAAGCATTTTCACCTTGAAGTATGTATTTTCCCCTAACTTATGGAGGTGACCTCACCAATGTGTCTTAGAACTTTACCTCTCCAGAGCCGTATCCCACTAGGGAAAGATAAAAATATACAGGGGGTATGGATCAGCCTACCAACACCCATGTCCAGTGGAGAAGTAATTACAGAAGCCAGGCCTTCCACCTTCTGCACCCCTTAGATGATTTTCATCTGTATTCCAAGAGGATAAAGAATAGGGAAGATTTCAATGGAGTGGGTGAGTTATGAACTCTGGTGGTAGGACTATATGGAATTGTATCCTTGTTATCTTAGAATCTTGTTAGTCAGTATTAAATCACTACTACTAATAAAAGCTTAAAAAAGGCCCTGGTTACAACTCACCTGGTAGAGTATTTATGTCACCATGCCTGATAACACAGATACAAGTCAACTCTTCCTCACCTACTGGGGGGAAGCTCCATAAATGGTAAATCAGTGCTGCAGGTGTCTCTCCTTTCTGTTTCTCACTACCATTCTCTGTCTTTCATCTTCTAGAATGAGGTAGAAAACATCTAGTCCACAACTATATACAGTTCACAAAATCACTTGGCCTTATCCAGCCAAGCCAATAATTACTCCAGAAAAATTTTTCAAAGTAACACCAGGAGTTAATTTTTAAGTTGATAATTTTGTATAGCCTACAAATAATGTTACAAACATCCAAATGTCCCTTGGCAGAAGAAGTCTTCCTTCCCCTGCTCTAGAAAGAAAAATAAGAAAATAAGACTTCCAGGAAGGAACAGTGGAGCCATGGAGACATGGTGTCCTAGTGATAATCCTGGTGGAAAAAAAACTTAAACATCTATCTTAGATGATAGAGTAGAATATGGGTTTCACTCTGAATAGTCTGACTCTAAAGTCAACATTTTTTCTCTTCTATTTTTATTTATTTTATTGTTTTTATTTATCATGGATGTTAGCCTTTTGTCAGATTCATATTGAGTCAATATTTTCTCTTATTCAATAGGATTTTTTTGTTTTAATGATAATTTACTGTTATGTAGCAACTTTTTTAGTTTTATGTAATCTCATTTATTCATTTTTGTGTAATTTATTCATTTTTGTGTAGTATATTGCTTAATTTTTCCCCTATGTATTTTATAGGTTCAGGTTTAAAACCCTTTTTTTTTTAATTCACTTTGAGTAAATTTGAATCATGGTACTCCCTTTTCATTCTTTTTTTTTTTTTTTTTGGTATGGCTGTTCAGTTTTGTAAGCACAGTTTACTGAAGAGACTTTATTTTCTCTATTTAGAGCTGTTGACTCCTTTGTCATAACTTAACTGTCTGATTAAATGAAGTTTTGTTTCTCACTTCTCCATTCCACTCCACTGAACTAAATGTCAACGTTTGTTTCACTTTAACATTGCTTTGGCTGCTATAGCTTTTTAATATGGTTTGAAGTCAGGGAATATTATGCCTCTCTTTTTACTCTTTTATTTAGTTATTGCTTTGGCAACCTGTACTTTGTTTGAGGTTGTAGATTTCAGTGATGCTTATTCTCCTTCCTTAAATAATGTATTGGAATAAAGTCAGTGGTCTTCATAATTATTCATTCATTCAACAAATATTTACTGAACAGTTTCTATTGCTAAATGAACAAAAGAAAAATCCCCTTTCTGATAATTGTGGAAACTTGGTGAGTAAAAATAGAGACATTGAATAAAATAATTGAGAAATGATATGTTAGTGGTAATTACCTTAGAGGACAGTAAAATAGGAAAGGATACTAGTAAAATAAAAATGAGAAGATTTAATTAGTGTCCATGCAATTTTTCATTAAGAAGGCGAAAACAATGATTTGACAAAATTAGGGGGAGAAGGGTCTTGGGTAGAATAAAGAAAGAAAATGTTAAATCAGAAAATGTGAATTAAACTGTTTAAATGAAGAAGCCTTGAAAATAAATCTTTCCGATAGGAAAAACTTATAGGTAACAGTAAACAAGCCATCAGTATAACTTAAGATGCTTTGAGCATGCTAATGTGTGCTAGGCTCTGGAAATGATTTCTCATGGAGAATCATTTACCATATTCAAAGTCTTGTAGTAAATAATGGAACTAATTTAGATGAAAAATTCCTCATGGACATGTTCATGGTGTTTTGCAGATGCCTTTGTTGTGCAATATTCCATTTGTCAGCATGATGTGCTCCTTTTAACAATAACTGTAGTTTTCTATGAGGGAGGATTTCCTTGCTAGATTCAGCTAAACATAGACATGGGCTTTTCCTTCACAGTTTGCTTGAAAGCTGTTCTATTGCAAATCCAGGGGGAAGTCTGATAAATTTAGCACTGATTAAAAGTGGAATGTTTGAGCTGTATGATTGGTTAAGGTGTAATTGTTTAGTACAACAGTTTTCTTTTCCACTTAGAAAGCTGTTTTCCTAAGAAATCGCTTGGAAAGTATACAATTGAATCTCAAATTTCCCAGTTTCCATGGACTTAGGCAGTTATCTACTGCCCAAAAAGAAAACAAATCTAAAAGAAAAACAATTATAGGTTTTTAGTGTGAATACCTTATGTCGTCTTTAGTCACCTGTAGAGAAACTGCAACAATAATTCATAAAGTCACCAGCAAAAAAATTAGAAAGGAAAACCTGAATTTTTACCTGCCAAACTGGCTGTTAGATGAGAATTTTGTAAGTAAAAGAGAGTAATAGTGATCATAGAAGTGAGTGTTGAATTATAATATGGGAAGTGGAAGTTTTTGTGAGCAAAATAGAATCCCCACACCATCAAGTCCAAAGGTCTTATTTAACAACTACCATGAGCAAGAATTCAATTGAAAAATTGAATTCATAGTGATGAATGATGATTATAGGGTAACTTTAGGGTAGTTGACTGAGTGATTCAAAATGTCAACTTCGGCTCAGGCTGACTCTCACTGATAGGTGAAACTTAAGAAACAAGGCCAGAAAGGGAAAACACTAAGTGTACTGCACCCTGGGCAGATGACCCCACCAATGTGTCTGGAGCCCCAGAACTCTGCCCCTCTAGTGAAAGAGAGACAGGCTGGGAGTATGGATCAACCTGCCAACACCCATGTTCAGTGGGTGAATCAATCACAGAAACCAGACCTTCCACTTTCTACACCCCATAATGACCCTGCATCCATGCTCCCAGAGGATTAAAGAATAAGAAGGCTATCAGGGGAGAGAATAGGATACGGAGTTCTGGTGGTGAGTATTGTGTGGAATTGTACCCCTCTTATTCTATGGTCTTGACAGTGTTTCCATTTTATAAAAATTTTTTAAAAAAATGAATAACTTAAGATGATGGTGAGTTAAAAGGAAAAGCAGAAATAAAAGAAAATAATCATTATCTAAAGACAAATTTCTTCTCTCATGTTTTACTGTCCAGACCCAGTTCTCCTATAATGTTACACATTCAATCTTATCTGAGTCACAGCCAGCCCCAAATCAATCTGTGTTTTCTGCCATTTTCCTTTCCCTCCCTTCTCTGGATCAGCTTCTTGGAAAGCCAAGTAAAGCAGAATGAACATGAAGAAACATGATTTCTAGCTCTACCTCTGTCATTAGGAGCCTTGTAATTTTTGGAATTTCTTCATTTTTCTCAGGTTAAGGATCCCAGGATTGAATAAGTAAGTTCAGCGATAGTTTCCTAGGATGCATAATACTTGTTTTGAACCCAATTTGGCATTCATTCATACATTAATTTTCAACTTAATTTTATCATTCATTGATGTCTATGAGTTCTCTTTTAATATTCCACAGGCCTTAATCAAATCCAGCATAGGATTCATTAAGGAGGTGGGAGAGTGTTTATTGGGCAAAGTACATACTATATTGTGGGTAAGGCCCTGGGTTCCATCTCAGGCACCACATAGGAGCACCATGAACAACACCAAAGGAACTTTTAGATGATGAATTGGTGAACCCTTCTTTTGCTTCCTTTCCTACCAACCTTTTCTTTATCTGTAAAGAAAATTGGCTACAAATTGAACTAAGAAATTGGCTCAGTGGTAGCCACATGCAAGAAACTCTGAGTTCATCCTCAAAAATGAATGTTAATAAAAGTGAGTAAATATAACTTTAAAGAGTACATAAGGATCATGGCAGAGGAGTACTTAGTGGGGGTTGAATTGTTATGTGGAAAACTGAGAAATGTTACACATATACAAACTATTGTATTTTACTGTTGACTGTAAATCATTAATCCCCCAATAAAGAAATAAAAATATATAAGGAATTCTAGGAACTGAGGAGATAGTTCACTTGAATAGTAAGCTGTTTTGCCATATGCAGGACCCAGGTTCAAGCTTGGCCCCTGCCATATTGAAGGAAACTTTCTTTCTCTCTCTCTTTCTCTCTCTAATATATATGAGTGATGTACATGATTCAGTGGAAAACATATCTCCAATTTGAGGGTTTTAACTGCCTATACATCATTAAGGATGCTGTTTAAATATACAGGTTTGGGGATGAGTCACAGGATATTATAATTTTAATAATAAGTCCAGAGGATTCTTTACCAGTTTGATGGACATTTCTGTGAGGAATTCTGGAATATATAATAGTAGTAATTACAAAGTTGGGGGTGGTAGTAGTGTTTCAGAGCTAATGCAAAGGAGGTGATAGATGCAGAGATGATATGCTAAGTAGTAATAGTGGTAGTATTGATGATGGTGATGGTATCAGTTTGAGGTAAAAGCAGTAATGATGGTTGGTTGTTGTAACACGGTGGTAATGATCATTCTAGATGAAATGCTACTTCTACTATTGTTGAGTTTCCATGAGACCCATCACACCTGATGGTGTAGTGTTCACTGTATCTTATGTAGTTGAAATTTTGTTTCCCTGGACACATGGCTGATCTCCACATTACTTTATGAAATATATCTCTCCAGATCTGATATGTAAAATGGGCTGCAGTGTTCTTCCAAATAATGACGAGCATCATTTCTTAAGCTAAGTAGTGCAGGTTTATATGTATCATGTGCTAAACAGTCTACTTGGATTCTTTTTAAATTTATTGATTTATTCATGAGAAAGATAGGCAGAGAGAAAGAAAGAACCAGATATCACTCTGGTACATGTACTGCTGGGAATTGAACTCAGGATCTCATGTTGAGAATCTAATGCTTTATTCACTGAGCCACCTTCCAGACCACTACTTGGATTTTTTATTGAATTCTCAATGCAGTCCTATGAAGTGGATGTTATTACCATGCCTGGTGTAAAGATGAGCAAATTGAATGGTAGAAGTTTAACATCTAGAAAGCAGTCGAGTCAGGCTTAAACCTAGAGAAACGTTGAAAGATTCTGGAGGTTAAAGGGATAGGGCTGCTCTATCAGTTTTTATGTATCTGGCTAATGGTGGAAACTTACATGTTTGAATGAATAAGTAAAGCAATTAGACATTTTAAGAGTTAGAGAAATGGAATTGATGCATCTTTCATATTACATTACTTTCAGCCTATAATTTTGAAAACATAGCAAGTGCATCTACCCCCTGTATTTGGCAACGTGGTTCAGATTCTTAGTGAATGATTTTTAAATAAACTAAACAATGAGATAGTTTCCTTATATCTATGAAATAGTCACTGATTACTCAGGAACTTTTTGACTTGGCTTTTAAAAGTTGGATTTTTTTTTTTTTTGAGAAGACATTTTCATAAGCTAGAATGAGAGAACATGCACAGAAAGGTTTGTTAGTCATGAAAAAGAATGAAGGGAGGGGGTCAGATGCTGGTGCACTCAGTTAATGCACTCATGTGTGAGGACTAAGGTTCAGGCCCCTGGCCACTAGGAGCAGTGGATTCATTGTGCAGACAATGAGTACCACCAATAACCCTAGTGGCAAGAGAAAAAGATTGAGAGATAGAGAGAAAGAGAAAGGTTAAAGAAGAGGAGAGGAGAAAGAAAAGAAAAGAAAAAGGAAGAAAAGGGAGAATGAAAGAAAGGAAAGAAAAGAGAAAAAGAAAGAAAAAAGATGTTCTTTTGTTTTTGAAACTGACATTTTATCAGAGTCAGTGGGATGGGAATGAACCATTTATTACCTGCCTTAGGTGTGTGAGAAGATAGTATTAGAAACCTGACCTTTTTGTCTCTCTCCTATGTTGAAATTCCCTCTATTCTCTTCATATGTGTTCCAAATGATGCAGATAACTGTATAGTTTTCTATTTAGTTTGTTAGGATGAAATGGCTAATGTAGTTCTATTGCTTTCCAGTTGGATAAAGATGAGGCCAAGGACTAAGGATTTAAGTCCTGCTGCTTGCTGTTCTCAAATGTGTGACCTCTTAATCTTATGGTACCAAGCTTTCCCAGAGTTCTCACTCCCCCCCCCCCAGTTTTCTCATAGCTTCCCTCCTGAGCCCAGAAGCTGCTTTTTAGCTTGAAATTTAAAAATCAAACGAGAGACAGAGTATCCCTGCAACCTCAGAGAAAAGCAATTGTAGTCTTTGAATATGAAAGAGTGCTTGTATGAAAACTATATTTAAATATTCCAATTCTATTTCTTTTTGCCTTTTCTATAAGAAGGTTTTCTGATTAATAGCAGAAGTCTAAGAAGCCCTAGTCATCTGAAATACTTGGCTTCAGATCAGCTGCATGGCCCAGAGGGTTAACAGCTGTTTTCTTTTCAGTTTTGCTTTGGTCTGTTATAGCATTTCGAAATTTCCCACGAAGTTCACAATTAGGGGTGTGAGCCATCTTGAGAATGTGATCTGCTAGAGGCTGGGTGGTGATGTACCCAAACAGAGCACAAATCTCCTCATGCTCAAAGGCATGAGTTCAATGCCCCTGGTTCCTATCTGCAAGGGGACATTTTATAATCAGAGAAATACTGTAGGTATCTCCCTTTTTCTCTTCCTCTTTCCATTTCTCTGTTTCTATTTTTAACTGATAAATTAAAAACAGGGACCAGGTGGTGACATCCCAGGTTGAGCACAATTTACCATGAGCAAGGACCCAACTCAAAAATTCAACTTCTCACTAGCAGAGGGTAAAGTTCACAAGCTGTAAAGTAGTGCTGTGAGTGACTCTCTTTCTCTTCCTTTCTATTTTCCCTTACTCTCTCATTTTCTGTCTTATCAAATAAAAGAGAAAGAAAAAAAAAAAAGAAAGAAAAAGAAAAGCTAAATGACCTTAGGGACATGGTAGTGGAGTTGTACATGCACTGATAATCCTGATGACAAAAAAACTAATCTGCTTTCTCAAAATTTGCTGTTATTGTGTCTCTAAGAGAAAAATGATACAGACTAAATCTTTTGTGGTAATCACTTCACAAGATATGTAAATCAAGCTACCATATTTTACACTATGAAGTTATAGAATAATGGAAACAAATTACTTCTCAATAGCACTGAGGGATGGTTTCTAATTTAGATTATAGTCATTCCCTTCCTTTGGGGAGGACATTTTTTGAGGGTTTACAGGGTTAACTACTTATTAAGCACACAGTAAAATTCTCAGCTACTTGACTAGGGGGAACAATAGTAACACTGAGCAAGAAATTTATAAAATATTTCAAAATCTCTGTATGGGGTATCTGGAAAAGGCTTCCTAATATCCAAGAAGGGTTGATAATCCTTATTTTCCTTTTCTGTAGGGAAAATGGAAATAATGAAATAGACTTGTCTCATTGTCTGTGGATGATTTTTTTTCTGACTTGAATGCTGAATGTGGGTGCTATTTATTTCACAATTAATAGATACCTGCAGACCTCCAGCTCTCTACTGTGTGATAGGGTAAAAGTGTGGATTATACTTTAATCCCTACCATTAGACCTACTACTTATTTGTAAAAGAGATAGAAATAAAAAAATACTGCTAACTACTAGAATAGAATTATGAACCAACATTGGCTTTCTTCTTTGACCATTGGTGAGCTAGGGATACTGACTAAATTAATATCCCTTGTCTAGTTCCAGACATATTGCTGATATTCAGGTCTTTAGAAAATCTGTGCCTGATTCTAACTTGATTCAAAAGTACATTCTAGGAAAGGGAAGAGAGTGACTCATTTCTCTTAGGGATCAAGAAAGGCTTCACACAGAATAATCAGATCTGAGTCTGGAACAATCAATAAGAATCTTATAAAATTCAACTGTTGTGCCTGAGAAACACCATTCCATTATCCATAAGATCAGCAATCTTTAATACACTTGATCTCTCGGCCAGACATTTGGTTTTCCCTTCTCTGAACTCATCCGTACTGTTAAATTTTCTAACAAACATTTCTTGAGTATCACAATGGAGATATACTATGCAAATGTGTTGAAGCAATAGGCGAGAAGGGGCTAGGTGGTGGTGCACTTGGTTGAGCTCACATATTACAATGTACAAGGACCCAGGATCAAACCCACTGGTCCTAACCTGGTGCTGAATCAGGACTGAAGGTGTCAATCTCTCTCTCTCTCTCTCCCTCTGTCCCCTCACAGTGTCTGTCTCTGTCAAATAAATAAATAAGTGTAAAAGCAAATGGTGAGAATTTTGTATCCCCTGGGAATGGGGAGAAGTGTAAGTGAGTTAATAGGTAATATAGAATATATTCAGAGGTGATGACCTGTTTGTTATCCTCACAAGAAAACAAACACTTAAGCAAGGGAGAGTTTCAGGAAGAACCCTGTGAACCATCAACCATCCAGATACACATAAATTAGGAATCAATAGTAGTCAAAACACCAATAATAAACTCAATGGTCCTTATTAACATATGAAAAGCATGATTTTCCTTCCTAATATACTCTTTGATTCCCACAATTAGTAAATGATAAGGAGTTGGACAGAATTTCTTTTCCAAATGAATGTAAGTGCAATAGCATTTACAGCTGAAATTGAATGATTAGATATGGGAGGTTTAGTGTACATATTACCATGCACAAGGACCTGGGTTTAACTCCCCACTACCCACCAGTAGGGTAAACAAGATCTTCAGGTGTCTGTTTATCTCTCTCCCACTACGCTCTCAATTTCTCTGTTTTATCATGTAAAATGGGAGGCCAGTGGCTTCCAAGAGTGGTGAGAAAATATATAAACAAGAAGACTATATATGTACTGGATGTTTGCTCCAGAGGTAGGTTATGTTTGTTTGTTTGTTTTATTTTGTCTTAGTTTTTTATTGCAGTAATACTGAATTCCCATACCATATGTTTGGATTATTTATTTGTTGTTGTCAGACTTCACTGTTTCTTTCTTTCTTTTTTTAATAAAAAGGAAACACTGACAAAACCATAGGATAAGAGAGGTACAACTCCACACAGTTCCCACCACCAGAACTGTGTATCCCATCCCCTCCCCAGATAGCTTTCCTATTCTTTAACCCTCTGGGAGTATGGACCCAAGGTCATTGTGGGATGCAGAAGGTGGAAGGCCTGGCTTCTGTAATTGCTTCCCCGCTGAACATGAACATTGACAGGTCGATCCATACTCCCAGCCTGTCTCTCTCTTTCCCTGGTGGGGAAGGGTTCTGGGGAAGCAGAGCTCCAGGACACATTGGTGGGGTTGTCTGTCCAGGGAATTCTGGTTGGCATCATGCTAGCATCTGGAACCTGGTGGCTGAAAAGAGAGTTAACATATAAAGCCAAACAAATTTTTGACTAAAGGCTGGAATAGTGCAGTTGGGGGGCGGTCTCTGTTTTGTAGATAGCTAGTAGGCATACTTTAGTTATGTTCCAAAGGGCCTGTGGCTATACTAGTGTTTTTTTTTGTTGTTGTTGTTTGTTTGTTTTGTTTTTCCCTGAGCCTGAAATCTGATATGCAGGTGGATCCAAGTTGTTGTCTGGGGAGATGATGTCATGGCTGGTCCTTTTTCGAGCTTTCAGGACTTCACTGTTCTGGGCTGACTCGGTTAGAAAGAGAGAGATTGAGACACTGAGAAAGATAGAAACCACAGCATCAAACTTCCTGCAGTACCATGGAAGCTGGGATACAAACCTGAGTCACACACAGCACACAGGGTACTAAAAGTAATAATAAAGAATATAATGTAAGACTTCAAGCAAACAGAATAACTAATAAAAATTTGTCTCCATTTAAGGATGGTTCTAATTATGAAAAAATAATTACATATTGGTGGATGGAGTGTGAAGCTATGCCCTTGAGTTTTATAATCTTGTAAACCATTATTAAACTGCTGCTGCTGCTAGCGTTTGCCCTTCTTCCGTAGCCAGTCAACAGCATCAGGTTGAGCCTGATGTAAAGTTTCGAGACCTCCTTTGAATCTAGAGAGGTGGCAGTCGTTGACTATGTGGGTCATAGTCTGTCTGTAGCCGCAGGGGCAGTTCGGGTCGTCTCTGGCTCCCCAGCGATGGAACATAGCTGCGCACCGGCCATGGCCTGTTCGATAGCGATCGAGGAGAGCCCAATCATAATGTGCTAGGTCAAAGCTGGGTTGACACTTGCAGGGGTCTGTGATGAGGTGTTTGTTCTTTACCTCAGCTGACTGCCAGCTCTGTTTTCAAGAGACTGGAACAGAGAAGTTCAGTGTAGGCATAGGGGACCAGATTGGGTGACGAGATGTCAAGCGTTGGACAGGGTGGGCTAAGATATCCACGTATATTGGCAGGTCCGGTCGAGCGTAGACGTGGGAAATGAACTTAGATGATGCCGCATCCTGATGAATATCTGGCGGGGCGATGTTGCTCAGACTAGCAACCATGGAACCGGGGTGGAACGGATGGTTCCAGAAATAATCCTCATGGAGGAATATAATTTGGAATTGACCAAGTGGACATGGGGGCTACGGAACCATATTGGGGCACAGTATTCTGCAGTGGAATAGCATAATGCCAGAGAGGATTATCGTAGTGTGGAAGCGCTCGCGCCCCATGAGGTGCTGGCCAGTCTTGCAATGATGTTATTCCTCGCGCCCACCTTTGCTGCAGTTTTTATGAGATGTTTGTGAAATGACAGAGTGCGATCGAGAGTAGCGCCAAGATAGACTGCCTGGGCTTCATGCCGGATTCTCGTATCGCCAAGCTGCACATTAAGCTCACGCGAGGCCGAGGCATGGTGTAGATGGAAAACAGATGATACCGTTTTTGCAGTGCTAGGGATTAGTTGCCATTTTTTACAGTAATCAGATATCAGAGACATGTCTTTCGTGAGTGTTTCCTCGAGGATGTCGAACTTGGATGCCTGAGTTGCACAGCAGATGTCATCGGCATAGATGAACTTCCTTGAAGAAGTTTCTGGGAGGTCATTGATGTAAATATTAAATAGCGTAGGAGCCAGAACAGAGCCCTGGGGGAGGCCACTTGAGACAAATCTCCATCTGCTAGACTTGTCACCCAGATGTACCCGGAATCTTCTGTTTTGGAGAAGAAACGATATAGTGTTGGCCACCCATGGAGGCAGGCATCTTGAGATCTTGACTAGGAGACCACGGTGCCAGACCGTGTCATAGGCTGCTGTGAGATCAACAAAGACAGCACCTGTCTTTAAATTCTTCTGGAATCCATTTTCAATGTAAGTTGAGAGGGCCAGGGCTTGTTTGCAGGTAGATCTTCCTGGGCGGAAACCAACCTGGGCGGGTGATAGGAATTTCTCTGTAAGATGAGAAATACGTGATGCATTGGATCGACCTTCCCGTGGTGCATCTTGTGAGTACCCATTCATTGGGGAAACTGACGATCCTTCCTAGCCGACTGAATCCACATGGATCCCAGTCACTTTCAAAGCCAGCATTAAACTGCTAATACAAATAAACAAAAACATTAAAAAACTAAATGAGAAGAAAGTCACATGTATTTTTGCATAATTCTGTATGAACAGTAGATAGAATGGGACAAAAGGAAAAAAAAATGGTAATCACATAAGCAGAGAAAATTTTGAGGAAGTAGTGATAGAGAAAGAAAAGGGGAAATGAAGAAAAAATGGTTAGCTGGAGGATATGTCTAACAATTCCTGCAGTCTAAACTTTAGAATAGCATTACTCATCCCCTCTGCCTTTTTGAAAGATTTGTAATTCATTAGCCATTGTTAACAGTACCTAATTATACTTGAGATAATCACAGAACATAGAAACAAACAAAATTTAGCTGTTAGGAACAAGGAACAAAATAGGAGCTTGATAATGAAAAGAGAATAGAAAATAGTAAAGATAGAGGAGAAAGTAAAAGAATGAAAAAAAAGGAAGGGAGAAAGAAAGGGAGAAGAGAACAAGGAAATCAACCTTAGAACATGTACATAGTAGAGCCAAAGAAAGAGAAGGTGGCATATAGACTAGTGCCTAGAAAGCCAAAGAAAGATAGAATTTTATTATCTATATTGAAAAGACTGAACTACAGTGAGTTAATCTTTCTGGAGGACAATTTGACAGTATGGTTTAAGTATATTTAAAACGTCTGTATTTTACTCAGCACTTCTACTTTCAGAAATTTATTTAGTTATTGGTACTCCACTGCTCCCACTGGCTATTTGTTTTTCTTTTAGATGATGAGAGATAGAGAGGGAGAGAGAGACATATGAGGAGAGATACACCAGCAATGTTGCAGCCCACCACTGCTCATGAAGCTCCCTCTTTGCAGACTTTCTCATGTGGTGGTAAGGGTCCTTGTGCATAGAGAAACATGTACTGTGCTAGGTGAGCTACCATCTGGTCCTAAAATTGTGTGTTTTTGCTTTGATGAGCATCTTCTTTTTTTTTTTTTTTAACTTTGTTGTTTGGATGGAGAAAGCCAGAAATCAAGACAGTAGGGGGAGATAGGGAGATAGAAAGGGAGACCTGCTGCATTGCTTCACCACTTGCAAAGCTTTCCCCCTGCAGGTGGGGACTGGGGGCTAAAACCCAGGTCCTTGCACATTGTAATCTGTGTGCTCAACCAGGTGTCTAAGCTTGTCTCAGCTCTCAACAAGCCCTACTTAATTTGTACTTAAACCTAAAAAATCACTTTGTTTCTATCAGGTTGGCATGTATTGCTTTTCTTCCCTACACCCCCTTCCACTAGTTCAGTCTTTTTTTGGAGGGGAAGGGAGTGGTGTTAATTCTATTTTGTAATCTCTTTTGGTGGAGGTATTGGTTTTTATTTTTTCAACAAAATTGTATTGATTTATCAGTGGTCTACACTACTATGTACATTTTAGGGTTAGAGGATTTTACAGCTGAATCCATACCTTTAAGGAAGAGATACTACCCATACTCCACAAACTCTCCCAAAAATATTAAGAATGCAGGAATACTCTCTAATATTTCTTGTGTAGCCATCATCACCTTGATGCCAAAAGTGGACAAAAAATAACAAAAACTTTAAAAGTACAGGCTGATATAACTAATGAACATAAACGTTAAGATACTGAACAAAATTCTAGCAAATCAGATTAAACAGTACATTTAAAAGATTGCATAGTATCATCAAGAGGAATTTGTCCCAGAAATGCAAGTATGGCTCAGTAGAGGCCAATAATAAGTGTAATCTACTGAGAGAGAGAGAGAGAGAGAGAGAGAGAGAGAGAGAGAGAGAGAGAGAGAAATGAGGAGTTGGGCAGTAGCTCAGCAGGTTAAGCGCACATGGCGCAAAACACAAGGACCAGTGTAAGGATTCCAGTTCTAGCCCCTGGCTCCCCACCTTCAGGGGAGTCTCTTCACAGGCAGTGAAGCAGGTCTGTAGGTGTCTCTCTTTCTCTCCCCTTCTCTGTCTCCCCCTCCTCTCTTCATTTCTCTCTGTCCTATCCAACAACAATGACAACAATAATAACTACAACAATAAAACAAGGGCAACAAAAGAGAATAAATAAATATTTTTAAAAAGAGAAAGAAAGGATGAATATGGGATGATCTCACTCTCAGGCTGAAGTTGAAAAACAAGATTAGAAAAGAAAACACAAGTCAAACCTGAAATGGAATTGGAGTATTACACCAAAGTAAAAGACTCTGGGGAGGATGGGTGGGTGGGGAGAATACAGGTCCATGAAAGATGATGAATGACATAGTGGGGGTTGTATTGTTAAATGGGAATTTGGGGAATGTTATGCATGTACAAACTATTGTATTTACTGTTGAATGTAAAATATTAATTCCCCAATAAAGAAATAAATTATTAAAAAAAAAAGAAAAGAAACAAAGGAGCTAAATGAAGAGATATTTAAACTAGAACTATTGGACATAAAAAAAAAAGAGAAAGAAAGAAAGGAAAGGAAAGGAAAAGAGAGACAAAGACCACTTGATCATTTCAATAGATGCATAGAAAGCTTTTTATAAGACTCAACACTTTTCATTATCAAAACAGCACAAAATAGGGATTGACAGAAATTTCATCAATCCAGTGAAGTCTATTTTCAGCAAGCCTACAGCCAACATCATACTCAACAAAGCAAACTGAAAACTTTCCCATTTGAACTAGGTAAAATACAGGATTGTTCACTATCATTGCCACTATTGAATGCAGCATTTAAGAACAGAAAAAATAATAAGTAAATGTCCCCTTAAGTGTCCTACCCACAGTAATTAGGCAACAGAAAAGGATAAAAGAGATAGAGATTGGAAAAGAAGTAAACTTTGTTACTATTTGCAGATGATATGGTAATATAGATAGAAAATGCAAAAGAATCCAGCAGAAAACTCTTGGATGTTGTAAGATGGCAGGCTACAAAATCAATATATAAAAATCAATGACATATCTCTATAATAAATCTAAGCTAGAAGAAAAAATCCAAAAATTAATTACATTTGGAATAGCAGCAAACAATAACCAAGTAACCAAAGAAGGTGAAAGGCATATGCTGAAAATTATGAGCCAGTACTTAGGAAATGGAAAAATACACAAATAAATGGAAGATTGTCCATTCTCACGTATTGAAAGAATTAATATTGTTAACATGACTATCCTACCCAGAGGCATATTTAAATTTAATGCTATCTTTATCAAGTTTCTGCAGAATTTCTTTAAGGGTATAGAGCAAAAGCTTATCTGGAACTTGAGAAAACCCAGAATTAACAAAGCAATCCTGAGACAAAAAGAACAAGATTGGTTGCATCACACTTTTTGCCCTTGAATTATACTGCAAAGCTATTATAACCAAAACAGCTTGCTGCTTGAAAAAAAAATAGACACACAGACTGGTGGAATAGAATTGAAAGCTGAGACATAAGACTTACATCCATGGACAATTAATTTTTGAGAAGGTGACCCAAAACTTCAAATCGAGAAAAAGAATAATTTTTCAACAAATGGTTTGGAAATGTTGGGTTGAGACATGCAGGAGAATCAAACAGGACCACCACATATCACTCTGCACAAAAATCAGCTCCAAATGGATCACAAACATGGAAATTATATTTAAGAAAACTATAAAATATATAGAAGAAACCATTGGCAGATGACTCTACAATGTTTGCTTCAGAAAAGTATATGAATAATAAAGGCCAACAATGTATCATAGGTTATGCCCATGAGAGGCCAGGAAAATATGATACTTTCTGTACCTTCTGTTTAAGTTTTTTGTGAAACTAAAGTAACTTTAAACAATAAATCCCTTTTAAAATGGAAATAAATAAATAAATGTATGTTAGGAGTATAGCTTTACACCTTTATACGTGTGTAAGTTTCATTGTACCCAGCACCAAGGGTCTAACGTCACTCTCATTATCACATTGACCAGCTCTACTCTTTCCTCCAATCCACTTTACTTTTCCATTGGTGGTCACAGTATTTTTTAGTATAAGAATTATTCTCACAGTGATTTGTTAAGTACTTTTTTTTCTTTGATTATGTATATTTTGCATAGGAGAGATCATCTGGGGACTGTTTGCACTTTCTGATTTAACACAATCACGGTTCTTATATTCATGTTCTTGTAAAACACAGTATATTAAAAAAACTGACTTTATAGCAGATTGACAAAGAAATAACATGTATATGATTTTATATATGCACATATCCCCTTTATTTAGTCATCTGTAGATGAACATTATGTTGCTTGATGCCTTAGATTTCTGTGAATAATGCTATAAACATAAGGGTGCAAATACCATGCACCAAAATCAGATCAAAATGAATCAAAGACTGGATATAAAGCCAGAAACTCTAAAATCTCAATCTTTGTCCCACCTTGGATGAAACCTGAAGGAATAATGTTGATGAGCCCTGTGGTTTAAAAATCAGAAAAACTCAGTATACTACATCCAAGACGAGGTGAAGTAGATGAATTCACCATTTTTATTTTTTTAATATTTATTTATTTTTCCCTTTTTTTGCCCTTGTTGTTTAACATTGTTGTAGTTATTATTGCTGCTGTTATTGATGGTGTCGTTGTTGGATAAGACAGAGAGTAATGGAGAGAGGAGGGGAAGACAGAGAGGGGGAGAGAAAGACCAACACCTGCAGACCTGCTTCACTGCCTATGAAGCGACTCCACTGAAGGTGGAGAGCCAGGGGCTCGAACTGGGATCCTTAAGCAGGTGCTTAGGCTTTGCGCCACGTGCGCTTAATCCACTGAGCCACAGTCTGACTCCAGAATTCACCATTTTTAATAGCTCATAAGCAGACACATTCATATTACTAACTACAGAACCTGGTGTCTATTCGTTTTTAGACACATGCATTCAGTTGGATTTGTACATAATTGTTGCACTTTAAATGGCTATTGATTTTCTGAATGTGTTACAAGACTAAGACTCAATCTACATATTAAATAGCACATATGTGCTGACCAATGTGGCCTTGTGACAGAAGTTCAACAAAGGATGTTTCTAGGTTAACTACATCCTTTAGGGACTTTCCAGGGCTAATCAACATAAAATTGATCCTTGAGTATTTGTGGAAATGCAAGCATTTACTGTTAGGTACTGCCCATACAAACGTGTTTAACTAAAGGAACAAAACATAAACATGTCCTTGATTGATCTGCCATAATTCACTATGTATTTTATCATAATTTTATTCAAATGCTGAATATTAAAAAATGAAGCAGATTATGGGAGATGGTGTTCTGGAGTTAATCCCAAATTTATAAACCTGGAAATAAGATTTAAGATTCTAGTCATCACTCATATGAAACTCCAGAGTAGAAGGAATCATTGAGAGCTTTTTTGTTGTTGTTGGAAGGAACTCAAGACCTTATTGATTAGGTTTGACTCTTTTGGATTAGAATCTTGATTAGAATCTTTACAGAGAGACACCACAGCACTACTTTTCCACTTTTGAAGCTTTCCTTCTTCAGGTGGGGACCAGGGGCTCAAACCTAGGTCCTTGTGCACTGTAACATGTGTGTTCAATCAGGTGCACCACCACCTGGCTCGCTAGCATTTTTTGGTTTTTTTATGCCTCCGGGGTTATTGCTGGGGCTTGGTGCCTGCACTACAAATCCACTGCCCTTAGAGGCCATTTTTTCCCTTTTGTTGCCCTTGTTGTTTATCATTGTTTTTGTTATTGCTGTTGTTGTTGCTGAATAGGACAGAGAGAAATTGAGGGACGACAGGAAGACAGAGAGGAGGAAAGAAAGATAGACACCTGCAGACTGCATCTTTTTATGTCTCATCTATTTTCCAATCCCAGTCATTGCTATAATGTCAAGAGCTTCTAAGAGATGATAGATTACTGCTAGCAAAACCTAGTAAAGTAGTACACTTAATTATCTACTATAAATTTGCTTCACTAAATAGTTTAGTCATAAAATCTCCTTTATGTGTACTCAGCATGTTTTAAAATGACTTATTTTCCTCCTGTCCATGTGTATAATGATGGCTATACTTCCATTATTTCCTCAATATACTTTTAAAGTAAAGATGATAAATTAAAGTCATTATTTATTAATGTAAACATTTTTATTGACATAGTCTATAATAACTGTGTTGCTATAATTTTTCCCTTCATGTATGTTAATCACTCTTTTGTATTTTTAGATTCAGGTGTCTGTGTTAGATGCATAAATATTAATGACAGTTATATCTTCTTCGTGATTTGTCCTCTGGATCTATATAGTTCTTGTCTCTCTCACTTTTTTTTTCTTTTGCATCCAGGGTTAATGCTAGGGCATGTTGCCAGCACTATGAGTCCACTGCTCCTGGCAGCCAATTTTTCCATTTTATTGGATAGGACAGAGAAATTAAGAGAGGCAGGGGAGATAGAGAGGGAAAGAGAAACACCTGCAGACCTGCTTCACCCCTTGTGAAGCTGCTTCTCTTCAGGTGGGGCTCCAATAGCTTGAACTTGGGCACTATCACCCAGCCCTGGTGCTGGTCTCTATGCATAATATATGTATAAACTTAAATTTTCTAACTGTAACTATGCTGTCCACTCTCTCTTAGTCAATAGTTTTTATCTGCTGAGAAAGTCCATGATTTCCTAACTGGGATACATGTGTTTATGACATACAGCTTTCCCTAGAACTAAATATATATATTCATTGAATATAGACAGAGAGACATTGAGAGGAGGATATAGGGAAAGAAAGCCAAAGAGAGGCCTGCAAGCACTGCCTCAGCACTCATGAAGCTTTCCCTCTGCAGGTGGAAACCAGGAGCTTGAGCCCAAGTCCTTGCACATTCTAACATGTGCATTCAACCAAATGCAGCACCACTCAGCCCCTGTGTGTTTTTATTTATTATAAACCTCTTAGAGTTTCATTAATGATGTGTCTTGGTATAAGAATTTTGCATAGAAATTTGGATTTTCTATAAGCTTGTTTGTCTTCTATGGTTAGTTCTTTCCTTCAGTTTTAGAAACTCTCAGCTATTTGTTTGAATAGGTTATCTGTTTCCTTCTCACACACTTCTGTTTCCATTTCCATTTTCCTCAGGTTTCCTTTTCAGATTATTGTTCTGGCAGAGTTTACAGAGTTACTGTTGCTGTTATGTTTTTCACATTTCCCAAGTCTTATTTCACTTTCTTCTACTCTGAGTCATTCCTGAATATTTATTATCAATTTCACGGGTTCTTTCCATTTTAAGATGAAGTTTCCTTGCTATACTTATCGTGCAAGTTTTTATTTCATACACTGTGTTTTCCACACCCAACATTTCCATGTGGAATTTTTCTACATTTTAAACCTCCATCTTGAAGAACTCATTCTGTGCCTTCATTTTCTTTATTTCATTAATATTTTTAGTCTATATTAGAATACAATATATATATATTCATTTAAATTTCACTATCCATTAGACTCCCTATTTATGTTCTGTTGAATCATTTCTTTCTTTTTTTTCTAAACCTTCTTATTTTTATTCATTCTGTCACAGGATTTAGCATATTTGGCACTTGCTTTGTTTTTTCCAGTAGGTCACAAGGAACTCTAGTTTTATAGTTCCTTATTTTTCCAGATGTCAAGTTTGTAGGGTATAAGTGGCTAATTTGGTGAAGGTTTCCTTTAATCTCCATCCTGGAGAGAGGGGAATGGCTACTTTAAGATAAGCAAAAAGCCCTACCTCTTTCCCATCCCCCTGTAACCAGAACTAAGCTAAGCACCAAATCAGTGATCCTTTTTAAAAATTAAATTAAATTAAATTAAATTAAATTAAATTTTTTACCTCTAGGGTTATTGCTGAGGTTCGGTGTCAGCACTACGAATCCACTGCTCCTGGTGGCCATTTTTTCCCTTTTGTTGCTCTCGTTGTTATCGTTGTTGTTACTGAGAGAGAGTAATCGAGAAAGAAAAGGAAGACAGAGAGAGGGAGAGAAAGACAGACACCTGTAGACCTGCTTCATGGCATGAAGTTACCTCCCTGCAGGTGGGGAGCCAGGGACTGGAACCAGGATCCTTAAGCCGGTAGGCTCAAACCGGGATCCTTCACCCAGTTCTTGCTCTTAGCACCACGTGCGCTTAACCCACTGCGCTACCACCCGCCCTCCAAATCAGTGATCCTAAATCTCTTCTTCAGGCTCATAAGAAGGTTTTCTACGTAATTCTCATAAAGATAAAATTAACTTACATTTAAAGTCTGAGGTAAAAATTAGTTAACAGTCAATATATTTTAACTAAGTTGGTCTAAACAAAAGGTTAAATAGACTTGTTGATATGTAAAACTCTCCATTACCTTCTCTATTAGAAATGGTAGATCGCACAATGGCTATGCTAATTATTTTCATGCCTGAGGTTTCCTTTCCTGCGCACACCTAGGGTGTGTCTCCATCTTGAATGGATGTAACAAAAGGTTAAAAAGATGTTATTGATATGTAAAAGTCTCAAATTCCTTCTCTATTAAAAACGTTAGATTGCGCTATGGTTATGCTAACAAGTTTTGTTTCATAGTAAGTAAATTGCAGCCAGCTGCCTTTGGGACTCTAGGCCGTTCCCCACCCCCATGCAAATGTCCGTCGAGACAAGTATGCCCCCAGAGGCAAGAAATGTTTTTTTTAAGCTGATAAAGTTTTGCCCACAGAGGCAAAAAAGGCCCCCTCAGGCCTTCCCTTGGCAGCACACTGGTTCTTGTTACTTGCTTACATGTTTCTCCATGTTTGTGCCAGTTTCTTTTTTGAAAATGCCTTTACGATATAGGTTTCTGTTCACCCCACACCCTTGATACTGTAGTCATTTAGTTAAAAAGAAAAGGGGGAATTGTTGTATGCTTTACATTGGTTTGTTCTATCTCTCCCCTGCCAAGAGAATTGGATCAGTCCTGTTAGTTTCGCGGCCCCGCCCCTAGGAACCCCGACAGAGTTCCAGAGTTCGAGAGTAAGAGAGAGTGCTTGCGCCGCCGCGGGGGCAAAGAGGCAGCAGAGTTCTGTTTGGTGATTAATTTGGTTTAGTTTATGAATGTTTGTTCTTGAATAAAGAAATATAGCTTCCCTGCCCAGCCGTATGTCTCTGGTCATCTCTATTACCTGCCCGTGAAGCTAGCCCGACCAGCTGGAGCCTCCGAATTTTAACAACACTCCCAAATGCTAATAAGTTTTTTAATTGCTGTTTCATTGCCCTTTAGTCTTTATCCTAGATATTAAATCATAAATCTGTGTTTAGCTAATCTATGTTAAATTATCACTTTAACAGTTTCTAGAACAGTAAAACAATCAGGATATTTTAACTTTGCTTCCTGTTTACCTTTCAACTAATTTTGTCATCATTTAAATTATTCACATACTTTTAATCTTACAAAACATTATTCCATTTTTATTTACTTTTCCCCATGTTGAATACAGTCAGCTTTAGTTCATATTTACCAACTGTTTTTTTTAATTTAAGAAAGGATTAATTAACAAAACCATAGGGGAGGAGGGGTATAACTCCACACAATTCCCACCACCCAATCTCCATATCCCACCCCCTCCCCTGATAGCTTTCCCATTCTCCATCCCTCTGAGAGCATGGACCCAGGGTTATTGTGGGTTGCAGAAGGTAGAAGGTCTGGCTTCTGTAATTGCTTCCCCGCTGAACATGGGCGTTGACTGGTCGGTCCATACTCCCAGTCTTCCTCTCTTTTTCCCTAGTAGGGTGTGTCTCTGGGGAAGCTGAGCTTAAGGACACATTGGTGGGGTCTTCAATCCAGGGAAGCCTGGCCAGCATCCTGATGGCATCTGGAACCGGGCGACTGAAAAGAGAGTTAACATACAAAGCCAAACAAATTGTTGAGCAATCATGGACCCAAAGCTTGGAATAGTGGAGAGGAAGTGTTAGGGAGGTATTCACTGCAACCTCTAGTGTACTTCTGCTTTCAGGTATATATTTTACAGTAGTTTATAGATACGTGTGAAGATATGCTCTCTCTCACAGAAACTGGTGTATATCTAGGTTTTGGGACTTTGTTAGAAAGTGAACCACCTGAGATGAAATTAGAGTATACTATGAAAGGAAAGGTCTCACCTGAGTAACGAAGCTGAAGGGTTGCCATTCCACATGTGAAGTCTCTGGACACAGTCTGAAGTGAAGCATGTTGAGGTGGCAATCACTGCGTTGGTTAGGTTGTGATCGGCAGATACAATATTATTTGATATGGATTGGGAGAGGCATACGGGAAAGTGGGTCCTATCCAAGAATGGCATACATCAAAAAGGACAGCAGCAACAAATGCTGGAGAGGTTGTGGGGACAGAGGAACCCTTTTACATTGCTGGTGGGAATGTAAATTGGTACAGCCTCTGTGGAGAGCAGTCTGGAAAACCCTCACAAGGCTTGACATGGACCTTCCATATGATCCAGTAATTCCTCTCCTGGGGTTATACCCCAAGGACTCCATAACACCCAACCAAAAAGAGGTGTGTACTCCTATGTTCATAGCAGCACAATTCATAATAGCTAAAACCTGGAAGCAACCCAGGTGCCCAACAACAGATGAGTGGCTGAGAAAGAAAGCTGTGGTATATATACACAATGGAATACTATGCAGCTATCAAGAACAATGAACCCACCTTCTCTGACCCATCTTGGACAGAGCTAGAAGGAATTATGTTAAGTGAGCTAAGTCAGAAAGATAAAGATGAGTATGGGATGATCCCACTCATCAACAGAAGTTGAGTAAGAAGATCTGACAGGGAAACTAAAAGCAGGACCTGACCAAATTGTAAGTAGGGCACCAAAGTAAAAACCCTGTGGTGAGGGGTAGACATGCAGCTTCCTGGGCCAGTTGGGGGTGGGAGTGGGTGGGAGGGGAGGGTCACAGTCTTACCAACTATTTTTAAACACACCTATGACCATTATTTCTTTCTGAATTTCTGTATTTCACTCTAGGATCAATTTTTATGTCTGCTTGTAGTTTCCTAGTATTTCTTTAAGTAGAGTATTATGCAAAGCACAAATTCTTCATTTTTGTCTGTCTATAAATATCTTTAGTTTGCTTTGATTTTCAAGTATAGTTTCTGTGGGCATCAAATTCTAGAAATGCTGTCTTTTCTTTTGCATTTTGAAGCTTTTTTTTTTCATTTTCTACTTGATTCTCTGTTTTTGTGAAAATCCACTTCAGTTTTGTTATTTGTAAAAATGTGCTTACTTTTCTGGTTGATTTTATATGTTCTTATTTGTGTGGGTTTTTTTTTTGTTGTTGTTTGTTTGTTTTCTTTTTTGTTAGTATTAGAAGTCCCTTGGTTTGATTTTCTTTTCATTTATGTTATTGATTTTTGCAGTGCCTAATAGGTCTGGTTTGATGTATTTAGTCTATTGCTGGGAATCCTTGGTTACTAGCTCTTAGGATATTTTTTTACCTATTCTCTATCTTCTCACATTCTTATATCCATGAATTATCTCTTTATATTATTTACATTTACACTGAGAAAAAAACAAATATTTTTATGCATTTATCATCTTTCTCTTCTTTGTGTAAGATTTTACATATTTTTATTTTTTTAAATTTCTTTATTGGGGAATTAATGTTTTACATTCAACAGTAATACAATAGTTTGCACATACATAATATTCTCCAGTTTCCCATATAACAATACAACCCCCACTAGGTCCTCTGTCATCCTTCTTGGACCTGTATTCTCCCCACCTACCCATCCCAGAGTCTTTTACTTTGTTGTGATATGCCAATTCCATTTCAAGTTCTACTTTTTTTTTTCTGATCTTGTTTTTCAACTTCTACCTGAGAGTGAGATCATCCTATATTCATCCTTCTGTTTCTGACTTATTTCACTTAACATGAATTTTTCAAGGTCCATCCAAGATCAGCTGAAAACAGTGAAGTCACCATGTCAGATATTAGAATAGCTGCTCCTGCCTTTTTTTTGTGGTCCATTGGCTTGTATGATAGTTTTCCATCCTTTCACTTTAAGTCTGTGTTTGTCTTGTTGAGTTAGGTGGGTTTCCTGTAGACAGCATATTGTTGGGTTGTATTTTCTGATCCATCTTCCTCCTCTGTGTCTTTTAATAGGTGAATTCAGGCCATTGATATTTATTGATAGCATACATTGAAGATAATTTAATGCCATTCTTGTAGTGTTTTATAGTGTTCTGATATATGTGCTATTTACGGTGGTCTGATTGTTTATAGGAGAGCTTTCAGAACTTTCAGGGCAGGTTTGGTGATAGTTGATTCCTTCAACTATTGCTTGTCTGAGAAGGTTTTTCTGCTTCCATCTAGTCTGAATGACAGTCTAGCAGGATATAGTATTCTTGGTTGAAAGCCTTTCTCATTGAGCACTTGATTGTTATCTTGCCATTCTCTTCTGGCCTGTAGTGTTTGTGTGGAGAAGTCTGCTGCTAATTTTATGGGTTTTCCTCTGTAGGTGACTCTCTGTTTTTCTCTTGCAGCCTTCAGGATTTTTCTTTATCTTTATTCCTTTCCAGTCTGAATATGATGTGTCTTGGTGTCTTTAAGTCTGGGTTAATTCTGTTTGGGACCCTCTGGGCTTCTTGAATATTTATGTCTTTGATGTTGTCTAGACTAGAAAAGTTTTCAGCTATTATGGCCTGAAGAATGCTTTCTTCCTCTCCCTCTCTTTCTTCCTCTGGTAAGCCAATAATGTGTATATTGTTTCTTTTGAAGTCATCCCATAGGACTCTGTTGTTGTTTTCAGCATGTCTTAATCTCTTTTTGAGATCTCTTACTTCTTTTTTAGTTGTCTCTAATTCATCCTCGTTCTTGTTAATTCTGTCTTCAGCCTCATTGATTCTATTCTCTCCCCTTTAATGTTTTCTGGGGTTCATCTATTTTTTACCCTGTTCTGATACTGTTTTAGCTTGTTCAGCTAGTTGTTTTCTTAGCTCATTTATTTCAGCTTTCAGGTCTCTAATAACCTTGAGATAATTAATGTTTTCTTCCAGAGTCTCTTTTGTTGTTCCTGTATTTCTGATTACAATTTTTTCAAATTCTTTACTCACTCCTGTGATTATTTCCTTAGCTAGTGTTTGGATGTTGAACTCTTTATTTTGTGCTTCACCCTTTGGGGCGCTTTTAGCTGGAATCTTGTCCTGGTTTGTTTCTCCAATATTTCTTCTTGTTGGTTTAACGATTTTATATATTATGTTATGAGTTCCCTCTCTTAGTACCTTTATAATTACTGACCACTATTGCCTGGACTGACTTTTGTCTAAGTAAGTTAATCAAAGGGTTCACAGTGGTGGAAGTTTACAGTTGTTTCAATAGTATTTTAATCCCTGTGTTGGAGCTCAGTGGTTTAAAAGCCTCTTTTTTTTTTCCTTCCCTGTAGGCTATGGGAGCCTGAGGGCTTTTAAACTATAAGTAGGCTTCTTAGCTTAATCACTGGCTCCTGACCAAGAGATAAAGCAGGGTGTGGCAGAGATAATCCAGTGGTTATGCAAAGAGACATTCACAGCCGCACCACTATGCCACAGAGGTATATGTCTTCTCCTGAGTTTCCTGGTTAGATATCTGTCCCCTGGTGTCCCTCCCTGCCACTGCTCCAGATTCTGAGGGTAGTAGCAATGGAGACTCAGAGTTGCACTTGGTGAGTCTCCTGAGAGTCCTCTCCTCCCTTCACCCGTCCCCTTGTTAGTGGAACAGTCTGGAGGTGGTGTCTCAACTGATAAACTGCTGGACTGTTACCAGCCACTTAGTCTCTCCCTAGGCTCCTCTCTGTCACCAGCCACCTGTGTTTGCACTCACCGGTGATTTGGTGGGTTCCTGTAGTCGTTCTAGTCCTGTCTTTTTTTGGTCCCAGGTGGTCTCCTTTGGTATTCCTAGTTGATCTGGGAGAGGAGAGGATAGGAGAAGAGAGGAGAGAAGGAGATCTGCTGTTGCTCATAGCCCCGCCTCTGGGAGTCCCGATTTTATATTTTTATATTTTATATTTTTAGCACTCTATTTATGATAACTTATCTTTCTTCCCACAATGTCTTATCACTACAAAATGCTACTTATTGTCTTTTTAATTTCAACGGATATGTTTTTCTACTACAGAATTTGCACTAGGCCTTTTTTTTTTTTTTAAATAATCTTTATTTAATGGACAGAGACAGCCAGAAATCAAGAAGGACGGGGGTGATAGAGAGGGAGACAGACAGACACTTGCAACACCGCTTCCCCACTTGCAAAGCCTTTCCTCTGCAGGCGGGGACCAGGTACTCAAACCCGGGTCCCTGCACACTGTTAACATGTGCACTCAGCCAGGTGTGCCACCAACTGGCCCCCACTAAGCCTCTTTTATAATTTCTCATTATCTTTCAAATTTCTACATCTTGTCATCTAATTTGTGGAGCATAAAATCAAGATGATTTTAGAGTAAATCTCTGATAATTCCATTTCTTTTCATAGTTTAAATGTATTTGTTTCAATTGTTAGCTATATCTGATAATTTTTTAGTAGTATATCATTGTATAGAAATAATTACAGAAATTCCAGCTATTTTCTTCTTGAAGTATAAAATTACTTTTTTTTCTGGGCAAGAAGTTAACATAATCAGAGATTTGCATGTTTTGGGGCTAACCTATGATCTTTGTGAGGACTGGTCATTTACTGATTTATTTTTCTCCTAACTTGCTATCTCCAATAAATGTTCCCATGTCTCCAATAAATGTCAGAATAGTTTGCTGAGGTTCCCCCCTTAGAACTTTCTGAACTCCAAATTTGTTTTCACAAACACCCTGGGAACAGTCAACACTAAAATGTGTTATTTCTGTATCTAACGTAGTTTTAGAAAAAGTCTTAGCTCACTCATCACAACTTGAGAAATGACATATGTTTTGAAATGAGATACAGTGCAAATACTGAATTTGTCTTTTGCTCATACTTCTTTTTTTCCTGATGATGGAAATTCTGATAAACAATAACTGTTTTCTCCCAGAGTTCTACCTGGCCTAAGCACTGACGGGCTTACAGATTGACAAATGCCTCTGACAAATATTTAGCATACTATATGAAGATGCTAGCAGAAAGTCTGACTCGTGCTTGAAACGCCAAGCAAGGCTCCAGATTCATGGCACCAACATAAACCAGAGCTGAACAGTGGTCTGATAAAAGGAAAAAAAAAAAAAAGAGGAGGAGAAGGAGAAGGAATAAAAGGAGAAAAGAAAAAAGAAAAAGAAAGGAAAGTCACTAAACTTTTAATCTCAGAAAAAAAAATGTATATATAGCCAAAGAATTTTCATTCTGAATTGTGCTATGACAAACTAACTTCTATGAGAAAGGTCAGATTTGAGTATTTTATTTCACTGGCACAGGAGTAAACTGTATGTGTAAGCAGTGTAGAAGGAGAGCAAGGATCATATTGGTCTTTTCAGCAAGTTTAGAATCAACTGGGAATCAGATGACATGAAAATTCCTTTAATTGTTCTTTATTGAGCTGTGCCTTGATCTCTCTTGTCTGTTGGCTCCCGACACTGTTTTTTAAACCTGTAAATGTACTATTCCCTCAGGGATGGCTCAGTGTTGTTGAGTAACTGTAGTATAATCTGTATAAACTTTTCCTTTGCAATGGAAGGGAGGAACATTACTGTACTGCAATATCTGAACATTTAGAAATGACCCAACAGAACAAAAGTATTTTACTTATTAAAATTATTCTCACAGTTAATTATTATTTTTTAATTTATTTATTGCAGAATTAATGGTTTACAGTCAATAGCAAAATACAATAGTTTGTACATGTGTAACATTTCTCAATTTTCCACATTTCCATTCAACCCCTACTAGGTCCTCTTCTGCCATCATGTTTCAGGACCTGAAACCTCCCCCCAACCCCAGAGTCTTTTACTTTGGTGCAATACATCAATTCCAGTCCAAGTTCTGCTTTGTGTTTTCCATTATGTTCTGGAGCTGGAGTTCAGTGCCTTCTTATCTTCTTCCTCCTATCACATCTCCCCCACTGGGAATATGGATCAAGGTTGTTTTGGAGATGCAGAAGGTAGGAGTTTTGGCTTCTGTAAGTGCTTCTTCACTGTATGTGGCTATTGACAGGCCGGTCCATAGTCCCAGCCTGTATCTGTCTTTCCCTAGTGGGCCAGAGCTCTGGAAAGGCAAAGTTCCAGGACACCATGGTGACATTGTCTGCCCAGAGAAGTCAGGATGGAATCATAGTAGCATCTGCAATTTGGTGCCTGGAAGGTGGCAGGACATAAAGGAACAAAACACACCCATGTATATTTATGTTCATAGCAGCACAGATTATAATAGGCAAAACCTAGAAACGTTGTTGAGAAAGTTGGAATATACATATATATATCGGTAGTAACCTAGGTATTAAAAATGCTGAACTCATCTTCTTCACCTCATCTCCGATGCAGTATACTGAATTTTTATGATTTTTAAACCACAGGGCTCATAAGTAGACTCATTCATATGACTAACTACAGAACCTGGTGTCTATTAGTTTTTAGACACATGCATTCAGTTGGATTTGTACATAATTGTTGCACTTTAAATGGCTATTGATTTTCTGAATGTGTTACTAGACTAAGACTCAATCTACATATTAAATAGCACATATGTGCTGACAAATGTGGCCTTGTGACAGAAGTTCAACAAAGGATGTTTCTAGGTTAACTACATCCTTTAGGGACTTTCCAGGGCTAATCAACATAAAATTGATCCTTGAGTATTTGTGGAAATGCAAGCATTTACTGTTAGGTACTGCCCATACAAATGTGTTTAACTAAAGGAGCAAAACATAAACATGTCCATGACTGATCTGTCATAATTCACTATGTATTTTATCATAATTTTATTCAAATGCTGAATATTAAAAAAGCAGATTATGGGAGACAGACTGTGTTCTGGAGTTTAATCCCAAATTTATAAACCTGGAAACAAGATTTAAAATTCTAGTCATCACTCATATGAGATTCCAGAGTAGAAGGAATCATTGAGAGATTTTTTTTTTCTTGTTGTTAGAAGGAACTCAAGACCTTATTGATTAGGTTTGACTTTTTTTGGTTGGAATCTTTACTTTAAAAGTATATTGAGGAAATAATGGAAGTATAGTCATCATTATACACATGGACAGGAGGAAAATAAGTCATTTTAAAACATGCTGAGTACATGTAAAGGAAATTTTATGACCAAACTATTTAGTGAAGCAAATTTATAGTAGATAATTAAGTGTACTACTTTACTAGGTTTTGCTAGCAGTAATCTATCATCTCTTAGAAGCTCTTGACTTTATAGCAATGACTGGGATTGGAAAATAAATAGATGAGACATAAAAAGATGCAGTCTGCAGGTGTCTATCTTTCTCTCCTCCTCTCTGTCTTCCCGGCATCCCTCAATTTCTCTCTGTCCTATTCAGCAACAACAACAGCAATAACAAAAACAATGATAAACAACAAGGGCAACAAAAGGGAAAAAATGGCCTCCAAGAGCAGTTGATTTGTAGTGCAGGCACCAAGCCCCAGCAATAACCCCAGAGGCATAAAAAAAATGCTAGCGAGCCAGGTGATGGTGCACCTGATTGAACACACATGTTACAGTGCACAAGGACCTAGGTTTGAGCCCCTGGTCCCTACCTGCAGAAGGAAAGCTTCAAAAGTGGAAAAGTAGTGCTGCAGATGTCTCTCTGTCTTTCTCTCTCTGTATTGCCCACTTCCCTCTCAATTCCTGGCTGTGTCTATCCAGTAAATAAGTAAAGATAATAAAGAATAAAAGATGCTAGTTCCCTGGTGGTTGATGAATGCACAGAAGCTCAAAATCACCTACCTGAGTCAGTATGGAGGAATTCTCCTTACCCGCCCCTCCTCTTTTTTCTTTAAATGTGCAATGAGTACTATGCGATCTCAGATGGAATTCACATTACTGAAGTCTGAGTATTCAGAGAAGCCTGGTGACAAGAATCCTGGCTGCCAATATTCCTTCAAAGGTAAGGATAAAGAAATAGTATGGAAACTGTGGATAAAAGTCACTCCCAAACTCTACTCTTGATATGCTTATTGGCTCATATTCTCAGAGCATGAATTTTTGCTCTAAACCTTATCTCACCTTTATAATCCACAGCTGCACAAGTAGTGCAGCTTCTTCTGAATTCTCCTAGTAACTTTTTCTATGTTCTCACATCTATTCTTAGCAGCTATATTTGCTACTGTAGCTATAGATTTTGTCCCAGAGAGGATTTTATTTGTTGCAACACCTCAGAGAGACTCATTTCATTTTGAAACTATTTAAAATGCTTTCTCTAGCTACACTACTTAGATTTTCTGTTCTCTTTTACCTGCATTCAGTAATCATATGCTCATAGAAGGGACAATCTGATAGCAGAGAAAAGACTGTCATAAGTAGCATTTAATTATCACAGTATTCTTTCTTGCCTTCCATATGGCTATGTAGATACAGATAGCCTCTCACAATAAATGTTGGAAATGATAAATAATAATTTCAACAGTTTAACTACCAGCCTAGAGGATATGAAAGAGTACACACACCAGTGTATGTCTGACTCTCCAGTGGGAGGTAGAAAATGAAGAACTGGCAAGGGACTCATTTTTCAAACGCAAGGCATGCTTGATATAAAGCATAAGATATAGGATGAAGGTGGTTATAAAGTACTAATATGGATTATTTAGAGAAAACCCTGCCCCCAGCACTATCAGACACTTTTATGTCTTTGAGACAATTAGTCAGTATAATAAACAAAACAAGTTAGCATCCTAGGCAGTTAGTTGTCAGAGATATAGTACAAAGTGTTTTAATTAGCACATGCTTTAAATGTCTTCTCCTTCCTATTGGAGAAGCTTAAAATAGAAGCACATATGATTACATAAAATCACTAATGGCCTTTTACTGACTATTTTTTTAAGCATCAGCAAACAGAGGGGGAAATCTAAGAAGCAAGGGGCCCAGAGGAGCTGAAATTGGAATCCACTTGGGAATAAACTAAAATCACCTCTCCATCTGTGGAAAAATCTAGAAAACATTATGGAAGGGAGAGGTGGGGAGGAGAGTTTGTGTCTAGGTCTTGGTACTACTCGAATCTGGGATTTCAGCTGGTTTAATAGATTTACCTTCTCTAGGAGTTTTCCTCTATAATTATCTCCTGTTCTCAAAGAGTAAGCATAATACTCAGCAAAACTTTGGAAAGTAGGGTAGGAAACAGGTTGGGTGGGGAGTTGTTCATAAGATTGCATTCATTGAGGAGCCAACCATTTAAGGTATGAGGTAATGCTGACTAAGGCAAAATCTTGGTTTTGTAATGAGAGCCAACAAATCTTGGCAATTTGTTGGTATGCTTCTAAATTCTGCTTATAAGACCTTCTGTTTTGATCATCACATTAGGTTCGCTTGTATTACTTACAATGTGGTCTATTTACATAATCACTGTTTTACCTGGGTCCTGCCCTGCTTGCAGGGTATTGGTTTAATCCCCACTGGTTAGATGGAAGCTTCTATGTTCTTTTTGCGCTCTTTTTTTGCTCCACTCCCTCTCCTAGTCATTTCCTTTCGCTTGCCACTTCCAGTGAAGAGATACATAAAAGGCGATGTATCTGATTAATAAACGAGATACTGCTTCCCAGCTCAGCCATGAGTCCCTGGTCGTCTCTCTACCGCCTGTGAAGTTAGCCCAGCTCGGCATATGGCGCGCTGAACAGGGACCGGCAAATGGCGCCTGAACAGGGACTGACAGCAATTAGTTTTAGAAGAAGTGAATACTTTTTTTTTTTTTTTTTTTTGCAAAAGTGATAGCTCATTTATCAGTGTATCGATTTAAGCCAAAATGTAAATAATGTTAAAGCTTGTGTGCCTTTAGATTAAGGAAACTTCTATTTAAAATTTTCCACTTATTTGGTTACCTCTTCCGTTTATTGCTCTTACTTGGTATTTACCCTTGTCCATGAATCTGTTATTATTATTATTTTGTTTAAATAAATTGAGTGGAGAAGACTTCCCTTAAATTTAGGAAAAGAGCAAGTCTATAGCATTTGGAATTTGGAATTTGAAAAATGAGAAATGCTGAGGATCTTTAGACCTTAAACTTGTACACCTACACAGGACTGTATCTGCTTTCATTTTGTTGCTTGCAGGAAATCACCAGGCTCATGACAAGCAGTGTCACTATACAGCCAGCTAAGGCATTTATGGCAGATGGACTTTTTCTGATTGTGTGCCATTGCTGTGGTTCAATGAGCATGAATTAATGAGTTGATGCTACTGAAGGTACACCTGGTTGCCCCTCCTTCCCAATGAATTCCTGAGCTACGCACTTTCTCTTCAAGATGGAGCATATCCAGATGGCAGCTTCCAAAGAATCAAGCCTACCACCTGAATCAGGCCTGTTTTTTTTCTAAAAAAAAAAAAAAAAAAAAGAGCACTTGGAACCAGGACTCTCTGTCAGATGCTGAGGTGGGAAAACTCATCAGCTGTGTCTGAGTAGACCTATCAAGGTCTAACCTCAAGGGCTTTGTGCTGGAAAACAGAGAAGAACAAGAGACAATTTAGTTTTCTGTAACTCCAGGGAAAAATCTGCTTGCCTCATACTTGAAAGAAGACTCAGAGGCTATTTTAAAAGACTCAGTTGAGCCTAGAGAGTCCAAATGGAGTAACTGGATCCATAGCTGTTATTCCCAAATAAGCTTTCATTCCCATAATTACCCCCACCCCCAATATCAAGCTCTGAGAACATCCTATATCTGGGTTTGAAAAGATAGAAATGTTTTGGTCACCACAGAAGTGGGAGGTGTAACCCCCATTGGCAATATAAACTAATGAGCTCAATTGTTCATTTAGCTCCCTGCCCACGTCTGTGTTCTGAGAATGTCCAGTGCAATGCCAGAAATAGAGCAAAAAGAAGCACTGTGACAATATAGCCAATGTTGTAACATCTTAGGCAAAGAGTCTGTTTTAGGGAGTTAGGTGAAATATCCCTTAATCCAACTTGACTTCTCCAAAGATGTGACCTATGACCTGGGGCTAGAAGAAGCGAACCTAGAGGAAAAAGGACTGGTAGAACAAAGGGATGAAGTTATACATGAATTCAGGTGCTCAGGACAAACCTAAACTTAACATATGCTCAGAGTAGTCCAAGACCATTTTCTTGATTTTATTGGCTCTGAAGGTTAAAGATTTCATGTATGACTGTGTCAAAGGTTTTCACTCAATTAGTTTTAAGAGTCAGTTTTTCTTGTCGTATGAAGTCTTTTGACTCTACTGTCCTCTGCAGCCTTGACTATTTCTGACACTTGTCATCCATGCCATGTTAGTTTGGGTTCTTAATGAAATCTTAGAAGAAAGTTTCAGATTATTAGGTATTTTTGTATTAGGTGAAAGTATAGAGGAAAGAGTGATTCATAAGATGTGAGAAAATCAGATTTCAAGTTCTGGCTCTGACAATTACCAGCATTTAATTTTCCTAGTGTATTTATAATCATATACAAGAAGTGCCTGACAAAACCTGGTCTCTTTCTCATAAAAAGTAATAATATTTAAATGAAATATCTATCACAAAATGTCCTGAGATGAGATTAGATAAGTTGACAGTTTTGGATTTTAATAATAGTACTATTGATTACTTAGATTTTTAAGGAGAATGATGTGATTTTTAACCTATTACACCAATTGATTTAAGCATTTGACATATATCAGTCTGAAGCTTTTATTGATTATTAGGAGATAATATTTATTTGCTTATTTATTTATTTATTCCATATGGTCATATTTTATTCTCTTCTTTTTTACTGATAGAGACAGATGAATGGCATGGGGAAGAGAGAGGGAAAGTGAAAGAGAGACAGCTGCAGTATTATAATTATACCCATGAAGCACACCCTCACTAAGGTGAAAACCAAGAGATTGAGCCCTTTTCCTTGAACTTGGTAATGTGTGCTCTGTACTGGAGGTACCACTGTCTGGCCCCTTATTTATTTATTATTATATATTATATTTAATGAACATAATATAATTATGTAAGTATATAATCTGTGAAATATAATACATAATACAATGTATTTTTCTTGTTCAGGTGTATTTTTTAAATTTCTTAGACAACCTTGGTTTAACCTAGGTCTCTCTATCTCTCTGATAGAAAAAGAAAGATAATAAGGCAGAGAGAAAGTGACCACAGTACCAAAGATTCATTCAGTTTGGTGGCTGGGCTCAAACATAGGCCACACAGTATCCACATTATCCAAGTGAGCTACCTCATTAGTTCCTATAAGATTCTGAAATATAGTTTTCACTTCCTCAAGAAATGTTACCCCCACCCTGCCTCTTGTCCCCAAAAGCACCAACATCCTCCACCAAAATCCATTGAACCATTTCTTCCATGATAACCTCAACCCCTGCCCAATCCTTTGTTAACTGGAGTTGAGTCCATTCCCTTCTTTGAGTTTTGCTTTTTGTTAGTTTGTTTGCTTGTTTTCCTCTGTGGGTGAAATAATTTTGTAGTTTATCTTATGTGGGTCCTTCTAAAATCTTTTTTAGGTCTAGCTTAGAGGGAGGAATTCCTTCAGCCATTCTTTATCTACAAAGCTCTTCATGTCTCCTTTAAACCTCACTGATATATAGGAGGATATATTGTTCTTGGGTGGAGACCCATTTCATTCAGAAATCTGAATAGATCCTGCCAGTCTATTCTAGCAATTAGAGTTTCTATTGAGAAATTAGTCAACAGTCTTATGGGAATACCACTATAAGTGAGTCTTTGCTTCTCTCTAGTAGCCTTAAGAATAATCTCTTCATCTTTGATCTTTGTCATTTCAACTATTATGTGCCTTAGTAAACTTGGGTTTGCACTCATATTTCTTAGATCCTTTCTAGTTTTCTGAATCTGGGGATGGACCTACTTCTTTAATTTCAAAAAATTATTCATTAAAATTTCTTCAAATATGAATTCTGTCCCTTTCTCTCTCTCTCTCTCTACATTTTCTTTCACCCCAGTGACACAAACATAGTTCCTCTTGATGCTGTCCCATAGTTCTCATATTATTTTCATTTGTCTTTGTGCTTTTTCCTTTTATCTTTTTATTTGGTGACTTCTGCTACTTTAGCTTCTTGTTCACCACTTTTGTCTTCGGTATCTGTCTTCTTGTGATGCTCTCTTCTACTAATTTTTAACTTTCCCACTTGCATTTCATTCTTGAGTACTGTTATGCATTTATTGGTAAGTTTCCTTTGAGTTTCTTGTGGTCTTCACATTTATTTTCAATTCAGTGAACACCTCTAGCACCACGGCTTGGATTTCATCGTCAGGAGATTTATATAGTTCTGTTAAATTTGGAGTTATATTTGAGCTGTTATCTTGATCAACCATTAGAGGTGAATTATGTCATCTTCCCATTATGTTTGATTATCTGCAGAGGTTGCTGAGACAGAAGGTAGCAGGGCCTAAACTGGAACTGAATGGTGGCTCCAGAGTTTGGTGGTAGGGTGGTGGTTGGGGCTAACTAGGACTAGACAAACTGTACCAGTTACATATTGAACCAGGGACTAAGGGGCTTAGCTGGAACTGGGGAAGATGGATGGGTCCAGGCTGAACAAGGTTTGAGTTGAATTATGACTGGACTAAGCAGGCAGCAGAAGGTCTAGATAGGAAAAGAGGTGGACTGGAACCTTGAGACAGACTGACGTTTCACAGGCTGGGGCTATACAAGGTCCAGCTTTGTGGGATAAACTGGCATTGACTTTGAATCTGACAGCTGGGAGCCTAGCTGGAAACTGGGCAGCTGGATTTCGTAGCGGCAATACTCAGGAGACAGCTCAGATCAGTCCAAAAGCAGCCTAAAGATGCTGGTGCTATGACAGCAGCAACTAGAATTTTATTGTTGAGAGCACAATAGGGTAGATCCAGGCAGCAGATTGATTTTGACCTGTTGGTGTGATTCTAAGTAAGGAATAAATTTTTACTGTGTGAGTCTGTCCTCAGTGCCTAGATTCTTACTTGTTTCTGTCTCATTTGGGCTCTGAGCTTGTTTCTATGTTTGTTTGTTTTTTTAATTTTATTGGAAGGGGGGTTAATGGTTTATAACACAGTTGTCTACACATGAACACCATTTCGCAGCTCAGCACAATGGGTTTCTGCAAAATACTCTTAGACTTAGATATGAACAGTATATTCACAAGAAAAGAGAGCCAAAAGGCCAATAATATATATAGAAAAATGCTCCAAGTCATTAATTGTCAGAGAAATGCAAATAAGGACAACAATGAGATGCTGCTTCACTTCTGAGAGAAGAAACAATAGCAGTAACAAATCCTGGAGAGGTTGCAGGTGCAAAGGAATCCTTTTGCACTGCTGATGGGAATGCAAAGTGGTCCAGTCCCTGTGGAGAAGGCTAGAAGTGGACCTTCCCTATGACCCTGCAATTCCTGTCCTGTTGAGATATCCCAAGGAATCAAACATACTCAACAAAAAGGACCTGTGAATATCTATGTTCATAGCAGCACAATTTGTAATAGAATAGCCAAAACCTGGAAACAACCCAGGTGTCCAAAAACAGATGAGTGGCTGAGTAAGTTGTGGTATATATACACAATGGAATACTAATCAATTATGAAAATTGATGAATTCACCTTCTTCACTTCATCTTGGATGAAGCCTGAAGTAATAATGCTAAGTGAGATCAGCCAGAAAGAGAAAGATGAATATGGGATCACCCAACTCATAGACAGAAGCTCAAAAATAAGAACAGAAAGAAAAACACAAAGCAGAACTTGAACTGGAGTTGGTGTATTGCACCAAAGTAAAGGGCTCTGGGGTGGGGTGGGGAGTGTTCAGTTTCTAGAACATGACGGTGGAGGTTTAGGTAGGGTGTTAGAATGTTATGCTGAAAACAGAAGTGTTACACATGTACCAACTACCATATTTTATTTTCAACTATAAACCATTAGTCCCCCCCAAAAGAAAAAAATACTCTGATCCCCTACCTACGACCCAAGCTTACTCCCTCTAAGTCCTACCCCTCCATTCTTTTCCAAGAGTTCTTTGATTTGATGCAGTACATCACCACCTAGTTCAGACTCACACGATGATTTCCTTTTGACTCTGTCTCCTCAGTTCCAGTTATATGCAAGGTCATCCAGTATTAATCTCTCTATTTTTTTCTTAAATACTTTTTTTAATGTTTTATTTATTTATTTATTATTGTATAGAGACAAGAAAAATTGAGAGGGGAAGACAGAGAGGGAGAGAGAGACACCTGCAGTCCTGCTTCACCACTTGTGAAGCTTTCCCCCTGCAGGTAGGGACCAGGGGCTTGAACCAGGATCCTTGCACACTGTAATGTGCTCGCTTAATCAAGTGTGCCACCACCTGGCCCTATCTCTCTAGTCTTGATTCAGCCTACCCAGCACTTTTTCAGCAGGTTCCAACCAAGGTGAGGCAAAGATTGAAAATTTAAAATTTCTAGTCTAATATCTAGGTCTTTGATAAATTGGCTTTAGCTCACTAACATTAGTCACATCACTCTATCCATTTTACTTTCTCTTTTCCTATGCCTTTGCTTAATTTTTTGCTTTTGCATTACCAATTACATTCTACCACTGATCATCTTATCAAGAGCTGAAGTTCTTTTTTTCTTTTCATGTAAAATTCACTAATTCTCGCAAGGCAGATTTGGTGTGGTGAATTCTTTCAGTTTCTGTACATTTGTGAAGGTTTTTTATTTATTCTTCATATTTGAAGTCTAATTTGGCAGGGTAAAGTATTTCTGGATAGTAATTTTTATTTTTTAATACTATGAATATGTCATTCACCTTTTGCCTCTAGGGTATGTGATGAGAAATCTGATGAGAACCTGGTGGTTCTACCTCTGCATATCAAATTCTCATTCCCTGAGCAGCCTGCAATATTTTTATCTTATCCTTGCTTTAGGACAGTCTTACTGCGATATGAGTTGGTGTGTGCCATTTTGGATTCCTGTATGTCTATGTTTTCAAGGTTGCCCATGTGTGGAAAAATTTCTGCTATGATTTCTTTGAGTGTGTTTTCTGCTCCTCTCTCCTTCTCTCTTCATCCCCAGGTAGACCAATAATTCTCACATTTGATTTTGTGATGGAATCTGCTATTTGACAGAGATTTGCTTCATTTTTCATGAACTTTTCCTCAGAGAGTGTGATATTATATCTCTGATATTCTTTTCTTGTACTAATTTATTCTACTTAGTAGGCATCTTATATAAGTTTCAACTCCAACCAATGTGTCCTTCACATCATATAGCTATGTTCAGAGTTTTTGTGTCTGTGTTTGATAGCTTTTTGGTGAAATGATCTCTGAGATCCTGAATTTTTATCTATATGTTATGGTTGGTCTTGAATTGCCTTCATGATAATCTTTCTAAATTCAAATTTGGACGTTTTTTCCAAATTCTAGTCAGTTTGAATAGCTGGATCTTCCCCCCTTGTTTTGGTTAAGTGTGCTATCTGTTGTTCAGCCACTAGGTATTAGTGTGGTCTTGTTATTTATATGTTGTTCAGGGAAGGTTGGAGAGTCATCTTCTATATTACCTTGGGTAGGCAGATAAATGCTTGCTGCCTTTTGTTTTTCTTTCAGATGTGTTCTTTTTTTTTTTTTTTTTTTTTTTTACAAATATATTTTATTTTTATCAACAAAGATGGGATGCTTGGGATCAGTCTTCAAGCCTTAAGACTACGGCCATTGTAGTCCCTGCCACTTTCCCTTCTCTCAGCTTGGTTCCTTTTGGTTCTCCTTTTCTGTATTGCAGAGTACATCCTAGGAGCAGATGAAGATTGTTTTACTGGTAACAGATCTTTTTAAAAAGCAAAACTCTAGCAATTGGCCTGTCACAATCTTCAGTATTGACACTGCCAGGAAACCAAGTCCCAGGACAGCTCTGTTCCATAACACCACGGACATATCCTCAAAGGAACATCTGAAGTCTGAAACTTCATCTGGCCCAACTTACAGTGTTGATTCCTGGGTTTAACAACCAGCTCTACTAGGACTCATCGTAAATGGACAGCTGGATATAGTGCTGCAGCTCTGTCAGCCCCGAGCGCTGGGACGCCGGGTGCGAGAGGGATCCGGACGCGGTGCGGGCAAGCTGCGGCGGCTCTTCTCAGATGTGTTCTGGCCTCCAGCAGCCCACTACTGCAGCCTGAACAGGTTGCATTATTTTAGTTTCAGGTTAGTTTTTTTCCACCTTCTCAAGGTCAAGCTTCTGTGCTATACTGTGTGACTATCAAAATGGTGTGCTTCCTGTACTCTGTTGGCTCCAGGTTCAAGCTTTTTTTTTTTCCCTCTTGAATGTTTCTCCTATGATTCATACCATGCACATTTATACTCATATCTGGCTCAGTGAATTTCTTCAAACATTGCAGTTGAAATGTTTTGAGGTTACAGATGTTTTTTCATTGTTTTATCTGTTTTTTTCTGGGCATGATCTTTTGATTGCTCCTCTTCCATGGGCACACCACTGGAAATCCCTATGTTGAGTGTGTGTGTGTGTGTGTGTGTGTGTGTGTGTGTGTGTGTGTGTGTTAGGGTTTTTTTTTGTTGTTGTTGATGAAAGCAAACTAAAGGTGCTAGTCCACTGCCAACTTGATCAGAAGTTACATTCTGTTATTGTATATTGTTTAACTATTATTACTTATTTATGATAATTTTAGTTTATTTTGCACTTGTACTTTAAAGAGATATCTCACAGGTTTCTCGATTCAAATCAAATTGGACAATGCTGATTGAGTGCATTGAATTGTGATTTTATTTTCCATAATATTTTCTAATTATGTTCATGTTTTTGGTGGAGTTCACCTAAGAAATTTTCATTTTCAAAGATTTCAATCAGTATGCAAGCAAACTAACTGAAATGTGTTTCCTTATGATTTTTCCAATAAAAATCACTTTATTTGAACATAGCTTCTACAAGTTAGAAAATTCAGATTTCAAGCTTATGTTTGCTGAAACAAAAGGCTTTATAAGTGACATGCATTATATTAAGTAGTAAAACTTTGTAACAGTGTAATAATTTCCAGACATCTGTTATTCAAACGTTATCATCATCAAACAACTTTTTTTCCTCTTCCAAAAATTTTCTCACTCATTTCTCAAAAGTCATTTATAAGTGAAGGAACACATTAACTGCGTTTATTTCATTTTTTTAAGATAGCACACAGCTAAAAACAAAAAAATATTGAACAAAACAGTTCAACATTTGTAATACTATAATGCGATGTTTTTAAATTTATTTATTTATTAATGGATAGAGAAAAAAGAGAAATCAAGAGGAATGGAGGAGACAGAGGGAGGGAGAAGGGAGGAGAGGGAGAGAGAGAGAGAGAGAGAGAGATGGAGACCTGCAACACTGCTTCACTGCTTGTGAAGTTTTGCACCTACAAGTGTAGACCAGGGGTTTGAACCTGAGTCTTTGCACATTGAAACATGTTGTTCAACTAGGTACACCACTGCTAGGCCCCTATAATAATATCTTTTTTTGTAGAAAAAAAAGTGTGTAACTCATTGTCACTGCCAATTCACATATAAAATATTAGCAAAACAATTTGTTATATTATAACTTAGGACTATTATCTATTTATAAAAGTCCTATCATTGTTTCTTGTGCTTTAATACATCATAAAGATTTGTGGATGCCTTCATTTATAGCAACTTCTATAATAGTTGAGAGAAATGCAAAGTTCCATACTTGTTAGGAAGCCAGTACATTTCTTATAAGATGACATGCAACAAAAAGGTTTCGTTCTTTCGTTTTCCTTTGCTGGGTAGCAGGAGATAATGAGTATTCAGTCTTGTTTCTTCCATATCTTACATGCCTCTAACCTACTGAAACGTCAGTTTATAATAAGGTGATTTCTTTTATGCACTCCTGCTACCCCCAAATCCTAATGCTCTAACTTATCAAGATCTCGGTGCTTTAGGAAGAACTTCCAAAAGGTATAAGTCACCTTATTTAAGAAAGAAAGAAAAGAAAAGGACTTTAACATGCATGGTTACCCACATGTATGCTTTTTGTTTGTTCCTTTTTTCCCATTGTTGTTGTTGGATAAGACAGAGAGAAATTGAGAGAGGAGGGGAAGACAGAGAAGGAGAGAGAAAGACACCTGCAGACCTGCTTCATTGCTTGTGAAACCCTCCCCTAGAAGTAGGGAGCTGGGGGCCACACTGATGTTTTCTACATGCTAGCTCATCAACTATTAACAGTCACGCTCTGAAATCAAGATGGTCAACAGACTTTTCTAATGAATGATAAAACTAGGACGTAAGAGATATTTCTGATTTGTTCAAATCCACAGAACTAGAAAGGATCTGAAGGATCAAAGGTGGTTTAAAAATAACTCACCAGAACTATTGTCTAAAACTATTGTCCAGGCTTCATCTACAATGTTCTGTTAGTAGGCAGCTAACGTCTGCTACAGGAATACATCATCACCAATTAAAAGTAGAAGTCATACAACTTTTGAGTCTGAGCTTCTCATTTGTAAGGAGCCTTTATTTGTATTTTAAAGATATCTTAAATTATTTTTCTAAACTTTCTAATCCACTTTAAGCAAAAATAAGATTTTTGTACATTGATTTTGTAGCCTGACACCTTGTTATATTGCCTAATAACTTCCAGTTGTTTTCTGCTGGATTCTTTAGGTTTTTCTATGTATACTATCATATCATCTGCAAACAGTGAGAGCTTGACTTCTTCCCTTCCAATCTGTATTTCTTTGATTTCTTTCTCTTGCCTGATTGCTATGGCAAGAACTTCCAATACTATGTTGAAGAGTAATGGTGATAATGGACAGCTCTGTCTAGTCCCCGATCTGAGGGGCGAATGCTTTCAGCTTCTGTCCATTGAGTATGATGTTGGCTGTAGGTTTGCTATATATGGACTCCACTATCTTGAGGAATTTCCCATCTATTCCCATTTTTTGTAGTGTTTTGAGCATGAATGGGTGTTGGATTTTGTCAAAGGCTTTCTCTGCATCTACTGAGATAATCATGTGGTTTTTGGTTTTGCTTTTATTGATGTAGTAAATGACATTGATTGACTTATGTATGTTGAACCAGCCTTGCATTCCTGGGATAAATCCCACTTGATCATGATGAACAATCTTTTTGATATACTGCTGTATCTGGTTGGCCAGGATCTTGTTCAGTATTTTGACATTTATGTTCATCAGAGATATTGGTCTACAGTTTTCCTTTTTTGTTGTGTCCCTGTCTGCTTTTTTATCAGGGTGATGTTGTCTTAGTAGAAGGTAGAAGGAGTGTTCCTGTTTCTTCAGTCTTATAGAAGAGCTTTAGATGTATAGGTATTAACTGTTTCCCGAAGGTTTTGTAGAATTTATTTGTAAAGCCATCTGGTCCAGGACTTTTGTTGTTGTGCAGAGTCTTAATAACTGTTTCATTTTAGAATCCTTTATCCTTACTTTATCTTAGATTACTTTATAGGATTCTTTATCCTTACTTCTTTTCATTGTAAGTGTGGTTTGTCTTGGTGTCTTCAGGTCTGGGTTGATTCTGTTTGGGACATTCTGGGCCTCTTGAATCTTAATGCCCTTTCTGTTGTTTAGGTCTGGGAAGTTTCCTTCTATTATTTCTTCTAAGATGTTTACTTCCCCTTCTTTTCTTTCTTCCTCTGATAGGTTAATTACAAGAATGTTACTTCTTTTGAGATCATCACATATGTCTCTGTTGTTGTTTTCAGTGTCTCTCAATTCCTTTGTAGCTCTTTCACCTCTTTCTTTGTTTTCTCTAGCTCATCCTCTGTCTGGCTAATTCTGTTTCCTGCTTCTATTAATCTGCTTTCCCTTCCTTCAGCTTCTTTCTTCAGTTCAGTTATAGTATGAGCTTGTTCTGCTAATTGGCCTTTTAGCTCAGCTATTTCAGCTTTCACTTCTTCAATTACCACAAAGTATCTAGTATTTTCCTTAAGGGTCTCATCTGTTGTTTCACAGTTTTTGGCAGGCTGTTCCTCATGGTTGTTTTCATTTCTGTGATTATTAGGTTTATTTTTGCTTGCATACTTTTCTTATCTATGTTTAGTTCTGACTGATTTGGAATTTTTTTCTGGGCTCCTGTCCTGATTCATTTTGGTAGAAGTTTTATTTGCTCTTGATTCAACCAATTTTTTTTATTATTGTTTTGGTTTGTATTCTTCTGTTCTGTCGTTCTTCAGCTGTGTTTTAAGTACAAACCATGCTATACACTATACTAATGTCATTTCACAAATGCAGTCACAAACCTCAGAAATTACAACAATAGGAACTGAAGCAAAGATTGATTCAGTTCAACCAATACCAGTTAGTCAAACAATACCCCGGTCCTAGAAAAAAAAAAGAAAACTAAAAGAAAAAGAAGAGAAAGGAAAAAAGGCAAAGCAATATAGACAATTATGCAAATCTACTGTCCACTATAAGTTCTAGGGATAGCAAGAGAAGAAAGAAAAGTAGAAAGAGATACACACACACACACACACACACACACACACACACACACACCACTCTGAGTCAGATTTCTTCCACAAAATAATTCACAAATGAGTGTCAGTGAATTCAGAAAACAAAAGAAGGAAGAAGAGAGAGAGAAAACGAAAACAGCATTGAAAGGAAAGGAAAAACTTTTCTTAAAAAATAGGAGGAGACAAAAAGGAGGTTGGAGGGAAGAGGAAGAGAGAAATAAGTTCCTCCCATAATGCATAGGACACCCAGTCACCTATCAATTGAAAAAGCAACAATGGTTAATTTTGGTCAACCTGAAGAGGAGGGAAAAGAGACATGTGTATATAATAATAGTAGTAATAAAATAAAATAGAGTAAGAAACCCTACCAGTCAGTCTGCAGCTTGGACCATTCCACTTTGGCTCCATGCAGCCTGGTCCCCTTCCTGACCCAAGAAAAGACAGCCAATTATAAGAAGTATCAAAAAAACCAACCAACAAGCAAAAAAAAAAAAAACCCAACACCTTAGCTAGTCTTCCCCAGGCAGGGCTAAGGCCCTGATTGGTCAGTTATTCTGTCACTCAAATAGAGCTCCAGTCCCCTTCAAAAAGAAAAGGAAATGCTTGGAATGACACCCCTGCTGAGCCAACAATCTTGGTAAAGAAAATTTCTTCACAGTAAGTCTGTTAGGAGCAGCTGGCCAGCCATTGGGGGCTGGTTCTGGGGTGGGGTGGAAGGTTGAGTTCATAAATTGTCAAGCCAAAGATTTTCCTTTCTTTGTCCTTTTAGCCTCTGTTTGCCAGCCCAAGAGAAGGTTATAAGAATTTTTTGGTGTCACCCTTAGCTCCCATTATTCAACCTTTCTACTGAAGGCCCAGATATCCTACCCTCTCGAGAGAATTCCAGGTTGAAAGCTACTTCTTTTTTGAGTTCATACTAGGTGTTCTCTCCACATCACCATCTTGCCCTCTGACCATTTTTATGAAGTTATTTATATTTTTGATCCTGAATTCCTTAAGTATTTTGAATATTAAACTCTTACCTGATAAATGATTCACAAATATTTTCTCCCATTTTATAAACTGAATTGTTACGTTGTTGATTTCTTTGGCTATGAAGATGTGTTTTAGTTTGATGAAGACCAATTTGCTTTCATACACTTTCATTGTCTTTGTTTCTGATGCTAAGTTAAAAAGTCATTTTTAAAGGTGAGGATAGGTAGCATAATGGTTATACAAAGATATTCTCATGCCTGAGGTTCTGAAGTCGGAGGTTCAATTTCCTGCACCACCATAAGTCAAAGCTGATCAGTGCTCTGATAATAATTTTAAAAAATCATTGATAATACCCATGTCAAAAATGTTAATGACTATTTTTTCCAGAGTGTTTTATTGATTCAGGTCTTAACAATCATAATAAATCCATTTTAACTAATATTTTTGTATGGTGTTAGTAGTCGAGGCTGATTCTTTTATATGCCATTATCCAACTAACCACCAAACATTATTGAAGAGACTACTTTTTCTCTGTTGTATATGTTGTATTTCTTTGTAATAAATCAATCGGTCATATATTTATGAGTTTATTCCTGTGATTTATGTGTCTCTTACATACTTATATCATTTTTTGTTAGTATAACTTTTTGTATAATTTGAAAATAGGAAATATGATGTCTTCAGCTTTAAGATCTTTGAACACTGATTTGGCTATACAGGATCTTGTGGGGTTTGTTTGTTTTTGTTTTGTTTTGTCGCCACCAGAATTATCTCTGTGGCTTGGACCTCCTGAATGATGACTTTGTATATTTAGGTGAAGCTCTATTACGTGGAACGTGTGTGTGTGTGTGTGTGTGTGTGTGTGTGTGTGTGTACTATATCACTTTGTTAATCTGATACTTTTATCATTATTTAGAGGTCATGATTTTCTCCCTTTGTTCTTTGTTTCAATCTATTTTGCCTGCTTAAATAGAACTGTTCCTACTTTATTTTGGCCCTGTTCCATGGAATGTCTTTTTTTTCCCTTTGTTTTTAGCCTATTATATCTTTAATGTTTGAGTCTCTGATAGGGAGTACAAAGGTGGGCCATGGAAGTTTTGGTATTGTTTTTAATCAATTCAACTGCACTTTGTTATCTGATATAAATATTTCATCTATATCTAAAGTAATTTGATTATAACCTTATTGTGAATTTTTTATTTATTGTTTTGTGAAAATGTCTTTATTTTCCTTAGAGAGAGAGAGAGAGAGATCAGAACACTACACAACTCTGAATATGGTGGTGTGAGGACTGAACTTTGGATCTCTATGTACTCAGGTACGTTATCTGGTGCACTACTGCTGAACATGTACCAATTCTGGCTATTTTGTTTTTAAGACCAGAGTATTTTACTTCTTCATTGTGTCCTGGGTCCTTTTTAAATGGATAGAGAGTGTGTATAAAAGAAAGATCTTGAAAGAGAAGCTTCTTCAGTGCTGTGGGGACTGGCCTTGAACCTGGGCCACACAGATGGCAAATCAGCACATGATACATGTGAGCTATTTAGTCAGCACATTGACCGTTTTAAAAATTATTTTAATTTAATTTTATTTTATTTTATTTATTTTTTTTCTACTTCTTTTTTTTTTACATGCATAACATTCCCCAGATTCCCATTTAACAATACAACCCCCACTATTTCATTCATCATTTTATTTTATTTTAATGAGAGGGAGAAATGTATATAGAGAAAGATCAGAGTGGTAGCTCAGTTTTGGTTTAAGATGGTGCTAGGGATTGAACCTGGGACTTTGGATCCTCAGGCATGAAAGTCTTTTGCATTATGCTTTCTCCCCAATACCAAACTCATGACAATTTTGTAATTCCTTTTCTTTTCCCCTTATTCTATTTCTTTATGGTTTATATGAGTTTTCAACAGCTCCATGCTTAGCTTCTTTTTTTTCAAATATTTTTTTAAATATTTGTTTATTTCCTTTTTGTTGCCCTTGTTTTTATAGTTGTTGTATTTATTGTTGTTGTTGTTAGGACAGAGAGAAATAGAGATTGGAGGGGAAGACAAGGAGGGGGAAAGAAAGATAGACACATACAGACCTGCTTCACCATCTGTGAAGCGACTCCTCTGCAGGTGTGTGTGGGGGTTCGAAACGGGTTCCTTACAAGCAGTCCTCGTGCCACATGCGCTTAACCCACTGCACTACCACCCGACTCCCTCAGGCTTAGCTCTTAATATGTATTTATCTCTCTCTCTCTCTTTTTTTTTTTGCTTTAGGTTATCATGGGGCTGAATTAAAATATTGTAAAGCAATTTATTTTAAGTATATATTAACTTCTTTTGTGGCATATAATTCATATTCTTTCTTAGCTTTCCTGAGAGCTCTATAAATTCACTCCTATTGTTTTCAGAATTGGTGAATTCCACTGCCTTCCACAGGATCTGTGATTTAAATTTTGCCACTAGGAGAAGAGGTTGGAGTGAAACATCTTCTTTTTCTTGAAGGAGAAATATTAAGCCATTTTGACAGTTTTTTTAATTATCAAAATGCTGAACTCAAGACCAAACATTTTAATCACATAAAAAGTCAAAACACTTTCTTTCCCTCTCCTCAGCCTCTTCCCTCACCCTCTCCAGAGAAACACAGTCTTCATGTTATGTCTGTCCTTGTGCAAGTACCAACCAGGCAACACAAATTGGCCACAGAGCCAAATGGAATTGTTAAAATTATCTACATTGCTTCTTTCTTCTGTTTCTTATGTTCCACTATGTTACAGCCCCAAAAGACAAAAGGCAAGGTAACAGACAAAAATGTAAAACCAAAATGACCTACTGAGACTCTTTGACATCTCTAACATGTTTTGTGTGTTATGGGACACAGAAAATCACAAGTGAGAGAAGTGAGACTCCCTCACAAAGGTAACAATTCCTTTATGGGACCCTTTACCTGAAATTGGGAAGGGACAAGAATCTGCTTTCTTGTGAATATAAACTTACAGGTGCTGGACTTCAGGCTTCCTTGTTCTTTACAACAAAAAGGGCAACATAATTTAAAATATTCCCTCTTGAGTTAGAGTTACCATTATGTGAACATCAGCATTTATTCTGTATCAGCTGTAGATGTCCTTGAGACTATTGTGAAACATAGCTTCCCTTGACCTATACTAATGAGCCAGACTCCTCAGTTTTCTTTGTTCTCATATTTTCTCTTAATTTCCTGACTCATTCTTCACTGTCAGGAAGTTAGATAACACATCTTGCTGTTAGCCTGCTCTTCTTTAACAACCACATTCTCTTCTAATTTGCTTTGGGCAAATAACCTAAATGCAGCCGGTTTTTAGACATGAATGAAAAATAAATTCAGAAAACACAAACATTAAAAAAATTTTTTTAGCTAATATATTTTAGCATGTGGGATTGGACTGTCATCCTTATTCTCACAGCTTTTAACATTTACCTTGATGGTAAGCTGCATTTGACAAAGGTTATTTGAGGTCCGACTTCCAGATGTTATGCTGAATAGTTACTGCATATTAGAATTTTATGAATGGGGGGCCCGGTTGTGTTGCAGCGGGTTAAGCGCAAGTGGAGCAAAGTGCAGGGACCAGCATAAGGATTCTAGTTTGAGCCCCCAGCTCCCCACTTGCAGGGGAGTTGCTTCGCAGGTGGTGAAGCAGGTCTGTAGGTGTCTTTCTCTCCCCCTCTCTGTCTTCCCCTCCTCTCAATTTCTCTCTGTCCTATACAACAATGACGATGACAATAATAATAGTAACTACAACACCATTAGACAGCAAGGGCAACAAAAGGGGAAAAATTATCTCCAGGAGCGGTATATTCATGGTGCAGGCACCTAGCAAGCCTCAGCAATAACCCTGGGAGGAGAATAATAATAATAATAATAATAATAATAATAATAATAATTTTTTTTAAATTTTTTTTTTATTTAAATTTTTAATTTAAGAAAGGATTAGTGAACAAAAGCATAAGGTAGGAGGGGTACAACTCCACACAATTCCCACCACCCAATCCCCATAACCCACCCTCTCCCATGATAGCCTTCCCATTCTCTAGCCCTCTGGGAGCATGGACCCAGGGTCGTTGAGGGTTGCAGAAGGTAGAGGGTCTGGCTTCTGTAATTGCTTCCCCGCTGAACATGGGCATTGACTGGTCGGTCCATACTCCCAGTCTGCCTCTCTCTTTCCCTAGTAAGGTGTGTCTCTGGGGAAGCTGAGCTCCAGGACACATTGGTGGGGTCTTCAATCCAGGGAAGCCTAGCCAGCATCCTGGTGGCATCTGGAACCTGGTGATTGAAAAGAGAGTTAACATACAAAGCCAAACAATTTGTTGAGCAATCATGGATCCCAAGATTGGAATAGTGGAGAGGAAGTGTTAGGGAGATACTCACTGCAAACTCTAGTGTAATCCTGCTTTCAGGTATATATTTTGCAGTAGTTTATGGATACGTGTGCACATACGCTCTCTCTCACAGAAACTGGTGTATGTCTAGGTTATGGGACTTTGTTAGAAAGTGAACTACCTGAGATGAAATTAGAGTGTACTATAAAAGGAAAGGTCTCACCCGAGTAATGAAGCTGAAGGGTTGTCATTCCACATGTGAAGTCTCTGGATACACACTGAGGTGAAGCATGTTGAGATGGCAAACGTTGCTTTGGTTAGGTTGTGATCGGCGGATGCAATATTATTTGGTATGGATTGGGAGAAGCATACGGGAAAGTGAGCCCTATCCAAGGGTGCCAGGACTGGGGGAAGTAGGGGCTCTATAGTGAAGATGTGAGGTTCCTGCTGTCTTAGGGTTCAAAAAGACAATCAATAGTTAATATTATCATCACATTATTTGTTAATTGGGTTAACTTTGAAAAGTCCCTTTGTTATGGTTTGCTGTACAGTACCCAGTATCTTGTATATAGCTGTGCTATTGGAAGCTTCTGATCTACTTGGTCTAGGCTTTTGAGAGAGTCCGCATATCAAACACGTAGCCTATCTATTAAAAAGATTCAGTTTGTCTTTTGAGAACCTTTGAGACATACAATTGATTTCCCCCTCTCATATTAATTAACTACTGATTTATATGTCTACATTTTGCTAGGAGTGTACATAAACACCATTCCCATCACCAAAGGACCGTGACCCATCCCTCCCACCCATTCCCACCCCCCACTGGCCCAGGAAGCTACATGTCTACCCCTCACCACTGGGTTTTTACTTTGGTGCCCTACTTACAATTTGATCAGGTCCTGCTTTTAGTTTCCCTTTCAGATCTTCTAAGTCAGCTTCTGTTGATGAGTGGGATCATCCCATACTCATCTTTATCTTTCTGACTTAGTCCACTTAACATAATTCCTTCTAGCTCTGTCCAAGCTGGGTCAGAGAAGGTGAGTTCATTGTTCTTGATAGCTGCATAGTATTCCATTGTGTATATATACCACAGCTTTCTCAGCCATTCATCTGTTGTTGGGCACCTGGGTTGCTTCCAGGTTTTAGCTATTATGAATTGTGCTGCTATGAACATAGGAGTACACACCTCTTTTTGGTTGGGTGTTATGGAGTCCTTGGGGTATAACCCCAGGAGAGGAATTATTGGGTCATATGGAAGGTCCATGTCTAGCCTTCTGAGAGTTTTCCAGACTGCTCTCCACAGAGGCTGTACCAATTTACATTCCCACCAGCAATGTAAAAGAGTTCCTCTGTCCCCACATCCTCTCCAGCATTTGTTGCTGCTGTCCTTTTTGATGTATGCCATTCTTACAGGAGTGAGGTGGTATCTTAGTGTTGTCTTAATTTGCATTTCTCTGACAATCAGTGACCTAGAGCAGTTTTTCATATGTTTGTTAGCCTTTTGGATCTCCTCTGTGGTGAATGTTTTGTTCATTTCCTCTGCCCATTTTTGGATGGGGTCATTTGCTTTTTTGCGGCTGAATTTGCTGAGCTCTTTATATATTTTGGTGATTAGTTTCTTGTCTGATGTCTGGCATGTGAAGATCTTCTCCCATTCTGTGAGGGGTCTCTCTGTTTGTTTAATAGTTTCTTTGGATGTGCAGAAGCTTTTCAATTTGATGTAGTCCCATTGGTTTGTTTCTGCTTTGGTCTTCCTTGCAATTGGGTTTGATTCATCAAAGATATCCTTGAGGTGTAGATGGGAAAGTGTTTTACCAATGTTTTCCTCTAAGTATTTGATTGTTTCTGGTCTGACATCTAGGTCTTTGATCCATTTGGAGTTGATTTTTGTTTCTGGTGAGATAAAGTGGTTCAATTTCATTCTTCTGCATGTTTCAACCCAGTTTTCCCAGCACCATTTATTGAAGAGAGCCTCCTTCTTCCATTTAATCCTTTGGGCCCCCTTATCAAAGATTAGATGCCCATAGGTGTTGGGATTTACTTCTGGGCTTTCAATTCTGTTCCACTGGTCTGTGTGCCTATTTTTGTTCCAGTACCATGCTGTTTTGATGATGATGGCTTTATAATATAGTTTAAGGTCTGGGAGTGTGATGCCTCCATTTCTGTTTCTTTTCCTTAGGATGGTTTTGGCAATTCTAGGTGTTTTCAGGTTCCAGATAAATGATTGTAGTGTTTGTTCTATTCTCTTAAAGAAGCTTGGTGGAACTTTGATGGGTATTGCATTAAATTTGTATATGGCTCTGGGGAGAATGTTCATTTTGATGATATTTATTCTTCCAATCCATGAGCATGGGATATCTTTCCATTTCTTGGTATCAGTTTCTATCTCCTTGAGTAGCGACTCATAGTTTTCAGCATACAAGTCTTTCACTTCTTTGGTCAACTTTATTCCTAGGTATTTGATTGATTTTGCTGAAACAGTAAATGGGAGTGATTTCTGGATGTCTTCTTCTTCAGATTTAGAGTTTGCATAAAGAAATGCCACTGATTTTTGTACATTGATTTTGTAGCCTGATACCTTGCTATATTGCTTAACAACTTCCAGTAATTTTCTACTGGATTCTTTAGGTCTTTCTGTGTATACTATCATATCATCTGCAAATAGTGAGAGCTTGACTTCTTCCCTTACAATCTGTATCCCTTTGATTTCTTTCTCTTGCCTGATTGCTATGGCGAGAACTTCCAATACTATGTTGAAGAGTAACGGTGACAGTGGGCAGCCCTGTCTAGTCCCTGATCTGAGGGGGAATGCTTTCAGCTTCTCTCCATTGAGTATGATATTGGCTGTAGGTTTGCTATATATAGACTCCACTATCTTGAGGAATTTCCCATCTATTCCCATTTTTTGTAGAGTTTTGAGCATGAATGGGTGTTGGATTTTGTCAAAGGCTTTCTCTGCATCTATTGAGATAATCATGTGGTTTTTGGCTTTGCTTTTATTGATGTGATGAATGACATTGATTGATTTACGGATGTTGAACCAGCCTTGCATTCCTGGGATGAATCCCACTTGGTCATGATGAACAATCTTTTTGATGTGTTGCTGTATCCGGTTGGCCAAGATCTTGTTTAATATTTTGGCATCTATGTTCATCAGAGATATTGTTCTGTAGTTTTCCTTTTTTGTTCTGTCCCTATCAGCTTTTGGTATCAGGGTGATGTTGGCTTCATAAAAGGTGGAAGGGAGTATTCCTGTTTCTTCAATCTTATGGAATAGCTTAAGAAGTATGGGTATTAACTGTTTCCTGAAAGTTTTGTAGAATTCGTTTGTGAAGCCATCTGGTCCAGGACTTTTGTTGTTGGGGAGATTCTTAATAACGGTTTCAATTTCTTTGTCTGTGATTGGTGCATTTAGATTTTGTAGTTCTTCTTGGTTCAGTTTTGGAAGTGCATAGGTTTCTAGGAATTGTTCCATTTCTTCCAGATTCTCTAGCTTGGTGGCGTATAGATCTTTATAGAAGTTTCGCAGAATTCTCTGGATTTCTGTGGTGTCAGTTGTGATATCTCCTGTATCGTTTACAATTCTATTAATTTGAGTCTTCTCTCTTTTTTGTTTGGTGAGTCTGGCTAGGGGTTTGTCAATTTTGTGTAATCTTTCAAAGAACCAACATTTGGCTTCATTGATCTTTTGTATGGTTCTTTTATTTTCGATGTTGTTTATTTCTGCTCTAACTTTAGTGATTTCTGTCCTTCTGGTTGCCTTAGGGTTCCTTTGTTCCTCTTCCTCTAAGTCCTTGAGGTGTGTAGTAAGTTCGTTCATTTGGGCTTCTTCTTGGTGTTTAATATGTGATTGTATAGCTATAAGTTTCCCTCTCAGTACTGCTTTAGCTGTGTCCCAAATATTTTGATAGGTTGTGTCTTCATTTTCATTAGTTTCCAGGAACATTTGAATTTCCTGTTTGAGTGAGTGTCTGACCCAGTGGTTCTTAAGGAGCATGTTGTTTAGTTTCCAAATTCTATGTCTTTTAATAATTTTCCCCTTTGTTGTTAAAAGTTAGTTTTACTCCACTGTGGTCTGAGAAGATACTTGGGATGATTTCAATGCTCTTGAATTTATTGATGCTGTCTTTGTGGCCTAACATGTGGTCTATCCTTGAGTATGTGTTGTGTGGATTTGAAAAGAAGGTGTATTCCAGTTTTTTGGGGTGGAGGAGTCTGAAAATGTCCAAGAGGTCTAGTCTGTCAATCTCTTCATTCAATTCTCTTGTATCCTTATTGGTTCTCTGCTTTGTTGATCTGTCTAAGTGTGAGAGTGGGGTATTGAAGTCTCCCACTATTATTGTATTACTATTGATGTATTTTTGAAATTCTTTCAATAGGTGTTTAATGTATTTAGATGGTCCCTCGTTGGGTGCATAGATGTTAATAATTGTTAAGTCTTCTTGGCTGATTGATCCTCTAATCATTATGTAATGTCCTTGCCTATCTTTTATTACTTTATTCAATTTAAAATCTATCGTGTCTGAGATGAGAATGGCTGTTCCTGCCCTTTTTTGTGGACCGTTAGCCTGTATGATAGTTTTCCATCCTTTCACTTTAAGTCTGTGTTTATCTTGTTGTGACAGATGGGATTCTTGCAAGCAGCATATGGTTGGGTTATGTTTTCTGATCCATCCCCCCACCCTGTGCCTTTTGATGGGTGAGTTTAAGCCATTGACATTTATTGATATTATGGATTTAATGTATTGTAGTGCCATTGTTCTAAAAAACAATTTGTTTACTCTGATATATTACAAGTATTATAGTGATGTTCTTGTTTATAAGAGGTCTTTTAGTACCTCTTTCAGGGCCGGCTTGGTGATAGTTGCCTCCTTTAACTGTTGTTTGTCTAAGAAGGTTTTGATCCCTCCATCTAGCTTGAATGAAAGTCTAGCAGGATACATAATCCTTGGTTGAAACCCTTTTTCATTCAGGGCTCGATAGATATCTTGCCACTCCCTTCTGGCTTTTAGAGTTTGAGTTGAAAAATCTGCAGAAAGTCTTATGGGTTTTCCCCTGTATGTGACTTTTTGTTTCTCTCTTGCAGCCTTTAGGATCCTTTCATTATCCTTACTTCTTCTCATTGTGACTATGATGTGTCTTGGTGTTTTCAGGTCTGGGTTGGTTCTGTTTGGTACTCTCTGGGCCTCTTGCACCTTGATATCCTTTCTGTTATTCAGGTCTGGGAAATTTTCTTGTATTATTTCCTCTAGGATGTTTGCTTCCCCTTCCTCTCTTTCTTCCTCTGGCAGGCCAATTATACGAATGTTACTTCTTTTGAGATCATCCCATATGTCTCTGTTGTTGTTTTCAGTGTCTCTCAATCTCTTTTTAAGCTCTTTCACCTCTTTCTTAGTTTTCTCTAACTCATCCTCTGTCTGACTAATTCTGTTTTCTGCTTCTGTTAGTCTGCTTTCCCTTGCCTCAGCTTCTTTCTTCATTACAGCTATTTCAGCTTTCAGTTCTCTAATTGTCTCAAGATAATCAGTATTTTCCTTGGGGGTCTCAACTGTTGTTTCCCTAATACTGCCATTTCTTTCCTCCAATGTTGTTTTCATTTCTGTGATTAATAAGTTTATTATTGCTTGCATACTTTTCTTATCTATGGTTACTTCTGACTGATTTGTGGTTTCTTCTGGGCTCTTGTCTTCATTCATTGGGGTAGCAGTTTTATTTGTTTTTAATCTACCCATTTTTTTTTAATTTATGTGTTTCTCTCTCTTTTTTTTTTTAATGCTCTGTTGTTCCTCAGTTGTTGTGTTTTGAGCACAAGTAACGCTGTACTAAATACCTTTATGACAATTGCACTCACCAACCTCCGGAATAACAGTAGCAACTGAAGTAAGTATTGAAGGCGTTTAATCGTTACCAGTTAGCCAAACAATTTCTCCAGTCCGTGAAAAAATAGTAACCAAATCCCAGTGAAGAAAGAGAAAAGGAAGAGAGGATAGCAAGAATAGACAGTTATGCAAATCTACTATCCAGTGTATATTCTAAGGGTAACAAGAGTGTAAAGGGAACTAGAGCAGAGATACACACGTAGAGAGTCCACTCTGGGTCAGATTTCTTCCCCAAAGTAATTCACAAATTCAGAAAGGCAAAGAAGAAAGAAGTGTATGACAAGATTAAAAAAAAAAAAATAGAGAGATAGAGAGAGATAAGAGAGAGAAAAGGGAGAAGATAAGAAGAAGAGTTGTAATTAAAGAGCAGTGCGAGGAACTTCCCAAATGTGTATCAGTGAATTAAAAAAAAAAAAAAAAAGAAAAAAAAAAACCCTGTTAGGTGGTATGGGGTATCCTGCTAGTAGCTGGTCCCAGGCACTGCTTATGGGGGGGGGGGGGGGGGGCGGGAAGGATGTATGCTTGAAAATTAAAAGGAAGAAAAAAGAATTTTTTCCCCCTACTCTAATTCTTAACCCAAATTAAGTTATAGACACATCCTTGGTATGACCGTTATGGCCCCTTATTGGCTGGCCTGCTAAAGGCAGAAAATCCTATTGTTTACAGGAGATGTGTCCGGAGCTCAAAGGCTGGCCGCTTCTCCGGGCGCCATCTTCCGGGAAACCCCGCCCTCCAGACTTTTTTAAAGGATTTCTCAAAAATGAAAACTAGCTCCAAGTCCTTTGATCCAATGAGAGCTATACTCAAGAAGTCTTTGGATCCACCCTCAGGGTCGCGGTGGACCCTCGCGACTCCCAAGAGGCAGCCCCCGAGCTAAAGTGCTCTCTCCGGGTCCTCTGCCCGCCGGGCTCTGCAACCGGCGGAGGAGCCGCCTTCCCGGGCGGGCGGGGGACAATGCCCGGCGCACTTGCCTTGCCTGGCGCCGCCTGGGAATTCTGGAGCCCCGCTAGTCCGTGTCACCTTTGCTCTAATTGTTAACCCAAATTAAACTGTAATCACTTCTTTGGTGCCCCCCCCTTATTGACTGGCCTGCTAAAGGCAGAAAATCCTACCGTTGTCGACGATGCTATCAGAGCACTCGCTGTCAGGATTTCTCAGGCCGCCGCCATCTTACCTCCTCCTCATAATAATAAATTTTATGAATGTGCTTGAATAGCAGTTACTTTCAACATACACACAGTTATGTTCTACACTCCTAATCGTATTTGATTTCAGAGTAAAGAATACACTCTAGCTGACCTAAACAGAAAAAAAAGAAAAACAGTACTTTTGCTCCATGTATGCCTGGGAGTTGTATTGCAAGATTTTTACTGCCATTTTATTTGTGAAGGCATCTCCAAGTCATTTTCCGTAGGCTCTACACAAGTACCAGAGTTCCTTTTCTCTCCAACCTTGCTAGCACTTACCTTTTTCAATCTTTTTGATATAATCTATTCTCTGCATTGTGATTCTAATTTGCATTTCACAATAAGTAATGTTGAACAATTTCCACAAATCTGTGGGCTATCTGTCTTCTTTGGAGAACTATTTGCTCATGGTTTGTTATTGGAGTATATTTCTTTATTGTTGAGTTGTATAATTTAAAAAATATATATTGTTCAGATGTCAGTATCTTGTCAGATGTGTAATGTGCAAATGTCTTCTCCCATTTGCTAGGTTGCCTTTTTAATTTTTGTGGTAGTTTCTTTTGGTGCTGAGAAACCTTTTAATTGATTTTAAAATAAAATTGTTTACTTACTTTTGCTTTCATTTCTCTGGTCAGTGAAGCTATATCTACAAATATATCTTTGATGCTTAGTTCTTGGAGTATACCACCTGTTTTATGCATTTTTATAGTTGCAGATCTGATATTCAAGTCTTTGATCCATTTTAAGATTTTTCCAAATACCAACTGTTAAAGAGGCTTTCTTTTCCCCAAAAAAAGGTTTGCATTCTTTGTCATAATAGATGGCCCTATATGTGAGGGTTTATTTCTTGGCTTTCTATTCCATTGGCCTGATTGCCTATTTATGTACCATTACCACACTGTTTAACTACTATTGCTTTATAGTATAGTTTAATGTCAAGAAGTATGATTTCCCCATTTATTTTCCTTTTTCTCAGACCAAGTTTGACAATTTATGGTTTTCTTTTGTCCCAGATATTTGTAAGTACTATATTATTGTTTGTTTAGTTTCTTTGAAGAATGCCATTGGAATTATTATTATTATTATTATTATTATTATTTTATTTAAGAAAGGAGACATTAACAAAACCATAGAATAAGAGGGGTACAGTTCCGCACAATTCCCATAACCTGATCTCCATATCTCCCCTCCCCTAATAGCCATCCCATTCTCTATCTCTCTGGGATTATGGATCCAGGGTCCTTGTGGGTTGCAGAGTGTGGAAGGTGTGGCTTCTGTACTTGCTTCCCCGCTGAACATGGGTGTTGACTGGTTGATCCATACTCCCAGTCTGCCTCTCTCTTTCCCTAGTAGGGTGGGGCTCTGGGGAATGGGAGCTCTGATGGGGTTGTCTGTCCAGGGAAGTCTGGTCAGCATCTTGCTGGCATCCAGAACCTGGTGGCTGAAAAGAGAGTTAACATACAAAGCCAAACAAATTGTAGAACAATCATGGACCTAAAGACTGGAATAGTGCAGATGAGATGTTGGGGGGTATTCCCTGCATGCTCTTGTGAACTTTTGCTTTCAGGTATATACTTTTCCCCTAGTTTATGGACATGTGTGAACCTATGCTCTATCTCAGGGGACCTGGACTATATCTAGGTTTGGGGACTAGAAATAGACCTTCCATATGACCTAGTAATTCCTCTCCTGGGGATATACCTCAAGGATTCCATAACACCCAACCAAAAAGATATGTGTACATCTATGTTCATAGCAGCACAATTCATAATAGCTAAAACCTGGAAGCAACCCAAGTGCCCAACAGCAAATGAGTGGCTGAGAAAGCTGTGGTATATATACACAACGGAATACTATGCAGCTATTAAGAACAATGAGCCCACCTTATCTGACCCATCTTGGACAGAGCTAGAAGGAATTATGTTAAGTGAGCTAAGTCAGAAAGATAAAGATGAGTATGGGATGTCCCCACTCATCAACAGAAGTTGAGAAAGAAGAACAGAAAGGGAAACTAAAAGCAGGATCTGACTAAATTGAGAGCAGGGCACCAATGAAAAAACCCTGTGGTGAAGGGGAGGGTGGCTATTGGGCTTTCTGGCATGATGGGGGTGGGGGTACGAGGCAGGGGTGGGTGGGGATGGGACACAGTCTTTTGGTGGTGGGAATGGTGTTTATATACATTCCTATTAAAGTGTAAACATATAAACCACTATTTAATTAATATGAGAGGGGAAAAATTGATCATATGTCTAGAACTTCTTAAAACACAGACTGAGTCTTTTTAATACATAGGCTGAGTCTTTGATATGTGGATTCTCTCAAAAGCCTAGACCAGCGAGAACAGAAGCAACCAGTAGCACAACTATATACAAGATGCTGGGTATTATACAGCAAACCCTAACAAAGGGACTTTTCAAAGTTAGCCCAATCACCAAATAATGTGATGATAACAATAACTATCCATTGTCTAAGACGACAGGAACCTCACATTTCCACTATAGAGCCTATATTTCCTCCAGTCCTGGAACCTTAGGGTGGGGCTCACTTCCCTGCATGCTGCTCTCAATTCAAATCAAATAATATTGCATCCACGGATTGCCACCCCAGCATGCTTCACTTCAGACTGTGACCAGAGACTTCAGGTGTGGAATGACAACCCTTCAGCTTCATCACTCGGGTGAGACCTTTCCTTTCATAATATTCTCTAATTCCATTCCAGGTGGACTACTCCCCAATAAAGTCGCCATTGGAATTTTAATAGCAATATAACCAAAATTTTAAATTATACTATGTAAATTGGCCTTTTCAGCAATGTTTATTCTTTCAACCCATAAATAAGGAATATCCTTGATTTTTATTCCTCTTTTATTCCTTCAACAATATTTTAACATTTTCACTGTAAATATCTTTACCTTCTTTAACAGATTGACTCCAAGGAATTTTATCAATTTTTTTGGTTCAATTATAATTGGAGTTACTTCCTTCATTTACTTTTCCTCAGACTCATTTTTTGTTTGTTTTTGATGTTTCTATTTTATAGGACAGAGAGAAATTTTAGAGGGTAGGGGAGATAGATAGATAAATAGGGGGAGAGAGAGAGATGCAGACCTGCTTCACTGCTAATGAATTATTCTCTCTGCTGGTGGGAAGCCAAGAGCTCAAACCTAGGTCCTTGCACATAGTAATATGTGCATTTAATTGAGTGCACAACTGCCTGACCCCCCTCTGACTCACTTCTTCTTCTAGTGTTTGCCCTTTGTCCGTAGCCAGTCAACAGCGTCAGGTTGAGCCTGATGTCTGCTTGTTGCTGGCTTTGAAAGTGACTGGGATCCATGTGGATTCAGTAGGCTAGGAAGGATTGTCAGTTTCCCCAATGAATGGGTACTCACGGGATGCACCACGAGAAGGTCGATCCAATGCATCCCTCTGACTCACTGATAGTTTTTAGTAGTTTTTTGGTACAATCTTTAGAGTTTGTGTGTATATTATCTTACTTCTGTTCCAATTTTGATTCCTTTTTTTTTTTTTTTTTTTTTTTGCTCCTATGATGACTCTAGCTATGACTTCCAGCACTATACTGAACAGAAGTGATGACTGTGGATACGCTTATGTTATTCCAGATCTTAGGAAAAGGCCTGTTCTTCATGCCTTTATTATTTGGAGTGCTTATGATCTAGTTCCAAATTGCTAAGGCTTTTTTTTTTAGTCATAAATTGGTATTGAATCATATCAAACGCTTTTGATCATCTATCAATAAAATCATGTGATTTTTTTAATCCTCCTTTTTTTTTGATACCCTGTATTTCATTGTCTGATTTTTGTATATTGAAATCCTCCTGCCTCCCTACTTGGTCTTGTGTGGCTTATTCTTTTAATGTATTGTTACATTCTACTTGCCAATATTTTGGTGAGAATTTTTATATTAATGTTCATCAGGAATATTGGTCTGTATTTTTAGTTTTTTGTACTGTTTTTCCCCGCTTTAGGAAGCAGAGTACTATTATTCTAAAATGTGTAAAGAACAACCTCCCCATTCAACTTTGATAAAATTTAATGAGGGGATTATTTTAGTTCTTCTTTGAAAGTTTAGTAGTATTCAATTAGTGAAGCCATCTGGACCTGGACTTTCTTTCTTTTATTGATTTAATAGTGATTGACAAGACCATAGGATAAGAGGGGTACAATTCCACACAATTCCCATGACTAGAGTTTCTTATCCTATTTCTTCTATTGGAAGCTTTCCTATTCTTTATCCCTCTGGGAGTTTGTACCAAATATTTTACGGAGTTTGTACCAAATCTATTTTGGGAGATGTGGCCTCTGTAATTGCTTCCCCTCTAGATATGGGAGTTGACATGGACCTGGACTTTTGCCTTAGAAGACCTTTGATAACTGGTTCAATTGCTGCACTATGATTAATCTGTTCAGGTTATATACTTCCTTCTGACTTAATCTTGGAAGGTTGAATGATTCTAATAATTTATCCATTTCTTCTAAATCTCCAGTTTGTACACAGATTGTCATAGTATTCTTTTATGAACTTTGTGTGTGTGTTTAATATCAATTGTAATGGCACCTTTTTCCAGTTCTGATTCTTTTCTCATTACTTTCTTTTTCTGCTTTGTGAGTCTAGTGAAAGATTTATCTATTTTTGGTCTCTATTTCAACTTGGTTTACTTTGTTTGTTGTTTCTTTTATTTCTTCATTGATTTGAGTATCCTTTAGGAGTGTGGTGTTTAGTCTCCATGTTTGAAATGTTCCTCATCTTCATGGATTTCTAACCTCATGCCATTTTGATAAAAATAACATCATCTATGATTTCAGTTTTACATATTTATTAGGACTGCTTGTGTTTTTCAAGTATGGTCAATGCTCAGGAATCCTCTCAGAACACTTGACAGTAATGTATATCTTTTAGAATGAAAGTTTCTATATGATGTCTTACATTTTATTTTTGGAATATATGTGAAACATGGTCTATTTTACATGTGTAATTTTTAAATGATTGTGTAATATACATGTACACAACATATATTTATATCTAAAATACACATATGTAATTTCCATCATGAAAAACAAATGTTATCTTTTTGAATCATCCATAAAGATGCTTTGACATTGAGTCTATTTACCAGAAAAATAGGATTGAATTGAAGGAGGATGACACTGCGCTCAGAAATTCCTTTCTCTCTCAATGTCAGACTGTTTGTAAAATTTAGACCCACTAAGATATCTGCTTGTGAAAGCTAGTTTTTCAGGATTTATAGAATCATTATTATTTTGTGGTATTGTGCTATCCCTTAATCTTATTATAAACAATGTATTTGCAATAATCTTCCCTCCTTCGCTATTTGTCTCATGAAGAAACATAGTGGTGAAATGAGTATAGCAGTCAGAGTAGCACAGTCTTCTGGCCAAAGAGCATTTACCCATGTACCAATGATGTGTCACAGCAGGAGTAAGCTGGAAGGCATGCAGGGAAAATGGTTCATTCTTGCCAGAAACATATAAATATTATCACCAAAATTATCTAAAATTGCTGGCGCATGTAGTGATAACAAAAAGAAGACCGAATTTTATGGGATTTGCAATTATTTTTCAATTCTATACAAATAATGCATCCCTTTTTGCTTGTCCCCGGGACAGGTAGCTCCTATTGCCCAGTTTAAGCTGTCACTGCTATATTATGTTAACAATTCTTCCAGTCCATTATGTATTATATTTCAATTATGTATCAGTTTGTCTACAGGGTGAATTTTTCAGTGTGCTTTTTTTTCTTTACAAACTTTATCATTGGGAGTCGGGCTGTAGCGCAGCGGGTTAAGCGCAGATGGTGCAAAGCACAAGGACCGGCATAAGGATCCCGGTTCGAACCCCAGCTCCCCACCTACAGGGGAGTTGCTTCACAGGCGGTGAAGCAGGTCTGCAGGTGTCTATCTTTCTCTCCTCCTCTCTGTCTTCCCCTCCTCTCTCCATTTCTCTCTGTCCTATCCAACAACGACAACAACAATAATAACTACAACAATAAAACAACAAGGGCAACAAAAGGGAATAAATAAAATAAATATAAAAATAAAAAAAACTTTATCATTGTGACCTCCTTATTGAACATAGACAAACACTTCATAAACTGTGTTTGTTTTCACAAGCAGAAGGAACAAAGAGAATAATAAGTCAGCTCATTACATTGATGTGCTCATTCAAATGTAATATAAACAACTAAGTTAAATTGGTTTTCCAGCCTATTGTTTACATATATCTTTAGGGACAAACAAAATAGATCATTTGAAGAGTGTCTTACATACAGTGTTATTGCTTTGGGAATCTAAAACCGTTTAAACAAGCTCTGTAGTTCCATCAACATTACCTTCCTTTTTCTCTCTCTTTTTTTCTTTCTTTCCTCCTTAACCTCTCTTCTTTTTCTCTGGAGGCTAATGGATTACGGTATAGTAGTTGATATATGGGTACAATTTCTCTCTTCCCAGTGGTGGACTTCTACAAAAGATTCTTCCCTCCAACTTAGATCTTTTTCCACCATCATGCACAAGAACCCCAAAGCTCCTCCTGTACCCCACTCTCACCCATAGGTTCCCCCCCGCCACTTCCCTAGAGTCCTTCACTTTGATGCTATACACCAAACCCAGTCTAAGCTTTACTGCATGTTTCCCTTCCTGTCCTTGTTTCTCAAGTTCTACCTTAAGAGTGAGATTATCTAGTATTCACCCTCAAATCAGCATTTTCTTTCCTATCACTTTCTATGCCAAGAGTCTTTGAAACTAACTTGCAAGGACATCTCCAGAAATTTCTAATGTGATTTTTCACTTGTTTTAACTGTTGTTTCTAACCATTCCATAGTATGATTTAGCCAAAAACATGCATGCTATTACCTTTACAATTTCAATTGGTTGTTCTGAAAACATCTTCTTCATAAGACTGCTGGTTTTACATAATGGCTGCTCAAGATATTTGAGAATGTGGAAAAGCACAGGTGGGCAAAAACATAGCAGTGAATTTTCAGGTGTCTAAAGTATCAAACATCTTCGTCATTACTTCCCAACTTAAAATGGTTTACTTCTTAGGTTCTTGCTTTATCCTTCTTATTCACTGTCTTAGTGAAATTTTTCAGTGTGACATATTATCCCCAAATGCAGAGGTTAAAAACTACAATCATTGATTTAGCTCACAATTCAGTGGATCAGCAATCTGGGCTTGGTTTAGAAGAACAGTTCTTCTGATTTCCTGATTTCTTTTGAGATTCATTTATTTGTCCTAATGAGCTGATAAACGGTTGGGATGCTGATTGGCTGACAGTTGGGACATGCTTGTTCTCATATGGTTTTTCATTCTCTTGCAGGCTAGCCTGGACTTCTCACAGTGGCAACATCCCCAAAAGTCTATGCGTAGCTCCTGTCTAATCTCAGCTACAGCATATTTTACAAATATTCATGGCCCTCCTGAGACTCAAAAGATGGGAAAAAAGTAGGCATCATCACAGGAAAAACTACAAAGTCACACTGAGAGTGTGGTTACAGGGAGAAGATTATTTAAAATATTTTTATATTATAGATTTACATGTTGACGGGTTTGAATCCACACCATTCCCACCACCAGAGTTCTGAATCTTCACTCTCCCCACTGCAATCCACCACAGTTCCCCTAAGATTGTGACATGGGTCAACCATCTTCTCTACAACTATCTGTCCATATTTATATATACTTGCCCCTTCTTTTTCTGATTCAATCCTCTCTTTCCCTCTAAGCCACTCATGACATCACAACTATCCCCATATGTCCCTCTAAGCCACTCATAGCATCATAGCTACCTCCATATGTCCCTCTCCTTTTCCTTCTTTCTTTCTGGGTGCTGAGGGAGCTGGGGTACAGAGTCCTCTTATCTCCATCCTATCACTCAGGGAGAATATTTTATAATTGTCTTTCCCCTCTACTATACTCACATTCACCTCTAGATACATTTGATGCATCATTTTAAAGGTTTATTTTTATTAGATAGAGGGGGAAAAAACTAGAATATCATGCTAGCATGTATGAGACAAGGGGTTAAACTCAGGACTCAATCCCTGTAAATCCAGAGCTCTACTACTGTGATACCTCCTGGGTCACTTTATGCATAATTTGACATAAGACAACTTGAAAAACACTGTAGACTTTTACTAATATGTACTTTAGTGTTCAGTACATTAAGAATATGTGATACCTAATGACCTCACATTTGCAAACAAACTTGACACAGAAAAGACGCTTTTTTTAAAATGATTTTTATTAGTGATTTGATACTGATTTACAAAATTACAAGATCATATGGACACAATTTCACATTATTCCCACCACCAGTTCTGAATTCCCCAATCCCTCCATTGTAAGCTACAGCAGTTCTCCTAAGGTTGAAGATATGGTTTAACTATTATTTCTATGACTGTCATACTTGTATATATTTGCCCACTTTTTACAGTCCCATCTTCTCTCCCTTTCCACATATAAACCTATTCCTGCATCAAAACGTCTGTCTCTTTTTCTTCTTCTCTCTCTGGATCCTTATGGAGTTGGAATTCAGAGCCCTCTGGTCAGCTTCTCCCTGTCATTTCTCTCCCACTGGAAATACTGATCAAAATTTTTCTGGGGGTCTCTCTTTGGCCCAGACAGCATCATGTAAGTCTTTCTCTACCCTTTCTATACCTTTTCTAGGACTAATATCTGAGCAGTTTTCAATTTTCAGTCCTGTTATTTTTTCCTACCCCTTTCTATTCCTAACATGTTCTGTATTCAATAAATGTTTAATTTACCTGGGGAAGAATGGGGTGGGGGTATATAGCATAATGGTTATGTAAAGAGAATCTCATGCCTGAGGCTTCAAAGTCCCAGGTTCAATCCCCTGCACCACCATAATCCAGAGCTGAGTAGTGCTCTGGAAAAAGAAAAAAAAAAAAAGGAATTTACTTCTGGGGTGCAGAAGGTGAGAGTTCCGGTAGAAAAACTTTCTATATGATGTACTGATGCTACACACCGTCTGTTCTACCACTGTGTATTTCTGTGGGTGGAAATACATATTTGAGAAGTTAGCTACTAGACATACACAGCAAATGCTTTGGCAGTGTTATAGAAAAATTCGTGTTTCAGTCGCCAGTGTCACAGCTCAAATGTATCTAGAGCAGGAGATCAAAGAGATTTCAGGTAGATTCCTACCTGGCCTGAACAACTTTTTGCCTCAGTGGCCTGCCTTTTGGCTTTTTTCATCAAGCTGGGCACAGCACAAGCCAATTGGTTAGAGTCTACCAAGGTGCTGCTGACAATATCAAAAGGTGAGAGCAGGTTGGCTACAATCAGTTTCCACTCAGGATAATGGAAAGCAGAAGTGAGGGAACACTAGCCTCATTGGTTTTTCTCTCATTCATTCTTTTGCCTGTGGATTTTTCATGTCAGAAGTATATACAACATGGGCACTACCTATGTTGGAAAAGACAAGAGAGTTAGATAGTGCCAAACAAAGAACTAATAATTAAACAGATTTTTATAAATTTTTATTTATAAAAAGGAAGCACTAACAAAAACCATAGGATAAGAGGGACACAACACACGGTTCCCACCACCAGAACTCTGTATCCCATCCCCTTCCCTGATAGCTTTCCTATTCTTTATCCCTCTGGGAGTATGGATCAATGGACATTATGGGGTGCAGAAGGTGGGAGGTCTGGCTTCTGTAATAGCTCCCCTGCGGAACATAGGTGTTGACAGGTAGATCCATACTCCCAGCCTGCCTCTCTCTTTCCCTAGTGGGGCAGGGTTCTGGGAAAGTGAGGCTCCGGGACACATTGGTGAGGTTGTCTGCCCAGGGAAACTGGTTGGCATCATGGTAGCATCTGGAACCTGGTGGCTGAAAGAAGAGTTAACATACAAAGTGAAACAAATTGTTGACTAATCATGAACCTAAAGGCTAAAATATTACAGATGAAGATTGGGGTTATCCATTTTGTAGATAGTTAGTAGGCCTATTTTAGTTATATTACAAAGGGCTCATGGCTATAGTTTTTTTTTTCCTGAGCCTGACATCTGATATGCATGTTGGAACCCAGGCTTTGATGCACAGTAATGTGTGTGCACTAGCTATGCTAGCTTTTTCTCGTTTTTTTCTTTCTTTCTTTCTTTTTTTTTTTTTATGAGCCTGACATCTGATATGCAGGTGGATTCAAGTTATTGTCTTGGAAGATGATGTCATGGCTGGAAAAAGTACCAGAAATCTGGGTCAGGGAAGAGAGTAGCTCCCAAATATGGGAAAGGTGTATAAATATTGTTGACTGTAAACCCCATTGATTTGATGTGATCTGGGGCTCATATTCAGCTTAGGAGCCTATGTGACCTCTGAATCCCTATAGATCCAACCTCACAGTCTGTCTCATGAGTAGGAACTTTACAAGCTGCCTTGATTTCAGGACCCATCTTCCTCAGGTGGAACATAGAGTATGTTGTCCAGCCTCCCATCAGAAGATGGAGCATTCTTTACCATTGTTGATCTATGTTGAGAACAAGATCCTATGGGGGCCCACAGAGGGGTTTATTGTGTTTTTCCCAATGGAGATGACAATGGAGAGAGGGATTTATTTGAGGTCTAGGCCCATCTTGCCTGTTTGGGAATCTCAGGACTCTCTGAATAGGGCCTCAGCTGCTGGGGTGCCATGATAGTGACTATAGTATGCCTTAAAATATGCCATTATCGGAGGGAGAGGAAGATGGCGGACTGAGAAGTCGCTAACAGCGAGCGCTCTGATCGCATCTTCGGCAACGGTAGGATTTTCTGCCTTTAGCAGGCCAGTTAATAAGGGGTGACACCAAAAAGTGAGTACAATTTAATTTGGGTTAAGAATTAGAGTAAAGGTGACACGGACTAGCGGGGTTCCAGAATTCCCAGGGCGCCGGGCAAGGCGAGTGCGCCGGGCATTGTCTTCCGCCCGCCCAGGAAGGCGGCCCCGGTTGCAGAGCGTGGCGGGCAGAGGACCCGGAGAGAGCACTTTAGCTCGGGGGCTTTCTCTTGGGAGTCTGCAGGGTCCACCGCGGCCCTGAGAGCAGATCCAAAGACTTCTTGAGTATAGCTCTCATTGGATCAAAGGATTTGGAGCTAGTTTTCATTTTTGAGAAATCCTTTAAAAAAGTCTGGAGGGGGGGGTTTCCCGGAAGATGGCGGACTGAGAAGCGGCTAGCCTTTGAGCTCCGGACACATCTCCTGTAAACAATAGGATTTTCTGCCTTTAGCAGGCCAGCCAATAAGGGGCCATAGCGGTGACACCAAGGTGGTGTCTATAACTTAATTTGGGTTAAGAATTAGAATAGGGGAAAAAAATTCTTTTTTCTTCCTTTTAATTTTCAAGCATACATCCTTCCCGCCGCCCCCCCCCCCCCATAAGAAGTGCCTGAGACCAGCTACTAGCAGTATACCCCATACCATCAAACAGGGTTTTTTTTTTTTTTTTTAAACTCACTGATACACATTGGGGAAGTTCCTCGCACTGCTCTTTAATTACAACCCTTCTTCTTATCTTCTCCCTTTTCTCTCTCTTATCTCTCTCTATCTCTTTTTTATTTATTTATTTTTTTAATCTTGTCATACACTTCTTTCTTCTTTGCCTTTCTGAATTTGTGAATTACTTTGGGGAAGAAATCTGACCCAGAGTGGACTCTCTATGGGTGTATCTCTGCTCTAGTTCCCTTTACACTCTTGTTACCCCTAGAATATACACTGGATAGTAGATTTGCATTACTGTCTATTCTTGCTATCCTCTCTTTCTTTTCTCTTTCTTCAGTGGGATTTGGTTACTATTTTTTCACGGATTGGAGAAATTTTTTGGCTAACTGGTAACGATTAAACTCCTTCAATACTTACTTCAGTTGCTACTGTAATTCCGAGGTTGGTGAGTGCAATTTTCATAAAGGTATTTAGTACAGTGTTACTTGTGCTCAAAACACAACAATTGAGGAACAACAGAGCATTAAAAAAAAAAGAGAGAGAAACACATAAATAAAAAAAAATGGGTAGATTAAAAACAAATAAAACTGCTACCCCAATGAATGAAGACAAGAGCCCAGAAGAAACCACAAATCAGTCAGAAGTAACCATAGATAAGAAAAGCATGCAAGCAATAATAAACTTATTAATCACAGAAATGAAAACAACATTGGAGAAAAGGAATGGCAGTATTAGGGAAACAACAGTTGAGACCCCCAAGGAAAATACTGATTATCTTGAGACAATTAGAGAACTGAAAACTGAAATAGCTGTAATGAAGAAAGAAGCTGAGGCAAGGGAAAGCAGACTAACAGAAGCAGAAAACAGAATTAGTCAGACAGAGGATGAGTTAGAGAAAACTAAGAAAGAGGTAAAAGAGCTTAAAAAGAGATTGAGAGACACTGAAAACAACAACAGAGACATATGGGATGATCTCAAAAGAAGTAACATTCGTATAATTGGCCTGCCAGAGGAAGAAAGAGAGGAAGGGGAAGCAAACATTCTAGAGGAAATAATACAAGAAAATTTCCCAGACCTGAATAACAGAAAGGATATGAAGGTTCAAGAGGCCCAGAGAGTACCAAACAGAATCAACCCAGACCTGAAGACACCAAGAAACATCATAGTCACAATGAGAAGAAGTAAGGATAAAGAAAGGATCCTAAAGGCTGCAAGAGAGAAACAAAAAGTCACAAACAGGGGAAAACCCATAAGACTTTCTGCAGATTTCTCAACTCAAACTCTAAAAGCCAGAAGGGAGTGGCAAGATATCTATCGAGCCCTGAATGAAAAAGGGTTTCAACCAAGGATAATATATCCTGCTAGACTTTCATTTAAGCTAGATGGAGGGATCAAAACCTTCTTAGACAAACAACAGTTAAAGGAGGCAACTATCACCAAGCCGGCCCTGAAAGAGGTACTAAAAGACCTCTTATAAACAAGAACATCACTATAATACCTGTAATATATCAGAGTAAACAAATTGTTTTTTAGAACAATGGCACTACAATACATTAAATCCATAATATCAATAAATGTCAATGGCTTAAACTCACCCATCAAAAGGCACAGGGTGGGGGGATGGATCAGAAAACATAACCCAACCAAATGCTGCTTGCAAGAATCCCATCTGTCACAACAAGATAAACACAGACTTAAAGTGAAAGGATGGAAAACTATCATACAGGCTAACGGTCCACAAAAAAGGGCAGGAACAGCCATTCTCATCTCAGACACGATAGATTTTAAATTAAATAAAGCAATAAATGATAGGCAAGGACATTACATAATGATTAGAGGAACAATCAGCCAAGAAGACTTAACAATTATTAACATCTATGCACCCAATGAGGGACCATCTAAATACATTAAACACCTATTGAAAGAATTTCAAAAATACATCAATAGTAATACAATAATAGTGGGAGAATTCAATACCCCACTCTCACACTTAGACAGATGAACAAAGCAGAGAACCAATAAAGATACAAGAGAATTGAATGAAGAGATTGACAGACTAGACCTCTTGGATATTTTCAGACTCCTCCACCCCAAAAAACTGGAATACACCTTCTTTTCAAATCCACACAACACATACTCAAGGATAGACCACATGTTAGGCCACAAAGACAGCATCAATAAATTCAAGAGCATTGAAATCATCCCAAGTATCTTCTCAGACCACAGTGGAGTAAAACTAACTTTTAACAACAAACGGAAAATTATTAAAAGACATAGAATTTGGAAACTAAACAACATGCTCCTTAAGAACCACTGGGTCAGAGACTCACTCAAACAGGAATTCAAATGTTCCTGGAAACTAATGAAAATGAAGACACAACCTATCAAAATATTTGGGACACAACGAAAGCAGTACTGAGAGGGAAACTTATAGCCATACAATCACATATTAAACACCAAGAAGAAGCCCAAATGAATGACCTTACTACACACCTCAAGGACTTAGAGGAAGAGTAACAAAGGAACCCTAAAGCAACCAGAAGGACAGAAATCACTAAAGTTAGAGCAGAAATAAACAACATCGAAAATAAAAGAACCATACAAAAGATCAATGAAGCCAAATGTTGGTTCTTTGAAAGATTACAAAATTGACAAACCCCTAGCCAGACTCACCAAACAAAAAAGAGCGAAGACTCAAATTAATAGAATTGTAAACGATGCAGGAGATATCACAACTGACACCACAGAAATCCAGAGAATTCTGCGAAACTTCTATAAAGAACTATATGCCACCAAGCTAGAGAATCTGGAAGAAATGGAACAATTCCTAGAAACCTATGCACTTCCAAAACTGAACCAAGACGAACTACAAAATCTAAATGCACCAATCACAGACAAAGAAATTGAAACCGTTATTAAGAATCTCCCCAACAACAAAAGTCCTGGACCAGATGGCTTCACAAACGAATTCTACAAAACATTCAGGAAACAGTTAATACCCATTCTTAAGCTATTCCATAAGATTGAAGAAACAGGAATACTCCCTTCCACCTTTTATGAAGCCAACATCACCCTGATACCAAAAGCTGATAGGGACAGAACAAAAAAGGAAAACTACAGACCAATATCGCTGATGAACATAGATACCAAAATATTAAACAAGATCTTGGCCAACCGGATACAGCAACACATCAAAAAGATTGTTCATCATGACCAAGTAGGATTCATCCCAGGAATGCAAGGCTGGTTCAACATCCATAAATCAATCAATGTCATTCATCACATCAATAAAAGCAAAGCCAAAAACCACATGATTATCTCAATAGATGCAGAGAAAGCCTTTGACAAAATCCAACACACATTCATGCTCAAAACTCTACAAAAAATGGGAATAGATGGGAAATTCTTCAAGATAGTGGAGTCTATATATAGCAAACCTACAGCCAACATCATACTCAATGGACAGAAGCTGAAAGCATTCCCCCTCAGATCGGGGACTAGACAGGGCTGTCCACTGTCACCGTTACTCTTCAACATAGTATTGGAAGTTCTTGCCATAGCAATCAGGCAAGAGAAAGAAATCAAAGGGATACAGATTGGAAGGGAAGAAGTCAAGCTCTCACTATTTGCAGATGATATGATAGTATACATAGAAAGACCTAAAGAATCCAGTAGAAAATTACTGGAAGTTGTTAGGCAATATAGCAAGGTATCAGGCTACAAAATCAATGTACAAAAATCAGTGGCATTTCTTTATGCAAACACTAAATCTGAAGAAGAAGACATCCAGAAATCACTCCCATTTACTGTTTCAGCAAAATCAATCAAATACCTAGGAATAAAGTTGACCAAAGAAGTGAAAGACTTGTATACTGAAAACTATGAGTCGCTACTCAAGGAGATAGAAACTGATACCAAGAAATGGAAAGATATCCCATGCTCATGGATTGGAAGAATAAATATCATCAAAATGAATATTCTACCCAGAGCCATATACAAATTTAATGCAATACCCATCAAAGTACCACCAGGCTTCTTTAAGAGAATAGAACAAACACTACAATCATTTATCTGGAACCTGAAAACACCTAGAATTGCCAAAACCATCTTAAGGAAAAGAAACAGAAATGGAGGCATCACACTCCCAGACCTTAAACTATATTATAAAGCCATCATCATCAAAACAGCATGGTACTGGAACAAAAATAGGCATACAGACCAGTGGAACAGAATTGAAAGCCCAGAAGTAAATCCCAACACCTATGGGCATCTAATCTTTGATAAGGGGGCCCAAAGGATTAAATGGAAAAAGGAGGCTCTCTTCAATAAATGGTGCTGGGAAAACTGGGTTGAAACATGCAGAAGAATGAAATTGAACCACTTTATCTCACCAGAAACAAAAATCAACTCTAAATGGATCAAAGACCTAGATGTCAGACCAGAAACAATCAAATACTTAGAGGAAAACATTGGTAAAACACTTTCCCACATACACCTCAAGGACATCTTTGATGAATCAAACCCAATTGCAAGGAAGACCAAAGCAGAAACAAACCAATGGGACTACATCAAATTGAAAAGCTTCTGCACATCCAAAGAAACCATTAAACAAACAGAGAGACCCCTCACAGAATGGGAGAAGATCTTCACATGCCATACATCAGACAAGAAACTAATCACCAAAATATATAAAGAGCTCAGCAAACTTAGCCGCAAAAAAGCAAATGACCCCATCCAAAAATGAGCAGAGGATATGAACAAAACATTCACCACAGAGGAGATCCAAAAGGCTAACAAACATATGAAAAACTGCTCTAGGTCACTGATCGTCAGAGAAATGCAAAATAAGACAACACTAAGATACCACCTCACTCCTGTAAGAATGGCATACATCAAAAAGGAGAGCAGCAACAAATGCTGGAGAGGTTGTGGGGACAGAGGAACCCTTTTACATTGCTGGTGGGAATGTAAATTGGTACAGCCTCTGTGGAGAGCAGTCTGGAAAACTCTGAGAAGGCTAGACATGGACCTTCCATATGACCCAATAATTCCTCTCCTGGGGTTATACCCCAAGGACTCCATAACACCCAACCAAAAAGAGGTGTGTACTCCTATGTTCATAGCAGCACAATTCATAATAGCTAAAACCTGGAAGCAACCCAGGTGCCCAACAACAGATGAGTGGCTGAGAAAGCTGTGATATATATACACAATGGAATACTATGCAGCTATCAAGAACAATGAACCCACCTTCTCTGACCCATCTTGGACAGAGCTAGAAGGAATTATGTTAAGTGAACTAAGTCAGAAAGATAAAGATGAGTATGGGATGATCCCACTCATCAACAGAAGCTGACTAAGAAGATCTGAAAGGGAAACTAAAAGCAGGACCTGATCAAATTGTAAGTAGGGCACCAAAGTAAAAACCCAGTGGTGAGGGGTAGACATGTAGCTTCCTGGGTCATTGGGGGGTGGGAGTGGGCGGGAGGCATGGGTCAAAGTCCTTTGGTGGTGGGAATGGTGTTTATGTACACTCCTAGCAAAATGTAGACATATAAATCAGTAGCTAATTAATATGAGAGGGGGAAATCAATTGTATGTCTCAAAGTTTCTCAAAAGACAAACTGAATCTTTTTAATATATAGGCTATGTATTTGATATGTGGACTCTCAAAAGCCTAGACCAAGTAGATTAGAAGCTTCCAATAGCACAGCTATATACAAGATACTGGGTACTGTCCAGCAAACCATAACAAAGGGACTTTTCAAAGTTAACCCAATTAACAAATAATGTGATGATAATATTAACTATTGATTGTCTTTTTGAACCCTAAGACAGCAGGAACCTCACATCTTCACTATAGAGCCCCTACTTCCCCCAGTCCTGGAACCCTTGGATAGGGCCCACTTTCCCTAATCATCTCCCAATGATTTTTTTTGCATCTCCCAATCCAAACCAAATAACTTTGCATCTGCTGATCACAACCTAACCAAAGCAACGATTGCTACCTCAACATGCTTCACCTCAGGCTGTATCCAGAGACTTCACGTGTGGAATGACAACCCTTCAGCTTCATTACTCGGGTGAGACCTTTCCTTTAATAGTACACTCTAATTTCATCTCAGGTAGTTCACTTTCTAACAAAGTCCCATAACCTAGATATACACCAGTTTCTATGAGAGAGAGCTTATGTGCACACGTATCCATAAACTACTGCAAAATATATACCTGAAATGGGAAAGCTACCATGGGAGGGGGTGGGTTATGGGGATTGGGTGTTGGGAATTGTGTGGAGTTGTACCCCTCCTACCTTATGCTTTTGTTCACTAATCCTTTCTTAAATAAAAAATTTTAAAAAAAAATAAATAATAAATAAATAAATAAAATAATAAAAAAAAAAGTATGCCATTATCTTGCCCTTATTCAGCTTTCATAGACCTTACTTTGATAAGGTTAGCTTTGGAGTGAGTAAGGAAAATGTAATGAGAAGTAGGTGAGGAGGATATCTAAGTCTAAGTAGACATTATTTCATTATATTTTTAATGGGATGTAGGTGGAAGGAGATGATGGAGGGAAAAGACTACAGAAATGTACAAATGCAAGAAAGAAACTTACTGTGGGAGCTGAGCGGTGGCACACCTGACTGAGCACACATATTACAGTGTTCAAGGACCCAGGTTCGAGTCCATGGTCCCTACCTACAGGGGAAAAGCTTTAAAAGTGATGAAGTTGTCTCTTTCTCTCCCCTTCTACATCTCCCTTCCATCTCAATTTTCTGGTTGTCTCTATCCAATAAATAAATAAAGATAATTTTAAAAAAAGGAAAGAAACTTACTTTGTAATCCCTTTAACACTGAGGAATATGAGGTCCCTACAATGTCAGATAAATCAATTTATCTCTCTTATATGCAACTTTGTAAAACTTGAGACTGGGATTTTACATATCTCCCTAAATTAGAAAGTTACTTGATATAGAATAAAAATAAATAAACTAGACAACACATTTCCTATCAACTTTGGAAAGGGCCATTATGTATTGAACACGTTGCTTGGAGGTAAATACCGCGAAGCATAAAAATGCATTGGAAGGACAAGATCAAATTCTGCCCAGAACAGCAGAAGCTATTAGGTCATTGAGAAATATGCAGGGAGGAGACATTTCAGTCAGATGTAGGGAGAAATAAGAACTAAGGTATATGGAGAATTAAGAATGTTTCTTAAACCATAGTGGGAGGCAGCCTGGACTGACTTGAACTATAAATTTCATACAATAGATATTTCATCTGCAGTACATAGCAACTTTTAGTAATAAGGAACAGAGAATCCGAAAAAAAATCAATATTACTAATTGGTCAAGGACACCCAGCAATGGATTTATGTTGCCCTTCCATCACACTGGTATCCAGCATCAGCTGCTGTTGATGGTAGTGCACAGTTGTGTCTCTCAAGGATGGATAGATATTGTACTTTCCTTTATCATTAACAAGCAATTAAACACACATGAAATTGTCAAAAATAATCCATCCAAACAGTCCCAGTAAATGGACACTCAATAGGAAGAGAGTGTGAAATGTGTGTTCATGAGATGGGTAGTAAAATTTTGCTGTTGGGTTTCCTTCATTGTAGCTATCTGTCCTGCTGTAAGTCTAGAGTTCTTCATATACCTTAAGAGCATTTTCTATAACTCCCTTTGTCTTTATTATACTTCCTATTTCCCATTTTTTCCAGTGCCCAAATCCTAGTATTTCTCTTCTTGACAGGGAAGCGACTTTCTCCTGGCATTGATTTTGTCTCACATTTTTTAATTTTGGTTTTAAACATGTTATTTATTTATGTATTTTAATGAGAGAGACAGAGGTAAAGAAAGAGAGAAATAGAAAGAAGGGAACAGAGAGAGATTGAGAGTAAGCAACCAGAGCATTGTTTAGCTCTGGCTTACAGTGATGAACCTTCAGCATGTTAAGTCTTTTACATAAGTATTTTGCTATCTCCCTAGCTCAGTGTCAGACATTCTTAGTCTTCACTGGAAAATGTATGTCAGTGTCACTATTTTCCTGTCTCTTCGTGTGTCTAAGTACAAAGTTGGGGAGAACACAGGTATTATGAGTTCTACTCATCCTGTCCCTGTATTATGCTATGTAAACTCAGAATCCATGAGAGAGGGCTGCTAGAAGAATGTCGCAGATGCTATACTTATCTCTGGGTTATAACTTAAGAGTATTGCTACTTGGAGACTTTATTTTGGGAGGAAAAGGGCCTTGAAAATCATTCTTGTTTGACTGTGCCTTTGCCTTTTATTAGATCTTCCTTCCATGCTGGGGAATCTTCTGATAGTTAAAAACGTGAATGGTAAGACTTCCTGAAGTCAGTTGTGTGAGTGACTTCACAATTGCTTTTCTGAAATTCAGTTTTCTGTGTGTGTGTAATACAGATGTGTGATGCCATTCACCTCACAGAGCTCTTGTGAACTGCAAAAATACCCAAAATATGCTTAGAAAAGAGCTGGCACATGATACAGATAGATCCAGTGTTAGCTAGTATTATTCCTTGAAGATTTTCTATTATAGCCACCTTCGAAGTCATTAGCGAAAAATGACTTGGGCATACTGCCTAGTGGTTCGTTAGACATGTCTGTGTTGAAGGAAAAGGACACCAGTCATGTGCACAACTTACATTTGAATTAACATCCTACACTCACATGGATCACATCACTTTTCATGGTGTACATACTATATGTTTGTGCATATGCATGTATATGTATACATATATATACACACATGTACATACATACTGCAGACTAAATTTATTTGTAACTGACAGCACCTCTGTAAGCCTAATTTTTAAGACCTTTTTGAATTTTGATGAGATATTTATATACTGAGATTCTTCCCAAACTCAAATATTCAACTTTATTTCAAGGAACGTTCATAGAGCAAAAGTTTGTTTTAATTGAGAATGATTATGCAACCAATTCAAATAGGATTTTAAGTAATACTTAATTAGCTGTAAACTGAAATCTTCCCTGTGGATAAAATGCTAGAAACATTTTTATTGTCAGTTATCTACCAAAGTTTATATTCCCTGCAGTAGCCTCTAGCAGAATGATTTGAATGTGGCCTCACGTGTTGGTTTTTGAAATGTAAATACAGCTCAATTAGGCACAGCAGCTGTGGCTACAAATTTGCCTGCCCACATCATATTTTTAATAAGAATTAATATGTATTAGTATGTATATTTTGTATGTATATTTTGTATTTAGTATGTATATTTAGTATGTATTAGTATGTATATTTTGTATTTTCTAAATTGCTAAGTAGTCTACAATTAGTATTCGAGTCCCAAATTTCTGAATGAAATGATTAGCATACAAAGTCCAATTTAGCCTTCTTTGCGCATTTTAAAATTATAACCAGGTGCATGATGGTGAAAAAGAACGTAAGTTGGGGTGAGAGTGTTCTGCAGACACCTATCACAGGGCTATGAGAAATTGTACCCGTGTGTCAATAACTGCACTACAAACCATTAAGCCTCCCTAAAATAAAGTAAAAAAAAAAAAAAAAGTAAAGAAGTAGTCTTTAAAAGAAAAGAAAAAGGAGAGAGAGCAGGAGTGCATCGCTCTGGCACAAGGGATGCCAGGGACTTCATGCTTGACAGTACAACACTATCCACTGAGCCACATTCTGGGCCAGAAAATTATAAAATCTTAACTTGATGAATCATTTTGTCTTCACTTGCTCTAGCTTAGCTTTGGAACTCTGTTTCATCAGTCTGGCAGAAAGCCATATGTATACATTTTATGCCTCAACAATAAACAAAGTTAATTTGTTCAATTATTGTGTGGCATTGGTTCAACAGCTTTGACAGTCCCATTTTACACATGAAAATACTAAAGGTTAGAGCACTATGCTGATTTATCCCCACATTACTAAACCAATGTTTGAGGTACTCTAGAGTGTTCTTTTAGCTTTAGGACACTTACAACAAATTATGAGCAGTATTAATCAGTAAACATCTTACAACTCAAAATAAATGGGAGAACCTGAAGCAATTTAAAAGATGTCATGGAAATCACTGATTGGAAAATGTAGTCACAGAATGTCTTTATGAATAAAATCATCTCCATTATTTTCCCATACTCCCTTTGCAGAAAATGAAACAACTAATATATGTGAGAATACTGGAGTGTATACAGTGATTGATGGATAGATATGTATGTGTTCACTTAACTAAGAAGCTCAAGTCTAGCCTTTTCCAAATGTTCCAATTTATTGGGTCATTTCTTTGCAGGAGGTCATAAAATCTGTTTTCCTGGAGACTTCTCAGAATGCTGGAAATGGTCTGATGTCCCAGAAACTTCTCTCTTGGGAATATATCCAAAGAAAAAAAATTGTCGTTAATGTTTCAGGGGGCTCCAGCAGGCTGGGCTAGCTTCATGGTGGTGAACAGAGACTCGAGGACACACGGCTGGGCTGGGAAGCTGTATATCTTTATTCACCAATGGGCAAATCACCACACCATGTGCTTCCCCATGTTCTTTCTCTGCCACTGCTGGGACTCTGCATGTCCTTAGCATACAGGGTGGGGAGAAAACGGGGGCAAAACTAGCAAGGACCAAACCATTTCTCTCAGAGGTAGGGGGAAGGGGGCCAAACCAACATGAAGAATACCAACAAAAAATATCTGAAGTGATCTATGTACACATATGTTCCTACTAACACAACTTGCTATGGTCCAAACTTGGAAGCAACCCAGATGCCCAACAATAGGAGTGGCTAAGAAAGTTGTAGTGTATACCCACAATGAAATGCTACTCAGCTGTTAAAAATGATGAAGTCATTTTTGCCTCATCTTGGGTAGACCTTGAAGTGAAGTGAGATAAGGCAAAATGAGAAACATAAATACTGGATAGTACCACTTATAGGGGCATCTTAATAAACAAGGACAGAAAGGGAAAACACATAAGTTGGACTGGGTTTGGTGTATGGAACCAAAATAAAATGTTAGGGGAAGATTCCAGATGAATCTGAGCACAGTTCCACTAGGACCTGGGAACTTTATGACTGGAAACTTTTGTTTGCTACCTCAGTAAAAAAGGGAATATCTGAAGATATCAGGCCTTGTTTCCCTTATCAGAAAGTTAAGGGAGAAATACTGGGAAGTTGTAACAGGTGTAGGTATGGCATTGAAAGGAAGTGAATTGAAGACTGGGTTTAGAAGTTTCTAAAAATGAGTTGCCCTTGTAAGCATGCCCTTGTACTCTGCCTGCCTAAGAGCTGAAACATATAATTCTCTCTAATTCTCTCTTTTACTCTGTTATGAGTGCTCTCACTTCTCCTGAATGAAATCTTAAAACTCCTAAAAATCATGCTTTTATTTCCAATTCTTTATTGAGTTTAAGTGTGATGAGACTGTAACCATGGGAGAACCATATAAGCCCTTAACCTCCTTATTCAAAAGGACTCTGGAGAAGGAGGAATTAAGAGGGGCTTAGGGACTGGCTTTTGGGGTCTTGGTGCATGATGATGGAAAAGGACATATGTTAAGGGTGAGAGTGTTTTGCACACAACTTTTCCCTCTTTATTGGGAGGTACTGGATTATATACAGTTCAGTTATTGACACATGGGTATAATTTCTCATATTATCATTATAGGTATCTGCAAAACACTCTCACCCCCAATTTAGGTCCATTTCCACCATCAAGTACTCTAAAGACCACCCTCAGCTAGCTTTCCCGCCTTCCACAGAGTCCTTTGTTTTGGTGCAATATACCAAACCTGGTCCAAGTTTCATTCTGGATTTTTCTTTTCTGTCCTTGTTCCTTAAATCCTACCTCTGAGTGAGATCATTAGGTATATTTGCCTTTTCTTTGCAGCAATGAAGGTTGGATTTTTAAAAATTTTTTATTGTGTGTGTGTAATGAGGAGTAGAAATAGAGTAGAAACAGAATGCCAAGGCTGAAATGTGCTATCTATACCATCACACCAAAAGGAAATTTCTGAACACCCACATGGGAATTCTATGTCCTCTTATTCCAACAAGCAAGCCCTCTGAGCCATTACCTAGGCAGGGCACAGGAGTGGGAAATGATTCTATGACTCTCACCAGCAGGATTACAACTAACTGAAGACCAAAAACATACATTGGGAACATCACTACGAAATTACTTTCTTTAATCCTTGCCTTCTCTAGAAGAATTGGATTATGCAGTACAGTTTGAGAGATTTGTCAAGGAGCTAATCTAAAATGTTTCTTTAATGGTGACATTTTCTTGAAATCAAGAAATAGTCATCATTTCTTTTCCAGTAAAGGACAAAATGCTACAAGACAGTTGCCACAAGTATTTTTGGACAAAAAAAAAAACAAGCAAAACTATGGTCAGGTTTAACAAATCTTCAGTCACTGAGATGAAAAATATAGAATGTGCATATATGGGGAAGTATGTGAGTATATATACAATTACTTGTAAACTAATGATCTAAACTGTCTTTATTACTTTGAGGTTTTTTATACTTTTAAACATGTGTGCGTGTAATGATATTTATTAACATCAAAATTTTATTTACAGAAAAATCATACTTAGATGACAGCATAAGAAATTCCCTGTTTCTGGAAATTCTACTTTATGAGGCACCTAACTCAAACACACAGAACAAATTTTATTCATATTTATTTATTTATTTATTTATTTAGACAGAGAAACTGAGAGATGTGGGAAAGGGCCCACTGTCTGGGAAGTCCAGGCCATTATTTCCATGAGTCTGAAAGGGTTGACCCCTAGCCCTTTCTTTCTCAGGAGAGGCAGTAGGCAGGGCCCCACCTGACCTCGTGACCTTATGATGGATGGGCTTTTCCAGACTGGGAATCTTCCTGTATATGTTTCCTCATTCCCTTTGAATAAAGGCCATGAATTACTATGTATGGCCAACTGAAACCCACCACAAATATTTGCCCAACTGTCCCCTTCCCCACTGCCCTGAGATGCTCATAATTCACCCTTAGAGAAAAAAGGCTACCTATCTATTATGAGCCCATGACCAGACCTTACATGGTAATTTTCTAGTTGTGATCAAATATTTGATGGCTCAAGATTTAACTCTGTACTGTGTATGGATTAATGATTACCTCAACCTTTTTCTAACCCTTGGGTATATCTACTTCTTGTATCCCCCAATAAATGAGTCATCTTTCTGAAGCTTCTCCCGGAAGAGGAAATTGTGATTTATTCCTCTCTGCACACTCTTCCTCATCACCAGGGTATTCCAGGACCCCCAGGGGCTTCCCCAGTCTCTGCCACCAGTGGCCAGGAAGGTGGAGAGCCCAGGATGACCCTCAGAGAGAGAAGGGTAAAATATAAAGAGGGAAGAAGAAAAAGAGAGACAGCTGCAGCCCTATCTCACCACTTGTGAAATTTCCCTCACATGGGTGAGGACTGGGGGCTTAAACCCAGTTCCTTACACATTGTAATGTGTGTACTTTACCAAGTACACCACCACTTGGCCCTTTTATTCCAGTTTTATGTGTGAAAGTCAAATAAAAATAAAATTGGTCGTCCTATTTATCTTGCAAATAAAATCTTATAAAATGAAGTAAAACTTCTAAAATTGAAATTCCAAAATCAGTAAATACAGTTTACTTTTGACTTAATAAACAAATGAATTAAGAAATATTTTTAATAGTGCTCTCTTTTGAAAAAACTGGTAAGCTATCCTCAGTAAACATTTCTCAGTTATCACTTAAGTATCTTGGTGCCTCTCTTCTGATCTGGAGATGTAAAGTTAGACGTAATCTCAGACCTGCCCTGTAAAGTTTCATTAAGTAATTGAAATGTAATTAAAATTTAAGGTGCTACAAAACTCTGCCAAGATTTATTAACCTTCCCAAATCACCTGCAGTGCTTGCTGTTTTGTGAGGACGCAATGATAGATTGAATATAGGAATGCTCAAGTGGTTCAGTCAGTTAGTGCACAGTACTTATATGAACTCAGGAGTTACCTTAAGTGTTACAATTTGTAAACTCATGATATAAACCCAAAGTGTTTTTTCCATTCATTTTTATTGATAGTTCTGATTATAACAGACACAGAAAGAAATTATGTGTAATTACCTATATGTGTGCCAGAGCTTAATTTCTAGACCCAAAACTATATGCTAGAATTGTTCTTGTTGCATTAATTGGGATGCCATAGGTTATGCTATGGTGACAATCTCCAAATTTTAATGGACCATTTTTTCCACCATGTTTCATTATTTTGCATTTTCTGGAAACTCTGCTTCTTATCTCATTATTCTGGGTCTAAATTAAGAGAATCTTTTATTTCAGATATTATTTGTGCTAAGACAAAAGGATAGAGTTTCAGAGAACCTTGCACTGAACAGTGTCCTGTTCCAAAAGCAATAGCCATAATTTCCACTAAAAAATTAATTGTATTCCAAGCTTTGTGTCCATGATTGCTCAACAATTTGTTTGGCTTTGTATGTTAACTCTCTTTTCAATCACCAGGTTCCAGATGCCATCAGGATGCTAGCCAGGCTTCCCTGGATTGAAGACTCCACCAATGTGTCCTGGAGCTCAGCTTCCCCAGAGACACACCCTACTAAAGGGAAAGAGAGAGGCAGACTGGGAGTATGGACCGACCAGTCAACGTCCATGTTCAGCGGGGAAGCAATTACAGAAGCCAGACCTTCTACCTTCTGCAACCCTCAATGACCCTCGGTCCATGCTCCCAGAGGGATAGAGAATGGGAAAGCTATCAGGGGAGGGGGTGGGATATGGAGATTGGGTGGTGGGAATTGTGTGGAGTTGTACCCCTCCTCCCCTATGGTTTTGTTAATTAATCCTTTCTTAAATTAAAAAAAATTTTTTAAAAATTAATTGTTAGATGAGTCATATAATTCCACCCAAACCTGTATCATCCAAGATGTATATCCACACATGTACTCTGAAGGCAGTCTCTATGGTATTGATTCTAACAGATACAAATAGTAAATAATAAATAACATTTTTATTATATTAGAATTAAATAATAGTTATATAAACTTTCTGTTATATTGTTAAGATAAATGAGAACAAATAATTATAATGAATACATCTAACATTAAAATTACTTAAAGAAAATTATGATTTTCCACAGAAATTTTAAGGAAAAAAGGAGTAAAAGACTGAGGCAAAATAGTAAGATGAGAACTTATTCAGATGTCATGTATTGGAGAAAAGCTTTAATGTTGGCAAACTTAAAATTCTTGAACTGCTTTTGGTGTGTATGATTTCAAACTGACATTGCAACCAAAACAGAATCAGAAATAACAGGACCTTGTGAGTGCTGTAAAATTGGCTATATTCCTACAACATTTGAATAGCTCAATAAGTGTTTTGTACATTCCTATATGAGAATAAAAGGAAGATTCTAGTGCTAGAAAAACTTCCCACAACCTTGTATGATGTTTTTCCCCCAGAACACTGCTCTGCTCTGGCTTATGGTGGTACTGGAGACTGAACTCGGGACCTCAGAGCCTCAGGCATGAAAGTCTTTTGCTATCTCCCTCTCCTCAAGTAGGAAATCTCAGCATTTGTTGACTGGATTATTTCTTTTACCATTTTATTGGAGGGGTTTTTAATGGTTTACTTTACAACTGTTGATAAATGGTACAATTTCTCATCTCCCCATGATAGGTGTCTGAAAATCACTCTGACCCCAATTTAGGTCCTTTTCTGTCATTATGACCCCGGACTTCATCATCTTTCCCCAGAGTTCTTTGTTTTGCTGCAATACATCAAATTCAGTCCAAGCTTTAATTTGCATTCTCCCTTTCTGCCCTTGTTTCTTAAGTTTTCTCTATGAGTGAGATCATCTGGTATTCACCCTACTCTTTTTAGCTTTTATTGACATTAGTTTGGCATGTCTTAACATTCATCTCTTCAAGCTTCATCCAAGATAAGGCCAAGGGGATGATTTCATTTCTAATAGTTGAGTAGTGTTCCCTTGTGCATATATACCATAACATTCTTAGCCACTTATCTGTCATCGGACAACTAAGTTGCTTACAACTTTGGGCTATTAAAAACTGTGTTACTATGAACATAGGTGTACATAGATTTCTTTGGGTGAGTGTATTTTCTTCCTTTGGATATGTTCCCAGAAGAATTGCTGAGTCATATGGTATGTTCATTTCTAGCATTCTGATAATTCCCTGGCTACGCTCCACAGGACAGTTTGTGCATTCAATTCAAAAGTCTGGGACCAATTTACAACCCCACTAAGCAGTGTATAAGGTTCCTTTATCCACACTCCCTCACAACCTCTCCACTACTTCTTGTTACTGTTCTTTCTAATGTACGGCATGTTCATAGAAGTAAAGTGTTGTCTCATTGTTGCCCTTATTTACATTTCTTTGATAATCAGAGAAATAAATGCACTCTTTTTAAAAACACATTTTGTCTTCCCTATGAAATAGAAAGTTTTACATGAGAAGAGAAAGAAGTTAGAGTAACACCTGGGATCATGCAATGCCACAGAGCAGAGATCAAACCAGGAGTTACAGACATATAAGCCTCAGTCCAAAAGTAATAAATTTTCATCTATGGACAAAATTTCTGAAAGGATGTTGCCCTACAAATTTTGGAGTATCATTAAAAACAACAACAAAAAGAACATACTTCTGACTAACAAGAAATCTTTAAAAGAACTCAAGCTGGGATGTTCACCTAGAAAGGTGACTGTTTTGCTGTGCAGAGACCAAGGTTTAAGTTTGGTTCACATTGTACTGTGGGAAGTTTCCTTGCTGTAGGAACTTTTCCCTTCTCCCTCTGTCTCATAGTCTGTCTCTACCTGAAAAAGCTGACCTAGAGCACTGAAGTCCCATTGAGGAATGAATGAATGGATGAATGAAAGAATGAATGCCTACTTTTATTTACAGGCTGGTAAAGTGCCTGATTTGCAAGCATGAAGTTCCATCCCTTTCTGATATTGTCGTATACCAGAGTGGTATTTTCTATCATCTATCTTTTTATCTATCATCTACCTATCTATCTATCTATCTATCTATCTATCTACCATCTATCATCTATCTATCTATCTATCTATCTATCTATCTATCTATCTATCTATCATCTGTTGGAAAAATGACCCAGAAGTGATGAAATCATGTATGTGTGAGACCCAAACATCATAAAAATCAAACAAAAAACTCAGACTGCAATGTAAAAAAAAAAAACCTGTCCTTGCCTAAGTTTATATCTCTTCTTAAGTCAATTAAATCAATTCATTAAAAAAGGACTCAGTGATGCAAAGAATGATACTTCCTTTATAAGCATCATGGAAGTCAAAAGCCAAAAATGAAATTAAACTCATAATATAAGCTAAAATGCAAAGGAATTGATTGTTTATGTTTTTTTTTTTTTGACACCAGGGCTATTGCTGGGGCTGGTGCCTACATAATTCTACTATTCCCAGGAACATTTTTTTTTAAAGAAGTTGACAAATAGAAAGGAAAAAGACACACACAAACACACACACACACACACACACACACACACATATATATATATATATATATATATATATATATATATAGAGAGAGAGAGAGAGAGAGAGAGAGGACACCTGCAGTATTGTTCTACTGTTTTTGAAAACCCCCCAGCAAAGGTGAAAACCTGGGTCTTGAACCTTTTCCCTCACTAGGTAAGTAACCACCTAGCCACCAAAATAAGAGTTTTGTAAAATGAAAATAGGGCATCAGGCAAAAGAGTCACAGCTAGATATGTGAACTGCAAAAACCAAAAAACTACAGAACCATGTAGCTATTAGTTTGCTTAATTTTTCTTCAGCCAAGGTGGTAGAATCCATTTAAAAAGGTTTAGAATAAATAACTTAAAGGAAGCATAACTATGCAGGATGTGAGGCAATCTTTTAAAATTTCTTTATTGGAGGATTCATGGTTTACAGTCGACAGTAAAATATAATAGTCTGTACATGTATAACATTTTTCAGTTTTCCACATAACAGTATGACCCCCCACTAGGTCCTCCTCTGCCAACATGTTCTAGAACTGGAACCCTCTCCCCTCCACCACAGAGTCTTTTGATTTGGTGCAATACACCAACTCCAGTCCAAGTTCTGTTTAGTGTTTTCCCTTCTGATCTTGTTTTTCAACTTCTGCCTATAAGTGAGATCATCCCATATTCATCTGTCTGAGTGAGACAAATTTTGTTTCTGCACTCTAGGAGATCTTTACTGCTTCACTGAATGGTTTTTAAAAAATAAATGGAAGTTCATCAGACAACTGAAAAGACAAATGTACCCTAAATCTAGGATGGAATAAGATGACCAAAATCCATCATATCAACTAGCAATACACACAGGAAAACTTGTAAGTAGGAGATTAGGAAAGATGAGACAGAAAATCATAGCATTTGTATCTGAGAAGCTGGGATTCCTCTAAAACATATGACAAATAAGGTATTACAAGAATAGCCCTGAGATGGGTTGGGGCTTGAGATGTTGTTGAGGTTTAGAGAATAGCAACAGAATTGGAAATAGGAAGTGAACACAGAACTATAAAAAGAATTCTAGGGAATATTGATAACCCAGATAAGACTGGTACTATGACTTACTAATAGCTTTGCTGCATATCTAATTTGTTGTGACACAAATGGCATGCCCACATAAATATACAGGAATGTCAGATGAAGACAATTCAAGTACTCTATTTTACTGAAACCCCAGTAATGCAAGTGTTGCAGATGGAAGTGTGACATCCTATTGATTAGATTAAGTGAGCAAGTTAGAACAGGGGAGATAATATAATATCTATCTATCTATCTATCTATCTCTATCATCTACCTATATATCTTTCTCTGTGTATCTTTCTTTAGTTAAAATAAAATAAATATATTTAAAAATAAAATAAATAAGCAAGGTAAGGGCTTTGTTTAGCCTGTTCGCAAAGAATGTTTATTATGTCCCTTCTTTTACAAACTAGTAGCTATTCTGCAAACTTCTCCTGAAAGAACTTGGAAACAAAACAAGAACACTTGGCCTTCTAGAGGTAAACAGAAAGATGTCACTGACTGTGAGACTCCAGCATACTAAGGATAGGAAAATGGATACAAAAAATCTAAGAGATCATTGTCTTGAAGCTCTCAGAACCTTGTCCTTCACTGCAAACCATTAAAATCATTTGAATCTTGAAGTTCAACAGTTTCAGATATGAAAATTCCTCTTCCTTTCCTGAACACACTATTATTTCTGTTCCCCCTCCCTCTTTTTTCTCTTATTTTTGTCCTTCCTATCTCCCTCCAGTTCTCTTTTTCTTCCTGACCTCAGAATGATACACTTTCTATTGGAACCAAGCTACCATGCATTGTTGTCACTGCTATACAAAGTTGAAATACAAAAAGAAAGCTCTGTTAACATTGATATCTCATTATATCAAAATAGTCTTGATCACAGGTGTCATTTTCTGGCTCTCTGTCTGGCACACAGACATACATTTATGCTGCAAAGTCATCAAGCATCACTACTAGTGTGGACTTCTATTTATGTAACCCACTACCTCACTGACTATAAGCATACAGATCATGATAGGATGGATTAGTCTAAGATGCTTTTCAGATACTAAAGAAAAATAAGTGGGTTGAGAAAAATGCACAGGGATTCCTCCAAAGTCATTTATCTGTTTAACTTTTGGTGCTCAGATCATAGATATGTAATATTTAAGATACAATAAACAAATAGATCTTTTTAATTTGCTTTAGTTACCATAATAGTAAAACAAACCATGGAGCTGAATTTAGTAGGGAGAACTTTAACTACAAGTATGAATGGAAATTACCCTGGCAATGGATTACCAGAGAAATCTATGGTACAAAACAATTAAGTTTAAATTCTCAGTATCCATCCAAAATTTATAAGCATGATATCTAAAACATGAAACAGGAAGGACACTCATAAAAAGACAGACAAATTTAGGGACCATAACTGTATGGCAAATTGAGCATTATCTTGATATTGTGAAAAAGTTTTCATTATGGTCAAAATATGCATTGTGTGCAGAAGAAACTCTGATCATTCTAAGAGCTGATGGTTAAGAATAGAAAGGGAAAGCAAGGTAAAACTGTGTAAGAATATCTGTTGCCTCAGTGACTAAAGTCAATATGTCTAAATGTTATTTTGTATTGGAATTTTACTATAAAAACAATATTGGAAAAGTACAACTACATTGCCATTTTCTTTCAGTAGGAGCAAACATAATGATTTGTCTTGTTATCACATGTACACACAGGATCCTTAATTATAAATTTGTTAATTGTTTTTCCCCTCATGAATGTCAGCTCTGTGTGTGTGTAACTATGTAAACACTCATTAATCAAACTTTAATGTTTTTCCAGGATTAAGGCAGGGTTTTCAAAACAACTAAAATAATGCGACAAAGAAAAAAATTAAATTAGAAAACATGTGTGAAAGTCACACTCACTTTGTCTTTTGATATTAGATTAATCACAGGTAAAAGCTCAAAAATGCTATCGCATTTGAGTTAAAAAATCGTTAATTGGAACTGTCTAATGATGATTCCAGTTCACTTTTCCTGTGCAAATCAAACCACAGGGTGCTCAGATGTTAATTAGCAATGAGCTTAATTGTTCCTTTGGGCTCAATCCACTGCTTCTTTCTCCCCACCCCTCTCTAAAATATTGGAGATTAAGAATCTGTTTCTTCCCTCATTAATCCACATCTGAGATGGAGCTCTGAGAGCATCATCTTATGCACGAATAGATAGTAATGGCAAAAAACTTGATGACCTTCTGTGACAAATAGCTTCCGGTACATTAACTATTTCTTAAGATAAAAAGAATTAAGTTGCATTAAGTTTGAGCATGTTTCAAAAGGCATGTTTGTACTCAAGCATTGGTAGTATTACCTGAATTTCTGGGTTCTAATTTCATAGATTTTGTCAGACTACTAATCTGTTGATCTCATCTATGATTTGATATAAGGAGTCTAGTCCTCCTATCAGTGAATGCCGTAGGGACCAGGCATTTTCTATGAAGTATACTCTGCATTAGGAAGTATACTCTGCATTATTTCATGTTGTTCTCCCAGAATTCACACTAACGGATCTTCACAGATAAGGAAACTGAGGCTCAGGTGTTAAGTAATCTTCCCTAAATCACATAGTTTACAAATGGCAGGGTAGAAATTAAACCCATCTCTGCTCAATTTCAAAACACAGGCATCCAAGTTTTGAAGGCACGTCTTCACTAAACCACCACCAGAGAAGAAACATTTTAACTAGATACTAAACTATGTGTTCCTTAAGAAAGCCTCAATCATTAAATATTAACAACACTAACAAAGGATTAGCTCCCTGAGGAGAAAGTGGGAGCTGTGGATAAAGAGATGGTTGAGTTCTGCTTTGGTTTCTAGGTTTCTTCTTTCAGAGAATTTTTGTAGCCGGCCCCATAGGTGAGCAACTTCTTTGAGTCACCCTCCCAAATATTCCGAGTTTTAGTTCATAACCTACTGTGGAAAGATTAGAAGACCAGAGAGTGAGGGCGCTTCATTTTTTATGCATAGATGTCTCCTCAGTAATGGGATGGTATCTTTGTTTTTGCTTGACTATCAATGGAACTCAGTGCCTGCTAGACTACTTCTTCTAGTTGCTTTTTTCTTCTCCTTTTTTTCCAGGTCTGTAGCTCAGACCTGAATCTTGGCACACAGTTGTGTGTGCACTACCCAGTGAGCCATCTGCCAGGTTCTCAGAGGCTATGTTTTTAAATATTTCTTTATTAATTTATTTATTCATTACCAGGGTTGTCTTTGGGGTTCCATGCTTGCAAAACTTCACTGTTCCTGGTAATTCCCCCCTCTTTCTTTACTGATAGATAGCAATAAAAGAGAGAGAAAAAGAGAGAGACACCTCAGTTTCTTTATCTATTGCTCCTCTACTCATGAAGCCTCTCCCATATGAGAAGGAACTGGGAACTTAAACTTGGGCCCTTGAGCATGGTAATGTATGTGCTCTACAGATAACCCAAGTCTATCTGTTTTAAAGTGAATTTAAAGTCATATTGATGTGTCCAAGTACTAATCTGTCTAGTTGTATTTAAAGAGAAATGAAAAACAAAGTTGCTTTCATTTCTTGGTATAAATATGTTTGATTTAATATAAATAGCAGGTCCATGCTTAGTTAGATAACTTGGAGGAATCTGTCTCAGGCATTGTGCCAGCAATTCTCATCAGGGTCCTTTCATGTAGGAGGAAACTGGTCAACTGCCAGAGTACTGTGGATGAGAATTCCAGTGCTGCCATTTCTCCTCAGCAAAACTTCAGTAGAAAATACCTATGAGTCTACGGTAAGTTTACAACCAACTGTGGAGTAATAGCACTCACTGAACTGTGTTGTGCTGCATAGAAATGATATGAATCATGTTCAATAGACAGAAACCGGAACCTCTCATATTAATTTCTTTTTTCTTAAATGGAAAGCCTACCAGGCATGACAGAGATTGTAGGAATCCCAAATCTTCTTCAAAAGGAATCATTGCTTTAAATGTTTGTTGATCAGACTGAAACAGCTAGGAGATAAACATAAGTTTGAAAAATTGATGAAAAGAATCAAAATGTCTTTCAAGACTAACGAGACTTATGTACTATCTTAATTATCTATAAATAAGATTCTTGAAGACTTTTAAGGAATACACAGATAGTGATGTTCTCCACAACTTACTGACATTTTGTCACATAAAGGCTCTTGAAATGTCGCATCATAACTATATCTACTTTTTCTAGATTTAACTAGATAACCAATGTGAGGTGACCTATTTGGAGATGATATGGAAATATAAACCTATGACAATCCTGTAAGTCAACAGTTAGTCAGTGAAGTGTTAAAAAATAATAACTAAGTAGGAGCACAAAGAAAAATCAAAATGAGGGCTGGGTTGTGGCATATCTGGTTGAGCACACTCACGTCCATGTACAAGGATCTAGGTTCAAACGCCCACTCCCCATCTGCAAGGGGTGACGATGCTTCACAAGTGGAGAAGCAGGTCTACAGGTGTCTCCCTTCTCTCCCCCATCTCCATCTTTCCTCTCAATTTTTCTCAGTCCTATCAAGTAAAATAGAAAGGGAGGAAGGAAAAAATATCTGCCAGGTACAGTGGATTTGTAGTAGTGCTGGCACAGTGCCTCAGTAATAACCTTGGTGGTGATAAATTAAGAAAAAGAAAAAGAAAAAAATGGAAGAAACTAGTGTAGGCATATAATCTAGAAAAAGTGACTAGCCTGTTCAGAGGTTATTTATCTCTATTAAGTATAGGTTTTATTTGGTTTCTATTATGATACTATCCCACATCCTGAGTTTAAAACTCAATAATTCTTAGGGCTTATTGGTGTACATTTATGGCAAGTATTCCCAGCCTCAGAATCGAGCACCCTTCATATCTGAGTTTGACAAAGAATTACAAACCTCCTATACATCAAGGCACATTGTATATAAATATGTAGATTTATATAAGATAATGAGCGAGACTTTCCCACATAGTAGATCATAGTTTTAATTGGCATCTAGAAATATCATGACTCTAATAATGAAGGAAAACTTAGCTACTATTTTATATTTTCTTATCAGCTTGGGGGATAATACTATATTCATTTCCCTTAACAAACTATATCCTCTGCAATCTATTATGGAGCACACGTTTATTATTATTAATTTTTTATTTACTTGCTTGCTTTATTGCCACCAGTATTTTTGCAGGGGCTTAGTGTCTGCACAGTGACTCTGCCACTTTGGGGGGCCTTTCTATTTATTTATCCCCCCTTCTTTTCTTTTTTTTGACACAGGCAGAGAAAAAGCAAGAGAGAAAGGAAGGACAGAGGGAAAGAGAAAGAGAGAGATCTGCAACACAGCTTTAGCACTCATGAAGCTTCCTGTTCTGCAGGTGTCAACCAGGGGCTTAAACCCAGAACCTTGCCCATTATAAAGTGTATGTTCTACCAGATGTGCAACCGCCCGGCTCCTCCAGCACATGCTATAACAAGTCTATGTTTTGCACCCCTTTATATACAAAGTACATGCCAGATAGTTTCTCTGTGTTTTCTGTATGAACTTGCAACAGGATATAATATCAAGCAGTTTGAACTTTTGCTACGGAATAAGCAGAATTATACATTGTACTGATAGCCCGGGGTCTCTTAACAAGAAACGCTTGACTCCTCATAGTCAGCAAGTGATCACTTAAAAGAAGTCATTTACATGGTTTTCTTGTGAACCTTCACAAACATATATTTCCCTTTTCCCTTTAAAAGTCTCTTCTGCTTTGCTTTCAGGAGAACAGTAATTTCAGAGCTTGTACCACTATACTGAACATGGCCCTCTTGAAATAAACTTTTTTCTTAGTAGAAAGCTCCTCTTTGCCACTGGCTTTTGGTTTGTTATTAACACTAAAAGAATCAAAATGCTTTACTACAGAGATTTTTTATGCAAAAAGTTAATAAAAACAAAATCTATTGAAGGCTCCCCACTGATTGAAGATCAGAAGAATTATTTCTTGTGTATGTGAGGAAATATACTTCTAGATAGTTAGTATTAAGCAACGTTCAGTCACTTGTTATACCATAAATAGTGATGACTAGAAAGAATATGAAAGAACAGAGTGTGAAGTAAAATAAGTTTATCTAAGAAAAATAAAACCCAAATCAAAGAAGCACACAGAATCCTGCTAATCAGGGTGAAATTCCACACAGTTATTTGATCTGCATGCCCTTAAGTCCCTCAACAACCACATTAAGTTGGCTGTTTCAACTCTGTTCAAGCAAGAGTACTGCACCTTATCTGAGTCAATTTGCCTGCTGAGAATTCTGAAGCTCTCTGCATGATTCAGTCTGCATAAAATCATTTGGTTTTTGCTCTCTGTAGATAATTGGTTCTTGGCACCAGAACTTAAACTATTTACAGTCCAAGTTTGTTAAAATGACATTGCGATTGTGCATAAATAAACAGAGTGGAAGTCAAGGGTGTATTTTCCTAGTGTTGTTGGTTGTGCTTACGACAACTAAATTTTAATTGAGGTTTGCAAAGATATATGGTAGAAATGGAAGATTTTCCAAATCTGAAAACAGTGATACGTTTGATGTGACTTGCACACATAGAGAGAAACGGAAGATGAGAAGGGAGTCTTATAGGGGCCAGGTCTTACCTAGTAGTGCACACATGTTACCATGAACAAAGAAGGACCCAGGTTCAAGACCCTGGTCTCCACTTTCAGGGGCGAAGCTTCACAAGCTATGAAGCAGTGCTGCAGGTGTCTCTTTTTCTCTTTTCTATCACTCTCATCCCTTTCAATTCTACCTCTATCAGAAAAAGAAAAGGGAAAAAATGGCTGCCAAGAGCAGTATATTTGGCATGCTGGCACTAGAGACAGTGTACCAGGCCCAAAGTCCCAGTGATAACCCTGTAGATTGGTTTTAAATTAAAAAGAAAACTAATACAATATCTTTCTTATTGCATGTTTTATGTCTACGCTTGACCGGACCTGCCAATATACGTGGATATCTTCGCCCACCCTGTCCAACGCTTGACGTCTCGTCACCCAATCTGGTCCCCTACGCCTACACTTAACTTCTCTGTTCCAGACTCTTGGAAATAGAGTTGGCAGTCAGCTGAGGTAAAGAACAAACACCTCATCACAGACCCCTGCAAGCGTCAACCCGGCTTTGACCTAGCACGTTATGATTGGGCCCTCCTCAATCGCTATCGAACAGGCCATGGCCAGTGTGCCGCTATGTTCCATCGCTGGGGAGCCAGAGACGACCCGAACTGCCCCTGCGGCTCCAGACAGACTATGACCCACATAGTCAACGACTGCCACCTCTCCAGATTCAAAGGAGGTCTTGAAACTTTACATCAGGCTCAACCTGACGCTGTTGACTGGCTACGGAAGAAGGGCAAACGCTAGAAGAAGTTAGGTATTATGCTAAATTATAAAGATTAGATAAATTGATAAATATAAAAACCTATATGCCTCCCATCTGCCATGTTCTATATATTGATGGTATGACTGTCATTAAAAGACATTTTGGTGGAATCAAAATCAGATCAAAATGAATCAAAGATCTGAAATATTAGACCAGAAAATCTAAAATATGTAGAAGGAACTATTGGCAAAAAAATTTGCAAGATCTTAATATCAAAGATGTCTTTGGAAATTAAGAGTCCATCAGCATGTAAAATGGAAACAAGAGTAAATTAATGGGACTATATCAAACTAAAAAGCTTCTGTACATTGAAAGCTACACAAGGATAGCAAGACAACCTCATAATTGGGAGACTATATTTACACATAAAAAACCGGTGCAGCTCAACAAAAATAAAAAATAACCCAATAAAAAAGTAGGCCAAAGAACTGACTAGGCAGTTTTCCTTAAGTTTTTTTAAAATTTATTTATTTATTGTTGTAATTATTATTGTTGTTGGATAGGACAGAGAGAAATGGAGAGAGCAGGGGAAGACAGAGAGGGGGAGAGAAAGACACCTGCAGACCTGCTTCACTGCTTGTGAAGCGACTCCCCTGCAGGTGGGGAGCCTGGGGCTCAAACCGGGATCCTTATGCTGGTCCTTGGGCTTTGCGCCTTGTGCCATGTGCGCTTAACCCGCTGCGCTACTGCCCGACTCCCAGACTAGGCAGTTTTCTAAAAAAAATAGTGTACATGCCCCATAAACTTATTTTAAAAAATGCTTCACTTGGTACTGGGTAAATAGCATAATGGTTATGCAAAAGATTTTCTCATGCCGGAGACTCTGAGATCCGTTTCAAACCCTAGCACCACCATAAGCCAGAGCCAAACAGTACTCTAGGGCATTTCTCTCTCATTAAAATTTAAAAAAATAAATAAATAATGAAAGAAATGTTCCACTTCACTTATTATAAGAGAAGTGCAAATCAAATCTATGCTAAAATTCTACCTCATATCTGTGAGAATGGCCTATCTCAATAACAGGAAATGATAGATACTGATAAAGTAGTGGAGAAAAAGGACCACTGCTACCCTGCTGGTGGAATTGGAAACTTGTGCAGCCTCTTAAAAGACTGTATGGAGAGTCTTTAAACAAATAAATAAGGAACTACCATATGATCCAGTAGTACCACTCTTAGGTTTATACACAAAGAACCCACAAATACTTAACCAAATAGGACTTACTTAACCCTATATTCATAGCTGTATTATCCATCATTTGACTGGAAGCAGCCTAAATGTCCATCAAGAGATAACTGGCTAATTGTGTCCTTTGGGACAAAGTAGATAGAACTGGAGGTGATTATGCTTAGTGAGATAAGTAAAGAAGTGAAAGAAAGATAGTGTGAGAGTGAGGACACAGAAATTTGGTGGTGGGTGTTGTAACCCTACAACCTTGTTAACTACTATAAATCACAAAAATAAATAAATAAATTTAATTAATTAAAAGAAATCTTGGTGAGTGGGAGAGATAGTAAAATGGTTATGTAAAAAGACTCATATATCAGAGATGCTGAGGTCCCAAGCTCAGTTCCCTGCACCGCTATAAGCTAGAGCTGAACAGTGCTCTGATAAAATAATAACAAGAATTATTATTATTATAAGTCTTGGCAAGTCTTTTTCTTTTTATTAAGGAAATTATAGAACTGAAGGGAATCATGCTAAGTGAAATAAACCAGAAGGAGAATGATGAATACAGAAATAACTTTCCCATAGATAAGACTTAAAAAAACATGCATATAAAGGGTAAATACAGGGTTCATCATTAATAATCTGTAGTCTCTTTCAGAAGACCCAAGAGACTGGAAGATGTTGAAAGAGATTACTCCATGCCTTCAGGTGGAGGGAAATGGTGGGAGTTATTATTGTCCTGTGTGTTTTGAAATAAAGTATAATATTTACTGAGTTCCCAACTCAATAAGAATAGATTTGAATTAACTCATCTTCTACAATTAATCTATGGAGTTCATATGACAAACAAACATCAATATCTTAAAGTACATATAGACATTGGAGAGTTTAAAAGACATAGAAGAACTCCCAGGCTAATAGTTTTTTGGATAAAGGTCTATAAGTTGGAGGTTAACAAACTGTTGAGTTCCAAATGTGCCTGTAGTGAGTATAGTTGCCGATGCAGCAAGATGTAGGGGCTGCATCAGGCCACACGGCTAAGGGCAGAGGCCGACTTGGGAATCACCAAATACAGAGGAACAAGAACCAATCAGAATAAGGGAAAACCAGATCTAACCCACCTTTCAACTCCAAAAGACTCAAATAGGACCATATTGAGGCTAATAGTTATATAGGAAAAAGTAGAAAATTTATGGAATGACTCCAGACATTTGCTTTCTTAGACTTTTAGAAAGCAACGATAATAATATTTAATGGTAAAGGGCATTGTAAAGGACAATGAAAAAAAAACATGATAAACAACATCTGAATTCAATAACACATACATTGAAAAGAAGGTAAAAAAGAATTAAAATATTTTAGTGACTCTAATTACTTCAGAGGAGTCTAGAAATCTGGTTAAATGTCAAATTTGGATAAATTAAGTAAACAGTCATTTCTAGAGTAACCACTAAAACAATAGAAACAGACTCAAACTAGACTGGAACATGGTGCCAGTGATGGTGTTCTGAGGTCCATTCCCTTGTGTAGGGTCCTTCCACAATAAATAGTGACCTATGTTAGTCACAGGATATTGCAATAGTGATGCAGTGTGACTTCAAAGTTATTGCATCTTCCACCTTGTTCCCTTGGAGTGATTCACCTTGGAAAGCCAGTCAACAGAGTATAGTATGGACAGCAACCCCATGGAGAAATATTCACAGTGAATACTTGAGGTCCTGCACCAATAGCCAACACTAACTTTCCAGCAATGTGAATGAGTCATGTTGGATCAGATCCCAACTCCAGTCAACATGCCAACAACTCCAGTTCCCCCTCTTGGCTCCACTTTTATCTTCCTGAGGAAGATCAGTCAGCAAAGAGACTCTCAAATTCTTGAGCCATAGAAATTGTGCAACAACTGTGTCACTTTAAGTCGTTAAGTGTTGCAGTAGTAATGCAAGGACCTGTGAAAAGATCTGGGTTCAAGTCCCCAGCCCCCCACTAGCAGTGGAAGGACACTTCACAGGCAGTGAAGCAGACCTGTAAATGTCTACCTTTCTCTCTTCCTCTCTATCTTCCCCTCCTCTCAATTTCCCTTTCTATATCCAATGAAATAGAAAAAATGGTCACCAGGAACAGTGGATTTGTAGTGCTGGCACTGAGCTCCAGTGATAACCCTGGAGGCAAAAATAAATAAATATTGAAGTACTGTGCTACATATAAAATAATGAATGCATCTATTTAGTAGAGCATACCACGTTGCTAGTGATAGCAAACTTCCAAAATTATAGCCTCAGAAAATGTGCTTACAATATATTTGTGGTATGCTTGTAAGAAGGCGTCAATACAGGACAGAAAGACTGAAAAATCTAATAAAGGGTTAAGAAGGTGTAGAAGGGCTGAGTGTGTGCCAAGGTTTGAGATAGTGCAGGTGCTTAGTATAGGAGCAGGTTAGCCTTCACTGGGTAAGCAAGTGATAACAAGTTGAGACGATGAAGGTCAGACTGAACTTTTACTGGGAAATCCCCAACTCAGAGCAGAAGGCCAAGAAAGTAAGATGTTTGATATAAAAGAAGCAAATGTGCCAAACTGTATCTATAGCAACCAAGATTACTGCCATATTTTTCTTTTAATTGCTTATCATGTCAGTTTCTATAACCCTGACTAACATCAGGTACTCCCCCCCCAGGGGTGTATCTTAAACTGAGGTCAAAGTTTCCCAGACACAGCTGTAACAAGTAACCATAACAGTAACTAAGGCAATCAGACCCTGAGCAACCCGGTACAAGTTCCACCTCCTTAACCTCGCAGACTCTGCTTGATGCTTTCTGCTCTCAGCATGTACCCCCTATAGAAGCTTGTATATTTCCTTTGTTCAAGGCCAAAGTTATCAGAATGAGCTGACTTCCTGAACTGTGCATAAATAAATTCTTTCCCCTTCACCCACCTCAGTTTCAGTCATCTTGATTATTAATAGACTTCCTTAACACTAGCTACTCCTCCATGTATCAGACATATATTATTTGGGTTCTGTATAGATTGAAAACCATACCAAAGGACCAGAAAAATAGGTCAATTGGATAATGTGCTGCTTTGCCATGTTCATGTCCCAGGTTTGAGCCCCACCTCCCATCACATTGAAGAAAGCATCAATTCTACAGTGTGGTCTCTTTCACTCTCACTCTGCCTGTTCTGCCTGTTTCTATTAACAACAACAACAACAAAAATCTCCTTAGAGTCTGTTTTTTTTTTTTTTAATTTTTGTTTTGAATTCTCTCAAACTCTCCTCTATGGGCAGAAGCCAAAATGTCCCAGAAGGACTCATGGGGGATGCAGCAGGTGGAGTCATGGGTCAAAGGGGAGTTGAAAACCCCTCTGTCCTGCCAATAATCTGTCGTACAAAGCCTGGCTAGCATGTCCTATCTTCCACTCTGTTTCCCAGGTGAAGTGATTGCTGGGTAACCAGAAAAGCACCTGTGCTTCCATAGCAACAGACATATTTGGTTACTAAGTTTGATGTGTCCAGTTCCATCTGAGGTGCGTGGAAGAGAGGATTGGAAAAAAACAAAAAACCTTCAGAAGCTCCATATTAATAGTGTTAGAAGAATAGAAAAATATAAGGATATGTTTAATCTACCAGATACTAAGAATTCAAACCTGAAAGAATGACCTGCTGAGCAAACCAGAGGGTGAACCTGAACCTACAACAAGAGATGGAGTGGAGATCCAGATGGATGACAATGGGAGAGCAAAAAAGCTATGGAAAAACAAGAAGAGGGGCTGGGTGGTGGCACATTCAGCTGAGTGCAGTTTACCATACACAAGGACGTGGGTTCAAGCTCCTGGTCCCCATATACAGTAGGGAAACTTCATGGTGAAGCAGTGCTGTAGGTGTCTCTCTTTTTTGCTGTCTCCACCTTCCATCTCAGTTCCTCTCTGTCTTTATCCAATAAATGAATAAATAATATATATTTATATTTAAAGAAAGTCTTTAGAAAATAAAGAAAATATGAAACACAAAGTGGGTCAGAAGCTTCTTATAAAGTTGGCTGAACTTGAAACACCATATCTATCTATCTGTATATATATATATATATATATATATATATATATATATATATATGCCTCTCTCTTGTCCATTGAGTTGACATTCTTTGAAGACTCACATTGAGTTATGAAAATTAAGAATACATTACTATTAGAGTCAGGTGGTAATGAAAATATTACTATGAGCAAGAACCCAGGTGCAAGCGACTGGTCCCCACCTGCAGGAAAGTAGCTTCATAAGCAGTAAAGCAGGGTTGCAGCTGTCTTCCTCTTTCCCTTGCTATCTGCCTTTTCTCATTCAATTTTATCTGTCTCTTTTTAAAAATATTTATTTATTTATTTATTTATTATTGGATAGAGACAAAGAAATTTAGAGGGGAGGGGTAGAGAGGGAAAGAGACAGAGGCATACCTGAAGCCCTGCCTCACCACTTGTGAAGCTTACAGGTGGGAACCAGGAACCTGAACCTCAGTCCTTGTGCGTTGTAATGTGTGTGCTTAGCCAGATACATCACCTCCTGCCCCCTTATATCTATCTTTGTAGACGAAAAGGAAAAAGGAAAAAAGAAAAAATGACTTCCAGGAGTAGTGGATTCAATGTGCATGTTCCTAGCCCCAGCAAAAAACACTCGCGGAAATTTAAATAATAAAGAAAGCAAGGAAAAAAGAGAGAGAAAAGAGATTGGTTTTAACTGTCAAAATATCTTTTCTTGCCCAACACAGAAGGGCTGAAATCATGATGTCTGTGGCTGTGAAACAATGAAGCACTCAAATGTTCTTGAATTCTAATTAATTACACATAGGTGACTGAAAACTCTTTATTTTGAAGGCATATGTAATTAGTCATCTCTTATTTAATTCTGAGAATCCTAAAAGCTCACAAAAATCCACAGTGAACGGATACAGTGATGTTGCTCAAAGTTCACAGCAATGCAAAATATTTGCTTGAGAGCTCAATGACTCTTCTACAGATATAGGTTCTCTAGAAAGTGATACTATCAACTAGCAAACTGCAATATCTGCTATTGTCACGTTGTAGAAAGCAAGAAATCCCTAAGACTCAAATAATCATGAGGCAGCTCTATATTTGAGAGACAAAGAAAGAAGATACTTAAACTTTCATGTATTTGTTTTTTATTTTTTAAAAATTTTCATTTGTTATTAGTAGTTTGTTATAAGATTGTAAAATTACAATTTATGGTTCCATACCATACCCACCACAAAAGTTCCATCTACACACATTCCCACTTACCTTAGTTCTAATCAGTCTTACAAACACTTTGCTTGCTTCTGTTTTGTTTGGATATTTTTTTTGGCAAGTTTATGTAAATCAGATCTCTATATTCCATGTATGAGTGAAACCATCTGGTAGTTGTCTTTCATATCTTTACTTATTTTGCTAAGCATAATGACCTTCAGTTCCATCCACTTTGTCCCAAAGGTTGCAATATCATCTTTTTTAATTGCAGAGTGGTATTACACAGAATATATTTTCTATAACTTCTTTAGCCACTCATCTGATGATAGGCATTTAGTCTGCTTCCACTCTTTGGCTATTGTGGATAATGCAGCTATGAACATCGGGGTGTGTATGTCCATTCTAAATAACTACCTAAGTATGGTGTTGCTGGGTCATAAAGTAATTCCATTTTTTTAAATTTTTATTTATAAAAAGGAAACGCAGACAAAACCATAGGATCAGAGGGGTACAACTCCACACAATTCCCACCACCAGAACTCCGTATCCCATCCCCTCCCCTGATAGCTTTCTTATTCTTTATCCCTCTGGGAGTATGGACCAAGGGACATTATGGGGTGCAGAAGGTGGAAGGTCTGGCTTTGGTAATTGCTTCCCCGCTGAACATGGACATTGACAGGTTGATCCATACTCCCAGCCTGTCTCTCTCTTCCCCTAGTGGAGCAGGGCTCTGGGGAAGCAGGGCTCCAGGACACAATGGTGGGGTCGTCTGCCCAGGTAAGTCCAGTTGGCATCATCTTAGCATCTTTCACCTGGTGGCTGAAAGAAGAGTTAACATATAAAGCCAAGAAACTTGTTGACTAATCATGAACCTAAAGACTAGAATATTGCAGATGAAGATTTGGGGGTCTCCATTTTGTAGATAGCTAATAGGCCTATTTTAGTTATATTCCAAAGGAACTTTGGCTATACTAGTTTGTTGTTTTTTTCCTGAGCCTGACATCTGATATGCAGGTGGATCCAAGTTATTGTCTGGGGAGATGATGTCATGGCTGGAAAATGGCTAGAAAACTGAATCAGGGAAGAGAGTAGCTTCCAAATATGGGAAAGGTGTATAAATATTGTTGACTGTAAACCTCATCAATTGCAGTTTTATTTGTTTAAGAACCCTCCATATAATCTTCCAAATGGGGCTGCACCTACTTACATTCCCACCATCAATAAAGCAGAGTTCCCTTTTCTTTTCTGTTTTTAACTTAAAGCAGTCTTTTAAAATTTTTTTAAATTTGTTTATTATTGGATAGAGCCAAAAATGATTTGAAAGAAGTTAGAGAGTAAAAGAGATGCCTTCAGCCTTAGTTCACCACTCATGAAACATTCCCCCTGCAGGTGGGGACCAGGGGCTTGAACCTGGGTTCTTGCACACTGTAATGTGAGCACTTAACCACGTCCACCACCACCTGGCCCCCAGAGCTCCCTTTTCTTAACAACCTCTGTACCTGTCATTTCCTGGTTTGATGATGTAAGTCATTCTCTCAAGTGTGAGATCATCTTTCAGTGTAGTTTTCTAAAATTACTGATATATTTATTGAATAGAGACAGTGAGAAATTGAGAGGAGATGAAAATATATAGAGGAAGAGAGACAGAGGGGCACCTGTAGCCCTGTATCACTACTTGCAAAGCTTTCCCCCAGCAGGTGGAGACCAGGGGCTCAAACCTGGGTCCTTTTGTGTTTTAACCTATACACTCAGCCAGGTGCCTGGCCCCTTTCTCAATGTAGTTTTAATTTGCATTTCTCTAATAAAAAGTCAAGTGGAGCATTTCTTCATGTGTCTGTGGGCTACTTAAGTTTTTAGCTCATACAGTTGTTCTGAGTAAATGAGATGTCTGTTGAGCATTTAGCACATTGATTGACACAGAGCTAACTAAACTAAACAGGGTTGGAGAGATAGCATCTGAGTTATGCAAACGACTTCCTTGCCTGAAGATAGGAGACTGTAGGTTCAACCACCTAGTGCCACATAAGCAAGAACTGAGCAGTGCTCCTGAGAGAAAACAAACAAACAAAAAACTAAAACAATATAATTAACAGTTGTTTTATTTAAAACAGAAACGATTAAGCCAAAATCTACTTGTAACTTCCAACAATGTGCATGTGCCTACGCTCTGGAAGCTGCATGGCTAGTCAACTCTCTTTTCTACATTCTGCACTGTCTCCAGTGTGGGTACCATATCTTATCCAAAAACTCAGTGACCAGACATTGTATTAAATCTTGGACTATCCAGGTGAAGTTCCCAGATGAGTGATAGCAATCTTTACTCATAGAAGTCCAGGGTATGGGCCTGACCTGCTGTGACATATGTGATTAGGATAGTGTAATAGGAGTTACAGATGAGGGAAATGGAATTTACTGAAGCAGCACATGGTAGGACACCTAAACCAAACTGGAGGGGCCCAAGAATCCATCCCTGAGACAGAACACTGAGCTAGGTATTAAGAAGGGAGCATGAAAGCATGAATGAGTGTAGGGGGGGCATAAATTTTAAGCAAACCTGGTCAGTTATGTGTGGAAGAAACTGAATTTTGAGTGGATACTGCAGTAACGGCAGGAAAGATATGGAAAAAAGGAACTTGAGAGTATAGTTATGGGACCTATGTGACTGAGTTACCCAAGAGCTATGAATAAAGAATAACTGAAGGGATATAACAAACCAGCAGTTGATCAGGCTTAGGTTTGAAGGATGGCTTAAGGGATGAGATGCAACCTTGTTTAGACACTTTTGTAGTATCCATAAAAAAAATAAGAAAGATCTATTTGAAAAGGAAGACATTAAGGGTAGAGAAAAGCAGGATCTTTGCTTGTATGTTCGTTATTTGCTTAGTAGATGTCTAGTGCATAGAAGAAATCCAATAGATGTTCAGTTAATGAAGAGGTGGGTAAATCGGGGGATGAAAGGGCTCATTTGTTACACTTTGTGTTTAGAAGAAGTATTGTCAGGATCAGAAAGACACTGAGCCCCCTGAGGATGTAGGCACCACTGATATCAGCTCCTGGGACTCAGAGAAGCGTGATATGAATCTCCCGGGACTGACATAACACTACACAGATAGTTAATGGGAATCTGCCTTGAGTTTGTGATGAATAAGATTCAGTTTTGTGTCCCAAAAATGTCTATCAGAGGCTTTTTTGCTGCTAGGGTTACTGATGGGGCTCAGTGCCTGCATTCCACCATTCCATCACTTCTGGTGGCTGGTTTTTTTTTTTTTTCCTCTCATTTATTTATTTTTTTAATTTTTAAATACACACAGAGAGAAGTGGGGATGGAAGGATGGAGGAAAAGAAGGAGGGGCAGAGGAAACCTGCATCATTGCTCTACCCTTAGTGAAGCTTCCCTCCTAGAAGTGAGGCCTTGAACCTGGGCGTGTATGGAATGCTCCACCACTTGGTCCCTATCAAAGATTTTTAAAAATTTATTTATAAAATAAAAATATTGAGAAGACCATAGGATAAGAGGGGTACAACTTTATAAAATCCCCACCTCCAGAAATCCATATCCCATCCCTCCCTTGAAAGCCTTCCCACTCTTTATCCCTCTGGAAGCATGAACCATTATGGGGTGCAGAAGGTGGAAGGTTTGGTTTCTTCAATCATTTCTTTGCTAAACCTAGGCATTGGCAGATCGATCTATACCCCAGCCTGTCTCTCTCTTTCACTAGTGGGGCAGAGCTCTGAGGAGTTGAGACTCCAGGACACATTGGTGAGGCTGTCTGCCCAAGGAAATAAGGTTGGTTCATGGTAGTATCTGGAACTTGGATGCTGAGAAAGCATTAATATATAAAGCAGAAAAAAATTGTTAAATAATCAGAAACCTAAAGTCAAGAATATAGCAAATGAAATTTGGGGTCACCATTTTGGACCTATCAGAGATTCTATGCATAGTGAAAAATTATAAAAAACTGTCATTCAGTGAGTAGAAGATTGTTCTTCCTTACAGAAGTATTATAATTTCAGTAATAGAAAGCTACAGATTTATTTATTTATTTTATTTTATTTTATTTTATTTTTTGATTCCAGGGTTATCACTGGGGATTGGAGCCTGCACTATGAATCCACTGCTCCTGGAAGCTGTTGTTTCCCTTTTTTTGCCCTTGGTTTTTATTGTTGTTGTTATTATTGTTGTTGTCATTGCTGTCATTGTTGTTAGATAGGACAGAGAGAAATCAAGAGAGGAGGACAAGACAGAGAGGACAAGACAGAAAGATAGACACCTGCAGACCTGATTCAATGCCTCTGACCCCCCCTGCAGGTGGGGAGCCCCACCTCTAACCAGGATCCTATGCCAGTCCCTGCAATTAGCTCCATGTGCGCTTAATCCACTGAGCTACCACCCAGACCCCCAGATTTTTTTTTTATATTAAATCCCATTTAGATGTTTCCAGTGGTAGAAATTAGAACTTGTGCCACATGTATGGTAAATAAACACTGGAGAACAAAGACAACTTTGAATGACCAATGTGTTCATTCAAGAAGGACTTATTGAAGATTTGCTACATGCCAGAACCGCTCTGGGCACTTAGCATAAGTCATAGAAGAAATCAAAGCCCTTGTGGAGCTTATATTTTAGAGGATATAGTAGCACTAGATATAGTAAATAGATAAGCTATATGCATGTTTGAAGAAAAAGTTCTCTGGAGAAAATAATAGTAGAGTGGATAAGGGGTCAGGAGCATAGGGACTGTGATGATATTGGCTGTTTAAATGATTAATTCATTGGTGAGTGTCGGGCTAGCCTTGTGAGAGGGAGAGATGACCCAGGAACTAAGCTCGTGGCAGCAAAGAAATACAAATCTTTATTCATCCATGCGCCCCAGAGTCAGGCACTAGCACATCTGGTTAAGCCATGTGGCACAAACCGCAATGGCCTTGCCAGCATCCACCTCTCGGTCTGCCCACCTGCCCTCCTCCAGGTCGGGACATGGAAGAGACAATACAGAAATGGAAGTGGCTTGGCAATACCATACATGGTTAGGAAAGGAGTGGAGAAAGGGGCTGGGAATGGTATGGACCTCCTCAGCAACTGTTGCTAGGGGTTCAACTGGCAGGTTAGCAACATCCTGTGGGGATATAGCAAGGAGACCTTTAGTCATTTGTATGACAAAGCAGAAGATTGATATGTAGATAATAAAGGGATGGGACATAGTAGCAGGGAATGTAGGGTAGTAGAGCAGGCTTAAGTCTTTAAGGAATGTCAGGCTCTGACAGGAAGATGCAGGATGTTTTTGTGAGAGAGGGAAGACTTACATGGCCACCAACCTTTTGAGGTTTATGTGTCCCCATTTTTGCTCAACTCCTCCGTAGAGAGAGAGACTTACCAGGTGAACTCACCTCTCAGGTCAAGTTCTTCCAGGCTCCACCACATCCCTACAACCTCCCTGCTGGTGAGGGTCACCTTATATGATTGTAGTGGTGGAAGTGTTTTTAGATACCTATCACAGAGAGGTGACTGTATCCATGTGTCAACAACTGTCCTGTGAACAACTATTTCCCCAGTAAACTGATAAAAAAGGGAAAAACCCTGGATAGCTGCATAGACTCACAGGAGGCTTGTGTGTGCCCTAAGAACAAAACTTGGATCTATAGAACCAAAATATTTGTTCCAAACTGAAGAGAAAGGCAGGCGATAAACAAATTGACAGTCTTAATGAACCTAGCTTACAATCACTTAAGGAAGTGGTGCAGAACAGGAAGAAAGAGTGATTTATCTGATCTGATGAATACTTAATAGAAACTTTAATATACATATTGGGGTAATTAAAAGTGGCTTTCCAAAACCTGGAAGCAACCCAAGTGTCCAACAGCAGATGAGTGGCTGAGCAAGTTGCGGTCTATACACAATGGAATACTACTCAGCTATAAAAAATGGTGGCTTCATTGTTTTCATCCCATCTTGGATGGACCTTGAAAAATTCATGTTAAGTGAAATGTCAGAAACAGAAGGAAGAATATGGGATGATCTCACTCTCAGGCAGAAGTTGAAAAACAAGATCAGAAGAGAAAACACAAGTAGAACCTAAACTGGAATTGGCATATTGCACCAAAGTAAAAGACTCTGTGGTGGGGGGGTAGGGTGGGGGAAAATACAGGTCCAAAAAGGATGACAGAGGACCTAATGGGAGTTGTATTGTTGTATGGAAAACTGAGAAATGTGATGCATATACAAACTATTATATTTACTGTTGAATGTAAAACATTAATTCCCCAATAAGGAAATTTAAAATAAAATAAAATTGGCTTTCATTGTAAGTAATATTCATTGTGATTGAAAGAATGACTTGAAAACAATCCACTCTCAATGACATAAATTTGCATTTGTAAAGGACTAGAAGTTGGACTAGGACTACTAAGCAATAGGATGAGTCAAAGTCCATTTTGTTAGAAGGGATCCATAGGTAACTTTTCCCTTCTGGCCCCAACAATACAGGGACTCCTACTGGTCTGTGGTTAGTGTTAACAAAATTTCAAAAAGTAGACTGAGGCAAAATCATGACATACAGTTCCTCTTCCTCCCTCTAGAAATTACTGTTTAGTGCTGACCTGAAGGGAAGATTACTGAACAGGAAGAAACTGCCCTGGATTTAATTCCACGAACACAGTGGCAAAAATTAATGAGACGAAGATGAGGTAGAGTGTTTACATGGAGACTTCCAGAGGCAGGGCTATGGAACAGCATCAGCTGTGTTTCTCTTCTCTCCTCTCCCAGGTAAACTAGGAATACCAAAGGAGATCATCAGGGATCGCAACAAGGCAGAACTAGCATGACTTCAGGAACCCACCAAATCACCGGTGAGTGCAAATATATGTGGCTCACAGAAAGAGAGAAGCCTAGGGAGAAATTAAGTGGCTGGTAATAGTTCGGTAGTTTACCAGTTGAGACATCACCCCCAGTCTGTTTCATTAAAAAAAAAAAAAAAAAAACAGCTGAAGGGAGGAGAGGATTCCCCTAAGATTCACCGAATGCAACTGTGAGTCTCCATTGCTACTGCCCTCAGAGGCTGGAGCAGCAGGGGTGAGGCCCTGTGCTGACACAAGGACAGAGAATTAACCAGGAAACTCAGGGGAAGATCTATACTTCAGTGGCTTAGAGGTGGGGCTGTGTGGTAGGGGCCTTTCCATGTTGTTCTCCTGATGAGAACATAGTGAATAGTTGTCTCAGAACCTACAGACTATAAATGAGACTTGTTTAGAAAGTCACAGGGCACAGTAGTGATGCCTGGCTAGGCAGGGAAGCTGAATTGAGCCTGGAGCTTTGGATCCTTGCAGTGTGAGAGTTTCTTTACATAACCACTGTGCTATCTGTCCCCCACCCTGCTTTATCTCTTAGCTAGGACTGAGGGATTAACCTAAGAAGCCTACTTATACTTTAAAAGTCCCCAGGCTCCCATAGCCTACAGGGGAGAAAACTATCATACAAGCCAACGACCCACAAAAAAGGGCAGGAACAGCTATTTTCATATCTGACACGATATGCTTTAAAATCAATAAATTTTAAAAAGATAGAGATGGATATTACTTAATGCTCAGAGGGTCATTCAATGAAGAGGACTTCACAATTATTGATATCTATGCCAATGAGTAGCCATCTAAATACATCAAACATCTACTGAAAGAGCTACAGCAATATATTAACAGCAGCACAGTCATAGTAGGAGACTTCAATATCCCACTCTGTCAACTTGATAGATCATCCAGGCAGAAAATCAATAAAGAAATGAGGGAGCTAAATGAGGAGATGGATAAACTAGAACTATTGGAAAATTTCAGAGTCATTCACCACAAGAAACTGGAATACACATTCTATTCAAGTCCACATGGGCCATTCTCAAGAATAGACCATATATTAGGACAGAAAGACAGCATCAGCAAATTCAACAACATTGAAATCATCCTAAGCACCTTCTCAGACCACAGTGGAATTAAACTAACACTTAACAATCAACAAAAGATTAGTAATAGTCCCAAAATGTGGAAGCTCATCAGTGCACTACTTAACAACTACTGGGTCAAAGAGGAAATAAGGAAAATCAAAATATTTTGAGAGTTCAATGCAAATGAAGACACAAGCTATCAAAATACTTGGGAAACAGCTAAGGCAGTACTGAGAGGGAATTTCATAACCATATAAGCACACATTAGGAAACTAGAAAAAGCACAAATACACAACCTGATTGCACACCTTAAAGACTTTGAAGAAGAAGAACAATAAAATATCACTCGGAACTGGAGAACTCTCAGAAGGCTAGAAATGGACCTACCTTATGATCCTGTAATTCCTCTCCTGGGAATATATCCTAAGGAACCCAGCACACCCATCCAAAAAGATCTGTGTACATATATGTTCTTAGCAGCACAGTCTGTAATAGCCAAAACCTGGAAGCAACCCAGGTGTCCAACAACAGATGAGTGGCTGAGCAAGTTGTGGTATATATACACAATGGAATACTACTCAGCTATAAAAAAAAAATGGTAAGTTCACCATTTTCAGCCCATCTTGGATGGACCTTGAAAAATTCATGTTAAGTGAAAAAAGTCAGATACAGAAGATGAATATGGGGTGATCTCACTCTCCAGAATAAGTTGAAAAACAAGATCAGAAGAGAAGACACAATTAGAGCCTAAACTGGAATTGGCGTATTGCACCAAAGTAAAAGACTCTGGTGGAGGGGCAGGGAGGGGGTGAGAATACAGGTCCAAAAAGGATGACAGAGGACCTAGTGGGGGTTGTATTGTTGTATGGAAAACTGAGAAATGTGATGCATGTATAAACTATTGTATTTACTGTTGAATGTAAAACACTAATTCCTCAATAAAGAAATTAAAAATAGAAGTTATGGGACATATGCTCAACAGAATACTGTGCTGCTATAAAAAATATGATATTGTGTCTTTTGGTATAAAGTGGATGGAACTGAAGATTATGCTTAGTCATGCAAGTGAGGAGGTAAAGTACTACTACAGAATGATTTCCCTCATATTCAGAATATAGACAATCGAGCATAAGAATGTGAAAAAATAATGTCAATCTATTTCCAAGACTGTGGGAGAACCACAGTGGTTAACTATAGGGGTGGAGATTGGAACATAGAGCTTTGGTGACAGGAGTAGTAAAAGAAAGAAAGGAAGAAAGGAAGGAAGGAAGGAAGGAAGGAAGGAAGGAAGGAAGGAAGGAAGGAAGAATTGAAATGACAGAGCCCATTGCTGGTAACACAAAGCATTTATTTGTCTTTTAGCTTCTCTCTCCATGCTCAGCACTCAGTTATTTATTCTCTTATAGCCAGTTTTCTATTTGGGCTTTTGAGGTAAATTCGGTAGCTGTTAGACAACAGAGGCATCTCTGAGGCACATGATGTTCAGAAATGTTTAAAAACTGGGCAAAAGTAAGATTGTCATCAGTCAATCTTCCAGTCAGCCCACAGATCTACAGGTAACTTAGACTATCTCTGAAAAGACCTTAGATGTCCCTGTGCACCTGGGTCAAGGGATCATCATCAGATGCTGTGAAGCTCAGTCACAACCGGCCAATCTGGTAGAGGTCTAGGTACTCCATCACTGCTCCAGGACTTAAAAACACATGGAAAAACAAGCAAACAACAAAGCAAACAAACATAATATGCATTATCCACAGAATAAGTCCAAAATAATATCTGCATTATCCACAGAGTAAGTCCAAAATAATCTATCCTTGTAACATCTTTTTCAAATGTTTTCTGTTTATATCTTAGAAACTTCTTTCCAGATCCTGCTTTTAATTTCCCTTTCTGTTCTTCTTTCTCAACTTCTGTTGATGAGTGGGATCATCCCATACTCATCTTTATCTTTCTGACTTAGCTCACTTAACATAATTCCTTCTAGCTCTGTCCAAGATGGGTCAGAGAATGTGGGCTCATTGTTCTTAATAGCTGCATAGTATTCCATTGTGTATATGTACCACAGCTTTCTCAGCCACTCATCTGCTGTTGGGCACCTGGGTTCCTTCCAGGTTTTAGCTATTATGAATTGTGCTGCTATGAACATAGGAGTACACACCTCTTTTTGGTCGGGCATTATGGAATCCTTGGGGTATATCCCCAGGAGAGGAATTACTGGGTCATATGGAAGGTCTATGTCTAGCCTTGTAAGAGTTCTCCAGACTGCTGTCCAGAGATGCTAAACCAATTTACATTCCCACCAGCAGTGTAGAAGGGTTCCTCTGTCCCCACAGCCTCTCCAACATTTGTTGCTGATTAAATCGAGAGCAGGGCACCAATGTAAAAACACTGTGGTGAAGGGGAGGGTGGCCATTGGGCTTCCCGGCACGGTGGAGGGTGGGAGGGGCAGAGGTGGGTGGTGGGGATGGGACATAGTCTTTTGGTGGTGGGAGTGGTGTTTATGTACAATCCTATTAAAGTGTAAACATTATATAAACCACTATTTAAATAATATGAGAGGTGAAAAACTGATGACATGTCTAGAACTTCTTAAAACACAGACTGAGTCTTTTTAATACATAGGCTGTCTTTGATATGTTCTCTCCCAAAAGCACAGACCAGGGAGAACAGAAGCAACTGATAGCACAGCTATATACAAGATGCTGGGTACTATACCCCAAACCCTATCAAAGGGACTTTCCAAAGTTAACCCTATCACCAAATAATGTGATGATAACAATAACTATGCATTGTCTTCTTGAACCCTAAGACAACAGGAACCTCACATTTCCACTATAGAGCCTGTATTTCCCCCAGTCCTGGAACCTTAGGGTGGGGCCCACTTTTCTGCAAGCTGCTCTCAATTCAAATAAAATAATATTTGTTGTTGTGGTGGTCTGGTGTCAGGCTGCACCGCGGAGAAGAGAGTGGACATCCAGAGCAAAGGGGTACACAAATCTTTATTATAGGATGGGGGGGGTTTGGTTCAGACCACGTGGAGCCAGCCGGCAATGGCCATCCCCACTACCTGACCATGGGGGGAGAGCAGGGAGCGAGATCTCAGGAAGAGATGAGAGCCCGGGGGGGGGGGGTGAGGGGACCTTTTATTGGGCGACAACCAGGGGTGACATGTAGGGCCAGGATAGGTTGAAGGGGGCACTGCTAGGATTTCTCAGGGCGTAGTAAAACCTGGGGGTGGAGACTGCATCATAATAACTCCTCAGTAACAAATATTGTATCTGCAGATCGCAACCTAATCAACACAACGAGTGCCACCCCAGCATGCTGCACTTCAGACTATGACCAGAGACTTCAGGTGTGGAATGACAACCCTTCAGCTTCATCACTCGGGTGAGACCTTTCCTTTCATAGTATTTTCTAAATCCATTCCAGCTGTTCCACTCCCCAATAAAGTCCCCAAACCTAGATATAGTCCAGGTCCCCTGAGATAGAGCATAGATTCACCCGTGCCCATAAACTAGGGGAAAAATATATACCTGAAAGCAGAAGTATACAAGAGCATACAGGGAATACCCCCCAACACTTCATCTGCACTATTACAGTTTTTAGGTCCATGATTGTTCAACAATTTGTTTGGCTTTGTATGTCAACTCTCTTTTCAGCCACCAGGTTCCAGATGCTGACCAGACTTCCCTGGACAGAGGACCCCATCAATGTGTACTGGAGTGCCACTTCCTCAGAGCCCCACCTTACTAGGGAAATAGAGAGACAGACTGGGAGTATGGATCGACCAGTCAACGCCCATCTTCAGCGGGGAAGCAATTACAGAAATAACCTTCCACCCTCTGCAATCCACAAGGACCCTGGATCCATGCTCCCAGAGAGATAGAGAATGGGAAGGCTATCAGGGGAGGGGCTAGTATGTGGAGATCGGGTTATGGGAATTATGCGGAATTGTACCCCTCTCATTCTATGGTTTTGTTAATGTCTCCTTTCTTAAGTAAAAAAAAAAGAAAAGAAAAGAAAAGAAAAGAAACTTCTTTCCATTCAGACTTTTTTTGCATTTGGTAATTAACTCTGATTTTCTCACTTTTTTTTGCACCCACCTTTACAGCATATTAAGATTTTAACAGAGAAAAATTTCAAACTCAGAATGACCTCTGTTCAGGAAATAAATATAGACACATAAGATATGTTACTACACCAGATTTAGGGCTCCATCACTTGAGCACTTACCATCACCTGCCTTAATCTACTACCTCCAGGTTTGGGTTTTTGTTTTTGTTGTTTCAATTTCTCGTGGAGATGAGGGACAAAAGAGACTAAGTCTTCATCTCACCTGACAAATTAAATTATAGTTCTATCTATGTCTAGATGAAAATAAAGCAATTCTATGGAAAGGTTGGACAACGTACCCCAAAATCAAGCTAGAGGCCCTAGGACAAACTTAGATCATTACGAATAAGGGAATTATTAGCTAGAGAGAGAACATAATTATTACACAAAAGATTTTAAGGATGCTCTGAGGACTCATGTTGAATCCCTGGCACCACCAAAAGCCAGAACTGAGCACTGTGCTCTGGTAAAACGAATAAACCAACCAGAAAATTAAAAGTCATTAGATAAATTTTTCTTTCTCCTCAGTTTCAGAGTATAGTATGGCATAATGTTAGAACTTAACCTCCCTGGAAGCCAATTATCTTGGTTAAAACACAGCCTTATTTCTTAAACTGTAAGCAACTGGATAGGACACTACCTTGAGTATGTTGTCTATTTTTTTTTTTTTGCATCCATTTTCCATCTGAATGGCTACTCTGAAAATGAACCTTTCAATAAAGTCTTAGAACATACACTTTGTCTCCGTCTGCATTCTCTATGGTATAAATAGACTTTGGTTGAGAATGGAAAAATTGCTTGTGGAGCTTAGAGTTGGAAGGGTCTTTAAAATTCATCAATTTCAAAGTCCCATCCAGCAGTGGAAATTTTCACATGTGTGGATACGTGTATTCACTTCCTAGAGTCTGACCCTTCCATTGTAGAGATCACCATCAATGGAAAATTTTCTATATTTTTGAAAATTATTTTTTTACAACTTCTACCCTCGACTTCTAGATTTTGCTTCTATGTTGCTGGCAAGTTTCAAATAAAATCATAATCCTAGATATGCCTATTTGAAGACAGTAATGAACACTAATTCTGTAAAAAGAAACAGCAACTATTATGAATTCAGTGAAAATATGCAGTAAAAAGTGAGGAAGCTTGCTTTATCAATTTCTGTACTACTACTAGAATATATAGGCAGTGAATATAATCAGTTAGAATACTTAATTAACTCTCCACAAGTTAACTATTTGGCAACCATTTCTAACTGAAATATAAGTTGAATAAAAGGAGGTCAAGGCATTACATAATGCTTCTCTAGAGATTGTGCTTCAGGCCTGATTGCTCACTGAAGCACCCAAGTCACTTTTCTACAGAGATTCTCTGTTCCTCCCCTGTAATGCATTCACATTCTATCCATCTTTATCATGACACTTAATGGGGTTAGAACTCTTGTTTATGTCTATCTTCTCCCCCATGGGATTATTACTTCTCAGAAATGAGCATGTAACCAAGCAAAAAAAGAAAAAAAAGAATTTAAAATACTCCAATCTCTCCTCAGCCTCATTTCAGACTGCAGGTCTGGAGATGAATGATTGCAAGAATTAGAAGGGTCTTTGTCCTCAATCTATAAGCTGGGAGACAGACATTTCCAAGCCCCAGCCTCCACACTTGAAAACAATGATGCAATTTTACATAGGAGTATGGAATTGACTTGCATGACAAAAAGAAACAGAAACATTAAAATCTTTTTTAATACATTATTTATTTACTGAACAGAGAGAAAGAAATTGAGAGGGAAGGGGAGAAGAGATAGATGATAGGTTATGATAGATAGATAGATGGTAGATAGATAGATACATAGATAGATAGATTGATAGACAGACAGACAGACAGATAGATAGATGATAGACACCTGAAGCACTGCTTTACCACTCATGAAATTCACTCCCCTCCCCGACGCGCGCGCACACACACACACACACACACACACACACACACACACACACACAAACACTGAGCCGCCACAGGTAGGGACCACAGCATTGAACCTGGGTCCTTGCACATTGTAATATGTCTGCTTTACCAAGTTCACACTATACAGCTCCTCAAAACCCTTAAAAGGGAGTGAAGAGGTAATGAGGAGTGGTGAATTTGGATCCTACGAAGCAATGCTTCCACATTGTGCAATGCCTATTTTCTATTTTAGATAAAGCATTTTCCCTCCTGGAACCTGGATTAATTTATATTCCTGTTTTCTCATTTCTAAACTGAGACTATAAATGCAGTTGTATATCTGTCACAGTAGGGTGAGTGTTGCTGAATGACCAAAGTAAAAACACCTGAAAAGTACCAAGTTTGTCTAAACTAGAATAAGGAAGTAGTAGTTAAATATAAATATTTTGATATTTCCAGCAGCATTTTGGGTAAGTAGTTTGAGCTAGACTTATGGGAAGAATGTTATTTTTTTCATTCTTTTTTCATCTTAGTTCTGTGCCTCTTCTTCATTTTTCTTTACCATGAAGATCTTTTTTTCAACAGATTTCTTTGAATGTTTTCCCAATGAACTTTAAAAGGCCCCAGGGCTAGAACATTTGCCTCTGTTAACTGTATTTTTCCAAGAAAGAAGCCCAACAATACAATCACAATGACACCTTCATTTTCACCATTGCTTATTTCAGGTACTTCCCCAAACTAAGGTTTGACATACTTAGCATGCCCCCTCCATTTGTTTGTTTGTTTGTTTGTCTATTTATTTGTTTATGACAGAGAAGCAGAGAAAAAGTGAAAGAGCTCATAGCACTAAAACTTCCTCCAGTGTGGTGGTGGTTAAACTCATACCTGTGTTACACACATAACAAAGCATCATACTAGCCAATTGAACTATTTCACTGGCCCATCCTCTGTTTCTTGTAGACACTGAAAGATAATCATATATAAGCATTTCATGCCACAGTGTTTGTACTTCAGTTTTCCTGTATCTCAGTATAGTGGTTTTGTGCCTTTTTACCTATTTCTATCACTCTCTTGAGAATTTTTATATATCCAAGATATGGACACACACACACACACACACACACACACACACACACACACACACACACACACACCCTGAATAATTTGACAAATATTGGTAGATCTCTCTGAGGAAAATTAACTCTTCTCTAGTCAGAATCACATTCTGGTAGTCCACTTTCCTCTCCTCTGAAAGCAATAAACTTTTTAAGAATTAGAAGGGTCCTTGCCCCCAGTCTACAGGCTGGGGGACAGACATTTCCAAGCTCCAACCTCCACATTCAAAAATAATGATATAATTTTACACAGAGCCATGGAGTTGACTTGCTTGACAAAAAAAGAAACAGAAACCTCAAAATCTTTTTTTTCATAGTTTATTTATTTATTGGATATGAGAGACAGAAATTGAAAATGAAGGGGAGAAGAGAGAGAAATAAAGAGAAAGAGAGACACCTGCAGCACTGCTTCACTTCATCTTTATCTTCATAAAGATTCCCCCACCACACACACACACACACACACACACACGGACCTGCCACAGGTGGGGACCAAGGCATTGAACCTGGGTCCTTGTATATTGTAATATGTCTGTTCTACCGAGTGCACAACATCTTATAAAAATGCACAAAATTACCAGGGAGAAAGTTATTTGAGATTATTCTCGGTTATAACTACCTCTGCTCTGTTTACCTTATCAAATCAATTAGCAGTAGGTTCCTAGGAGAATCTAGTGATGAGACTGGGGCACAAAATGTCAAGATTTTCTCTAGAAATTTTCTTAGGAAAATCTGCATGTAAAACTCAACAGGGCAACTCAATAGGGCTTTGTAGTTGTAAAATTAGAGAAGGTAATAAGATCTAGGGTTTTTATATAGACTTTTGAACTGCTTTTAATTTAAAAATATCTAGGGAAAATAGTATATACATATAGAAGAGAAAAGGAACTTAGTTCTTCATTCATTTAGATATGTTAAACAAAAATAGATAATAAGCCTAAGTATATAATCTAAAACTAGAAGACAATAGCCTGATAGTTTGGTAAAAGAACAATCAAGAAATCTGAATTTTTGCTTTAGCATTAAATTTCTAATTATGTTCTTCTTAATCTAAAAACCTAAAAGTGAAAATCTCTTTACTATTCTGTCTACTCCAGTGAAGGATCCTAAGTGCTATAAAATGCCTACATAATATTGATATATCAGAGTTAACACCACGTATTAAAGCTTTATTCATCTCATAAGCCATAAACTTATCCTCACTAGATGACAGTAGAAGACGACATTCATGACTTGGGACTTGTTTTCACTACCCAATTTTCCATTATTTGAATTTATAACAACTGGACTTTCTCAGAGCATAGCTGTGGGTATATGCACGTAACTGTAAAGTCATGAGGAACCAGTAATTACCTTAATTATTGAACCCAAGATATCAAAAGTCATACAATGAAAGCAATTTTATTGCATATCCTTTGGAAGAAAGCACTGGTCAGTGATTCTGTGTATTAAAGCTGAAGACAGTTCTTACCACACAAGAATATTAAGCTTTGCTATATTCTACAGCTTAATTTACTAGGAAGCAAAATATTCCCTCACCCCCTCCAATCAGGGAAAATAAGATTTAGTGTTTGTTTTTTGTTTTTGTACTTGTTGGGCTTCCCTGCTTCAAGATGACATTTTCAGATAGAAAGTGACTGAGACAGAGAGACAGAGAAAGGGAAAGGTACCATAGCACTGAAACTTCCTCCAGTGCAGCAGAGGCCAGGCTGGAATCCGTCATAAGCAAAAACCTCAGTGTTTGCTAAAACTCTAGATTCCCAAAGGATTTTCTATTCATATAAGTAAATTATTTCTAATCTTTGAAGTTTGAGTTGATCTTGAAATGATAATAACACTGATATATCCACTTCTCATCTCATTTTCCTCATTGACTATACCATAGCAGCAAGGGACTGAACTAAACATAAAAGAATATGAATTTATTTCTGTCTCAGGGACTGAGTAGTAGCGCTCCTGATTGAGTGTACATGTTACAGTGCACAAGGACCCAGGTTCAAGCCCCTGGTCTCCACCTGCAGGGGGGGAAGCTTTGTGAGTGATGAAGCAGTGCTGCAGGCATCTCTCCTCCTCTCTGTCTCCCACCTCCCTCTCAATTTCTGACTGTCTCTGTCCAACAAGTAAGTAAAGATAATAAAAATGTATCTCCTTTTCTGTTATCAATTCTCTCCATGAAAATGATTTTGGGTCAGTCATTTGAACTCTTTGAGCCTGAGTTCTCTTATTGGTAAAATGAGATTATTTAGATAAATTCTTCCATTTTCTATTCACACTGAAAACACAGTGCCTCTAACACTCTGGTAAAATTATTCAGCACAGCCTTTTATACTGTCTGAGGCAGGAGAGTCTTTCTCCATTATCTGCTGGACTTTCTGGAAAGAAGTAGCTTCTCTAGAATTTAGTCATTTGTCTTTGTCTTTCAGTAGTTTTTTCCAAGCCCTCTGTTAATAGTCAATAGAGACTAAATTGACTGCCTGTCATTTCTGATTACAGATGGAATTGGGTAAGCACTACCAGCCAGGGAAATATGAATGGCTATGGAGAGGATAGAAATTTCTCTCCCCTAAAATCTTACTGGCATTTGTTCTTGCTCTTCAATTGCCACAATCACTTCTGGACAAGTCACACTCTCTTCCTGTTTCTCTGTTAATTTCTGTGCTCTTGGGTAGCAATTTTTTTCACATTAGAAGTAGTCAGTGTTGCATATGAAAATGCATTAAAACACTTTCATAAGAATAGTTACCTATCCTTTGAGAAGGTGGGTTAGGGCTCATTGGGAGAAGAAAAAGTGAAGAAGGTTATGTACAGGGAAAGTGATTTTTCAAACTTCTTGGCTAATTCTATTTAACCTAAGTTTTATAGCAATGACGATCTCTCTAAAGTGTATTTCAGACTTCCCTCCCTTCTCAAATCATTTTTTCCAAAAAAAAAAAAAAATGTTACCTGGGAGTCGGGCTGTAGCACAACGGGTTAAGCGCAGGTGGCGCTAAGCTCAAGGACCGGCGTCAGGATCCCAGTTCAAGCCCCCGGCTCCCCACCTGCAAGCAGGTCCCTTCACAGGCGGCGGTGAAGCAGGTCTGCAGGTGTCTGTCTTTCTCTCCCCATCTCTGTCTTCCCCTCCTCTCTCCATTTCTCTCTGTCCTATCCAACAACAACGACATCAATAATAACTACAACAATAAAACAACAAGGGCAACAAAAGGGAATAAATAAAATAAAATAAAATATAAAAAAAATTTTAAAAAAATGTTACCCACTTTACTGTCTTCAATTGAAAATAGGGTAATACTTGAGAGTTATTTTGTTGATTTCTACAGATTCTATTAAGTAGAGGGACAACTTGTATTTGACTCACAGACATGCCATTAGTAATAATAGATCATGTGAAGGCACCCAACAGAAACATTCCCATGTACAAGAACCTGAGTTCAAGTCGGTGGTCCCCACCCACTGTGGGGGAAGTTTCATGAACAATGAAACAAGTACTGCAGGTGTGTGTGTGTGTGTGTGTGTGTGTGTGTGTGTCTTTCTTCTCTCCCATCCAAGTACTAATCAGGCCCGACCGACTCTCTCTTCCTTCTCAATCTTCCCCTTTCCCTCTCAGTCTCTCTATCAAAAATAAATACAATGAAAAAAATAGATTATTTTCTTTGAACCTGTTTCCTCTTATATATCAGGCTTTATCTGAAAGTGGAAATAGTAATTACATTTATTCCATATATTTATTATGAGAACTTGAGATGATCCATCTAAAGCACTTGAGGCAATGCTCAGTTCAAAGAAAACACTTAAAAAATGTTAGCTAAGGATAAGGAGACAGAATAATGATTATGCAAAAGACTTTCATGACTGAGGCTCTGAGGTTCTTGGTTCAATCCCTGACACCACCATAAGCCAGAGTGGAGCAGTGCTCTTGTCTTTCTCTCTGTGAGGAAACAACTGATGTAACCACCTATGTATTCCCTGCTGGTGCTGTTATTTGGTAAACCCTAGTTGGTTTTTGTGTGTGTGTGATTTGGTTGTTATTTTCTTTTTCTTTTTGCCACCAGCATTATTCTTGGGTCTTGGCACCTGCACATCAAATCCACTGCTCCAGGAGACCTCTCCTCCCCCTATTTTTCCTTTTATATGATGATAGAGATAGAGAGAAATAGAGCAGGAAAGAGGGAAAGAAAAAGAGAGATACCTGTAACCTGTTCCACTGCTTTTGAAGCTCTAGCCCTGCCTCACAGTGATGACTGGGAATTTGAACTCAAATCCTTGCACAAACTATTTTGTACAATTTCTGGTTGTGCCACCATCTTACCCCTGTCCTCACGTTTCCTACCCTGTAGGTAATACAGAATTAGATTTTGTTTTGCTTAATGTAAGTTACTAAGGTATTAAAGTCATCTACTTTAATAAATGCTTAATTAAATGCATTTTAATTTTGTAATTAATTTAGCAAAATTGATAAACTGTTGATCCAGCAATCAAATCCACTTTTAATGTTAGCTGTGATGTTTTCTCCTCTGACCCTCTTCTCTATCCTTCTCTCCTACTGCCTGAAAAAGTTGGCCACAAGCAGTCAAGTTTTGGTGACAACAGCATCCCCACAAGATTAAATGACCAGTGTCTCCTCTACAAGACTAAAGTTCTCTTTAAGAATACATCTTACACAACAAGGGCAACAAAAGGGAATAAATAAATAAAAAATAAAAATAAATTAAAAAAAAAAGAATACATCTTACTTCATCCTATGTGTATATTGTTCCTTCTACATTTTTTCTGGGGAGTGGGTTCCACTATTCCATCCATTCCCAATTCTACATTTTCTAGGGGAAGAGTACCTCACCTAGAATGATGAGGGGCGAAGTCAGTATACATGTGTGATAACAGATCTTAGGTTTATGCTGTATATCTTTTTTAATAGGTGCCAGAGACGAAACCCATGCTTTACACTGCTAGAATGCCTTACCTGTCTAATCTTTAAATTGTCTTCAGAATGAGAGAGAGAGTATGCAGACACAAAGCATCACTCTGCAACCAGGGAGCTGTCATGTGGTTCTGGGGATTCAACCCAGATTCTCAAGTGTGAGCTACTCTCATCCAAAGTAAACTGTTCAATGAATTATAATTTCCACACATTATTTTAGTTTCATTTCAGGTGAGTATTTTATGCATTGTGAAGTGATCACCACAATGAGTCTGTGTACCATTTTTTCTTAGTAACTTTCCCATTTGCAACATCCCCTTAGTGATTATAGTCCTCATCCTGCACATTTCCTGGGCTTTATTTTGTAACTTGAAGCTGATAACATATGAACCCTTTTACCGTTTGTACCTTCTCTTCTCCCAACTTTTTTTCCCTTTTTAAAAATTTTTTTTAGTGATTTAAAAGTTATTAAGGGGGTTGCACAGCCCGTTAAGCACACATGGCACAAAGTACAAAGACCAGCATAAAGATACCAGTTAGAGCCCCCGGCAGAGGGGGGTCGCTTCAAAAGCGGTGAAGCAGGTGTCTATCTTTCTCACCCCCTCTCTTTCTCCCCTCCTCTCTAGATTTCTCTCTGTCCTAGCCAACAACAACAACCACATCAATAACAGCAATAATAATAACCACAACAATGATAAAACAACAAGGGCAACAAAGGGGGAAAAAAGTTATTAATAAGATTGTGAGATGACAGGGATACAAATCTATAAAGTTCCCACCATCAGAGCTCCATTTCCCATCCCCTACATTGGAAACTTCCCTGTTCTTTATCCCTCTAGGAATACGGACTAAAGACCTTTATGGGACACAGAAGGTGGAAGGTCTGGCCTCTATAATTGCTTCTCCTCTGGACATGGATGCTGGCAGGTCAGTCCATATCTCCAGCCTGTTTCTATCTTTCCTTCATGCGGTAGGGCTCTGGAGAGGTGAGACTTCAGGACACATTGGTGGGGTCATCTGCGCAAAAGAGTCAGGATAGCATAATGGTAGCACCTGAAACTTGGTGGATCAAAGGCAGTAAGATATTGAGCAGGACAAAATTTTTAATAAACTGGAATCCAAAGATAGGAGTTAATCAGATGAAAGTAGGGGATTTTGTCGGGGAAAATTTTTGTCTAAGCCTGATAGCTAACATGCAGGTGGACTAAAAATATTGTCTCAGTAGATGGTGTCAGAGTTGAAAATAGGTCTAGAAAGTTTGACTAGGGCGGAGAGTAGTTCTCAAATATGCCAAAGGTATATAAATACCATTAACTGTTTACCCCATCTATCTGACCTAGGGACCATATATACTCCTATTTAGCACAAGAGCTTGTGTGGCCTCTTCGGCCCTGTCAGTCTGAGCTCACAGTCCATGGTAACAGCTAGGAACATTCTAGGCTGCACTCATTTCAGGACCAGTCTTTCTCAAGTGTTAGAGTAGGTTGATCCAGCCTCCCTTTGCAGAGTGGGGCAGTCCCTACCATTGCTGCTCTACAGTGAGGGCAAGGTCCAGGAGAGGCCCACAAGAGAGCTTATAATGATGATCCTGATGGAAATGACAAGTGATGGTGGAGAGAGGGATCAATTATAGGACTAGTCCCACCATATCTATGTGGGAATCCAAGAATTCCCTGACTAGAGCTCCACTTCCCCTCTGGTAATCACTGATTTTTAAAAATGTTTTTTTTTTCCTCACATTCCAGAGAATTTGCCACTGTTGGGCTTTGTTCACTTATCACTTTACCATGCATCTTTCAATTTTATTCATTAATATTTCTTTTCACTATTTCTGTTTTTGAGGAAGTCTTCACTTACAAGATACTAAGGTTACCTGTTCCCCTGCTAGATTCAGCCTGGAAAAAATGAACAACAGGGAGCCCTGGAACACAGCAAGCTGCAGCATCTCAAGTCAGCCACTGCAGGCTCATTCTGTATTGTAGTCACACCCCAGCCTAACTGCGTAGGGCAGAGATTCCCTCCTCAAAAACTTTCCACGTCACCAGGCTCCACAGAGTCATGTTTTGATTTGTCAGGGCTGGCTGCTGCTGCATCCCATTGCTTTTGCTGCATTAGGCATTCTCCTCACACCAGCCACGTTTCCAATTCAGGTCGCCTTGTGAATGTGATACAAGGCCGAGGCGTGGGCGATGATGTAGGAATGGCTCCTGAAAGCAGTAGTTCACTGAGAAATGTACACACACACACACACACACACACACACACACACACACACACACACACGAGGAGGGTGTCATTATGGATTGTTATTTTCTCACATATTCTGTTTAGTGAGACCATGAGAGAAAACGTAAAAAGCACTTTATCTTCCAGGAGGTTTGCAAAATGCACTGGCACTGAATATTTACACTAAGAGAAAGGAGAGAAATCTTGCTGAAGTGCCCCCTCAGATGCAAATAAAGCTAAATCCCTGAAGGAAATAAATTCACTATATGGATGTAAAATCTGCAAGGACCTTGGATGTTAACAATCAAAGCCCACAGTCCCACACAATCTCTGTCCTTTTGAGAGTTTCAGTGACCTTTCCCCTCCCCACCCCCAGGCATTTTAACTCTCTTCAAACATCTTCCTCTGTATGTAAATGAGCATTCACAAGAATACTTTTTTTTTTTTTTTTAACACTTTAGGTACTTCATTTCTGCTCAAATCATCATGCATTCCTGTGAATGGGTTCCAAATCACACGGCCTGTTTGTTTGTTTGTTTTTTCCTCTCACTAAAATAACTTAGGATCCATGTATTTCCTTTGCAGTGAACCTTGATGTCATCTGAACTTCAGTGCATGAACATGGAAAACTGCCTTGACTTTCTCCAGACTCAAAAAGATGCTTGCAGCTATATGTAAATTAGTAATACAATAAGAAAACAGACATGGTTATACAAGAACATAATTCCCAAGTCAATAAATAAATACTACCTTCATTTTTCAAATTGAGGATAGAGCAGTGCTTAAAAACAAAACTATATCTTCTTTATGTATATTTGCTAGAAGATACTCAGTAGGGCAAGGTGGTGGTACATTGGCTTGAATGCCAGTGTTACCATGTTCAAGAACCTGGGTTCAAGCCCCCAGGCTCCCACCTGCAGGAAGGGGCTTCTCAAGTAGTGAAGCAGGGCTGCAGGTGCTCTCTCTCTTCTTCTCTATCCCCCCCAATTTCTCTCTCTCTCTCTCTCTCTCTCTCTCTCTATATATATATATATATATATATATATATATATGCATAAGGCAGTGGTGCACCTGGTTAAGCGCACATATTACAATGTGCAAAGACCTGAGTTCAAGCCCCTAGTTCCCACCTTCAAGAGAAAGCTTCACAAATGGTAAAGCAGGGCTGCAGTTGTTTCTGTCTCTCTCCCTCTTTATCTTCCCCTCTGTTCTCTGTCTCTATCCAAGAACAAATAAATAAAAATATCTTTTAAAAAGAAGTTTAAAAATAAAAAAAGAAATATAATATTTTTAAAACGAAAATATTCAGTTGTTGTTTCTTCCACAACTAATAGTTTTCTTTCTTTCTTTTTCTTATCTTTTGTTTTGCTAGTGTAATTAGGAACAATTCCTAGAAACAGGATTGCTGAGAGGGCAGATGGATATGATTTTTGCTAAATACTGGCTAATTCCCATGATTAAAGGCTGCAAGATTAAACCTAGTAGCTCAGTGAATTAACAAAATAAGAAAGTTTTTGTTTTGTCACTGTTCAAGTTTCAGACTTGAATGAACACATGAATGAGAGATGGACACTCTGAACAGTGCAGTCACTGGGTCTTAGCTTGATGGGGGCTTTGTGCTTTCTGATGCCGCCATCCCAACAATGGGACTTCACTAGAAAAGTGAGTTCATGGAAAGCTTAGTTGTCTATACTTTCTTCACAAAAGACTTAGACTCAGTGGGCTTTTTTCATCCATGAACTGGAACTGGTTTATGGGAACCCAGTGGACAGGATATGAAGCACAACCTATCCTAGATGAAGTTGCTACTGCTACCGACTATTTATTTTTGACTATTTATACCAAGTTTTTTTCTACACTGATGAGCATAAAAGGTCTATATATCATTTAAAGCAAGGAGAGAAGGAAGGGAAGGAGAAGGGAGAAAGGAAAAAAGGAAAAAGGAGCAATTTACAGCTCTGACCATAGCAAAGGGTTTGTTTCTATATACTGAGGACTATGTAGACAAAGGAAAAATTGAATGTCATGATTCAGCACATAAATTCCCAGAGCTAGAGTGTCTAGGTTTAAATTTTGTTTCTTTTACTTTTTAGATAGTTATGTTTAAATATATTACTAAAGTTAAACTTTGGCTTGTTGTAATTCAACTTAAAAGGAGTCTGGGGGAGCTGTAGCACATAAAAGGATTCACAGCTAGGAGATGAGAACAGGTTTCAACAACAGAAGGTTTTATTAGGGTGAAACGGGTAAAAGGCAAAATAAGCAATTATCATCAGGGGTTAAGAGTATGCTAGTTCCCTAAAGTCTGAGTATATTTATAAAAAGTTTAGTCCCAAAGCGCAGGTGGCACAAAACGCAAGGATCGGTATAAGGATCCCCACCTGTAGGCAAGTCACTTCACAAGCGGTGAAGCAGGTCTCTCCCCCTTTCTGTCTTCCTCTCCTCTCTTGATTTCTCTCTGTCCTACCCAACAATGACATCAATAACAACAATAATAACTACAACAATAAAACAACAAGGGCAACAAAAGGGAATAAATAAATTTTTAAAAAAGATTAAAAAAAGTTTAGTCTCATCAGATAAACAATTATCAGCTGAAGTATAGTTTGCTCATGGCTGTAGGGGGGGTCTAAAAGTTTATAGATTAGCAGAGTCACACGTGTTTATTTCCCAGGAGAAGTAGCCATGGTGGATGCCTGGAGCATCTCTGTCAAGATGTTTCTGACCAGGAGAAGAAGCAGCAGCCAAAGAGAGCCAGCTGCTCCAATTGCCTACTTTTATACATTCCCTTCTCTGTGTGTCCTGCCTCAGGCTCACGTCATTAGTATGCTAGTAGTCCCAAACTCCTGTTGGGGTTACAACATTGTCTTCTACAAAAATAAGATGATTTTTTTTTTTTTACCAAATTTATTGCTGAGGTTCAATGCTTGCACTATGAATCCACCACTCTGGGTGGTCAATTTTTTCCTTTTTTTCTTCTTTTCTTGTCTGTATCTGATAAACACAGATGCTAAAATAATGAACAAAATATTGGCAGAACTATTTTCTGTATAAATTTTAAAGGAATCTTCAGTGATATCAATCCAAATTATGAAGAAGACTAAATCAAGAGAGATGAAATTACAACCAAAGATGGGAGCGACAGAAAGAATCATATGTGAATGAAAGTTATGACCGTGCTATGCAAATAAATTGGAGAACCTTAGCATAATCATATCACCTGCCAGGCTTAGCTCAAGAGGAAGTAGATAGCTTGAACAAGCCAGTCACTAGTACAGAAATTGAATCAGTAGTCAAAAATCTTCCCAACTATAAAATCCCAGATCCAGACAGCTTTACTAATGAATTCCATAAGACTTCCAAAGAAGATCAAACCTTTCCTCCTCAGACTCTTCTAGAAATTGAAGGGGGATAAGCACTCCCAAACACATTCTATTAAACTAACAACCCTCTGATCCCTAAAGCATGAAAAGACTCTACTCTGGTAAACTATAAGATCCTAAACAAAATCTTTGCAAAATGAAGCCAATTACGTATCAAGAGAATAATTCACTAAGACTGAGGGGGATTCATCCCTGGGAAACATGGATGGTTCAACATTCATAAGTCAATCAATGTAATCCATCATGCCAACAGAAAGTAAGATAAAAATCACGTGGTACTGGTTCGAACCCCGGCTCCCCACATGCAGGGGAGTCGCTTCACAGGTGGTGAAGCAGGTCTGCAGGTGTCTATCTTTCTCTCCTCCTCTCTGTCTTCCCCTCCTCTCTCCATTTCTCTCTGTCCTATCCAACAACGACAACAACAATAATAACCACAACAATAAAACAACAAGGGCAACAAAAGGGAATAAATAGATAAAATAAATATTTAAAAAATATATTTAAAAAATCACATGGTCATATCAACTGATGCTGAAAATGAACTTGACAAGATCTAACATCCATTTGTGATTAAAAAAAAAAAACCAACAGAAGTCAGGAACCAGTGGACAATTCTTTAACATTATAAAGACTATATATGGCAGAACCCAAAAAACTCCACCAAGAAATTTCTGGAAATAATCAAATTCAGCAAAGTAGCAGAATATAAAATTAATGCACATTCAGTGGCATTTCTGTATATAAATGAGGAGTCAGAAGAAACAATAAGACACTCAATCCAATTTATAATTGAAACCTAAAAGATGAAATGCCTTGGGGTGAATCTCACAAAAGTGAAGGACTTTTACAGGAGATCTATAGGACACTGTTAAAGGAAATAGAGAATGACACAGAAATGGAAGAACATTTCTTGCTCTTGGATCAGAAAAATAAGTATCATTCTACCAAAGCAATCTACAGTTTCAATTCAATCCCTATTAAGATCTTAATAACATTTTTTCATGGAACTTGAACAGCTTGTCCAAAAGTTTGTATGGAACTACAAAAGCTATAGCTAGCCAAAGCACTTCTGAAGGGAAAAGGAAGACGAAAGGAGGAAGAGAGGGAGGAGAAAGGGGAGGGGACAACGACAATGACAATGATGACACCTCATTCCCAACTTCAGTTTATACTACAAAGCAATAGTAATTAAAACAGGCAGGTAGCTGGAAGTTGTTAGTCAAAAGGAAAGGATAAATAGGAAGTGATACTGATAGAACTCTGTAAAGTAATACAAAACCAGTGCCTAGATTGAATCTGAAAACCTGGAGCTTCAGGCATGAAAGTCTTGCACAACAATTGTGTTATTATTCTAATTACCTTTGTTTCTTAGGACATGGGATTCTACATGTACAGAAGGAATTCTATATATACACCACCAAAAGTGAAACCAGCATGTGCAATGACAAATTTTCCCAATACTGTTCCTTAATAAAGTTTAGCACATAAAGGTACAATTTTTCCTTAGTTGTTGTACCAGATGTCTCAAAATACTCATGTGGATTTTGTTTTTGGAAACTGCTTGTATCAAAGGATTATTTGGTTTAAAGGAGTGAAATATAGACTGGTAGATTTGTGTTGTTGTTTTGCTTTGTTTTTGGCCATCACCAGGACTTTACAACTCCTGACTTTTTCAGACAGAAAGAAAAACAGAGACAGAGATAGTATAGTGGAGTTTGGATTCAAATCTGAATTATGCACAAGACAAAGCAAGCACACTATCCATGTGAACTATTTTATCTTCCCTTCCCTTCTCTTCCCTTCCTCATATCCCTTCTGTAATAACACTGCTTAGCTCTGGCTTATGGTGGCATTAAGGATTGAACCTGGGGCTTCTGCTAACTCAGAAATGAAAGTCCATTGTGATACCAATGGCACTATCATCCAAGTCTGGCTGGTAAATGGTAAATTCTAATACGTGATTCAAGGACAAGATAAATTAAACGGGTAAGTAAACAGAACACAAAATCTATGCCACTTTTCCTTCAAAGACATCTAAGTATTACACTGGAACTTTCTAATTTTTTTAGAAGAAATCTATTTCTTAAATTCCTAAGAGCTAAGAATGAAGTAAAGTGGTATCTGCTGATTCAACAACACATTTGCTTGCATAAAATGGTCCTCCTGAGCATAGTCAGAAACCACTCAGGTAACACTAACTCCCAAGTTTTCTCTGTAAGTACTGCACGCTAACCGATTGCACCACTGGACCTCCAACTCCCAAGTTTTCTAATCAGGCAAAGACATATTTCGACAATTAACAAGGTCTTGGTTTTCTCATGTTTGCCACAGAACTTCCTTAGATGTAAAACATTCTTTTAGTGTCTTCCTTTTTTTTTTTTTTTAATCCATTCTACCTATGGAAGAGGAGAGATTCACTATTTGGGCTGGTTAAATAGCTTACCTGGCAAAGTGCCTGTTTTGTTATTCATGCAACCTATGTTTAAGCCCAGCCACTACCACAAAGGGGAAACACTTAGGCAGTGCTGTAGTGTTGTGATGTCTTTCCTTTTATGAGTTTCTCGCTAGCGCTGGCGCTCTCTTGTACTCTCTCTCTCAAAAAGTCAACCAGGAGTTGTAAAGCTTCATAGATGGAAAAAAAAAAAAAAAAAAAAACCACTGTGAAACGGCTTCTATTGTTTTTCCTCATTTACAAGTAAGGATACTCAGACTCAGAATGTTATTATTTTTTTCTTCCCAAAATCACATAATCACAAGGTTAGAGATGAGGGTGTAAACAGGGTTGACTTCCTTCTGAGACCAAAAAACCATCAAGGGCCACAAAGTACCCCATACATAATCCTTGACTGACACTATATGTGTCCAGATGTGTCATTAAAACCCAAGCCCAACTTCTCTTCCAAGTATTTCCTAAAGGTTTTAGGATCATCGAGTGGCGCAAAGCGCAAGGACAGGCATAAGGATCCCACCCAGTTGGAGCCCCCAGATTCCCACCTGCAGGGGAGTCCCTAGCAGGTCTGCAGGTCTATCTTTCTCTCCCACTCTCTGTATTCCCCTCCTCTCTCCATTTCTTTCTGTCCTATCCAACAACAATGACATCAATAAGAAAAACAATAATAACTACAACAATAAAACAACAAGGGCAACAGAAGGGAATAAATAAATAAATAAATATTTTTAAATCCTTAAGTCAAATTTAGAATTTCCACAGAACTGAGCTACAATAGCTCATATATATATACTCCCCACTTGCCCTAAATTCAGCAGGAGCCATGTTTAAGCCACACACAGACCAAGCAATCAGCTCTTATTAACTCAGTACCTACCATGTATCAGCACTGTTTCAAAGCTGAATCACCATGCAGTAGAGCAGTCATTTACTGAATTACAGACACATTAAAGATTTCATGAAGGTCACTCAAGGCCACTTTCAATGCTTTTTAAAAGCTGAAATATTACTACACATTACGGCTTTGATTGAATGCCTATTTTAATCTTGTATAGAGTTAGATGAGATTCTGGGCATAATATGATAACATCTGAGCCCAAGTGTGTCCAGGTGATATTAGTTTAATGGGTTCTATTGGAATTTAATACTTTGGTGGACTTTTCTTTAAGTACTAAAGGTGTGGAGTTACAGCTACTATAGAACTGAGCAGTGCTGTGACTCTAGAGTGTAAATTCTCATCTACTGTGAATCACCTACAAACAGTCTGAAGTCTCTAACTATTCAAAGGCTTTTCCCTCTCTCTCCCTGGTTGATATTTAGGATCATTTGCATTGTGCCTTACTGAATGTAAAGGAAGAACCCAAGTACTAACTTGAGGAGACATCCTAACATGTCCTAGAATGAACATTGCAACAGCAAGTCATCCCTTGTACTAAGTTTTCTTTTATCCCCTCTTGGGGATGGGGTTTACTATGATGTCTTTAGAATGTACTCCAAATTGGATTTAGGCAGATTTTCTTTACCTCATATATCTGGACTAAATCTCTATACTTTTGAATCAAGTTTTGGGAAGTTGTTTTTGTTGTTGTTGTTTGTTTATTTGTTTTCTTATTCCCAGTTATGGCTTTTTGGTTAAAAAATAATAATAAAAACTCCAATATGATGTCAAATTGAACTGTGTCCTTTTTTTAGTTAAAGTACAATGGCAACTACAAAAAGAGTCCTGATTTCCCCACCCTTCTCCACCCCATATATAAAAATTTCAACCATGAAAGGGAAAAGGAGCCACTGATACAGAACGTAATTCAAAGCATAGCTGTACCTTAGTGGGCTGAGCCCCTGACACTTGCTTCTCAGCCAAAGATGACTTCATCTTTGGTCCTCTTCCCCACCACTGCTCCAGAGGCACACCCAGACCAGAAATTCTAGCAGATCAAGATTGGCTATAGGACTGGGGTGTGGGAATCATGGTTTTAATATGATGCATATACATTCTTTAGATGGACAATTTTCCCACCCCAGTCAGAGATACCCAGGGAGCCCCATTCACTGAGATTTCTCATGTCTATACATCAACCACCAGCCAGGTGGCTGGTAGTTTCATCACTTCATAGGCACTAGTTGAGTCAAATTAACTTGAGTTGGATTTGAGTTTAGCTTCCATCTCTGACATTGGGAAATTATAGTTACTTAGTGGATATCTATGGAGTAGATATCTTTGAACCTATCCCATAGTACATCTCACAACACACATGGCAACATGGACCAGATATGTTCTTACATGATGCCTGACTTCTGTCTACAGATAAGTGGACTGGGGGTGAAATTGAGAGTACTTGACTCCAAAGTTAAATTTTATTGCTTTTCAGTAATAAAGTATATAGAATTTGGTAGCCATCAGAGACAATATTGCTACTCTATAAAGAATCAAGAAAGAATAGAAATGACAACTGGAAAAAAGAAAAAGAAAAGGGGGTAGGTATCTAACTCCTTTCTTATTGTAGATTTTTGTTGGTTTGATTGTTGTATTTTGTGTTTTAAGTTGATGTCTTTCATATGCACAATTCTATCCCTCCCAATATTTTCTTTGCTTTTATTTCAGATAGAGAAGCAGAGAGGGAAGGAGAGAGACAAAAAGAGGGAGAGGCAGAGAGAAAGAAAACATATCATTGTTCCACTATCTATAGAGATGTCCGTGGTGCCCAGTGACTCCCATGCAGTGGCAAAGTTTGAAGCTGGGGTTTATATGGCCTGTGATCTAGTAGGAGGACTGTCTCCTGGACCCTGATTGTAGTCCTTAAGGGTTAACTGTATCTCTGTTGTTTCTACAATTTGTTTGTTCAACATCTGTTGATAACTCCAAGATTATAAATAAGTAATTTGTCTTATTTGAAGTCAAAGATATCAGTTAAAATAAGATCTGTTATGTATTGAGCACCTTATTTGTTTTAGGCATTTTTTTCACATATACCTGTTAGCTTACATGACAGTAACAAACAAAGTGTAGAGACTTTTTTTTTTGCACATTGGTAACTAAGGCACGAACAAATTAGTAAATAACCCAATGTTAATATCATTACCTTATACCAAAAAATGAACCAAAATCTATTTAATGTCCAGTTTATGTTTGCTTTTAGGAGAAAAAACAAAATTAAATAACTCAATGAAGCATAAGCTTGAAGCATCAGTAATCTTCATGGGGTTTTTGAGCAGAAGATATTATGTGAATTGTTTGAAAGGTACTAATAGCAAATACTATTACTGCTTCAGAAAATATCTGACTTTTTGTTGTTATTCACTACAAAATTAAATTAAAATGGTGTTGTTTAAGAGTAGCAGTTATGGGGAGTCGGGAGGTAGTGCAGCGGGTTAAGTGCATATGATGCAAAGCACAAGGACCAGCTGAAGGATCCCGGTTCAAGCTCCCGGCTCCCCACCTGCAGGAGAGTCACTTCATAGGCGGTGAAGCAGGTCTGCAGGTGTCTTTCTCTCTCCCTCTCTGTCTTCCCCTCCTCTCTCCATTTATCTCTGTCCTATCCAAGAACAATGACATCAGTAACAAAACAATAGTAACTACAATAATTAAAAATAAAAAACAAGGGCAACAAAAGAGAAAATAAATATTTTTTTAAAAAGAGTAGCAGTTATATTATGGAAAAACTTAGAAACATCTTTACTATTATTTTAGTAATCCCTGAATTGAAATTACTTTTTTTCCCCTGTTTGGCCATATGTTTCTGCAGAAAAATAACTCTATTTGTGTGAGGAGGTTAGATTGATGATACTGTTTTCTGTACCTAGTGTCTTCTTCTCTTGCCTCCTCAAACTCATTTACTCATTTTGTGTATACACCTTTGAATTTATAGCCTTTCTCTATGGCTTACCTGACACATAGATTTCTTATGAGGCCACTGTTACAAGGTATCCTAAAGTTTTGGAATCATTAACAAAGTGGATTTTTGAGCAGCAGGCTGAGCCTTTTCTAGAGTTCACAGTGAGAATTTTCCTCCCTTCCTTTCTACCTTCCTTCTACTTTCCTTCCTTCCTTCCTACCTTCCTTCTTTCCTTTATTTTTCAAATCATTTTATTTGGAGATAATGGATTTATGTAGACTGATGATTTGCATTAATTATACAGATAGGTATAGTCATGTGTCTTAACAGATTTTAAAGTTTATTCTAAAAAGTTCTTTCTTTATAAAAGACATTTTCTGTGCCAAATAAGATTTTAGTGTATTATAAAAACAACTAAAAGAAATCAATTTAATAAATAAAATAAAATTTAATAAATAAAATAAATAATAGTACCCAATGACAGAGGACCTAGTGGGTCTTGTATTGTTATATGGAAAACTGGGAAATGTTATGCATGTACAAACTATTGTATTTACTGTCAAATGTAAAACATTGATTCCCCAATAAACGAATTAAAAAATAATAGTACCCAAAGTCAGAAGGAGGTTGAGGGTGGATTTTGAAGTTCATTAAAATTGTTCTAAATTTTACATCATCTCATAAGCTGTTTGATCTCAATTCACTCCTTCTCTCTCTCTCTCTCTCTCTCTCTCTCTCTCTCTCTCACACACACACACACACACACACACACACACACACACACACACACCATGACAAAAAAGATAATCAGTTCCTTTCATGGTAGCAGTTGTTAATATTTCTCCTATGGGACTCTTGGTATTCTCTTTAGTTCCTCTGAAATGTCCCTACTCCATTATTTCCACATTCTGTAATCTATCTAAATTCTCTCTCATTTACTTTTCTTTTTTCTGAATTTACCCTTAGATTTTTGGAGCAAGTCATGCTTTTTCTCTCTTCTGTATGTGTTAAAAAAATGTTTGCTTTAATCCTGTTATCTTTCAACTCTACCTCTAGAAATCTCTGTAATGCTTCAAGCTTCAGCTAAAATGTAAGTCTCTAAATTCTGGCATCTACAATTTAGTTATTGTGGCTCACTTCATGATGTAAGGGGGACTGATTTATTAGTCTTTGTTTGCAATAAGATGAGGGTTCATCTGTATGGAATTTAACACAGAAAGCCACAGACTTAGTGGCTTTGGTCAGCCAAAACTGTGTGTGCATTAACACTAGAAAACTTAGCCTGCTCGATTCTGTAAACAAAGTAGAACTGATTCCATTAACTTGTATTAGGACTAAATGAGATAAAATGTGTTAAACTTTGTACTTTAACTTCCCTAGTTTCTTTGTAAAACAGTATAACAGAACACATAAATAAATTATTAGTCTCTGGAAATCATTTTAGAGAAAAGAATATTATTATAGGGTGAGTCATCAAAATCCTCATTCATCTAAAAAACAAAACAAATTCATTTTGTTTCTCCGCAGTGATTCCTGGTACCTAATTTTAAAGGGTTTTACAGTTCACATCAAATTCACTGTACTTTTTTAAGATTTATTTATTTATTTTTTTAAAATATTTATTTATTATTGGATAAAGACAGAGGGAAATTGAGAGGGGAGGGTAGATAGAGAAGGAGATAGACAGAGATACACCTGCAACTCTACTTCACCACTCATGAAGCTTCTCCCTGAAGGTGGGACCAGGGGCTTGAACCTGGGTCCTTATGCACTGTAGTGTGTCCATTCAACCAGGTGTGCCACAGCCTGGCCCTTAATATTTCTTTTTTAATTTAATTTAATTTAATTTAATTTTTTTATTTTTTATTTAAGAAAGGATTAATTAACAAAACCATAGGGTAGGAGGGGTACAGTTCCACACAATTCCCACCACCCAATCTCCATTTCCCACCCCCTCCCCTGATAGCTTTCCCATTCTCTATCCCTCTGGGAGCATGGACCCAGGGTCATTGTGGGTTGCAATAGGTAGAAGGTCCGGCTTCTGTAATTGCTTCCCCGCTGAACATGGGCGTTGACTGGTCGGTCCATACTCCCAGTCTGCCTCTCTCTTTCCCTAGTAGGGTGGGTCTCTGGGGAAGCGGAGCTCCAGGACACATTGGTGGGGTTTAATTTTATTTTATTTTTATTTTTATTTTTTTAATTACCTTTATTTATTAGATAGAGACAGCCAGAAATCAAGAGGGAAGGGGGTGGATAGAGGGAGCTATAGAGACACCTGCAACACTGCTTCACCACTCGCAAAACTTTCCCCTTGCAGGTAGGGATAATTTTATTTTTTATTATTTATTGAGTTTTCTAATAGAGACAGCCAGAAATCAAGGGGAAGGGGGAGATAAAGAGGGAGAGAAACAGAGACACCTGCAGCCCTATTTCATCTCTTCTGAAGCTTTCCCCCTGCAGGTGGAGACTGGGGTTTGAACCTGGGTCTTTGGACATTGTGACATGTGCACTGAATCAGGTGCACCAACACCCTGTCCCTACTATACTTTCTATTTCAAAAAATATGAACAGTCTTTTGCTGAAAAGTAATTTTGTCTACAACCATTTTTCTCTCCATTCCTTTATCAGGTAGGTAGTCTTTAATAAACCATAACATCTACATATAATATATTTTTCTTTCTGAAATTAATGTACACAATTTAAACCTGTTGAGCTTGGAATATTCAGTAGCTATAAATACCAACTATGCTTTGCCATTGAGCTCTATATAAGGAATACCATTTCTTTAAAAGTAATTACATAATAAGTATTACCTATGTGTATTCCAAAATGTCTAAATTAGCTACTCATGCATATTTTATAGGTAATATTGAAGATGTCTTTAAGAAAAATTGTTTGTACTTTGTGAAACTCATGATTCTGATTTATTTTTATAAATAATTATCTAAAAATAATTGTTATGATAATGTCTTAACATTTTTAATCATGTCATTGTAGTAGGAATTTATTCAGTCAAATTAAATAAAAAGCACCCCACAGCCAAAGCTGCACAATATCTAAACTACTGAAAGCTAGATATAAAATAATTGAAATAGTGAAGGAACAATAAAAATGCCTCCTGACTAGTATTAATAGAGCACAGACAACAGAAGGAAGAAAAAAGATATTTTACACGCAAAGAAAATAAATTATCAACAGAGTATTATATCTAACAAAATATTTTTGAAAAATAGAGGTGATTGTTGCTACTGAGAGTGAAAAATTGTACAGCCATCTTGGAAGGTTGTTTGACTATTTCTTGCAAATCTAAGCATATTTTCATCAGATGCTTCAATAATATTATTTCTTGACATTTTTTCCAACACAAAATCCTGCAAATGAATATTTTCTTATGTTACTATATTTGTAGTAGGTAGATGACAGGGTTCACTGCTGCGGTCTGAATTTTCCAGTAAGAAAGATAGAGGTAGATAGAGACAACGACAGAGGGACAAGGAGAGAAGAGATACCATAGTGCCAAAGTTTCCCCCAGTGAAGTGAGGGCCAGACTTGAGTCTGGGCCACCAAAGCAGGTACCCTCCCAGGTAAACTATTTCGCTGACCCATGCACACAGATTTTTATAACGATTTTATCCGTAAATGCTTCAAATATGAAGCAACCTTCAAAGGGGTGTGTAATTGGGAAGATGATGATCTATAAAGGCTGATAATTAAGTTCCAATCTGAGTCCTTTTTGAGGACACAGGACAATTTTACTCTTTTTTCTCTACTCAGGTCTTCAATGAAGCAGAAGAAAACTGTCCTAATAGGTAGGCATTCTGCTTTATCAGTCTGTTGACTTAAACCTTATTCTCAGCTAGAAATGCCTTTCAGGCATACCCAGAAAATGTTTAACTATCTGGACACTCTATAACCCAGTCATATAGGCACATGAAACTCTCACACTGTCTGACTTTAGCTAGATAAGATTTTTTCAGAAGCAAAATTGTAAAGACAGTAAAATGATGAGGAGTTTCCAGAAATTCAATGGGGTGAAGAAAAGTTGAATAGACAGAGGACAAAGTACTTTAGGGGCAGTAAGACCACTATACGTGATAGGATAATTTGGGCACTTCTCATTATAAGTTGCCAAAATACATAACATATACAGTAAAGAGTGAACACTGACGCAAACTAGAAACTTCTGCTAATCATACTATAGATAATAACTCACCAATTATGACAACTGTGTTGAGTTAATGTATGATATTGTTAACAATAAAAATAGATGAGGCTATCACTGGTCACTTCCATTAGGAACATCATTATAAGCCCTCTTGTGGGCTTCTCCTGGAAGTAGCAGTGATAGGGAATACCCCTCTCTCCGAAGGAAGGCTGGTAACCTACTCTGCCACTCAAGGAAGACTGGTCCTGAAATGAGTGCAGCCTCTAATGTTCCCAACTGTAACCATGAACTATAAGCTCAGATTGACAGGGCCTAAGAGATCACACAGGCTCCTGTGCTAAATAGGAATATATATAGGCCGTAGGTCAGATCCATGGGGTAAACAATTAATGGTATTTATTTACTTTCCTCATGTGTGGGAGCTACTCTCAGCACTAACTGAGCTTTTTAGCCCTATACTCGGCTCTGACACCACCTTCCCAGACAATATCTTTACTCGATCTGCGTGTTAGCTATCAGGTCAGGAAAAAATTACTACAGTCATGGGCCCCTGGAACATATCTAAAATATACTTCCTAACTTCTTCCTACCCAAAGATCCCCTAATTTCATTTTCTCAATTCCTACCTTTGGGTTCTTGTTTATTAAATAATTTTCATATATATTTCATCCAGGGTTATCACTGAGGCTTGCTGTTAGCACTATGAATCCATGCTCCTGGTGGTCATTTTTTCCTATTTTTAATTTTTATTTATTTTTATTAATAAGACAGAAAAATTGAGAGGGGAGTGGGAAATACAGAGGGAAGGAGATAGACACCTGAAGAGCTGCTTCACTGCTAGTGAAGAGTCACCCCATTGTCCTTCTTTGTATCTTAACTGCCTTTCCAGTCACCTTTGAAGAACCCCACCTCCACCAAGCTGTATCCTACTAGGGAAAGATAGAAACATGCTGGGGTATGGATAGACTTGCCATTGTCCATGTCCAACAGAGAAACAATTACAGAAGCCAGACCTTCTACCTTCTGTTCCCCATAAAAATCTTTGGTCTATACTTTCAGAGGGATAAAGAATAGGGAAACTTCTAATAGAGAAGAGAGGATATGGAACTTTGGTGGTGGGAATTGAATTGCATCTCTCTTATCCTTCAATCTTGTCAATCATTATTAAATCACTAATAAAATAAAATGAAATGAAAAAATATTAGATTTGTCCTTTTAAGTGTGTGTGTGTGACTGCTCCCATATGCTATTTCACTAACTGGACCTACTTTTTCATGGCTTGTATTTTGAATTTACAAAGAGATATGGAGATACCATAGTATCAGAATTTCCCCAGTGCTCTCTGACACTGGTGTGGTGCCAAAGGCAAGTGTTTATCTTCTGGGCCCTCAATTTCTTTTCATAATAATCTCTATTAGTTAATAAAGTGTTGCCCTGTAGCTGATTAGTATGACTATGAGAGAAAGAGGCAAATTCATTTCTCAGAAATAGTTAACAATTCATATTTTTATAATTAAAACAATCTTTCATCCCAAGTAAGTTGAATTTATGTGAGTCTGTTTAGAAGTAAAATATTAAGACTACAAAATATCTGTTCTTGGTTTGAGTTTTTTAAAGATTTTATTTCATTTATTAGAGAGAACTATAACATCACTCTGGTACATGTGATACTGGGGCTTCACCTCAGAACCTCATCCTCTTACACTCTAGGCACTATGCTACCTTCTGGGCTGCTCTAGGTTTAATTTTATTTTCATCTATTTTATGAGTGCAAGAGAGACTATAGTGGGACTCTTATGTATACTTCTAGTACCAGGAATTGGCCTGTACACCTGCAAGTCCTATGCTCTATTCACTGAGAAACCTCGCAGGGTGCTTGATTTTATTTTGATTAATTCAATCTGGTCTGTCCTGGCAGCCGGTAGGACATTTACACTTTTGATGAAGTTAAACTGTTAAAGTCAACTGTTCAAAAGCATTATAGTCAGCTAACAACCTCTAGCTATAATGCCTTTGGGACTCACTCTAACTTTCATTGTAGACAATCTAATCAAGCTATTTGTTAATTCTAGTAATCATTTCCCTTCCCCCGCTTTAACTAGTGATTTAACAGTTTTACAAAATTATAAAATCTCACTCTTCTAGGATCAGTGTTCCTATTCTACATTCTCGCCAAGTTGATGTGGGCCATTCTCACAGGTATGAGGTGGTATCACATTGTGGTCTTAATCTGCATTTCTCTAATAAGTGAGGCAGCACAATTTTTCATATGCTTATGGACTATATGGATACCTTCTTTAGAGAAGTGTCAAATGAGATATTCTGTCCACTTTTTATTGAGTTGTTTGGTGTTGAGATGTTTGGTTTCTATAAATTTTCTATATCAATCCTTGTCAGATATGTGATATGCAAATATCTTCTCCCAGTTGCTTGGTTACATTTTCATCTTTGTAGAATTTTCTTTAAATGTGCAGAAGTTTTTTTTAATCTGATGTAATCTCATTTCCTTATTTTTTCTTCTAGTTTCCCTTACAGAAACACTTTAGGACCTTAACAGAAAAATATATATTTTGAGAATATTTTTTTTAGATATTTTATTTATTTTAATGAGAAAGAGTAGATACAGAGGGAAAGATACCATGAGAGAGGAAGAGACCAGAACACTGCTTAGTTCTACCTAATGATGGTGCAGGGGATTGAACCTGGGACCTCAGAGCCTCAGGCTTGAAAGGCTTTAGCATAACCATTATGCTATCTTCCCAGCCCTATTCTGAGAATCCTTATTTGCTTTTGAGGACTTAACTCCAAAATTCAGGTTTCAAGAGAAACTCTACATAGTTGGGGCAGTACTATACCCTGTTGAGTGCACATGTTACAATATACAACCATCCAGGCTCAACTCCCCAGTCCATATTGGCAAGGGGTTTCGGGGTGTCTCTCTCCTTCTCCGGCAGGGTGTCCTCCAGGGGAAAGGTAACAGGCTGGTTCTTTCTCGCTCACGACAGGGGTGACACGAAGTAAAAGACACCAGGGGACTACTCTTAGCGTGAATCTAGAATCTGAGTCCTTGAGTCCCAGAATCCTAGAGTCCGTTTATTAGCAAAGTGGACATGAGTTAAATAGAAAAGCAATGAAGTTAATTATTGTTGAAATATGACAGAAATTACAGGTTTCTTAACAGTCAGCATGCACCTAAGGTAGGGGGATGGTATGACAGGAATTGATGAGATACAAGACAGTTATTTTCCATAACACAAGCAACTTAATTATCCAAAGGTATTTGAGAGAAGCATAGGAGTTAAAACCATAGGGTGAGACAAAAAGAAGATGAATATCAAAAGGCCATATAGTTTGGAATTTCTCTTGTCTGGGGTCTGAGGTGGGTGATGAAGTGTGTGATAAGATGTGTTCTTCTGTGATCAGAAGGTGACTTTGAATGAGTGAATCTGCGGCCATGTGGCCTGCAGTTAATGGAGGGAAATACTGGGGTATCTGTGGGCCTGAGAGTCAAGAAGGAAAGAACCAAGTCTGAGTTTCCCCCCTTATGCTCACCTAGGTTGAGAGAGACTTACCAAGAGGTTATCTTCTCAGACCTCCATCCAAAGATGGGGGTGGTTCTCCCTAAGCTCTATCAGGCTTATACATGTTCCCAACAAAGGGGAAAGCTTCACTGGCAATCAAGCTGTGTTTCAGATGTCTCTCTTTCTCTCTCTTTCTTGACTGCCCATTTCCCTGTCAATTTCTCTCTGTCTCTATCCAATAAATAAATAAGACCTTCAAATGAAACTTACTCAACCCAGTCCCATCCCAAACCCTGACACCGTCTGAATTGTTTTTGTTTGGGATGCAGTACTTGGAGTGTTTCTTCATATCCTATAAACCTAGAAGTGCATTAAAAATTCCCCCAACCCCTTTTCCTCACCCTCGACTGCCAAGATATTTCAGTGTATTAGAACAGTGAATTTACATGCCGAAGATTCCAGATTTGACTTTGACACCACCATATGCCAGAGCTCAGCTGTACTCTGGTCTTTCTCAAAAGCAAAACAAATAAAATACCTTTGTTTTTAGAGAGCCACCACCACCACCACATACCTAGCTACTAAGGGACTGGGTGGTGGGTATACTCCTAAAAGCAAAATTTCTGTGAGTTTTGTTCTTTCCAAATCTAACTATTGAAATATGGTGTGAAAGGTAGGTTGCAAAATGGTGACAGGAACAACCACGTCCGGTGGAGAAGTGATTACAGAAGTAAGAACTCTCACCTTCTGCACCCATAGATAATTTTGGTCCATAACCCCAGGGGGATAAAGAATAGGGAAATTTACAATGGAGGGGATAGAACACAGAACTCTAGTGGTGAGAACTACATGGAATTACACCGCTATTACAATTATGCCACTTACAAACTTGTAAATAAATATTAAATCACTAAGGAAACAATATAAGATTACAAATGGTAAAGGGGGTGATCAGGAAATTAGACTATACAGGTAAATCAAGATGAAGATAGGACAGTTAAGTATTCAAAAGATTTGATACAGATAATAAAATATGAGAGACTGGACATGAGAATGGTCAGAATTGTAGAACTCAAATTTACAGGCTGTGTATGAACCAAGGCAAGTCACTTCAGCTGTTTGAATTTCTTTGTGTATAGCTTTAAGGTTACTTCTTAGAATATCCCAAGATTAAGTGAGATGATTTTGAGTACTATCACTGCACAGAGAGTGCAAAAATTCCAATTTTAATTATCTGACACCTTCCTAATTAAAAAAAAAATTTTTTTTGCCTCCAGGGTTATTTCTGGGGCTCAGTGCCTGCACTACGAATCCACTGCTCCTGAAGGCTATTTTTCCCTTTTGTTGCCCTTGTTGTTTATTGTTATTGTTACTATTGTTTTTATTGCTGTCGTTGTTGTTGGTTAGGACAGAGAGAAACTGAGAGATGAGGGGAAGACAGAGGGGGAGAGAAAGATAAGACACCTGCAGACAGACTGGGAGTATGGACCGACCAGTCAACGCCCATGTTCAGCGGGGAAGCAATTACAGAAGCCAGACCTTCTACCTTCTGCAACCCTCAACGACCCTGGGTCCATGCTCCCAGAGGGCTAGAGAATGGGAAAGCTACCATGGGAGGGGGTGGATTATGGGGATTGGGTGGTGGAAATTGTGTGGAGTTGTACCCCTTCTACCTTATGTTTTTGTTCACTAATCCTTTCTTAAATAAAAAATTAAAAAAAAAAGACACCTGCAGACCTGCTTCACCGCTTGTGAAGTGACCCCCCTGCAGGTGGAGAGCCAGGGGCTTTAACTGGGATCCTTGAGCTGGTCCTTGTGCTTTGCACCATGTTCACTTACTTAACAAACTGCTACCACCAGGCTCCCTTAATTTTTTTTTTTTTTACTGGAGTACCACTTCTCTCTGGCTATTTGTGGTGCGAGGAATTGAATCTGTAGCCTCTTTCATACAAGTCTTGTGTGCTACTGCCTCACTATGTCCCTAGCCCTCTGTCCCCTTTCTAAAGTATTCTCCCTGATACCAAATGCTGGAGAGTAGCAGGAAAAAAAATTATTGATAAAACCTGGTTATTTCTTAAATTTCATTTTATTTGATAGAACAGAGAGAAATTGAGAGGGAAGAGAAGGGAAGGGGGGTAGTCAGACACTCTGCTTCACCACTCATGAAGCTTTCCCCTGTAGCTGAAGACTAGGGGCTTGAACCTGGGTCCTTGTGCACGGTAATGGGTATACTTAACCAGGTGAGCCACCACCTGGTTTTTAGTTTTTTTTTTTTGAAAATTTTTTTTAAGTTTTTTTTAAATTTTTTAAATATTTATTTTATTTATTTATTCCCTTTTGTTGCCCTTGTTGTTTTTTATTGTTGTAGTTATTATTGTTGTTGTCGTTGTTGGATAGGACAGAGAGAAATGGAGAGAGGAGGGGAAGACAGAGAGGAGGAGAGAAAGATAGACACCTGCAGACCTGCTTCACCGCCTGTGAAGCGACTCCCCTGCATGTGGGGAGCCGGGGTTCGAACCGGGATCCTTATGCCGGTCCTTGTGCTTTGCGCCACCTGCGCTTAACCCGCTGTGCTACAGCCCGACTCCCTGGTTTTTAGTTATTAAGACACCACCTGCAGTTTAGTTATTAAGACAATGATTTACTCATTTATTTCCACATATGAGCAAAACTATCTGGTGGTTGTCTGTTGTCTTTCACCAGTTTCCATAAAGTTGCACTTAACGTAATTGCCTCTAGTTCCATCTGTTTTGTCCCTAATTATATGAACTTATCTTTTCAAATTGCATAATAGTGCACCATATAGCCCATAAAATTTCACCTTCTTTTATTTCAGCTCTTGTATTACTTTATTGAGGGGATTTTGAGTCATGTGATTATTGGTGTAACTGGGGTACATTTTCACATTTGTGTTAGTAACTCCTTTTTTTCATAATTATTATTATTTTTTTAACCATAGTACTGTTTGCCTTTGGTTTAAGGTGGGTACTGGGGACTGAACCTGTGATTTTGGTGCCTCAGACATAAAAGACTTTTTGCATTAGCCACTATTGTTAAGGAACTCTATTAAAAATCAAGATGACTGATGCCCAGGTGTATTGAGGAAGAAAGGAGCCTTTTATTTACACGTAGGCTAGTTATCAGATCATTCTGATAACTCTGATAACTCTGGTCCTGAACAAAGGGATGGTGGGTGCACACTTATATTAGGGTTGGAGGCTTGAGAGTAGAAAGCATCATTATAGAAGCAGAGGCTGTAAGGTTAAGGGATGGGACTTGAACCCATTGCTCAGGGTCTGGTTGCCTTAGTTACTGGTATCTTTCCTGCATAGTTGTATCTGGGAAACTTTAGCCTCACCATAAGATACAGAACTTGAGGGGGAGAATACCTTTTTCGGAGGGCAGAAACTAAACAGGGTTACAGAAGCTGACATGATAAGCAATTAAAGACAAAATATGGAAGTAATCTTGGTTATTATAGATACAGGTTGGCACATTTTCTTTTTCTATATCAAACATCTTACTTTCTTGGCCCTCTGCTCTGAGTTGCAGTCTTCTCAGTAAAAGTTCAGTCTCCATCGTCTCTACTTGTTATCACTTGCTTACCCAGTGAAGGCTGGCCTGCATTTCTGGACTAACTACCTGCACCGTCTCAGACCTACACATTCTTGACCCTTTATTATATTTGCAGTCTTTCTGTCCTGTATTGAGGCCTACTTACACACACATCACAAACAGGTTATAAGCACATATTGTAAGCATATCCAGGGGCTAAAATCTGGAAACTTCCTATCATTATGCTATTTCTCCATCCTTCTACCATAATTCTTTATCCACTCATCTCTCCTTGGACATTTAAGTTTCTTCCACTCCTTGGCTACTGTGAATAATGGCATAGAGATAGGGACACAGTGATGCACATATCCTCTCAAATTAGTGTTTTCCTATCTTTTGGATATATTGCTTCATCAGAAGGTATTACTGGTTTTATTTGTTTAAATGACTCTCTGTGAATAAAATAAAATAGCAAACCTGTCTCTTAGATTGTGTGTGAGCTGTACTGATTATTGTGGGAGAAAGGGAGAACCTGGGAGGCATAAAGAATGTTGATGTAGGGTGTAATGGCTTATATACAACATGCAGGGGTATAAAACTATGCTTCTAAAATATTGTAATTTTGTAAACCACTGTTAAATCACTCATAATACAAATTATTTAAGCAAAAGGATAGTGGTATGCCTGTGTAACTGGGTTCTTTTATATTCTAGCTCTATACATCCTTATTTTAGGAGATTTAATTCTGAAGCTTAATATTTTTATCCTTGTGAGTGATGTGTCTTAACGAGGTGACTGATTCTCTATAGAACCTAACAAAATGTTCCATGCTTGAGGAGTTTTTTTGTGTGTGATTTATTAAAGTTCTTGAACCATTCATCTATTTCACAGTGATGCACCAAGAGCCTCATATGTTTAGGCCAAAGGAGACACTGTAAATCATACCTCAGAGTGGATGTACTTTTTATAATATTTTAATTTCTTTCCTAAAGTATTATTGGTTGAGACTCCCAAAATCCCTCTAATGGTAAGCGTGGGAGATTATAACAGTGTATTTCTTTCAGGCCTTTAAATATATATATATATATCCATTCACATTTAAATATTTGGATTTTTTTCCCTCAGTGAAAAATCTTGGCAGAGGTGAATTTTGTCAGACTTTGGAGTCATCCCGAAGCTTCTAACCTCTCCAGCAAGAATCAGTGATTCTGAATTCTGATTGCCTTTGGTGACAGGTTTGATGTGACTTACAATAACATTTACATTCCTCTTGTCAAGTCCAGGGATGTCTGATTGAGACCATACATTTTGATTAATTTTAGCCTTCATTTCTTCCATGCACTCACACAGTGAAATTAATTCTTTCTGGGGCCCCAAATGCCAGGACTGGCAGCACAACTGATGGGTGCTACCTGGTGTCACTAGTAGAGTATTGCTTTCTTGTGGGCCATTTCTTCAGGGATATATTTGTCTACAAAGACAGAAAATTCTTCACCAGATTTATGTGCATGTGGTCACTGATAGTGCAGAATATGGTGAGTGCCATAAATCTTGGGGAAACTTTATAGAAATATCTAGCTTGGAGATTTTAATATCTTTACATTTTTCTGTACACTTATGGCATCATTCCCAGAGGGGAAAAAATCAAACTTATGCTCTCAAATTTGATCTTGTTTATAGAATAAGTAGACATGGGTCCCAGTTGTTTGAACCTAGTTATAAACATCCTGGAAATATAAATTCTGTTTGATACCAGAATAACTTTCTTTCTCTTAGATGTGAAAAATCAAAACTACCTACTCTGAATATTCTAGAACTGAGATCTCATTATTGTCAACTACTAGCTACATTCTAATATACTGTATATTTTAGTAGAAGAAATACAAGTGAAATCAAGAAATAGAGGAAAGTTTTCTTATTCTAGTGAGTCCTATATTATGCATTTGAAGTAGTGAATTTTGGAAGTCAGGTGATAACTTGGTTGGTATAACACACTGGATTCAAGCACCTGGACACCAGCTGAACAAGGATAATTTCACAAGCATTAGATCAGTGCTGATATGTCTCCTTCTCTGTTTCTCTTTTTCTTCCTGTTTCTTATCATCTTTGAAAAAAAAGGCCCCCAGGAGCAGTGAAAACAGGCGGTTATGAAAACTTTCACAGCAAAGAAATTAAAAAAAAAAATGAAGTGGTGAATTTTTATTGTGGACAAATCACTTATTGTCATGAAGTCCAGGGATATAGTCACCTCACTGTATGGTCAAACCATTTTTAGGATTATTTTTCTACCTCAGCCTCCACTATAAACCTAGTAACCTGCTAGATTTTTCCATTTATAACATAGCATATTAAGGAGTTCTTCATCTGAACTTTGGAGGCTTTTATGTGCATTAAGGGCGGGTGGGATGAGACACAGTCTTTTGGTGGTGGGAATGGTTCTTATGTACACTCCTATTAAAGTGTAGTCATATAAACCATTATTTAATTAATATGAGGGGAAAATTGATCGTATGTCTCAAGCTTTTTAAAACACAAACTGAGTCTTTTTAATACATAGGCTGAGTCTTTCAAAAGTCTAGACCAGGTAGAACAGAAGAAACCAGTGGCACAGCTATATACAAGATGCTGGGTATTATACAGCAAACCCTAACAAAAGGACTTTTCAAAGTTAACCCAATTACCAAAAAATGTGATGATAACAATAACTATCCATTGTCTTCTTGAACCCTAAGACAGTAGGAACAGCATTTTCACAGTAAAGCCTATATTTCCCCCAGTCCTGGAACCTTAGGGTGGGGCTCATTTTCCTGCATGCTTCTCTCAGTTCATATCAAATAATATTGCATCTGCCGATCGCAACCTAATCAATGCAACGAGTGCCACCCCAGCATGCTTCACTTCAGACTGTGTCCAGAGACTTTAGGTGTGGAATGACAACCCTTCAGCTTCATCACTCAGGTGAGACCTTTCCTTTCATAGTATTCTCTAATTCCATTCCAGGTGGTCCACTCCCCAATAAAGTCCCCAAACCTAGATATAAACCAGGTCCCCTGAGATAGAGCATATGTTCACACGTGTCTATAAACCAGGGCAAAATATATACCTGAAAGCAGAAGTACACAAGTGTCTGCAGAGAGTACCCCTCAACACTTCATTTGCACTATTCCAGCCTTTAGGTCCATGATTGTTCAACAATTTGTTTGGCTTTGTATGTTAACTCTCTTTTCAGCCACCAGGTTCCAGATGCCATCAGGATGCCGGCCAGGCTTCCCTGGACTGACAACCCCACCAATGTGTCCTGGAGTTCCGATTCCCCAGAGACCCCCTCTACTAGGAAAAGAGAGAGGCAGACTGGGAGTATGGATCGACCTGTCAACGCCATGTTCAGCGGGGAAGCAATTACAGAAGCCAGACCTTCCACCTTCTACAACCCACAAGGACTCTGAGTCCATACTCCCAGAGGGATAGAGAATGGGAAAGCTATCAGGGGAGGGGATGGGATATGGAGATTGGGTGGTAGGAATTGTGTGAAGTTGTAAGTCTCCTATCCTACAGTTTTGTTAATGTCTCCTTTCTTAAAAAAAAAAAAAAAAAAAAAGAACAGGTGGCTTTAGGTCAGATGATTTCTCTTTTAAAAATTATTATACTTGGCATTGCCCTATAGTGGTCATTTATAATAATTTACAATTTTCTTCCACCATCGGCTTTCATTCAGTGAACAGGATTGGCTTTAAGTTCTATGGTGACTTATTTATGGAGGCCTGCCTCTAAATACTTACAAGCTCAGGTTCACTAAAAATGACTCCAGTATATCTAATACTTTTAGAAATAAGCAAAAGAGGAAAGTCACAGGAAAGAAAGGGACAAGCAGCATGACAACAAATCAGAGACAGAAAAGTTGATCAGAAAGACAACCCCCAGAAAGAGGTGGGGGAGGATATCTTCATGAATTTTCAGAAGTGAGCAATTAAAACTTTAAATCATTATTTGATCTACCTCTTAGTTGAATTTTTTAATCCTGAAAGTTGCATCCATTATTGTCTTGTGTTGGCTCAGAGATGTTCAAAATAAAGAGAGATGTGTTCTTTGCAGCTGCTCTGAAATATCTCCTACCAGTGGAAATCCCCAGAGCAGAAAAAGTCATGATAGTCGTTTAGCCACTCCTTGGTTGTTGTGATACAGCATAGCACTGCCCTAGGGACATTATTGACTGGAGCTTACCTCAGGCTGACAGGTGGGTGGAAACTAAAATAACTTGCAAGTGGCCAGAAGTCCAACCTTCCTTGCCTGAGTGCTCAGTGTGACTGGACACTGGAGTGGAGGGCGGGCCCGGAAGCAGCTGTTGTGGATTGGGGGGACAGAGAAGTCTCACCCGGATAGCCGCCTTACCTGGGGCTTGGACACATGTGAATTTAAACCTTGGTAATTACCTTTCTTATGATCTGGCTGATTGTTATCCCTAATTTCCTCGTCTTCTGCAGCACACAGTGACTCCAGCTGAGACTTCCCAGGACCCACCATATTGCTTTTGGTCAGAATAATGAACACGTGTGACTGAACTTTGGGTAACTAATTCATGAACTTCTGTGACTAGCTTTATTTCAGTCCCGTTAATCAATGAATTAGAGAACAGGGTCCCAAATTTCATCAGGTCATCTCTGCAGAAGAACATGAAGTCATAGGGAGTTGTTGGTCACTGCAAATATGAGAAGAAACAGTGAACACTAGACATTGAATTCTTTTTCAGAGGGGAGGGTAAAGTTATAAAGAAAATACCTGGACTCCAAACATAGGGAAATGTTTCTCCCAAGCAAGAAAGAAACTTATCACAGATGTGGGAGCATACAATCTTTTCAGGATCTTTTGATTCTCCCTGAATTTTCTTTTCTTTTTTAAATATTTATTTAATTATATATTATTGAATAGAGACAGAGAGACATTGAGAGGATAGGGCTAAATAGGAAGAGAGAGACATACTGACAGCCCTGCTTCACCACTCAGGAAACTTTCTCCCTACAGATGGGGACCAGGAACTGGAACCTGGGTCCTTATGCAGAGTAATATGAGCACTTAACCAATTTGCAACACCACCTGGCCCTGAATTTTCCATCCTTTTAAACCCCTTGGCACAAGTCAATGGGAACTCCATAGGAAGGTATCTTTGCTCTGTATTCTTAAGTCAGATAACAGAATAACCCTGTTCCATCTGATTTTTCTTTTTAAAAACCATGTTCTTTGTAAAAAACACTTTTGCTATCTCATTCTTTATTTTTCTATTCTTTTTATCCTTTTATAGTCTTTACAAAATATATCGAGGGGAGTTGGGCGGTAGCAGCGGGTTAAGTGCACATGGCGCGAAGCGCAAGGACCAGCATAAGGATCCTGGTTCCAGCCACCCCCCCCCCCCACCTGCAGGGGAGTCCCTTCACAGGCGGTAAAGCAAGTCTGCAGGTGTCTATCTTTCTCTCCCCCTGTCTTCCCCTCTTCTCTCCATTTCTCTCTGTCCTATCTAACAACAACATCAATAACAATAATGTAATTACTACAACAATATTATATATATAGAGAGAGAGACAAAGAATGCAGAGAAGTAGAATGAGAGAGGAAGAGAGAGAAAGAGCAAAAGGGGTCATAGCACCAAAGCTTCATTTCATGTGGTAAGTATTGGCCTCAAAGTTGGGTCATGCACATGGCAAAGGAGCACACTAGCCCAGTGAGGCATTTCACCAGCCTCCATTTGCACTTTCAAGAATTGTTTTAAAAATTGTGCTTGATGCCCCTGGCTCCCCACCTGCAGGGGAGTCACTTCACAACCGGTGAAGCAGGTCTGCAAGTGTCTATCTTTCTCTCCCCCTCTGTCTTCCCCTCCTTTCTCCATTTCTCTCTGTCCTATCCTACAACAATAAAAAGAAGCAACAAGGGCAACAAAGGAAATTTAAAATATATATATTGTCTTAAAAAATAGTGTCAGAGTAGAGAAAAGGGCTAGAAAGTTGGATTAGGGCCGTGAGTAGCTCCCATTCTTGGAAAAAAATTTTCCGTGGATAAAATTAACTATTTATCTTTATCCACCTGACTCAGGGTCCAATATATATTTAGCACTAGAGCCTGTGTAACCTCTGAGTCCCTATTGGTCTCATGGTTACATCTGGTAATAATGCAGGCTGCACTCATTTCAGGACCAATTTTTGTGGGGCTATCCCTACTGTCCCTGCTTTATGGGGAGGGCAAGGTCCTGCGAGGGCCCACGGTATGGCTTATGATGCAGTTCCTGATGTAAGTGACCATTGGCTTGGTGGTGGAGAGGGATCCAATATGTGTCAAGGCCTATTATATTTGTGTGGGAATCCAAGGATTCCCTAACTAGGGCCTCAGATGATGAGGCTTTGTGATGATGAGCAAAAAGGCTATTAAGTTGGACCAAAATTCTTTATGGGTTGAAAAGGTATGAGTTCTGACTTCTATAACTGTCCACTGGACATGTGCTGGGGCTAGCTTTGCGGGCGGGAGACAGACAACCAGGGACCCATGGCTGAGCTGGGAATGCAGTTCAATCTTTATTGATAAGTGGGGATGCAGTGCAATCAATCTAATCCTCATTCATTAGAAAATCCTGTTCTTTATATCTCCTGAGGCGAAAGTGTCAGGAAGAGGAAGTAGGTAGGATAGGGGGTGGGGAGAAGGAAAAAAGAGTGTGAACCAGTGGGGATTAAACCAATGGGGATTAAACCAATGTGGGTCTCAAACAAAACAATGATTATGTAAATAGACCACAGTGTTAAGCAATGCAAGCGAACTTAATGTGATGATCAAAACAGAAGGGGTCTTAGAAGCAGAATTAGAAGCTGACCAACAGACATGGGCACTGACAGGTCAGTTCATATGGATGTGATGCTTTTCTCCAATCAGTGTAGGCTTTTATATTTAAAGTGGCTTGGGTGCAGGGAGTGGTGCATGGGCTAAATGCACATAGTATTAACTGCTAGGACCTGTGTAAGAATCTGGGGTCCTGCTCCTGGTTCCCCACCTGCAAGGAGGACAAAATACTTCACAAATAGCAAGGCAGGTCTGTGAATTTTTCTTTCTTCCTCTCACTCCCTCTCCTCTCTCAATTTCTCTCTGTCAGAATGACAACACTGGTGGAAATTAAAAAAAAAAAAAATGAGCTTATTAGTTTGCTTCAAAACACCCCCTGCGCCAGAACCAGAAGAAATTTTTCTTCAGTACTATGAGATCCTGATCAACTTGTACAAGTATTCTGTGTAGGCCTGCCTGTGTCTGGGATCCACTGGTATCTGGGATCCTTGATGATTTTAACTTTCAGATTGTCCACAAGTAGCCTCCAGCAATTCATCAGTTAAAGTTCCAGTCTCTTCCACCCCCCAAGCACTGGTAGTCACTACAGTTCCTGTTCATGAGTCTCTACTCCAGTTCTTCCTGTATTCTTCTAGCTCTCTACTCTTGGAACCAGCAGTTTATCCTGAATCCTTCCTTTCTTAAAGAGGCAAGAATTGTTGATTTATATATAGTGGAGTCTATATATAGCAAACCTACAGCCAACATCATACTCAATGGACAGAAGCTGAAAGCATTCCCTCTCAGATCGGGGACTAGACAGAGCTGTCCACTGTCACCGTTACTCTTCAACATAGTATTGGAAGTTCTTGCCATAGCAATCAGGCAAGAGAAAGAAATCAAAGGAATACAGATTGCAAGGGAAGAAGTCAAGCTCTCACTATTTGCAGATGATATGATAGTATACATAGAAAAAACCTAAATAATCCAGCAGAAAACTACTGGAATTTATTAGGCAATATAGCAAAGCATCAGGCTACAAAATCAATGTACAAAAATCAGTGGCATTTCTTTATGCAAACACTAAATCTGAAGAAGAAGACATCCAGAAATCACTCCCATTTACTGTTTCAGCAAAATCAATCAAATACCTAGGAATAAAGTTGACCAAAGAAGTGAAAGACTTGTATGCTGAAAACTATGAGTCGCTACTCAAGGAAATAGAAACTGATACCAAGAAATGGAAAGATATCCCATGCTCATGGATTGGAAGAATAAATATCATCAAAATGAATATTCTCCCCAGAGCCATATACAAATTTAATGCAATACCCATCAAAGTTCCACTAAGCTTCTTTAAGAGAATAGAACAAACACTACAATCATTTATCTGGAAGCTGAAAACACCTAGAATTGCCAAAACCATCTTGAAGAAAAGAAACAGAAATGGAGGCATCACACTCCCAGACCTTAAACTATATTATAAAGCCATCATAATAAAAACAGTATGGTACTGGAATAAAAATAGGCACACTGACCAGTGGAACTGAATTGAAAGCCCAGAAATAAATCCCCACACCTATGGACATCTAATCTTTGATAAGGGGGCCCAAAGGATTAAATGGAAGAAGGAGGCTCTCTTCAATAAATGGTGCTGGGAAAACTGGGTTGTAACATGCAGAAGAATGAAATTGAACCACTTTATCTCACCAGAAACAAAAATCAACTCCAAATGGATCAAAGACCTAGATATCAGACCAGAAACAATCAAATACTTAGAGGAAAACATTGGTAAAACAGTTTCCCACCTACACCTCAAGGACATCTTTGATGAATCAAGCCCAATTGCAAGGAAGACTAAAGCAGAAACAAACCAATGGGACTACATCAAATTGAAAAGCTTCTGCACATCCAAAGAAACTATTAAACAAACAGAGAGACCCCTCACAGAATGGGAGAAGATCTTCACATGCCATACATTAGACAAGAAACTAATCACCAAAATATATAAAGAGCTCAGCAAACTTAGCCGCAAAAAAGCAAATGACCCCATCCAAAAATGGGCAGAGGATATGAACAAAACATTCACCTCAGAGGCGATCCAAAAGGCTAACAAACATATGAAAAACTGCTCTAGGTCACTAATTGTCAGAGAAATGCAAATTAAGACAACACTAATATACCACCTCACTCCTGTAAGAATGGCATACATCAAAAAGGACAGCAGCAACAAATGCTGGAGAGGTTGTGGGGACAGAGGAACCCTTTTACATTGCTGGTGGGAATGTAAATTGGTCCAGCCTCTGTGGAGAGCAGTCTGGAAAACCCTCACAAGGCTAGACATAGACCTTCCATAAGATCCAGTAATTCCTCTCCTGGGGTTATACCCCAAGGACTCCATAACACCTAACCAAAAAGAGGTGTGTACTCCTATGTTCATAGAAGCACAATTCATAATAGCTAAAACCTGGAAGCAACCCAGGTGCCCAACAACAGATGAGTGGCAGAGAAAGCTGTGGTATATATACACAATGGAATACTATGCAGCTGTCAAGAACAATGAACCCACCTTCTCTGACCCATCTTGGACAGAATTAGAAGGAATTATGTTAAGTGAACTAAGTCAGAAAGATAAAGATGAGTATGGGATGATCCCACTCATCAACAGAAGTTAAGGAAGAAGATCTGAAAGGGAAACTAAAAGCAGGACCTGACCAAATTGTAAGTAGGGCACCAAAGTAAAAGCCCTGTGGTGAGGGGTAGACATGCAGCTTCCTGGGCTGGTGGGGGGTGGGAGTGGGTGGGAGGGATGGGTCACAGTCTTTTGGTGTTGTGAATGGTGTTTATGTACACTCCTAGTAAAATGTAGTCATATAAATCACTAGTTAATTAATACGAGAGGGGGAAATTAATTGTATGTCTCAAAGTTTTTCAAAACACAGACTGAATCTTTTTAATATATAGGCTCTGTAATTGATATGCAGACTCTCTCAAAAGCCTAGACCAAGTAGATCAGAAGCAAGCAATAGCATAGCTATATACAAGATACTGGGTACTGTACAACAAACCCTAACAAAAGGACTTTTCAAAGTTAACCCAATTACCAAATAATGTGATGATAACATTAACTATCCATTGTCTTTTTGAACCCTAAGACATCAGGAACCTCACATCTCCACTATAGAGCCTCTACTTCCCCCAGTCCTGGAACCCTTGGATAGGGCCCACTTTCCTGTATGCCTCTCCCAATCCATATAAAATAATATTGCATCTGCCTATCACAACCTAACCAACACAACGATTGCCACCTCAAGATGCTTCACTTCAGACTGTGTCCAGAGACTTCACGTGTGGAATGACAACCCTTCAGCTTCATTACTCGGGTGAGACCTTTCCTTTCATAGTATACTCTAATTCCATCTCTGGTGGTTCACTTTCTAACAAAGTCCCAAAACCTAGATATACACCAGTTTCTGTGCGAGAGAGCATATGTTCACACGTATCCATAAACTACTGCAAAATATATACCTGAAAGCAGAAGTACACTAGAGTTTGTAGTGAGTACCCCCCTAATACTTCCTCTCCCCTATTCCAAGCTTTGGGTCCATGATTGCTCAACAATTTGTTTGGCTTCGCATGTTAACTCTCTTTTCAGTCACCAGGTTCCAGATGTCATCAGGATGCCGGCCAGGCTTCCCTAGACTGAAGACCCCACCAGTGTGTCCTGGAGCTCCGCTTCCTCAGAGACCCATCCTGCTAGGGAAAGAGAGAGGCAGACTGGGAGTATGGACCGACCAGTCAACGCCCATGTTCAGCGGGGAAGCAATTAAAGAAGCCAGACCTTCCACGTTCTGCAACCCACAACGACCCTGGGTCCATGCTCCCAGAGGGATAGAGAATGGGAAAGCTATCAGGAGAGGGGGTGGGATATGGAGATTGGGTGGTGGGGATTGTGTGGAATTGTACCCCTCCTACTCTATGGTTTTTTTTAATTAATCCTTTCTTAAATAAAAAAGAAAAAAAAAGAACACCCTATTTTCAAAAGAAAAAAAGACTAATAACTTCATCCTATTCTCCTGTCTGCAAATTTTATAATAAAGACAAACCTAGGCATCGTTTGCAACTGAGAACATGTATCAGACACTAAAATAGAACATAATTGCCTTTATACAAATTATTATGAATAAAATTAAGCATGTACAATATATGTACAAAAACTTCCCAGCTTAAGAATATTGCTTTTAGCTACTTTTGTAAGTTGTTTCAGTTGAGGCAGCAACATTGCTACCTGGTGGTGAGAAGAAAAGGATCTTATCCTAGGAGCTCTGATGGTGTCCTGGTGATTATCCGGCATTTGACAAGCTGTTTCTCCTCCCTCCATTGTTTATGTCAAAATCTCTGAATTCATTAACTCTTTTCTGTCTCAAATAATTTATATACAATCTACCAGGAAATCTTCTGTAACAAAATTACATCCAGGTTTGAAACAGCACTTTCAGTTATTGTTTCAAATCATCCTTTACCCTGGGTTCCAGGTCTTTTAGTTTTGTTTGTTAGTTTGTTTTTTAGATAGAGACAAAGAGGCAGAACAAGTGGAAAAAAAAAAAAAAACTACACAACTGAAGCTTCCTTCAGCACAGTGGAAACCAGGCTCAATCCTGGGTTTTGCACATAGAAAAGCATCATACTATCAATGTGAGATATTTTGTAAACCTTCTTCAGGTTGATTATTTTTTTATTTTTTCATTTGTAGCTATCTAATTTTCTCAGCATAAGTTGTTAGTTGTGCCTTCTTTCCTGCATTAAATGGTGTGGATCCATTATAAATATTAGGTGGCTGTATATGTGTGGACTCATTTCTGGGCTCAGGATTCTGTTCCATTTATCCTAAATTATCCATTTTTTTATTCTAGTACCAGGCTGGTTTACTTTTTCTTATCTTTTTTTTAAATTAAATTTCTTTATTGGGTGATTAATTGTTTACAGTTGACAGTAAAAAAACAATAGTTTGCACATGAGTAACATTTTCCAGTTTTCTACATAACAATTCAATGCCCACTGGGTTCTCCTCTAGCATCATGTTCCAGGAACTGAACCCTCCTCCCCCTCCCTACCCCAGAGTCTTTTACTTTGGTGCAATATACAAACTCCAATCCAATATCTGCTTTGTCTTTCCCCTTCTGTTCTTAGTTTCCTTTTTACAGTTTTTTTGTTTGTTTTTTTAAAGTCTTTTATTAATTAATTAATTTATTTATTCCTTTTTGTTGCCCTTATTTTATTGTTGTAGTTATTATTGTCGTTATTGATGTCGTCGTTGTTGGATAGGACAGAGAGAAATGGAGAGAGGAGGGAAAGACAGAGAGGGGAAGAGAAAGACACCTGCAGACCTGCTTCACCACCTGTGAAGCGACTTTTCTGCAGGTGGGGAGCCTGGGCCTCAAACTGGCATCCTTATGCTGGTCCTTGCGCTTTGCACCACCTGCACTTAACCCGCTGTGCTACCGCCTGACTCCCCTGTTCTTAGTTTTCAACTTCTGTCTGTGAGTGAGATCAACCCATATTCTTCCTTCTCTTTCTGTTTTATCTCACTTAACAGGATTCCTTCAAGCTCCACACAAAATAGTTATAATTACTATTGCTACGTAGTTTTTGGTGGCTACATACAAATTTTTTGGACTGCTTGTTTAATTTCCTTAAAAATGCCATTGGTATCTTCATAGGGGTTGCATTAAAACTGTACATTAACTTTTGGTAGAATGGTCACTTTAATAATGTTTATTCTTTCAACCCAGGAACAAGGAATGTTCTTCTATTTCTGTATGCCATCCTCTATTTCTTTTTTTTATTTTATTTTTTATTTAAGAAAGGATAAATTAACAAAACCATAGGGTAGGAGGGGTACAACTCCACACAATTCCCACCACCCGATCTCCATATCCTATCCCCTCCCCTGATAGCTTTCCCATTCTCTATCCTTCTGGGAGCATGGACCCAGGGTCGTGGGTTGCAGAAGGTAGAAGGTCTGGCTTCTGTAATTGCTTCCCCGCTGAACATGGACGTTGACTGGTTGATCCATACTCCCAGTCTGCCTCTCTCTTTCCCTATTAGGGTGCGTCTCTGGGGAAGCAGAGCTGTATATTTATCTGGATCTGGCCCTTTATTCTTGGGAGAAGATTGAAGACACTGGAATACTCCCTGACAGCTTCTATGAAGCCAACATCACCCTGATACCAAAAGCAGACAGGGACACAACCAAAAAAGAAAACTACAGACCAATATCTCTGATGAACATAGATGCTAAAATATTGAACAAAATTCTAGCCAACTGGATACAGCAGTATATCAAAAAGATTGTTCATCATGACCAAGTGGGGTTTATCCCAGGCATGCAAGGTTGGTTTAATATACGTAAATCAATCAGTGTGATCCACCACATCAACAAAAGCAAGACCAAAAACCACATGGTCATATCAATAGATGCAGAGAAAGCTTTTAAATTATTCATTCAATTTCTGTACTAGTGATTGTCCTGTTCTTGTGTGGTTTTAGACATTGCTGAATTTCTAAGCTTGTTCCTTTAATATGACTACTGTTGTTGACCCAGTAGGTGGAAATGTGATTATGGTTTGGATTTCTCTATATATTGTGGTGGGGAAGGGAGAAAGGGAGACTCTATCAGGAGCCTCTGGTCAGTTTATGCCTATGATGGCAAGATAGAGTTTCATTTCTGTGTTTCCAGTCTCAGGGAAATAATAGCTTGAGAGGACTGCTTTCTCTTCAGTGCTAAACAAGCAAGCAGTATTATTTTCCTAGCCAGTTGCTGGGGTCTGGGCACCCTACTACCCTGTTTCCATTCACTGACCGTGTATACATGCACCCACTTGTAGCTAAATTTCTTTCTTAAGAAATCCCAGTTGTAATTGGTGAGTTTTCTTGTGGTGTTTTTGTTATTTTAAGTAGTTGATAAGGGGACTGGAGTGCAGTACTGCCTGATTACATCACTGTAAATTGGATGGCTTTTTTTTTTCCCTAGCTGGCTGCCGGGGCCTCAGTACATAGTAGGGCTTTATTTCTCCACTAGGTTTTCCCCTTAAACACTAGTGAGTTTTTGTCATCAGTTCAATATCTTTCTGCCCCTGAGTTCACTGGTAAAGCACACAGAACCACCATCCTGCCACAATGTGCTCTGCTGTATAACTCCAAAATGGCACCAGCTGCCACTAAGCAAGACTTCTTTTTTTAACATTCATTTATTTATTTCCTTTTGTTGCCCTTGTTGTTGTATTGTTGTACTTATTATTGACGTCGCTGTTGTTGGATAGGACAGAGAGAAATGAGACAGGAGGGAAGACGGAAGAGAGAAGAGAAAGGTAGACACCTGCAGACCTGCTTCACTGCTTGTGTAGCGACTCACCTGCAGGTGGGGAGCTGGGGGTTTGAACTGGGATCCTTACACTGGTCCTTGTGCTTTGCGTGATGTGCACTTAACCTGCTGCACTACCGCCCAACTCCCTCACGACTTCTTAAGTCCTCCAAAGCTCTCCCTCACCCCTTTTTTCCACCCACCTGTGGCTATGTGAGTTTCTGAAGAAATACCGGGTGGAGGTCGGGCAGATATGGGATGTGGAGATTTATTATGCAGGTCCAATTCATTAAGTCATACGAATTAGAGGTGAACTTGTTTTTCAATCTTTTGCCACTTCTTAGAAGCCAGGGGATAGGTCTAAATTTCCAACACACTAATCATATGGAGACTATTTCTGTATCCCATAACCTGAACCCAAAAATCACCAGTCAAATTTGTATTACTCTCAAGACTTCTAGGGTTTTAGGAGTTATATTTACTTGGTATTATAGAACATCACCTAGCTTCACTTTCCCTAATGTGGAAAGTTCCTGGCTATCCTACTTAATTGGATGTATTCTTTAAGACTTTACTGTCTTTTGGTGACAAACTAGGAATAGTCAAATACATTACCACATCACACTCACCAGCAAAGCACCATTAGTCTTCTCCCAAGGTCTATTCTTCTTCTAGCGTTTGCCCTTCTTCCATAGCCAGTCAACAGCGTCAGGTTGAGCCTGATGTAAAGTTTCGAGACCTCCTTTGAATCTGGAGAGGTGGCAGTCGTTGACTGTGGGTCATAGTCTGTCGGTAGCCGCAGGGGCAGTTCGGGTCTTCTCTGGCTCCCCAGCGATGGAACATAGCGGCGCACCGGCCATGGCCTGTTCGATAGCCATTGAGGAGGGCCCAATCATAACGTGCTAGGTCAAAGCCGGGTTGATGCTTGCAGGGGTCTGTGATGAGGTGTTTGTTCTTTACCTTAGCTGACTGCCAACTCTGTGTTCCAAGGTCTATTAGATCCCTTCCCACTTTTATAACTCACTCCCTCTTCAGTCCCCTCTGGTTATCTCAGCTCTGCAATCCAAAATTTTGTCTTTATTTAACTATGCTTCTTCCTTTGTTTTGTTTTTCTACATATTGTATATGAGAGAGAAATTCAGTATTTTCCTTTTATTTATGTCCTTTATAGTGTTTCCTGTAATGCTAGTGTAGTGGTAATGAATTCTTTTAACTATTATTTATCTGAAAAGGTTTTTTTTTTCATGCCTTTAAATATGTAACAATCTAGATGAATAAAGTATTATTGGGTATAGGCCTTTTCCATTCAAAAATTTGAGTGCAACATTCCAAGTTTTTCTAGTCTTCTAGGTTCTGTTGAGAAATCACAGGCTCTCCCTATTTGACCGCCTTGAGAAACTCTGTTCACTGTGGTTCTATAAACTTCAAAATAATTGAATTAATAATTTAAATTTTCCCTCAAAAATATTCACCAATTATATGGCTTTAGCAGTAAAGTAAACCGGCAAAGGATACAATTTTAAAAAATAATAAATCCCTATCCCCATTGTTACTGGTCATCTCTATCAGGAAAAATACAATAGACCCCTTTGTGGGCCCCCATAGGACCTTGCCCTCAACTTGATTCAATAACAGCAGAGAATGTTCCATCCTCCAAAGGGGGGCTGGACAACATACTCTATGCTACACCTGAGGAAGATGGTTCCTGAAATCAAGGCAGCTTGGAATGTTCCTACTCATGACCACAGAATGTGAGATCTAGAGGGATGCATAGGTAACATAGGCTCCTAAGCTGAACATGAGCCCCAGATCACATCAAATCAATGGGGTTTACAGTCAACAATATTTATACACCTTTCCCATATTTGGGAGCTACTCTCTTCCCTGATCCAGCTTTCTGGTCCTTTTTCCAGCCATGACATCATCTCCCCAGACAATAACTTGGATCCATCTGCATATCATATGTCAGGCTCAGAAAAAGAAAAAAAAAAAACTAGTATAGTCATGGGTCATTTGGAATATAACTAAAATATGCCTACTAGCTATCTACAAAACAGAAACCACCCCCCAACTCTTCATCTGAACTATTCCAGCCTTTAGGTTCATGATTAGTCAACAATTAATTTGGCTTTATATGTTAACTCTTTTTTCAGCCACCAGGTTCCAGCTGCTAAGATGATGCCAACCAGACTTCCCTGGGCAGAGGACCCCACCAATGTGCCCTGGACCTCTGATTCCCCAGATCCCTGCCCCACTAGGGAAAGAGACAGGCTGGGAGTATGGATCAACCTGCCAACGCCCATGTTCAGCAAGAAAGCAATACAGAAACCAGACTTTCTACCTTCTGCACCCCATAATGATCCTGGGTCCATACTCCCAGAGGGATAAAGAATAAGAAAGCTCTCAGGGGAGGGGTTGGAATTCTGGTGGTGGGAACTGTGTGGAGTTGTACCCCTCTTATCCTATGGTTTTTGTCAGTGTTTCCTTTTTTATAAATAAAAATTTCAAATAATAATAAATCTAATCTTGTATAGTTATAGTCTCATCCAGAAAATAGAAAAAGATTAAAACATTTTCCTTACTCATTTAATGAGGCTAGACTATCCTTAACACCCAGCCAGACTTAAAGAAACATGGGGAAGAGAAATTGCAGACTGATCTCACTATGAAGGCAGAAGGAAAAAAGTCATCATAAATAATAATAATAAATAATCACACTAAATTTAAATAATATAATATAACATAACATAATATAATATAGTATAATAGCTAAGGAAGTGCTCAGTTATAGAACACAGAATTGGGGTGTGTGAAACCCCAGATTTGACACCCAGAATTATATATGCCACAGTAGGGTTCCAGCTTCTCTTTGTCTCAGGCAATAAATAAATAAGATGTGAAGATATTTGTTTTATCATAGCACTGTAAAGTAGATTAACAGTGATACATGAATTAACCTAAGTCACACTATATAAATGAATTTGAATAAATGCAGAAAGGTGGCTAGAAAATATTTACCATCCAATTATAATTGACAAAAAGACTTATGAACTGGACGAATATTCTTCAAAGTGATAAATGATACATAAAATAAATCTATATGAAACATGATATTAAAACACTTAATGGTGAAGAAATGACAAGTAGTCCCACTGATGCCAAGAAATACTGAAAATCCACAATCAGTTAGTAGTACTAAACATTATTCTTGGGAATGAAGAGAAAATGGGGTACAAAAAATGATCAGAACATTCCAAATAATGGTCAAATAAATTATTAGTCTTAGGAAATGTTGGCTAATTTATGGAAAGTCAATATACAAAATGTGTGTTTCTATATTATAATAACACATAGACAGTAGGAAAGGTTCTATTTACAGTAGCACCAGAGGTATGAAATACCTCTCAAATACCTTTGAATGTCACATATATAAAAATAGATTATATATAAAATTGTGTTTTTAAGATGTTTTCTAATATTGGTGTATAAATTCAATGCAGTGTACATAGAAATGTGAATGGGCATTTTATTATGGTCCTTCTGGCCCTTAAAATATATAAACTATAATTAAGCATACAGTCAGAACACTATTTTAAAAGTTATTTAGATTACCAGTCCTATTCCTTGGAGTATTAAAAATACATACAGTTTCTCTGGTCCTGGCATTTTAGGCTTTTAAAAAATTTATTCTTTAAGAGATTTGATTATTTCCTGAAAGGGAGAGATAGAAGCCAGTTGCTTAGCTCTAGCATTATGCAGTGCCGGAGACTGAACTAGTGCCCTACTATTGTGATATCGCCCTACTCTTGAAATGCTTATTTGCAAGAAACCTGCTTGGAAAGCATACCTGATGTCTTTCATTTGCACCTATTGCTGCAATCACCTATCCCCACCATAACAAATAGCACTACTTTCTGAAGTTTATCCAACCCATCCCACCCCCCACCTTTCTTTCTTTCACCATGTTATGTAGACCTGAACGAAGAAAAAAAAGCAAAAGCTTAGCACAGAGGAAAGAATAAAGAAACTGTGATAAACCATGCTATGGGATATTATAAATATGACAAATGAAAGATGGCATCAAGACACATAATTGGGCTGGGGAGACAGAATGGTGGTTATGCAAAAAACTTTCACACCTGAGTCACCAGACATTCCAGGCCCAATCCCCCATAACACCAGAAGCTAGTACTGAGCAGTTCTCTGGTAGGAAAAACAAAACAAAACAAAGCAAAAAAACAGAACAAAAACATGGGTGGATCTCATAAACACAATAATGAAGGAAGGTGCAAGGGGAGTTCAAGAGTCAGTAAAATGAACAAACTGGTTTAAGGATACAAAGGAAAGATGGTATTAAAATGATAATTATCAGAATAATGACTGGGGACTAGAGGGCAAGGTGACAGTGAGTATGGTTAGAGAATATATCTGACAACTGCATGAGTGTTTGCTTTGTAAATTATTCTTTTTTTTTATTTAAGAAAGGATTAATGAACAAAAACATAAGGTAGGAGGGGTACAACTCCACACAATTCCCACCATCCAATCCCCATAACCCACCCCCTCCCATGATAGCTTTCTCATTCTCTGGCCCTCTGGGAGCATGGACCCAGGGTCATTGAGGGTTGCAGAAGGTAGAAGGTCTGGCTTCTGTAATTGCTTCCCCGCTGAACATGGGCGTTGACTGGTCGGTCCATACTCCCAGTCTGCCTCTCTCTTTCCCTAGTAAGGTGTGTCTCTGGGGAAGCTGAACTCCAGGACACATTGGTGGGGTCTTCAATCCAGGGAAGCCTGGCCAGCATCCTGGTGGCATCTGGAACCTGGTGATTGAAAAGAGAGTTAACATATGAAGCCAAACAATTTGTTGAGCAATCATGGATCCCAAGCTTGGAATAGTGGAGAGGAAGTGTTGTGGGGGTACTCACTGCAAACTCTAGTGTACTTCTGCTTTCAGGTATCTATTTTGCAGTAGTTTATGGATACGTGTGCACATAAGCTCTCTCTCACAGAAACTGGTGTATATCTAGGTTATGGGACTTTGTTAGAAAGTGAACTACCTGAGATGAAATTAGAGTGTACTATAAAAGGAAAGGTCTCACCCGAGTAATGAAGCTGAAGGGTTGTCATTCCACACGTGAAGTCTCTGGATACAGTCTGAGGTGAAGCATGTTGAGGTGGCAATCGTTGCGTTGGTTAGGTTGTGATCGGTGGATGCAATATTATTTGGTTTGGATTGGGAGATGCATACGGACGGGAAAGTGGGTCCTATCCAAGGGTTCCAGGACTGGGGGAAGTAGGGGCTCTATAGTGGAGATGTGAGGTTCCTGCTGTCTTAGGGTTCAAAAAGACAATCGATAGTTAATATTATCATCACATTATTTGTTAATTGGGTTAACTTTGAAAAGTCCCTTTGTTATGATTTGCTGTACAGTATCCAGTATCTTGTATATAGCTGTGCTATTGGATGCTTCTAATCTACTTGGTCTAGGCTTTTGAGAGAGTCCGCATATCAAATACATAGCCTATATATTAAAAAGATTCAGTTTGTCTTTTGAGAAACTTTGAGACATACAATTGATTTCCCCCCTCTCATATTAATTAACTACTGATTTATATGTCTACATTTTGCTAGGAGTGTTTGTAAATTATTTTTTAAGTACATGTATATGTTCTATGTAGTCCTCCCTAAGTATGAAGTATTAGCAAGCTAAAAAAGAATTATAATCCAAAAAGAGGTTTTGTTTTCTCACAAAAATTAAATTGCCAAGGTTAATGTTTTATAGTCATTCCCACTATGATTACCTCTACAAATAATGTTTATTGTCTACTAACTTCTGCTTCAGTGTGAAATTTACATTTGCTAATATTAAATTGACAACAGGGAAATGAAACCTTTATTTATGTCTCCTTGTTATCTATTGGGAAGATAATGAGGCCTAGGTTCTCTTTGGTTTGTGAAATAAAGGAAATAATGAAAATGTTGGAGAAGGTTGTAAATTTTCCATCATGACACTTAGGATATGATTAATATTCATTATTTCCAGTGATATACCCGGGAAACGGTAGGAAGATAAGAAGAAACATCCCTTCCTTTGCCAAGTTAACCTAGAGAAGTCCCTTATAAGGTAAGCAGTCTATCATTTTTATAGCTCTGGGATGGGGTTTTAATTCTTAGTCCTTATACCTATCTCAGAGGTGTCATTTTCCAGACATTTTATTCTCTGAAGGTCAGGAGTCAGTCTAAGGACTTCTCTGGCTTAGTTAATAGAGAGTCCCATAATTTTATATACTATGGCATTACTTATTTTAAAAACATGATGTTTTTATTTATATTTGATAGGAAAGAGAGAAATTGAGAGAGCAAAGGGATATAGTGAGAAAGAGAAAGAAAAAGAAGAGACACACCTGTAGCACTGCCTCACCACTCATGAAGCTTCCCCCCTGCAGGTAGGGGCCAGGAGCTTGAATTCCAGGGTCAGCGCTGATACCTTTCCTGTCAGGAATAGGCCAAGTTCTTCTCCTTAATCTCCAGGATTTTAGTTAACCTCAATTTAAAATCTTCTTCAAACGAGAGAGATGCTACTTGAAGAAGCCAATTATGAGTATTTTGAGGAAGCCTCGACTTCTGCTGGGTATCTCTATGTTGTATGTTTCATATTGGTTTGGTCTCCTTCCCCCACCTCTGGAAGAATTGGTTTGGCCCTTGTTAGTTTAATGCCTCACTTTCTCCCCAGCCCCTATGCTACATAGTGCCGGAGTTCTGCCGGCAGCTGCCAGAGAAGAAAGATGCAGGACAGATCTGTGTGGTGATTAGTTTGGGTTAGTTTATGAATTGTTGTTCGTGAATAAAGAAATATAGCTTCCCGGCCCAGCCATGTGTCTCTGGTCATCTCTGTCTACTGCCACGAAGCTAGCCCGGCCTGCTGGAGCCCCCGGAACGTTAATGACATCTCTACACTTTAAGGGGGAGCAGGGTATGTGAATTCAAAGTATGTCAATTAGACCAGGGAATTACTAAATTAAAGTCAGCTGAAACCTCGTAGATTCAGAATGTTTTCTTTACTAATTGACTAAGAGAATTTAGGTAGTCTGTCCAAAAAGGGAACATCAGCAAGTTAATTCCAATGGATATGAATTTAAATGTTACAGACTAGGGGATATTTGGCACAGCTGTTTCTTTGTCTTCCTACCTGAGTCTGCCTGTGACTAATCTTCCCTTTGAAGTCAGGGACCCCTTATTTACTTTAAATGAAAGCATCTGGAATAAAAGCAGTTACTCCAACAACAACTACAAAAATGGATCTGTTCTGGAACAACCAAAAAAACAGAAGAGAGAACAGACTGGAGAGTGAATTTCATTGGCAGACCCATTTGCACTTAATCTTGACTCCAAGGCTAACAATCTCACTGTAAGGGGAACAACAGCATCACCTATGGGAAACACAGACCTATTGGACCCTGCAGTTTGCTGATTTATGCGTGCATGGACACTCTCCAGTTTCATGACTTCTTTTAAACAAGAGTCTACATATTAATGTTCACACTTCTTTTCTCTTTCTTCTATGTGCAAAATGACATAAATACTTCATTTTACATCTCTCCTGTTAATCTTTCTTGTGTCAATTTCATTATATTTCAACCCAAAGAACCTAGGAGCTTAGACAAAAAAAAAACAAAACTCCTTGGCATCTCTCACACAGGTTACCATACTAGTACTGACCAGGAAATTCCAACATGTCTTCTTAGAGGTAATAATTATGGGAGAAGCCAAAATTTCGATTAGGTAAGGTATTAAATCTCACATTGCAGAGCAGGTGCCTTAGTCCATGATTCCATTCTTTTTTTGTAACATCATCAAAGCAAATTCTCACACTGAAGACATGATAGCTGTGTCTTTATGGAGAAAATACATTGTCTAGAAGAATTCTAAAATCTGTATGCATTTTGATTTATTATAAGGAATATTCCTTTGTAAAGGAAAATGTGGACACAGGAAAAAAAGTCTTTGAATCTTGAGACTAAATATCATGAAAGGTGGGCTTTTTAAAAAAATATTTATTTATTCCCTTTTGTTGCCCTTGTTTTATTGTTGTAATTATTGTTGTTGTTATTGATGTCGTCATTGTTGGAAGGACAGAGAGAAATGGAGAGAGGAGGGGAAGACAAAGAGGGGGAGAGAAAGATAGACACTTGTAGACCTGCTTAACCACTTGTGAAGCAGCTGACCCCCCTGCAGGTGGGGAGTGGGGCCTTGAACCTGGATCCTTAAGCTGGTTCCTTGCCATCTGCGCTTAACCTTCTGTGCTACCTCCTGACTCCCAAAAGGTGGGCTTTTAATCGAAGACACTGCAAGAAAACATCTTCTCAGAAGAGCAGGCTGATCCAAATATAAACTCAATATTGGGAATTTCTATATTCTCCCAGGTAAAACAGCTCCAATTTATTGGATCAATTAACAATTTAGTTGGGTTACTGTCATTCAAACCTAGTTAGCCTACAGCAATGGACTTATGCAATATAAACATGCAAATTAAGATTTTTTATTAACAAATTTCCTTGCTCATTCTCCAAAGGAAGTTAGCTGGACTGCTTTGCCCACAACAAAGAGGATTAACTAAATGAAGAACTGCAGTTAATCTCTGAATATTTTTTCTCCTGATTTTTTTGGAGTGATCTTTGCAAAATTAAAATTGGAGCTCTTTGTGTATCCTTCAGTAATCTACAAAAAAGTCTCGACTGTTGATAAAGTATGTGTGTATGTAACTTTTATCTAAAAATTAAATATTATAGTAATAATAATGCCAAAATAACAACTTTGAAAATTTAATAGAATCATGGTAATTTGCACTAGATATCATTGATTATTCCTCAATAATTAAATCTGGATAGTAATGACTGTTGTGGGAGATGAGAGAGTGAGGTATTTCTCTTCCATGGTAGCTGGTTTACCACAGGAGGTTCCACAAATCACTGGGGAGACTGGTCCCAGACATTATAAACTTTTATTTAAGACGATGAAAACATGCACATGGAGATATGAATCATTTGGGCAAAATGGCAGGATTGATGAAACTGAGTCTTGCACTTTCTAAAACCCTCACCTTTTCTCCGTTTCTAAGCCACACCTACATCTGTTATAACTTCCTCCAATTTTTTTTTTCTTTCCTCTAGGTAAAGGAAACAAAAGGCCCAATTTCTTCCTCAGTGTTCTCCAGATTTTATTCTCCCTTAGTGATAAGGCCAAAACAAAGGTTCCTGGACACCAAAGTTCTGGATCCTAATCTTCCCCTAACAACCCAATGTAAAACAGTATTCTACTTATGAAAATATAAATGCCTTCCTTTAGTTATATTTAGTCTAAAATTTTCTCCAGGTATCTTTTTTTGTCACCAAAGGCCACAGGCTCTGAGCTGACTTTTCAGATAAAGAGAGAGAGAGACTTGGAGCATTTTTTTCATGTGTTTCTCGGCCTTTTGGATCTCTTCTGTGGTGAATATTCTGTCCATGTCTTCTCCCCATTTTTGGATGGGGTTATTTGTTGTCTTGTTGTTGAGTTTGGCAAGCTCTTTATATATGTTGGTTATTAAACTCTTGTCTGATGTATGGCATGTAAAGATCTTCTCCCATTCTGTGAGGGGTCTCTTGGTTTGGGTGGTGGTTTCTTTTGCTGTGAAGAAGCTTTTTAATTTGATGTAGTCCCATAGGTTTATGCTTGCCTTAGTCTTCTTTGTAATTGGATTCGTTTCATTGAAGATGTCTTTAAAATTTATGAGGAAAAGAGTTCTGCCAATGTTTTCTTCTAAGTATCTGATAGTTTGTGGTCTAACATCCAAGTCCTTGATCCACTTGGAATTTACTTTTGTATTTGGTGAAATACAGTGGTTCAGTTTCATTCTTCTGCATGTTTCAACCCATTGTTTCCAACACCATTTGTTGAATAGACTCTGGTTTCCCATTTCATAGTCTGAGCCCCTTTGTCAAAGATTAGTTAGTTGTCCATAGGTATCGAGGCTCGCTTCTGGGCTCTCAGTTCTATTCCACTGGTCAGTGTGTCTATTCATGTTCCAGTACCAAGCAGTTTTGATGACAACGGCCCTGTAATACAATTTGAGATCTGGGAGTGTGATGCCTCTGGTTCTGCCCTTTTTTCTCAAGATTGTTTTGGCAATTCTAGGTCTTTTCTGTTTCCAGATAAACATTTGTAGCATTTGTTCTATTCGCCTAAAAAAATGTACTTGGGATCTTGATGGGGAGAGCATTAAATTTGTAGATGGCTCTGGGTAGTATATTCATTTTGATGATGTTAATTCTACCAACCCATGAACATGGAATTTCTTTCCACTTCTTTGTGTCTTTTTCAATTTCCTTGAGTAGTGACTCCTAATTTTCAGTATACAAGTCTTTCACTTCTTTGGTTAGGTTTACTCCTAGATATTTTATTGTTTTTGTTGCTATAGTAAAAGGAATTGATTTCTGAAAAAATGCTCCAAGTCTCTAACTGTCAGAGAAATGCAAATAAAGACAACAATGAGATATCACTTCACTCCTGTGAGAATGTCATACATCAGTAAAGGTAACAACAGCAAATGCTGGAGAGGGTGTGGGGTCAAAGAAACCCTCCTACACTGCTGGTGGGAATGTCAGTTGGTCCAACCTCTGTGGAGAACAGTCTGGAGAACTCTCAGAAGGCTAGAAATGGACCTACCCTATGATCCTGTAATTCCTCTCCTGGGGATATATCCTAAGGAACACAATATATCCATCCAAAAAGATCTGTGTACACATATGTTCTTGGCAGCACAATTTGTAATAGCCAAAACCTGGAAGCAACCCAGGTGTCCAACAACAGATGAGTGGCTGAGCAAGTTGTGGTCTATATACACAATGGAATACTACTCAGCTGTAAAAAATGGTGACTTCACCATTTTCAGTCAATCTTGGATGGACCTTGAAAAAATCATGTTGAGTGAAATAAGTCAGAAATAGAAGGATGAATATGGGATAATCTCACTCTCAAGCCGAAGTTGAAAAACAAGATCAGAAAACACAAGTAGAACCTGAACTGGAATTAGCGTATTGCACCAAAGTAAAAGACTCTGGGGTGGGTAGGTGGGGAGAATATAGGTCCAAGAAGGATTCAGAGGACCTAGTGGGGGTTGTATTGTTATATGGGATACTGGGGAATGTTATGCATGTACAAACTATTGTACTTACTGTTGAATGTAAAACATTAATTCCCCAATAAAAAAAAAAAAAAGAGAGAAAGAGAGAGAGAAGAATGAGGAGGCAGAGGAGGAAGAAGAGGAAAAGGAAGAAACCACAATATTGAGGCTTTCCCCAAGTGAACTATCTCACCCCCCCTTTGTCTTCTAACTGATATTATGAAGGGGAAAAGCTAATGATTTCTGATTATCCTTTAAAGTTAACTGAAGTGAGGTCTCTTTCTTGCCTTTCCAGATCTTCCTATCCCCAAGGCTGACCTAGGATCATTTTTTTCTTTTTTTAAATTTTTATTTATAGAATGGAAATATTGACAAGACCATAGTATCAGAGGAGTACAATTCCACACACTTCCCACCACCAAAACTCCGTATCCCATCCCCTCCTTTGAAAACTGTCCTATTCTTTATCCCTCTGGGAGTATGGACTTAGGATCATTATGGGTTGCAGAAGGTGGAAGGTCTGGCCCCGCATCATTTTTGACACTGGAATTACCTGAGAGAATGGCAAGTACACATTTGAAAAATTTCAGAGGCAGATAAAAGATTTTTTTTCATGGATATGTCAAAGTATTTACCCCCATACTTCCTTCTGGGTTCTTAAAGTACTAGGTAGATAATCAGGCAAACTGTTAAAAGAAAATAGTAATAATAACAATAGCATGGATCCTCCAACATTCATGGGGGAGACTCAATAAGAATGATTAACTCACATGGCTTCAGAGACCATCTTCAATGGCTTAATTATGGCAGTGGAAAAAGAAGGTCATTTAGGGCCAAGAAAAGCACATTATGAGCACATTATACAGATTTAATTTCTCCTTTCAACACTGAGAAGAGTTAAGGAGATTAAGTCCCTCCCCCCCCCCCCCCACACACACACAATGACAGACCTCTCCTGAAGTAGAGAAGTTTACAAAGGCAACTTCTGCCCAGCCTTAAGAGAATCCCTTAATGAAGACATTTTGGTGTGGCAGTTTTTTGCTCCCCTACAGAATGGCAGAAAAGTATTTTTTAGAACCCTATAGAACAATGAAATATGTACAAAACCAGGTGAGCTGACCTGGGGTAATTATACAAGGAGGGTGGAGATGGAAAGGGAAATTACAGGCTAGAGAAGAAAATCAATTCTAAGGCAAAGAAACCTTTGGGAACTAAGCAGGGGCCATGGTCATTCTTGTTCATTTGAATTCAAAACATTTGAATGTCTTGACTTTTCTATTACATAATTGTCCCCATGGTTCCACTCATCCCTTAATCCTCTAGAACACCAAGGTGGTGGTGGTGGTGGTGGGGAGTTGGCTGGGAAATGGGTCTCCCTCAGTGAACTGATTGCTCTAGAATCCTTATAAATAAGGTTGCCAACAATTCTCATTTATCATGAAATACAGGCTGCTACATGCATCATCTTTTTTAACCTTCACAGTTACCCTTTTTGTTAATTTTACAAGCATGAGAGGAGTGAGGCTCAACAAGGTAAATAACATTTGGGGAGGAAAACAAATTAGTGACAAAGTCAGTAGTTAAACAAGATTAGTTGACCACAGAGTCCATGGTCTGGGCTTCACATTACCCTGCCTGTACAGAGGAGGGTACACTTAGAAGCTAGTAGTGGAGTTGGTGGTAGGAATGAGATCACATGTGCCAATTATCTTGTCTGCCCTCTCTGTAGACACATTCATCTAAAATCATAGAGCAAACAAACCAAAAAAACACATACAATGGATATAAAGAAAACTAGATAGTAAACTCTCTCTTGAAAATTAAAGGTTTCCAGTAAAATTTTATTGGAATATATAGAGATGTATATACTTATATATGTATAATCACTTTGCTTTATACTTGTTCCATGCATTTACTAAAGTGCTCTAAGAACAGGAGAAAATGACTAACTAGGAGCAAGAAAATAACTTACTTGATTTGTGTCTGCTTTGCTATGTGTGTCCATCCTCTGCTGCATTGTAGAAAGCTTCAGTGTTGTGGTCTCCCTCACTCTCTGTCTCTTGCCTCTCTGTCTCTATCTTAAAAAAATGATTAAGGTAGCAGTTACTAGACTACCCAGTAAGATCCAATCAAGTGGGATTGAGGATGTAAAATGCATGTGACTCAGGCCCCAATATACTGTACAAACTCACCATATAGGGGTATACAAAACTCTACACCAGATGACATATGCTGCATATCACACATGGACTGGGAAAATGAGAACAAAAAAAGAGATGCATTTTTAATAGAAGTGACAGAAATGGGGCGGTAGCGCAGCGGGTTAAGCGCAAATGGAGTAAAGCACAAGGGCCAGTGTAAGGATCCCAGTTCAAGCCCCCAGCTACCCACCTGCAGGGGGATCGATTCATAAGCAGTGAAGCAGGTCTGTAGGTGTCTATCTCCCCCCCCCCCCGTATTCCCCTCCTCTTTCCATTTCTCTCTGATCTATCCAACAGCAACAGAAATGGCAGCAATAATAACAAGGACTCTTAACAAAATGGAGAAAATTCCATTCAGGACCAGTGGATTCATGTGCAGGCACCAAGCTCCAGCAATAGCCCTGGATGGAAAAAGAAGAAAGAGGAGTAGAAGGAGGAGAATGAGAAAGAGAAAAAGAAGAGACAGAAATAAGAGTTATTTCACCACTCTTGAGTAATTATGGTCCCACTTTGCAAAACTAGGGGAAAAAATCTTTTTGTTCTTGCACATTAAATAAGTCTCAAACTACCCACTACAGTGACTAATGATGACTGCACCAGAGACATGCAGAGGGAACCATCTGTGAAGACACACTGCTTGCACTTGTTTCAGTGGGATTCACAGGGAAGAAAGCTGTCTGTTGAGCTGCAGACAAAGCATATGTGCAGCATGAGGCTTTCCTATGCTGTTAACTGCTTCCTGGTCAAATAACCTATTGGTGCAAGTCTCCTGGAGTCTCTACACCATGACCTCCCTTCATCCTTCTTGTTTTCTCCTTCCAAAAGCAATTTCTTTACTGTTGGAAACCATAAATACACCATATTGCCTATTGTTTTTTAAAAAGAAAAGTCTTACAAAGCTGGTGAATTCTGATTTGTCTATTTTAGCCATTCCTTCTCAAAGTTCTTACATTTTGTCTCTCCTATTAACAAATGCCCTTAGATTTTATGTGTGAAAAGGCTAAAATACTGGAGTGTAGGGGGCATCACTGAAGCTTGTTACTGTTATATGTTTACAAGAGAGAAGTACCATCTGTGATTCTCAAGGTGCTAAGAGGGCAATGTAGTGACAAGAGATTGCAAAGGTTGCATTTCCTCCTCTCTTTTACAGATTGCCCTGCTTAAGGACAGACATGATAAAGACTGCAGGATCTCAACATCCCTTTCAACTCCCAGAGAGTGCCTATTCTCTTTTTCATTTCATCAGGAGCAAATCTTTCAGCCAGATAAACAATATGCTGGTTTTCAACCACTTCCATACAAAAAGAAAACTATTTTGATAAAATATAATCACTGCATTGTGCCAAAGTGGGAAAATGAACCACGTGTATTCTCTTCCTTCTGTAGGAAGTGGCATTTGGTGAATGTTTAATAACCAGTCCTTAGATGGAGGGAACGGTTTGCTATATAGTGTTTGCTGATTTCTATAATGTAAATATTCCTACTATTTCTTTGTTTGAGAAGGGAAACATTTCTCCTTACTTATGAGGGGGAAAAGTAGGGACCTGAGTCTCAGAATTTTTGTGACCTAGATCACTTGTTTTGTCTCTATCAGTGAGGGGGGGAAAAGAAAGGCAGAATTCATGAGGAGGAAGTAGTAACAGATGTAGGTGTGGTTTAGAAAGGAAGAATGCAAAGTCCCACCTGGATGACAGGGCCAATAGAAGAGTGAGGTCATTTAAACAGAGCAATGAGAAGGTTGTTTTTTTAATTAATTAATTTATTTTTATTTGTTATCGGATAGAGACAGAAATTGAGAGAGAAGGAAGATAGAGAGGAAGAGAGAGATGCCTATAGACCTGCTTCACCGCCTGTGAAGTGACTCCCCTGCAGGTGGTGAACCAGGAGCTCCTACCAGGATCCTAACTGGTCCTTACGCTTTGTGCCACGTGCACTTAACCCGCTGCTCTACCGCCGGACTCCGACTCCTGAGAAGGTTATTTTAGGTAGACAGATCAGAATAAAGAGTCCAGCTTTGTTAACTAGTTACCATTTTGTCCAAATGACCCACTGTCCAAATATTTTTTCATTTTCCCTAAGTATGGGGTGCCTAATCATGACCTCCCTGATTCTTTGTAGAACACACCATGATGAACCAGGAACTTTAGGGGAGACACTTCAGTCTCATACCACCACTTGGGTTCTTCTCAGGCTACCTCAGTCATCAAATTAATAGGTAGTCAGTCCAGCAGATAGTAAGTTTCTCAAGGTTCTGCATGTCTTCAATTAATCTCAGTTCAAAATAATCCCCATACCAAAGTAACATATCCTGGAAAGATGTATCCTGAACATGTTGAGGAGTCTTATCTGTCTGCTGATTTTAAGTTAGTAATCTAAAGTGAGTCAGTAGACAAGGATTTGGGGTGATATGTATGTAGCTGACACTCATAAACTTGTAGGGATTAACTCCAATAAGACACTGCCTATGTGTCAAGTTAACCAAATGCTACAATTCATATTTTTTAAACTGATACCTGAGTTATCACTGTGGCTTGGGGCCTGCAACAGTGAATCTACTGGAAGCAATATTTTTTAATTAGATATTTATTACAAAGAGGAATTGCAAGAGGAGAAAGGGATATAAGAAGAGAAAGAGACATATGCATCACTGCTTCACCACTCCTGAATCTTCCCTCCAACAGGTAGAGAGTAAGGCTTAGACCTGGGTCCTTGTGCATGGTAATGTGCATTTTGGCTATTAAACTCTAACCAAGACAAATGAATTACTATGATATAATAATAGTGAGTACTACATATACATACATATATATCTTTTCTATCCAAGTAGATCATAACACCATGACTATCTTGAGAAATAAGTGCTACCCCTCAAAGCTGACTTCACACTGCCTGCATTCACACATTGCTCTGTTCCTGGCAAGCCACAAAATCAGATGTTTCATGTATTCTCTTTTGGTAAATGACTGTAATTTCTTATGTGGCATATATAATGCCCAGAGACATTATTCCCAGGGAAGAAAGTAATACAGTATAACAAGGAATCCCTTTTGAGGTATTTTTATTGGAGGATTTTTTTTGTCCTTGTGTCTTTTAAAAATAACTTTGTCCCATTTTTTCTGGATAGATGGCCCATGGAGGCATAAGAAAACAGGGAGACAAAAGTGAAAAGAAGTTACAGTAAATGAAGAGAAAGATGTTTGTGATTACTGCAAAATTCTAAGCTTTGAGACTTGAAGGATGTAATGAAAATCTATCAGTTCAAAATCCATAGATTCCTAGATCAGTTCTATTTTATTTTTAATAATGGGGGTAAGAAGAAAGAAAAGACTATATATAGCTTCCAAGTGAGCAACTGTGCCAGGCATATGATGTTTTGTTACCTTTTCCTTTTACCTTGAAACTGTCATCATAATCCCCTGAGCTATTCTAGGATATAGAAAAATTATGTAGGGGCCAAGCTGCATACGGCTGAGCACAAACATTACACTGCCCTAGAACCCAGATTCAAGCCCCCCAGTCCACCATTGTATAATGATGTCTTAATATTCTCAGTGAGTCATAATTTGTACAACTCTTTCAAATAGAAGCATCACATTGTCTTTATTTTTTCTTGGCCTATTCATAATTCAAAAAATATAATACAGAGTGGGACAATTTCATATAGAGATAAAAGGAAAAAAATCCAAACTTTCTTACAATGCTTTCTTGTGCCATACAGCACCATGACAGCCTTGGGATCTTGCATGAAATAGTTGCTAAAAATAAAATAATAATAATAGTCTTAAAAAGGAAGTATTACTGCTTTCAGTAACATGTATATATATATATATATATATATATATATATATATATATATATGGAATACTATGCTTATTGAAATAAGTCAGCTGGAGGGAATAAATATATAGTTATACTCATATGTAGTGAAAATCCAGACACACAAATGAACTAAATACAGCAAAGATAAGCTTTTAGACTATAAGATCAATTAGTATTTACCTAAAGGGAAGGGGCTGAGTGAAGTGGACAAAATAAGGCAATTATGTGGTGAAGGTTGGAACTGATGCTTTAGTGGTGAATAAGCTGATTTGTGATGATACACACTTGAGACTTATATAATGTTATTTAAATTAAAAATAATTTGTCTAATATATAGAAGATGCTCCCAATATGTGCTTTGACTTTACACACGCTTTAGGCAGAAGACTAAGCGCAACAGCCTTAGGTGAATTTTACACAATGACTCACAGTGTGAGCATTGGACTTATTCTTTCCATGGCCCAGGGAAATTATCAAAATTGAATGAAGATGACAAAAACACAGGCGCTTGGTATTCAAAGCCATTCTCACCCTTACCAGCTACTGAACTGACATTCTCACTAGTATATTTTAAGATTTATGTCTCTGAACAGGGTTATGGTTGTTGATTATACTGTCCTTGTAAAGACTGTGTAACCTTGTGAAAACTGACTATCACAGTCAACAAAACTGACTATCACAGTCACACCTCAATTGTTCTTTGATGCCTAAGTTAAGGCATGGATCATATGGCCAGTGCAAATCATCAGGTGAAAAGATTATATACATATCTTTTGTCAAAGAGATTGCTCAGGTTCTTATATAAAATTTAAATGTAAAAATTGAGTAAATTTAATTTCAAAAAGATAGTAAAGTAGACTTATTCAACATATTAATTTTGAGGCATCAGCCCTGTGCACTGCTGTCGCTATTACCACAACTTCCCACGAAACTTCAAGGTTCAATCAACAGCTGATCAGAAAAAAAAAAGCATTCTTTTGTGGATTAGTTTTATTTTTTTATGAGAACATGGATTCATTCCAAAATAGAGACAATGGAGAAGGGGAGACTGGAGTTAGATGTAGATGAAAGCAAACATATTTACACCATGCCAAGTACAAACCACTTTGCTGAGCTGAAACATCACTATTGGAATGCTTGGAATAGTTTGTTACAAAAAAAAAAAAGTAGACCTGGTGATTTATTTAAAGTAATTAATTAATGAGTCATTAAAATGGGAACCTACTTGAAAGACATAATAAAAAGACTAAGAAGGGATTGATTCCTAAACCCAACTCAATATCAGTTGTTGGCTGAAATGTGATGTTTGTAGGGACTTCTGTTAGAAGTGCACTTGAAACAAGCAATTTGGGACAGTCTGTTGACAGCTGTGGTTCATTCTAAATCAAATAAGTGATGACATGGTATAGATGGAATACATTCAGCAGAACATTTGGGCCATGCCTTATCAGTCCTTGTTTGGCAAGATTTTGCTGGTTATGTCATATAACATCCATCTTGTCAGGGAAAGTACTGGTCAGAAAATCTGCCCACTAGGGATATATCTTCCCTACATATTTCTTTTATATATATATATATATATATATATATATATATATATATATATATATATTTTTTTTTTTTTGTTGTTGTTGTTGTTGTTGTTGTTGCCCTTGTTGTTTTTCATTGTTGTTGTAGTTGTTGTTGATGTCGTCATTGTTAGGATAAAGAGAAACAGAGAGAGGAGGGGAAGACAGAGAGAGGGAGAGAAAAATAGACACCTGCTTCACCGCCAGTGAAGTGACTCCCCTGCAGATGGGGAGCTGGGGGCTCGAACCGGGATTCTTACGCTGGTCCTTGTCACTACCAACTGACTCCCTTCCCTACATATTTCTGTGTATATTAATGTCCATTTTTTCTTTTAAACACTCTTCCTTTCATCAGTACTAAACAAGATTTTCATGTCAGTATGGACAGGTAAGTAGCAGTGGTCTAATGAGACTGAATACTAAAGGCTCCTTCAATTACATTTTTTTAAAGATAGAGACAGTGAAGAGAGATGAAAGAGACCACAGCAATAAAGCATCCTTCAATGCACTAGAGGCCACACTCAAACCTCCTGGGGTTGTGTACACTGAAAAGCAGCTTACTATTCAAGTGAGCTGTGCTTCTAGCCCTTGATTTCTCAGAATGTCAATAAAGACATTAGAATAATGCCACATGTGCCAACTAATCCTAAATTGCTAGGATAATACTACAACAGGTTGTTTCAAACCCAATTCTTGCAGAATTCATCCATAGCCTAATTATAAAATTGACCAAAAGAGGCAAAAAATTTACTATGAGTTTTAGAAGACAGTCAGTAATGGGAATTTATCTGGGCAATGACCCTTTGTGAACCACCTCAAGCCAAGTGAGGGGTCTTTCAAAGAACTACTTTGATTCAGCTCAGGAGATGGCACAGCCGCTGGATGATGGGCTTGCTTTTTGAAGTCCAGTGTTAGATCCCTCACACCATGTGTGTCAGAGTAGTGCTATGGTCTCTATCTCTTGTGAAATGAATAAAATAAATGATTTTTTTAAAAGCCCAACAACAATAAAGGACAACGAAGAACTTAAAAGGTGATCATGACACTCCCCCACTCGACGTTCAAGGATATTGAACACAATGCCCAACCCCTTCCTAGGAAAGTTTAAAAATGGAAGGTCATGTCTTCCTCTTGAAGAACATAAAGGTTTAAAGAGCTTTGCATGATTGAAGTTATGAAACAAAGAGGATATCTGTTTTTGTGAACTTAAAGTGGAGAGGTTTCTGGCTTTGACCATCTTGCATGACTCTCTCCAAGAAATCTGTTTAGGAAGTGAAGTGAAAAGAAGCTATCTGGAAAGGTTAAAACAGCTAACTTAACTGCAAGTAGACGAAGACCTCAAGAGAGAGATCTTTAGCTATGGGAAATACTTCAAACAAAAACCAAAAAACTCCTCAAAAGTACTTCCCTAAGAAGAAACCATCAGAGTTTGGTATTTGATGTACTCAAAGTGCATCAGAGCCAGTAGGCCAGGCATTGGTGCACCCAAGAGAATGCATATGTTACCATGCCCAATGAACCTGTATTTATGGTCCCCACTAGCAGGGAGGAAACTTCACAAACCTTGAAACAGTGCTGTAAATGTCTCTCTCTCTTCTCTCTCTCTCTCTCTCTCTCTCTCTCTCTCTCTCTCTCCTATTTTCTCTCCTCCTTTCCTTCAATTTTTCTCTGTCTTTCTCAACAAAATTAAAAACAAAGAAAAGGAGTCAACTAGGAATACCAAAGGAGAGTACCAGGGACCGTAACAAGAAAGGACTAGAATGACTTCAGGAATCCACCAAATAACCAGTGAGTGCAAACACGTGTGGCTGATGGACATAGAGGAACCTAGGGAGAGATTAAGTGGCTGGTAACAATCCGGCAGTTTACCAGTTGAGACACAACCTGCAGTCTGTTTCACCAACAAGGGGACAACAATGGCTGAAGGGAGGAGAGGACTCCCCAGAGACTCACCAAATGTAACTGTCAGTCCCCATTGATGCTGCCCTCAGAATCTGCAGCAGCAAAAGGGAGGCCCTGTGCTGACACCAGGGGACAGAGAACTAACCAGGAAACCCAGGAGAAGATCTATATCTCAGTGGCTTAGTGGTGGGGCTGTGAAAGTCTCTGCATAAACGCTGTATTATCTCTGTCCCACCCTGCTCTATTTCTTGGTCAGGAGTCAGTGATTAAGCTAAGAAGCCTACTTATAGTTTCAAAACCACTAGGCTCCCATAGCCTACAAGGAAGAAAAAGAACAAAAGGTGCTTTGGAAGCCACTGAGCTCCAAATCAGGGAATTAAAATACTGTTGAAACAACTGTCAATTTCCACAACTGTGAACCCTTTAATTACCTTACTTAGACACAAGTCAATTCAGACAAGAGTGATCAGTGATTTGAAAACTACTAAGAGAGGGAATTCATAACATACTGTATAGAATGGTGAAACCAACAAGAAATATTGGCGAAATGAACCAGGACAAGAGTCCAGGTAAAAGCCCCCAAAAGGTTGAAGCACAAAATAATGAGATCAACATCCAAACACTAGTTAAGGAAATAATCACAGGAGTGAGCAAAGAGTTTGAAAGAATTTTCATCAGAAATGCAGAAGTAACAAATGAGACTCTGGAAGAAAACACTAATGATCTCAAGATTATTAGAGAGCTGAAAGCTGAACTGGCTGAGCTAAGAACACAACTAGCTGAACAAGCTAAAACAGTATCAGAACAGGGTAACAAAATAGATGAACTCCAGAAAACAGTAGAGGGGAGAAAGGCTAGAATAAATAAGACTGAAGATAGAATTAGCAAGATAGAGGACAAATTAGAGACAACTAAAAAAGAAGACATATCAAAAAAGAGATTAAGAGATGCTGAAAACAACAACAGAGACTTATGGGATGACTTAAAGAGAAATAATATATGCATTACTGGCTTACCAGAGGAAGAAAGAAAGGGAGGGGAAGAAAGCATTCTTTAGGACATAAAGGCTGAGAACTTCTCTAGTCTAGACAACATCAAATACATAAAGGTTCTAGAAGCCCAGAGCGTCCCAAACAGAATTAACCCAGACAGACACCAAGACACATCATATTTAGGATGGAAAGGAATAAGGATAAAGAAAGGATCCTGAAGGCAGCAATAAAAAAACAAAGAGTCACCTACAGAGAAAAACCCATAAGATTAGGAACAGACTTCACACAAACACTACAGGCTCAAGGAGAATGACAAGATATCTATAGAGTGCTCAATGAGAAAGGCTTTCAACCAAGACTACTGTATTCTGATAGACTGTCATTCAGACTAGATGGAGGCATAAAAGCCTTCTTAGACAAGCAACAGTTGAAAGAATAAACTATCACCAAGCCTGCCCTGAAAGAAGTTCTGAAAGGTCTCCTATAAACAGTAAGACCACCACAAATAGGCCATATATCAGAACACTCTAAAAATCTACAAGAATGCCATTAAAATATCTTCAATCTTTGATATCAATAAATGTCAATGGCCTGAATTCACCTATTAAAAGTTACATAGTAGGAAGATGGATCAGAAAACACAACCCAACAATATGCTGTCTACAGGAAACACATCTAACTCAACAAGACAAACACAGACTCAAAGTGAAAGGATGGAAAACTATTGTAAAAGCCAATGGCCCACAAAAAAAGACAGGAACAGCTATTCTCATATCTGACATGATAGACTTTAAAATAAATAAAATTTAAAAAGATAGGAATGGACACTACTTAATGCTCAGAGGATCAGTCAATCAAAAGGACTTAACAATTATTAACATCTATACACCCAATGAGAAGCCTTCTAAATACATCAAACATCTACTGAAAGAGCTACAACAATATATTAACAGCAACACAGTCATAGTAGGGGACTTTAACACCTCGCCCTCTCAACTTGACAGATCACCCAGGCAGAAAATCAATAAAGACATGAGGAAGCTAATGAGGAGATAGATAAACTAGAACTATTGGGCATTTTCAGATGAACAAGTATATGCCACCAAGCTAGAGAACCTGGAAGAAATGGACAATTTCCTAGATACTTACGAACTTCCAAACCTAAGTAAAGAGGAACTAGATAACATAAACAGGCCCATCACAGCTAATGAAATTTACAGTTGTCAAAATCTTCCCCAAAATAAAAGTCCTGGACCAGATGATTTTACAAATGAATTCTATAAGCCTTCAAAGAAGAACTAATACCTCTACTTTTAAAAGTCTTCCAGAAGATTGAAGACACTGGAATACTTCCAGCATCTATGAAGACAACATCACTTTGATATCAAATCAGGGACTCAACCAAAAAAGAAAACTACAGACCAATACCTCTGATGAATATAGGTGCTAAAATATTGAGCAAAATTCTAGCCAACCAGATACAGCAGTATATTAAAAAGATAGTTCATCGTGACCAAGTGGGGTTTACCCAAGGCATGCAAGGTTGGTTTAATATACGTAAATAAATCAATATGATCCACCACATCAACAAAAGCAAGACCAAAACCACATGGTCATATCAATAGATGCAGAGAAAGCCTGTGACAAAATACAATATACCTTTAAATTCAAAACACTACAAAAAATGGGAATAGATGGAAAATTCCTGAAGATAGTGGAGTCTATATATAGCAAACCTACAGCCAACATCTTTCTCAATTGTGAAAAACTGGAAGCATTTCCCCTCAGATCAGGTACTAGACAGGGCTGCCCACTATCACCATTACTTTTCAACATAATGTTGGAAGTTCTTGCCATAGCAATAAGGCAGGAGAAAGAATTAAAGGCATACAGATTGGAAGAGAAGAAGTCAAATTCTCCCTATTTGCAGATGACATGATAGTATACATAGAAAAACCTAAGGAATCCAGCAAGAAGCTTTTGGAAATCATCAGGCAATACAGTAAGGTGTCAGGCTACAAAATTAACATTCAAAAGTCAGTGGCATTCCTCTATACAAACTTGTATAAAGACTTGTATACTGAATATTATGAGTCATTACTCAAGGAAATTGAAAAAGACACAAAGAAGTGGAAAGATAGTCCATCTTCACGTGTTGGAGGAATCAACATCATCAAAATGAATATACTACCCAAAGCCATATACAGATTTAAAGCTATCCCCATCAAGATCCCAACCACACTTTTTAGGAGGATAGAACAAATGCTGCAAATGTTTATCTGGAACCAGAAAAGACCTAGAATTGCCAAAACAATCTTGAGAAGAAAGAACAGAACTGGAGGCATCACACTCCCAGATCTCAAATTGTATTATAGGGCCATTGTAATCAAAACTGTTTGGTGTTGGATCATGAAGAGAGACACTGACCAGTGGAATAGAATTGACAGCCCAGAAGTAAGACCCCACACCTATAGACATCTAATCTTTGACAAAGGGGCCCAGACTATTAAATGGGGGAAGCAGAGTCTCTTCATCAAATGGTGTTGGAAAAAAATGGGTTGAAACATGCAGAAGAATGAAAGTGACCCACTATACTTCTCCAAATACAAAAGTAAATTCCTAGTGGATCAAGGACTTGGATGTTAGGCCAGAAACTATCAGATACTTATAGGAAAATATTGGCAAAACTCTTTTCTGCAAAAATTTTAAAGATATCTTCAAAGAAACAAATCCAATTACAAAGAAGACTACATAAAGCATAAACCTATGGGGCTACATCAAATTGAAAAGCTTCTGCACAGCTAAAGAAACCACTACCCGAACCAAGAGACCCCTCACAGAATGGGAGAAGATCTTTACATGTCGTACATCAGACAAGAGGCTAATAACCAGAATATATAAAGAGCTTGCCAAACTCAACAACATAAAAACAAATAAACTCATCCAAAAATGGTGGGACAGAATATTCACCACATAAGAGGACCAAAAGGCCAAGAAACACATGAAAAAATGCTCCAAGTCTTTGTCAGAGAAATGCAAATAAAGACAACAGTGAGATACCACTTCATTCCTGTGAGAATGTCATACATCAGAAAAGGTAACAGCATCAAATGCTGGAGAGGTTGTGGGGTCAAAGGTACTCTCCTGCACGGCGGGTGGGAATGTCAATTGGTCCAACCTCTGTGGAAAACAGTCTGGAGAACTCTCAAAAGGCTAGAAATGGACCTACCCTATGATCCTGCAATTCCTCTTCTGGGGATATATCCTAAAGAACCCAGCACACCCATCCAAAAAGATCTGTGTACACATAAGTTCTTAGCAGCACAGTTTGTAATAGCCAAAACCTAGAAGCAACCCAGGTGTCCAACAACAGATGAGTGGCTGAGCAAGTTGTGGTATATATATAATTATATATATATATATATATATATATATATATATATATATATATATATATATATATATATATATATACACACACACAATGGAATACTACTCAGCTACAAAAAAATGGTAAGTTCATCATCTTCAGCCAATCTTGGATGGACCTTGAAAAATTCCTGTTATGTGAAATAAGTCAGAAACAGAAGGATGAATATGGGATGAACTCATTCTCAGGCAGAAGTTGAAAAACAAGATCAGAAGAGAAAACACAAGTAGAACCTGAACTGGAATTGGCATGTTGCACCAAAGTAAAAGACTTTGGGCCTTGTTGGGGGTGGAGAATACAGGTCCAAGATGGATGAAAGAGGACCTAGTGGGGGTTGTATTGTTATATGGAAAACTTAGAAATGTCATGCATATACAAACTATTGTATTTACTGTCGAATGTAAAACATTAATTCCCCAATAATGAAATTAAACAAAAAAGGGGAGTCGGGCAGTAGCGCAGCGGGTTAAGCACAGGTGGCACAAGGTGCAAGGACCAGCGTAAGATTCCTGGTTCAAGCCCCCGGCTCCCCAAGCGGTGAAGCAGGTCTGCAGGTTTATATCTTTCTCTCCTCCTCTCTGTCTTCCCTTCCAATCTCCATTTCTCTGTCCTACCTAACAATGACAACAACAATAAAAAACAAGGGTAACAACAGAGAATAAATTAATAAATTTAAAAAAAAAGAAAGAAAGAAAAATGGCTTCTAGGAGAAGTGGATTCATCATGCAGGCATCAAGCCCCCAGCAGGTAACACTAGTGGTAGTTCAAACAAAAATAAAAACAATCGAATGACTATCTGGTCAGGTCGACTTTTCTTTCCCTCCTGCCCTTACTGCAGTGTGTCCTGTAGAAAGAAACCTTTTCAGAAAAGTAAGGCTTATTTCCCCTCCTTTCAGGAGGGCAGCCAGAAGAATGCCCTCTGTAGTCAACTCTCTTGTGGGGTACTTATCTCAACTAAACAAAGGTGCTTTGTCCAACACCTCAATGCTTTGCAAAGCAGCAGTCCTTTCGGTGATTAATCAGTGTGGGGCATACATTTAATTCCCGGATCTTCAAGCCAATGGAAAACATATGTGAAGGTCTTTCCTAGCTTCAAGGGTCTCCATTGGATCACCTTTGTGATATTGATCAGTTTTCTTCTTGGCCAGCTCCCTTCTCAAGTGTCGATTTCCAAATATTACTTACACATCAATCTCCATCCCTAGCTCTGCTTCCTGGAGTAACCCAACCAGTAACACTTTTTATCCTCTCTTTACCTGGAGGTGATATAGACCCCAATTATCAAGTGGCAGAGAAGTTGTAGTGTCTGTTCTCCTCAGTGCAAGTTTCCAAAGGAGAGGAGAGGCTTTTCAATGACATGCAGATTTGGAGTTATGTGATTCTTAGACTGAATCTTAACATCAAGAAGGCAAAACTAAACAATGAAAGATGCCAAAGTCCTCCTCCATGTACAAGGAAAGAATGGCCTACAGATAGTATTTAATGGCAAGAACGTGCAAAACTGCTTTCTTTTCATGAAATATGAACTGATATCTGTAGGATGTATGTTTTAAACCTGTGTTTTGGAATCAGTCCTAGATTGAATTCCAAGTTCTATCAGTTTCTTTTATTTGACCTTAATTGATTCGCATAAACTTTTGAGGCCAGTTGCTAGGCTATGAAATCTAGAAGTAGATTGCTGTGATTAACAGAAGGTGGACAAAGCAGCTAACACATGCCTGATATGAAGTAAACATTCACTCTTGCTCTTCTCCTAAATAGTTTCTGTGGTCTCAGCCCATGCACATCACGTGATATAGGGAAAGCTAGAAAAGCGATGCCACAGAACAGATTTTCTCTTTTTCAACTGGATACGCCATAAATATATAAATCACATGCTGTTTCGTTTCCTGTAATAAAATTATAAATAGCTGGCTTCAAGCCCCTCTCACCACCTGTAGTAGAGAAGTTTCATGAGTGGTGAAACAGTGCTGCGCTGTCTCTCTGTTTCTCTCTCTTCTCCTTCCTTCTCCTTACTGTTTCTATACAAATAGTAAAAATGGAAAAATTCTGTAAAATAAGTTATGAATAAAATTATAAATGTAAGCAATGTTTCTTTGCTACTGATTTGATTAGAAACAAACATGTTTTCTTTTTCAATACAATTTACATTCCAGTGCTAGACTCACTTGTCAGCAAATCCAGCTTTCTCCAGCATTTGCTAGGTAGGTGTTTTGTTTGTTTGTTTTTCTCCATCAGGGTTATTACTGTGGCTCAAGAGTGCCACTATACAAATCCACAGCCCCTGGCAGCCATTTTTTTTCTTTTTTAATTTCGATTTTTGATAGGACAGAGAAATTGAGAGTGAAGGGAGAGTTACAGTGAGAGGGGCTGGATAGTGGCACATCTGGTTGAGTGCACATGTTACAAGGCACAAGGACCTGAGTTTCAGCTCAAGGTCCCCACCTGCAGCAGGAAAGCTTTGCGAGTGGTGAAGCACTGCTGCAGGTACATCTCTATCTCTTTCCCCTCACCTCTCCCCCTTCCCTCTTAGTTTCTGGCTGTCTCTATCCAATAAATAAAGATCATTTTTAAAAATTTAAATAAGAGAGAGTAAAGACCTATAAACCTGTTTAATTTCTCATGAAGTATCTCCCCTGCTGGTAGGGAGTGGGAGCTCAAACCTAGGTCCTTGCACATGCTAATATGTGTACTCTACCAGGGGTATGATTTAAGTGGTGATCCAGTTTTATTCTTTTGCATTTGTGTGTTCAGTTTTTCCAGGACCACTTGGTAAAGAGGTCTTCTTTCCCTCACTGAATAGTTTTGCCTGCTTTGTCAACTACTCTGTGTTCATATATGTTTGGGTTTATTTCTAAACTCTATTTTATTTCATTGGTATATATGCATATTTTTGTTCAAATAGCACGCTGCTTTAATTAGTACAATTTTGTAATATAAAGTGGAGTTGAGGAGAATGATACTTCCATTCTCACTCTTCCCCCCGCCCCCAGGAGTGTTTTGGCAATGCATGATATTTTGTGGTTCCATATGAATTTTTGGATAAGTTGTTTAATTTCCTTGAAAAATGTTATTAGGAATTTGATAAGGATTATTTTGAATCTGTTGATTATGTAGGATGGCCATTTTAATTGTTAATTATTATAACACAAACACGGGATATTTTTCCATTTCTTTGTGTCACTTTCTATTCCAAAGTATTATCATTTACAGTGCCCCAAATTATAACAAATTATAATTTACCTTTTTTGTTAGATTTACTCCAAGGTATTTTGTCTTTGTATATTCAGGTGTAAACAGAATGCTTTCTTCTTTTACCACTCCTCTATTTTTATGTATAGAAGTGCCACCAATTTATGAATAGTGATTTTTTTATCCTATTACATTATTGAGTTCCTTGATGGCATAGTCTTCAGGGGGTCCTGTAGTTATATTATTATGTCATTTGAAATAGTGATAGTTTAAATTCTTCCTTTTCTTTTTTATATATTTATTTTATTTATCCCCTTTTGTTGCCCTATGTTGTCTTATTGTTGTAGTTATTATTGTTGTCATCGTTGTTAGATAGGACAGAGAGAAATGGAGAGAGAAGGGGAAGACAGAGAGGGAGAGAGAAAGATAGACAGCTGCAGACCTGCTTCACTGCCTGTGAAGCAACTCCCCTGTAGATGGGGAGCCGGGGGCTCGAACCAGGAACCTTATGCTGGTCCTTGCACTTTGCACCACCTGCGTTTTACCTGCTGCGCAACTGCCCAACTCCCAAATTCTTCCTTTTCTATTTGTGTTTCTTTAATATCTCTTTCTTGACTGACTGCTCTTACTAGTACTTTGAGGGCTTTGTTAAATAGTATTAGTGAGAGTGAACATCCTTGTCTAGTGCTAGGTTTTAAAATTTTATTATTATTATTAAGAATACACACACACGCACATACACACATACACACACACACACACACACACACACACATTCACCAGTATTATATTTGGGACATGGTGCCTAACAATGACACTATGGGTAATCCTGGTGGCTATTTTTCCTTTATTATTATTAATTTTTATGATAGAGACAGAGAGAAGTAGAGAAAGAAAAAGAAGTGAGACAAAGAGAGACACTTTCAGCCTGTTCCACTGCTTGTGAAGTATCCCCTCTGTACATGGTGGCCAGGGACTTGACTTAGGGCATGCACTTTACTGAATGCATCACCACTCAGCCCCTCGTTCCAGATTTTAGGAGGGAAGGTTTTAGTTTTTCCCCATAGAAGATGATGTTAGATGTGGGTTTGTTGTATATAGAGGTATGATATACATATTTATCATTATTCTGTTGAGGAATTTTCCTTTTAATCTTAATTTTTAAAGGGTCTAACATAATTGTGGGTTGTATCATTTCAAGTATCTTTTCAAGACCTATTGAAATAAACATGTGCTTTTTATCTTTCATTTTGTTGATATGGTGTATTATGTTAATTAATTTGTGTATGTTGAACCAGTCCTGCATCCTTGTGATGAATTCCACCTGTTCTTGGTGGATTATTCCTTTTCTATTAGATCTATTTGATTTTCCAGCATTTTATTGAGAATGTTTACATAAATGTTCATCAGAGACGCAGTTCTATGGTATTCTTTCTTTAAAAAAATTTTTTTAATTTGATAGGACAGATAGAAAATGAGAGGGGAAGGAGAGAGAGAGACCTGCAGATTTGCTTTACCTCTCGTGAAGCTTCCCCACTACCTGTGAGGAGTGGGGTCTTGACTGCAGGTCCTCATGCATGGTAATGTGTACACTTAAACAGGTATGCCACCACTCCATCCCTTATAGTTTTCTTTTCTAGTATTGCTCTTTTCTACTTTGGGGACCAGGGTGATAATGGGCTCAAAGAATGTGTTTGGGAATATTTTTCCCACTTCAATATTTTGAAAGAGTTTGAAAAGGATGGATGTTAGTTCTCTTTTCCATGTCTTACAGAGTTCATTAGGAGAGTCATCTGGACTTGATCTTTAATCCTTGGGAACATTTTTAATTACTGCTTCAATTTTTGCACTAGTGATTGCTCTGCCAAGCTCTTTCCTCTTTGTTCACACTTGTCAAGTGGTGTGTCTCTAAGAATGTGTCCATTTCATCTAGGTTGTTCAATTTATTGAAATAGAGAAGTTATATACTCTGTTATGATCTTTTGTATCTCTGTATCATCAGTTGTAATTTTAACTCTCTCATTTCTTATTGTTTTTATCATAGATTTCTCTCTTTTTTTTTGTAAGTCAATTTTCTTCACTGAACCATTTTTTGTTTGGCTTTTTTTTTCCTTTCCTCTAGACAAACGGTAAGAGACAGAGACAAAGAGATAGAAAAAGAGAGACACACACAGCTCCATTGCTTATAAAGCTACACTAGAGTTTGCAGTGAGTACCTCCCTAATACTTCCTCTCCACTTTTCCAAGCTTTGGGTCCAGGATTGCTCAACAATTTGTTTGGCTTTGTATGTTAACTCTCTTTTCAGTCACCAGGTTCCAGATGCCATCAGGATGCCGGCCAGACTTCCCTGGATTGAAGACCCCACCAATGTGTCCTGGAGCTCAGCTTCCTCAGAGCCCCACCCTACTAGGGAAAGAGAGAGGCAGACTGGGAGTATGGACCGACCAGTCAACGCCCATGTTCAGCGGGGAAGCAATTACAGAAGCCAGACCTTCCACCTTCTGCAACCCTCAATGACCCTGGGTCCATGAGAATAGGAAAAGACCCTGGGTCCATAGAGAATAGGAAAGCTATCAGGGGAGGGGGTGGGATATGGAGATTGGGCGGTGGGAATTGTGTGGAGTTGTACCCCTCCTACCCTATGGTTTTGTTAATTAATCCTTTCTTAAAAAAAAAAAAAAAAAAAAAGCTTCCCACTGCAGGTGTACCAATGTGGTGGCCCAGGCTTCAAACCTGGGTCTTCATGCAGGATAATGTGTGTGCTTTACCTGCTGTCCCTCCCCCTGTACCGCAGATGTTGGTTTCACTGACCTTTTCTTTTTGCCTTCTATTTTATTAACTTCTGTTCTGATTTTGATGATTTCCCTCTTTCTGCTGATATTTGTGTATCGTTTTCTAGTTGTTTCACTTGTGAAGTTAGTTTATTTCAAATATTTCTTTTTTTTTATTAACATGGGCCTATATTGCTATAAACTTTCCTCTTACAGGTGTTTTCACTGTATTCCCTGGGGTCTGGTTGCTATTCTTTTCACTTATGTTGTTTATATAATTTTTCTGTTTTAATTTCTTCTGTGACTTGGGTGCTATTCAGAAGCATATTGTTTATTCTCCATATTTGAGGGGTATTTCTTTTTGTAGTTGACTCCTAGCTTCATACAATCATGGTCTGAAAAGATCATTTTTGTTATTTCAGTATTCATGTGTTTACTAAGACTATTTTTATGTCCAAACATATGGTCAGTCCTTGAGAATGTTCCATGTGCACTTGAGAAGAATGCGTATTATTTTCTTTGGAGATGGAATGTTCTGTATAAATCTGTTAAATCCATTTAATTTTCATTTAAGATCATTATTTTCTTACCAAGATTTTGTCCTGATGATCTATTTCTGGCAGTGAGTAGTATGTTAAGGTCTTTTATTATTAGAGTCCAAGGTCTCAGGTTCACTATAAGCCAGGTCTGATGAGTACACCACTATAAACCAGATCTGATGAGTACACACATACACACACACTCTCTCTCTGTATCTCTCTTTCCTTAAAATAAAACACAACTGAAATATATTATAAAATAAAAGAAAAAAACCAAACAACAACAACAGCAAAGCATGTAGCATGGAAAATATGACTTGGTAAGGGAGACATGGGGCAGAGCCTACAGTCTGCATTGGAAGAAGCATGTGACCTTGGGAATTTTATCTCACCTCTCTAAGTCTCCATGTCTAGGTCAACTTGCTGATGTTGTAGGCAAGCTGATTTCTAAGTTTCCTTACATCTTGTAAGGCCTAGGATCTCTGCTCTGGGTAATAATCCAGCCTTGTAAGATCCTTAGGGGGAAAAAAAAACTAATCTACAGTATCAGATAGCATTTAAAAACTTTCCTGTGGATATAAAACTTTGCTACCCTTGAGATTTCTGAATACTTTTATTTATTTATTTTTACTAGTGATTTAATAGTAATTTACAAGAGTCTATGATGAGACAAATTTCAGTTTATATCATTCCCTCCACCACCAAAATTCTGTACTGCCCCCTCCCACCCACCAAGGATAACCACCATAGTTCTCCCAAGGTCTTTAAAACAGATTGACATTTCCTAATCTCTTAATTGAGGATAGAACTGAGTTCTCACTGGCTTAATTTCTTAGTCTATAGAACAGACATACTGTTGTATCCACTTCAATATGTTGTTGGGATGATTAAGTGAAGTATGGCTATATGTTAAATTTTTAGAGCAGTGTTTGGCATATAGTATTGCATAAATGTCATCAATTGGTAACCAGTATGATAGCTACTGTAAAACTGTGTCCCTGTGACAACAGTAGTCCTGTAAATCAACATTACCTATGTGAATAACATAGAACAGATACAACAGTTAAAAAAAGATCTCTTGGGAGTCAGGTGGTAGCACAGCAGGTTAAGCACACCTGGCGCAAAGAGCAAGGACCAGCTAAGGATCCTGGTTCCAGCCCCCAGCTCCCCACCGGCAGGGGAGTTACCTCACAAGCGGTGAAGCAGGTCTGCATTAACAGCCATTTTGATTTTTGTTTTTTAGTAGTTACATATTTTGTTTTTTGTTTGTTTGTTCGTTTGCTTCCATATGTCATTTTGTTTGGAGGGTTTTCCTTAATGGTTTCTCACTGACTTCAATTGTACATTCGAAGATGTCTATTTGATATTTTGTTTTGTGGTGATCATGAGTGTCATACTTAACTTACTACCCATAAAAAAAAAAAGTAGTTTTAAAAGTGTTTATTGTTTCACCATCATTTGATTGCACTGCTATGTCCATTGTTTCCTTCCTTACCTTATTTCAGTGTTATTTCCTACTTCTGTTGTTTGATTCCTTGGTTCATTTCTACCGTTGATCACTTTTTGTTAGCAATTTTCCTAGCTTCTCTGTATCTGAGAAGGACTTTTATTTCTCTCTCATATTTGAAGGATAATTTTGTTGGGTAGATTATTCATGGCTGAAAATACTTATTGTTTAGTATTTTAAATATATTGTTTCACTCTCCTTGCCTTTAGGATTTGAGAATTATAATCTGGTGGTCGTCTAGTAGCTTTAATTTTATATGTTAATTTATTCCTTTCAATAATCTTTTTTATTTGTCCTTGATTTGTGACAGCTTTATGATGATGTGTCTTGGCCTACATTGTTTTGGATTCAATAATTTGAGTGTCCTTTCAACTTCTTGGATGTATGTGTTCTGAACATTGTCCAGATATAAAAAATTTTCTCCTCTGGTTTCTTTGAATATAATCTGCTTCCTTCTCTCATTCTTCTCCCCTTTGTACTCCTATAATTCTCACATTTACTGTCCTAGTGAAATCTACTATTTCACCAAGAGTGGTTTAACAGAGTATGTTCACTGTATCCTCTAATTATAATACTAGCCTGTGTGCATGACTGAGTATCCTTCCTTGACTTGTCATCTGAACCTGAAATAGTTTCGCAGAGTCCTTCATATCCTGTAACTTAGGGGAGAAGAGTGTATCTTTTTTATGAACTCTGAGATTTTCTTTCATATTTTCTATCTCCGTTAGTAAGAAAAAAATTAATTACTGAAGATCTTTTGGAAATTTGTCATCTCTTTTTTCTTTATTGCAAGTAAAGGAAACTCTAGGGATTGTATTATTTTAATGAAACTTTTACAAATGAAATAACAAGTTCTACTTGAAACACAAAAGAATAATAGAACTATCATTCCAATTAGATAGAAGTCTTGAAGTGGAAAATATTCAAAGTTGTTTTGTGTTATTTGCATTCGAGTAGTATGCTTTTCTGGGACAACCTTTCGTAAAATTGATATGAAGGAGCTGGACAGTGGTAGACCGCTTACACAGCAGATTATTGTGTTACCATTTGTGAAGACTTAAATTTGAACCGTGGCACTGCAAGGGAACACCATGGGAGATACCGGATAAATTTAATTGATGGTGCAGCAGTGCTGTTATTTCTCTACTATCCTTTCCCTCTCTTTATCCTTCTCTTCAAAAAGAAAAAAAAGGAAAAAAGTTGAGTCCATCAGACAGCTCAGTGGTATCCTATATCCAAGAGACCTTGCTTTCATCCCCCTGAATCTGCTTGCTTGCTTTCTTCTTTCTTTCTTCCTTTCTTTCTTTCTTTCTTTCTTTCTTTCTTTCTTTCTTTCTTTTCTTCCTTCTTTTCTTCTTTCTTTCTTCCTTGTTTTTCTTTTCTTTTCCTTCTTTTCACTGGACAACTTTTAAGCTCTGGTTTATGGCAGTGCAAGGGAACTGAACCTTTGACCTTGGAGTCTTATGAATGGAAATCTTTTGCATAATGACAGTGTTACCTTCCATCCCTTGACTGTGCATTTTAAAAAATGTGGAGGGAAAAAGAAAAGTCAAGGAGCTTTATTCTTCATTTGTGTGTGTTTGTAAGGTCTTTGATTGCAATAGCTTATATCTGTTCCCAAATGACCTACATTTCTTTGAAAGACAACTATGACATGGTTTCCTTTATATGTGCAACGTAAAGAATTTAAACACATGAATCTGTGGGGGAGAAAGTAGTCAAGCAATCATTAATAATGTAAAAACTATAATACCTATCTTTGGGAAGAGGGTGGAGACTTGGGGTTGGGGTCAAGGTAAGACACTGATCTGTGGTGATGTGTACAGTATGGAACTATCCCCCCAATGATCTTATGATCTTGAAAACCATTACAACATCTAATAAAATAATACAATACAATATAAATAATATATGACAATAAAATAATTTTAAAACCTACTAAAATAAATTTAAAATCAAAACAAAATAGAACAGTACTGTAAACAATTTATACTGTGTAATTTCTTCTTTCTGTCCAACATTTGTAATTTATTGAAAGAAAACACTCTTATGAAACCAAGTTAATTAATCACTAATGGTTGAATTTTAATAGTTTCCAGAAAGAAAAAAAATATTGCTATGCAAATTATTCCATATAGCAAGTATGTAAGTATGAAGTAGCAAGAGTCTACTTCAATTAAAATTCTAGCCCTGAACCAAAATTACATTGACTTTTTAAAAAATAAATTACCAAAAAAAAAAGAGAGAATTACATGCCATACGTCAGACAAGAGTTCAATAACCAAAATATATAAAGGGCTTGCCAAACTCAACCACAAGAAAACAAATAACCCCATCCAAAAATGGAGAGAGGATATTGACAGAATATTCACCACATAAGAGGACCAAAAGGCCGAGAAACACATGAAAAAATGTTCCAAGTCTTTTATTGTCAGAGAAATGCAAATAAAGACAACAATGAGATACCACTTCACTCCCGTGAGAATGTCATACATCAGAAAAGGTAGCAGTAACAAATGTTGGAGAGGTTGTAGGGTCAAAGGAACCCTCCTGCACTGCTGGTGGGAATCTAAATTGGTCCAACCTCTGTGGAGAACAGTCTGGAGAACTCTCAGAAGGCTAGAAATGGACCTACCCTATGATCCTGCAATTCCTCTCCTGGGGAGATAAATCTGTAACACAGCTTCACCACTTGCAGTGTAGCTTCCCCCTGCAGCTGGGGCCCAGGAGCTACACTCTGAGGCGTCCTCACTCATGGTGACTTGTGTGCTCATTCAGCTTTGTAACTAGCAGAGCAGTTCTCGCAGAGAAATATCCTTCAGATTGGTCTGGAAATGTGAGGTCTAGTCATTATTAAATAATTGATAAATAAAAAAGAATTACACCCCTATTGTCTTACAGTTTTCTAAGTCAATATTAAATCACTAATTAAAAAGTCAAAAAGTAATAAATAAATAAATAAATATAAAAAATGTGAGTCCTATGGTAAACTATGCTGTCTAGGCAACTTTAACATATTATTGTAGGTTTGTCAGTTATAATGAATGTCTTGTTCTGGTGAGTGATGTTGATAATTGAAGAGGCCATGAGTATGAGGTATTTGGAAGATAGAGGAGATTTCTGTTCTTTCATCTAAAATTTCCTGGTCTAAAAATTAAATTCTTTCTCTCATTTAAAGTAGTGCTCTCTTTCTCCCTTTTAAAGTAGTGCTTTCTTAGCTGCTGTATCTACTTCTTGACAACAAAGAATACAGTAATTTCTTGGGTTAATGCTACTCACATTAATTGCTACAGAGATAAATTATAAAAATGACATGAGAAAACACTATATAAATTGTGTAATGCTGTCCAATTGTTCGTAAAATATTGAGGCACAAGAATGTGTTTAAATTGTTCTAATATTTAGTTATATTTTTCATTGGCAGTTATATCTCTTAATTAATCTGGTTAATTTTAATTAGTTATGAAAGCTCCACTCAACCACATATTTGCATCTCATTAATGTTTATATTTATTCCAAGAATATTTTACCTGTTTCTATTGCTCTTTATTAATAAATCACTTTCAAAGTACATAGAATTTCCAATACATATATGAACTGCTAACATCCGTTGATTTTAAACCCAAACTTAGAAGATGCTGTTTATTAAATTTCTCACCAGTGTCATCCTCCCCATACCTTACATTTCCATAATATTTACATTTATAGTAAGCTTCAGTAATCCTTATCACATTTACTAAATGAACAAACTATCAGAAAATAGTCTTGGTAGTTTCTACCATTTCCATCTTTTACTTTACTTAATTTAATTCACACACACACACACACACACACACGAACACAGGAAGTGCACAAAATCCTTGTTCTACTGTCCATAGTTTTTTTTTAAATATTTATTTTATTTATTTATTCCCTTTTGTTGCCCTTGTTGTTTTATTGTTGTAGTTATTATTGTTGTTGTCGTCGTTGTTGGATAGGACAGAGCCGGTCCTTGTGCTTTGCGCCACCTGCGCTTAACCCGCTGCGCTACAGCCCGACTCCCTGTCCATAGAGTTTTGAATCTTTTATTTTCCCTCTTTGTTTTTTAACTTTCCTCTTTCCAGTGGGGCTTGCTGCCTACTCTATGAATCTACTGCTTCCAGCAGCCATTTTTCCCTTCTTTCTTTTTTTTTTCTTTCTATTTTATTTGATAAAACAGAGAGAAATTGAGAGAGGAGGGGGAGAAAGAGGACGAAAAAGAAAGATAGACACCTGTAGACCTACTTCACCGCTTGTGAAGTGTCCCTGCTGCAGGTGGGGAGCTGGGGCTTGAACCAGAATCCTCATATATGGTTATGTGTATACTCAAGCAGTATACCACTGCTGGATCTGCAGCTACTTTTTCCCTCCCCTCCCTTCCTTCCCTTCCCTTTCTTTCTTCTCTCCCCTCCCCTTCCCTTTTCTTTCTTTCTTTTTTATTTTAAGTTCTTTTTTTCTTTTTTAAAATTTATTTTATTTGATAGAATAGACAGAAATGGAGAAGGAGTAGTAGATAGAGAGGGAGGGACACTTGCAGTCCTGCTTTACCACTCATGAAGTATCCCCTCTGAGGGTGGGGACCTGGTCTTTGTGCATGATAATATATGCATTTAACCATGTGCACCACCACCCAGGCCCCCCATTACTTTTCTTTTTTTCCCTTTTGTTTCTTTCTTTCTTTTTTTTCACAAGTTCCTGTTTTTCAGTCATCTATATTCCACAAATGAATGAATCCACTTTTACTTCTTTATTTACTTCAATAAGCTTTCTCTCCCTTTGTGAGAACTATGGACTTTATGGGGCATAGCTTTTTAGTGGTGTGTTTAGTGTAGAATTATAACTCTATAATCTTATACTCTTGTAAACTATTACTTAATCACTAATAACAAATATTTTAATTCAAGTCTAGTACTTTTGAAGACAAAGAGGAAAAAATGTGTTTTGAAGTATTAAAGTAGTAAAGGATCAGACCTGGCCTCAATTCCCAAGAACTCAATGGACAATATATAGCACCTATTGTAAGGGGCTTGAAAAGTTACAGAAAAAACAAGTGCTAGAGGAGTTAAATTATATATTCAAGTGTACTTATACATTAGAGTTACTTTTGGTAGAAGAGTCACATATTGAAATTGGTCATCTTTAGTATCTGCTTTTCTCTGCAAGTTTAAATTACTTTTGGTTTCATATAATATGTTCATCCGAAGGCTAGTAAGTAAGCTCCATTTTACTATCATAAATAATAAACTAGGATATGAATAGAAGATAGAAAAACAACTGTGACTGAATGCAGTCAAATTTGCTTGCATTTGATACCAAGTCTACCTTGGTATCTGGCACTGTATATTATGTAGGTTAAGTATGAAATGGTAAAAGTTATATATTGCCTGATGTTTCTCAGTCACAGCAAACTACAAATTGATTATCATGTTTAATTAGCAGTTTGCCTTTGACATATATGCTACCTGCATACTCCCTTGAAAAAATGGAGACGGTAACAGTCATTATATCTACAAAGTTATAGTTTAAAAAATTGATCTAGGGGCCAGAAATTGGCTCACCTTGTAGACGTCATACCTTGCTGTGTATGAGATCCTGGATTTATTCCTTGAAGCTGTTAAAAAAGTCTATTTTATCTGAAAACCTGATTTGATATGAAAGCCATTTGTTTAAATCCTGCTATAGTAGAACACTTCATTATTACTCTGAATTGGATATCTGTCACTTGTCAAGGTTTGTATATATCACATAAAATACAGTAGAATCATTTTTTTCCTCTCCAGGGTTATGACTGGGCTTCAGTGCCTGCACTATGAATCCACTGCTCCTGGAGGCCTGTTTCCCCATTTTGTTGCCCATATTAAAGCTATGGTTATTGCTGTTGTTGTTGAATAGGAAAGAGAGAAATCTAAAGAGGAGGAGAAACAGAGAGGGGGAGAGAAAGATAGACACCTGCACACCTGCTTCACTGCTTGTGAAGCGACTCCCCTACAGGTGGGGAGCCAAGGCTTGAACCAGGTTCCTTACGCTGGTTCTTGTGCTTCATGCCATGTGCGCTTAACCCACTGCACTACCACTTGGCCCTAGTAGAAGTTTACCAAGAAAAAAAAAGTATACTTTGTGGAAAGACATTCATGCTTTTCTAACACCAATCTTACACAAATATATAATGATTAAGCCATTTCTAAAATGATTTTTAGAATATTTATTTAGTTTACTAATTAAAGAGGGAAGAAAGAGACAGAGAACCAGAACACCACTCTGGCAGATATGATGCTGGGAATTGAACTTAGGATTCTCATAATCGAGAATCCAATGCCTTGTTCCTATACCACCTCCCAGGCTGAAATACAGTAATTTAAATTGAGTTTACACTTAAATCAGAAGCAATTTAGGTCAAACTGTTTATAGCAAAAATGGGAGATGTGACAATACAATGTATTTAGAGCCTTTGATCTTGCTTGAAGACCCATGCTTTGAATTGCAATTTCTGTTTATTTTCATCACCTTAATTATTTTGCAGTGAGACTTTAAGATAACCTACAAGTTGGGGTATACACTAAATAATAGAATGCAATAACCCCCAAAACAAACAAACTAGGATAACTAAAAAAAAAAATCACAATGCACATTGTTTGAATGCAAGTTACCTCATCCCCACATTGATTGCTTTTAGGGTTTTTATTGTAACTGCCATTGTTACCACACCATTTATTAACATGGAGATAATAAAAAAAAAAAATGCCCCCTGCTTCCAGACCATCAAATTTCAATGAAGAATTTCTTTCCTTCGAATTGTCATGCAAGATGGACAGTGTGGAAACAGTTCCTTGGGATCTATGGAGTGCAATCAGTTTTATTCTCTGGGGTACAGAGCACTGCTCTACTCTTATTGTGGTACTGAAGATTGAATTTGGGACTTCTGAGAAGTCAGGCATGTAGGTACAGGGCTAGCTTCCATTTCTTTTTTTTTTTTCTTTCTTTCTTTCTTTCTTTCTTTCTTTCTTTCTTTCTTTCTTTCTTCTTCTTCCTCTTCCTCCTCCTCTTCTTCTTCTTCTTCTTCTTCTTTCTTCTTCTTCCTCTTCCTCTTCCTCTTCCTCCTCCTCCTCCTCCTCCTCCTCCCCCTCCCCCTCCCCCTCCTCCTCCTCCCTCCTCCCCCTCCCCCTCTCCCTCCTCCTTCTCCTTCGTTTCACCAGAGCACTGCTCAGGTCTAGCTTTTGATGCACCTGGGACTTTGGAGCCTCAGGCATGAAGGTCTCTTTGCATAACCATTATGCTATCTACCGCCATCAAGTTCCCAAGTTCTTAACATTTTGTAGTATGCTTCTCCAACTTTCATTCATCCCTCATTCGTTTAAATTGGCCCCCAAAATCCTAAACAAGAGTGGCTATTTATTTATTTGGTAAAACAGCAAAATGCTGCTCTGAAATGCTGACTTTAAAAGGACAAGAAGATTTAAGGTTTGAGTCTTAACATATATTCTTCTTTCCGTTCCTTTTCTTTTGTCTTCCCACACCACCGCTCAGCTAAGGCTTTTGGTGGTGCAGATGTAATTTGTAGCTATGATGCCTCAGGCATTAAAATCTTTTTGCATAACCATTATGCTATACACACACACACACACACACACACACACACACTTAATTCTCAAGGGGGAAAAGAATGCCTGACTGAAGACTGCGAGGGAGTGGGGGGGCATTTGTAATAAAAATAGGGGCTCGGATATATATATAACTACACAGTACTTAGGCCATCTATACCTCATGAACAGAATCCAGGTAGTGAGCACTTGTAGAGAGAACCTTGAAATCGTTTTTTCAGAATCAAGGGGTTTGGGTGTACAGGAGGCTGGGGGAACATCCTGCTCTCCCAGCTCCCGTGCTGGGGAGGCTGTGCATGCTGAACCTCAGAAGGAGTGTGCAAAGCTCAAGGCAGCACTATCATTAAGGCCATTCTCAGAGCTGCTGGGCGCCCCAAGCGCTAGATCCCCAGGCATGACAAATACAATTGGGTTCCAGTGGTGGGAAGTTCTTGAACTTTGGGTGTGGAGGGGAGATGAAGGGTGGGGGTGTTGGGAGGGTGCTGCAGGGTGGTAGTGGGGGGAAGGGCGGAAGTGGTTCCAGAGTGTCTCCCTGCGGTCCGTCGCGGCGCTGGGTGAGCAGGTGGGAGGAGGCGTGGTGACTGCGCCCCCTTCTCCAGTCGCCCTTCGCTTTCCAGTAAAGATGGGAGACGGGGCGGTGTAGACCGGTGGAGGACTGGGACCGCCACCCCGCTCTGGGCGGCGGGCGGCGGCGGTTCCTTATTGAGCCAACCTGCGGGCGCCCCTCCCATTCGCCCCCGTCGCCTCTCGGCGATCCCGCCTCGGGGGCCGGCTCCGGGTCCCAGTAGGTGCCGCAAGGAGCCGGCGAGCAGAGCGGGGACCACAGCCACCCGGCGTCTTTGCGGCCACCTCAGCTGCCCAGGGCTCCTCTGGCTCAGGAGAGCAAGCTCTCCCTCCTTCCCTGCCTCCCAGTTGCCCCTGCCCCGTCCTCCCATCCTCCCCCTACCCCTTCTCCCCTCTTGCTTCCCGACCTCGCCCGCCCTCCTCCAGCCGCGCTCCTCTAGCGCTCTCGCCAGGCAGCGCGCTCCCGGCCGGCGCTCGGCTCCCGGCACCCGCGGCTCCTCCCCGCGCCCGCGGGGCCTCCTGCTCGCCCCCGCGTCCCTCCCCAGCCAGCTGCGAGCCGACCGCCGCCAGGTCATGTCAGCATGGAGATCCGGCAGCACGAGTGGCTCTCGGCCTCCCCCCACGAGGGTTTCGAGCAGATGAGGCTGAAAAGCCGCCCCAGGGAGCCCTCGCCGAGCCTGACCCGAGTGGGCGCGAACTTCTACAGCAGCGTCAAGCAGCAGGATTACAGCGCCAGCGTCTGGCTCCGGAGGAAAGACAAGCTGGAGCACGTAAGGGCAGCTCGCTCCCCGGGCTCTCAGCCCCGCACATGCCGCGCGCACACCCACCTCCCCGGACTCGCGGGGGGCGGATGCGGAGACCTGGGCAAGTGGCAGGGTTCCTGTCCTCTCTGCAAGCCCGTTGCTTTTCGCCTAAACTTTCTAGTAAAGGACCTGGAGGGGAGGGGTGTGCCTTTCTAGGATCTCCCCTAGATTTGAATTGCTTTAATTAATTAATTAATTAATTAATTTTTGGGGGGGGTGTCCATCCGAGGTGAACATGCAATGGAACAGCCCCAAGTTTGGCTTGGAGGAAACTCAGCATTGCACATTGGTGGGCTGGAGAGAGTGCTTGCGTGGGTCTTTGGGGCTCTTTCACTTTGTCCAGAAACAAGGAGCTTAAGGATTCTATACAGCTGTCGCGAGGGCCAGCGCACAAGCAGAGTTTTCTGCAGAGTGTCCGCTGGGACAAGCAGTTGGCAGTTCTCTCTACTTGAGCTCAACTAGAGCGGGCTTTGCGATTTGCCAGGTGAAATACCTACAAATGAGCAAGTCGTTCATCTGCCTCTGCCGGGGAGCCAGGCACTTGGTGGGTAGGGAGTGCGGGGCAGGGGGCGCTGGCAAGCGAGGGTCTCCACCCCACCCCAAGAGCAGGCTGCATGCAGCGATGTAGTGAACCTGGGACCAAGCCCCTGAGGCTTGCCATTCTGCCAGGAAAAGTCTCTGAAAAGGCGTGTAGTGGTCTGATCTCTGGCATTCCCTTAAGCCAAGTGTTGAAATAAAACTGTGAGAAGGATCTCCCAGTGTGGCACAGCCAGTGTGGGAGAAGATGCTATTTCTACCCGACTAGGAGCTGCACAATCCAAATTAAGCTTGTTAATGGAATGTGGAGGCTTTCTTGTTTTGGGAGTTGGGGGGGTGTCACATCCCCAGTCATAATAAAAAGATAAGAAAGGGAATCTTTGGAATCACACTCCTCCAACCACTGCACCAGATTCTCAGGGAGGAAGCTTCCGAATAGTGTTTCTTTTATCATTTGAACAGAGACCATTTTTACCTTTTACCTGGGGGGCCTAAGTCACTGAAAGTTGGAGTTTAAAGCTTTGAGTCGGGGACCAGACTCTGTCTGGTGTACAGCGAGTTTTTAATATCTAAAGGATGTCTCAGATCCTTCCTTAGTAAGGGTGGAAGTAACTGAAGGAGATTGCTGGGATACTGAATTGACTGAAAGGCAAAGATACACAATAATAAAAAATGTCATCTCCAAAATTAGCTGTAAAAATGTAAAATATATAGTGTTATATATAGTGTTAATTAGTTTAAAGGAGGGGGGGAGAGTGTGTTCGGTAGAACCAGGGCATCTTCAAGATACCCATATCACTTGGCTACTGATGTCATCTGAGTTTTTGATTTTTGTACTGGGGAGAATTGTCTAGAATGAGAATGATGTGGAGTATCTTTTCACTTCAGTCTCACTCTGAATGCAGCTTGTGTTTTTAGCCGACCTAATTCTTTTATTTTCTTACTGCAAATCAATAGTGCAACCTTCTATAGCTATGTCTTCTTGAGTCACAGATATTGCAAGCCTCTTATTTAAATGGTTTCTCACTGTTATGTTTTTACTGGAAATACCAAGTCATACCATGGTGAACCAAGTAGCCTCAATCCTTCTGGAACAGTGTAGGGTGCTCAGCCTCTCCTGAGGAGTTAGAAAGAGAAACAAAGGTCTGGTTGTTTGAAAGTATGTGAGAATTCATTTTCATCTGCACTCAGATGCTTTATAAGAGATCACTGTAGTCATTAAAATAAAAGTCAATCACCTCATTTGTTGTTTAGACCAGCATAACATTTTTGTTTGCTTTCTGAAAAACATTTCATGACACATACCTATTAAGTTCTAATGTTTTCCTTTACATTTGTCTTCAATTCCAAGGGGACTTTGCTTCTAGTTTTCTCAGTGATAATATCTTGCTCATTTGAAATGCCTATAGACATTTAAAATGAGATATTATTTATGAATGTGCTCTGAAAGTAAATTTATCATAAATGTACATTTTATCTGCATCCAAGCCTTGAATATTTATGACATACATCTTATGTTGCATGCACCACGATGTTTCATGATGTTTTATATTGATTTCTAATTAGATAACTGAAATTTAAATATAACAAATGCAATTTAGTGTGTCATTGCCACATAAAGTATGAAAATGTAATGATGGTTTTGTTATAGACATTTTGAACATTTGCAGCACCAATCTCATATAAATTTTTGCAGAGATAATGAATGTGTCATAGGAAACTAGAAGTTGATATATGGCAACAAATAAACAACTCCTTTGATCTGTTGATCAAGTGGATAACTACCATTTCCTTAGATTAGAAATGAGCTAATACTTCTGGTGGCTCTCATATCCATGTAAACCATCAGCTTATTCTTTTTACTGGTACTTTAAGTATCAGTAGCGTATTAAGTAAGGACATAAATAAATTATGGCTTCAAATGACACACACATTTAGTCATTGCAGGAAGGGAATTCCCTGAAATGAAATGTGGCTGTGTGTGGACTCTGTCCAGATTCAGAGGCATGTCTTCATTTGAAAGTACAAGATGTAAAGTGACAGCCAAAGAATATATTTTTGTCACCAACTATACTAAAAGTGAGAATAACTTATCACCTTTCCTAAAGGACTAGAGGACTAACCCCCATGTTAGACAAGGGAGAAAGAACATGAACTGGTTAAGTGTTGGGATATTTGCATCCTGTCTTTAAATTTAAATTCTGTCATTGATTGGTCTGTACTTAAAATGAAGATTCATTAGAGGAAAAAATAAATAAGTAAAAGTGAGCCAGAGAGATAGTTCCTATTTAGGTTGTCTGCTTAATTATATCTGTAGCCCAGTTTGAACCCCAGCATCACACAGAGAGTACTACTATGGTACTAGAGGAAGCTCTAGTGCTATGATGCTTTTCCCTTTTCCTGTTTTTTTTTTTTTTTCCCCCTCCAGGGTTATTGCTGGAGCTCAGTGCCAGCAGTATGAATCCACTGCTCTGGGAAGCAATTTTTTCCATTTTATTGGATAGGACAGAGAGAAATTGAGAAGGGAGAGGGAGGTAAAGAAGGAGAGAAGGAGACACCTGCAGATCTGCTTTGCCACTTGTGAAGCATCCCCCCTGCAGGTGGTGGTGAGCTGGGGGGCTCTAACCGGGATCCTTGTACAGGTCCTTGTGCTTAGTACTATATATGCTTAACTGGATGCACTACTGCCAGGCCTCTCATTTTCTTTTTCTCATTCCCTTTCTATCTGAATGGAATAGTGAGCCTGAATATAGACTGCATATATGGAAGACCCAGGATCTGGTGGGAGGGCTGTGAGGGGATTATTCCCTTCTTAAGTCATTATTGGAAGCTGCAATGAAGGTTTTTTGTTTGTTTGTTTTTTGTTTTTGCATGAATTCTGACTTTTGGTTTCACTTCAGAATTTCAGGGCAAAGTACAGTTTGTGATCATGCATAAAACATTGTCTTTCGGGAGTCGGGCAGTAGAATTGTGGGTTAAGCGCACGTGGTGCGAAGCGCAAGGACCTGCATAAAGATCCCCATTGAAGCCCCAGCTCCCCACCTGCAGAGGAGTTGCTTCACAGGCGGTGAAGCAGGTCTCCAGATGTCTATCTTTCTCTCCTCCTCTCTGTCTTCCCCTCCTCTTTGCATTTCTCTCTGTCCTATTCAACAATGACATCAATAACAACAATAATAACTACAACAATAAAAAACAACAAGGGCAACAAAAGGGAAAATAAATAAATATATAAAAAATGAATAAACAAATAAAAAAAAACATTGTCTTTCATATTGGCTTTCACTGCTTCTGAAAGCTTTCATTTTCACATTGGCTTCACTGCTTCTGAAAGCTTACTCCACCCTCACCTTACCCCTCCTGCAGATAGGGACCAAGGACTTGAACCTTTGTCCTTATGTGTGTGTTTTACCAGATGCTCCACCTGGGGGCCCAAAGATGTAGCTTTGATGAAGAGAGTGCACATATAAAAGAGACCCCAGAGAGACCCTTCTTGCCTCAAGTGAACAAAGACCACAAGAAATCACTGTCTGTGTTTTGACTCTTAAAAATTTTTTTTTAAATTTTTTATTTAAGAAAGGATTAATGAACAAAAACATAAGGTAGGAGGGGTACAACTCCACACAATTCCCACCACCCAATCTCCATAACCCACCCCCTCCCATGATAGCTTTCCCATTCTCTAGCCCTCTGGGAGCATGGACCCAGAGTCATTGAGGGTTGCAGAAGGTAGAAGGTCTAGCTTCTATAATTGCTTCCCCGCTAAACATGGGCGTTGATTGGTCGGTCCATACTCCCAGTCTGCCTCTCTCTTTCCCTAGTAAGGTGTGTCTCTGGGGAAACTGAGGTCCAGGACACATAAGACCGATTTCTTTAGACTGCCTTTGGTTTGGGAGATAGCTAAAATCTTATTCTTTGAAACAAGGATATTTGCCTTGTGTTTACTTTAGATATAATGTAAATATGAAGGATTATGGTCTAGCAAAGTAAGAGAAGCACAGGGTGTTTAAAAAATATATATTTTGGGGGAAGCAATTACAGAAGCCAGACCTTCTACCTTCTGCAACCCTCAACGACCCTGGGTCCATGCTCCCAGAGGGCTAGAGAATGGGAAAGCTATCATGGGAGGTGGTGGGTTATGGGGATTGGGTGGTGGCAATTGTGTAGAGTTGTACCCCTCCTACCTTATGTTTTTGTTCATTAATCCTTTCTTAAATAAAAAATAAAAAAAATATTTTTTTTTTCAGAAGAGAAAACACAAGTAGAACCTGAACTGGAACTGGCATATTGCACCAAAGTAAAAGACTCTGGGGTGGGTGGATGGGGAGAATGCAGATCCAAGAAGGATGACAGAGGCCCTAGTGGGGGCTGTATTGTTATATGGAAAACTGGGAAATGTTATGCATGTACAAACTATTGTATTTACTGTTGAATGTAGAACATTAATTACCCAATAAAGAAATTATATATATATATACATATATATATATGTTTATTTATTTTCATTGCCACCAGGCTTATCATTGGGGCTCAGTGCCTATATGATGAATTTGTTGCTCTCATTGGCCATTTTTTCTTTTTCTTTCTTTCTTTTTGTTTAACATTAAAAAAATATACAGAGAAAAATTGAGCAAAGAGGCATAGATAGGGATGGAAGAAGGAAGGAGAGAGAGAGAGATACAGAGAGAACTTCAGCACTGCTTCACCATTCCTGACTTTGAGTCCTTGAACTTATCACTGGAATATTTATTCATTTGTGTGCCACCTCCCAGCCCCCACAGTGTTTTTTTTTTTTCCTCCAGGGTTATCGTTTTCCTCCAGGGTTATATCTGTACTGCAGTTCATCGGTGCCTGCACTACAAATCCACTGTTCTTGGAGATCATTTTTTCTTCCCATTTTGTTGGACTTGTTGTATTTATTGTTATATGGTGTATGTTATCATTGCTGTTGTTGTTGTTGGATAGGACAGAGAAAAATTGAGAGAGGAGGGGAAAACAGAGAGGGGGAGGGAAAGAAAAAACCTGCAGACCTATTTCACTGCTTGTGAAGTGACCCCTCTGCAGGTGCTGAGCGACTCCAACCAGGATCATTAAACTGGTCCTTGCGCTTCAGGTCATGTGTGTTTTAACCCGCTATGCTACTGCCCAGCCCCCACAATGTAATTTTTTAAACCCTAACCCAACCTGTTTTCTTCTTCAGTCTTTTTCAGAGGTAGGCCATTAAAAAAATTGTTAGTGATTTAATATTAATTTACAAAAATACATGTCAGTAGGGTTATAATTCTACACCATTCCCACCACCAGAATTCTGAATTCCCAATCTCTTCACTGCAAACCACAGCAGTTCTCCCAAGATTGCAGCCATAGGCTAACCATCATCTCTACAACCGCCTGTCTACATTTATATCTAATTGCCTTCTTTTTCTTACGGGTCCAATCCTCCGTTCCCATCCAAGTCACTCGAGACCCTATTACTACATCCAAATGGAGTAATACTACACCCTTCTTTCTTCCTCTCTCTCTCTCTCTCTCTGGGAACTGATGGAGTTGGGAATTCAGAGCCCTCTTACCCTCTTCCTCCTATGACTTCTCCCCCACTGGGAGTATGGATCAAAATTGTTTTGGGGGTACAGAAGATAGGAGTTCTGGCTCCTTTATTTGCTTCTCCACAGGACATGAGCTTTGGCAGGTTTATCCATACCCCCAGACTGTTTATATCTTTCCCTAGTGGGATAGAGCTCTGGAGAGGCAAGGTTATAGAACACACTGGTGAAGTCATCTCATCTGCTTGGTGAAGTCATGCTAGAATCATTGTAGTATATGCAACATGGAATCGGGAAGATGGCAGGTCATTAAAGTGTAACAAAATGGTTAATAAATAGGAACCAAAAAGTAGGAACAGAGCAGATGAGATTAGACCTCTTAAGGGGTGGAAGAAAGCTAGGAAGTTCATTTTAGGCATGTTTCTAGGGGCCCATGACTATGGTAGTTTTTGTTTGAGTTTGATAGTATGAAGTTGGATAAAAATGTTGTCTGAGAAAATGATGTCAGAGGGCTACAAAGCTGTATTAGAGCAGAGAGTAGCTCCCATTCTTGAAAAAAATTCTGTGGCTAAAATTAACTATTTACTATTATTAACTATTATTTACTATTATTAACTATCCACCCGACTCAAGGCCCATATATATATTTATGTTTAGCACCAGAACCTGTGTAACCTGAGTCCCTATTGGTCTGAGCTCACAGCTCATGATCACATTTAAAACTGCATTCATTTCAGAGCTGGGACATTTTGAAAGTAACCATTTAATATGATTTGATTTTCTCAGAGGACAGCATAACGTTAAGTTATCTTTTGCTGATAATGATGATAAATATTGAATTTCTATCTTTTATTTTCTTTTCCTAAGTGACAGAGTTACAGAAGCAATTCTTTTCTGCCCAGTTACCAAGTGTGAATGTAGAAGTTTCCTGGTGATGGGTACAGAATGGGAATGCGTTATTTTCTCTCCAACTTGCTCTTACCAAAGTGTGGTTAAGAGTTGGACTCTAGTTGTTCTGACTCTGCCTCTTATTATCTTGGTCATCTTTGGCAAATGATTCAGTCACTGGGTCATACATTCACATCTACCCTTGAAAGACTTTCAGATTTGATGCTTCAAGGAAGCAATCCATGTGTCTGCTGTGTGATCCACAGTCTGCTATGTTAGGAACTCGATTTCTACCCTCTCCTTGCTCATCCCCCACCCCCCCCAAAAAAGACTTTTTTTTCTCCTTATTTCTTATCTGTTCAGGTTAGCAGGTGCTTTAGTTTATTTGGGCTATGATATAGTAATACCACAGACTAGGTTACTTATATACAGCGAACATTTCTTTCTGAAATTTTTCAAACTGCAAAGTCCAAGATCACAGTGCTGGTGGATTAGCTGTCTAGTAAGGGTTATTTCTTATGCCATCAACAGTCATGTCTTGCTGTTTGTTCACCTGGTGTGAGGAGTGAGGAGCTCTCTGAGGTCTTTTTTATATCTGTACTGCAGTTCATCTGAGGGGACCGTCAGTGGTGCACTCAGTAGAATGCTCCATCACCTTGCTTGAGGACCCGCATTAGAGTTCCTGGTTCCCATTTGTGATGTGGAAGTTCAGGAACAGTGAAGTAGTGCTGCAATGTGTCTCTCCTCTGCCTCTCTCTCTCTGTTAGGAAAAAGAAAAGAAAAAAATTGTCTCCTGGGAATGCTGGAGTTTCCATATAGGCATACACTTACTGGCTAAGGAAAGTCTCTGGGCCAAACCTTGCTTCAAAAAGAGTGTAAAATGCATTATGGGACCCAGAAGAAGAAAAGACATTTCTAGAAGAGAACAAACAAATGACTAGCTCACTAGGATGCTTACAACACAGCAAAGCCATCACTGTTTTGATGTGTAGCCAATCACCTTTCACTGTCTGACTCCTTAGCTTACCAGAGAGTGATCAGACTTCTCATTGAAGTTCAACCTGCTGACATTTTAATCTTGGTCCCACAGTACGTGAGGACTTTTGCCAATAGGCCAACTCACTATCGTGTTCTGTTAGTTTCTTTCCTTCTCCTTCTCTCCTCTTTTGGCTGCCTGGATGTGCCCTGGATCTGTGAGCCCATGCTTTTGCCCAGGTCATTCTGGGGCTGATTCTTTTTCTTCTTACTCTTGTACCATCATCAATGCTTGTTTTCCTTCTCAGCTCTGTGCTTGTGAAATTAAGTCGGACAGCATTTGGTATATCTGCATGGTAGATCAGCGGGCTTATTTTAAATGGAAAATGAAAGCAGGAGAGACAATTTTTTAAAGGGTAGGAAAGAGAATTTTTAATATTCACCTTTGTTGTTGTGAACCTTGGTATCTTGCTTAGTTTAGTAAGCACTTAATTAAAAAAAAAAGACTTTTCCAAGGCTGACTGAATTAGTACCTGCTTAGATAGTTTTTGTTATTAGCGAATAGTAAATAAATGCCAAGTGTGTATTTGCATCTTGGAATCAGTTATTTACAAGATGAGCAAAGAATAAATATATTGGAGCAAATTTGGTCACCATGGCTTAGGCTCATATTATGTAATGCCATTTATGTCCCACAGAGCAGGTTCATGAAAGTATTAAACCCCACAGAGCAGATCAGTAAAGCACTGAAAGGCAAAGTTATGCCTAAGGGAAAGATTCTTTAAAATGATCTATTAAAAAAGCAAACTTATAACCAGAAAAATACCACTTTCTATACTTACATATTATTGTTTTGTTTTGAGACTTGTTTAACAAAAGAGAAGAGAGATGTGTGAGAGAGAGACAGGAGTGATGCTTAGTTCTTGCATATATGGTGGTACATACAAGGGACTAAACCTAGGACCTTCGGGGCCTTGGACAGACAAGTCTGTTGCCTTATTGCTCCACTCTTTCCCCAGCCCTCCTGTGATTCTTCAGATAAACAAGTCAGACAAAGCCTGGCCTAGGCTGATGCAGGATTCTTTGCATCACTAAACCATCTATCAAGAAATGAAAGTATAGATGTCTCCTGAGTATGTTCTAATGGATCTCAGTGTTGTGTCCATTAGTGTGTTGTCACTAGTATAGGCAGCATACATCTGTTCCACTAATGGGCTCCCCTCACTGTGGGTTGACATTTCAGTTTGTTTTGAAGAATTATTGACTTTGAACTCTGTTGGGTGTGGCTTATTGACTTCTTTTAGTATCATCATAGTCTGTGACATATCGTGTTTGATATATCATTATATTTTTGTAATTAAAAAATAAAAGACTTAATGGGTTTTGTCGTGAGGTTTAAACAAATGGGAGATTTATTACATTGTGGGTTATTTAGGTACAGTGAAATAGACAATGGGGCAAAGATTTTCTAGTCCTGATGGTGAAGAGCCACAACTCTTAAGCTAGTACTAGCACTCTGCTACAATGTTCAGGTCCTGGAGAGAAGACCAGGGCGGCGGAAACAGCATGTATGTAGCAGGAACAGAGACTAGTTGCCAGTGCCCAGCTACACATGTTTGGTCCTGGGGGGTGCAGCATGGTAGGTCCTGGGTAACAGAGCAGGCACTGAGAGTGTTCAGGAACAGATGGCTTAAATAACTTGTGCTTGTCAGGCTGACATCAGTCATATGCTAATTTCATCCTAAAGTCTATTATTCACATGTGAGCTGTGTTCCCAAATATATAATTTTTTTAAATAACTAGATACATTTATTAATGATATTTTATAGGTGTGGGACAATAAAGAGAAGATATTGAAACATTTACCAGTGATTAAGCAACATGTCAATGACACTGAATCAAACTGCAGGTTTGCCTAAGTTATGCCTAAGGGTTCTTAAAAGCTATTTTCCAGTCATAGATATCTTCATTTTTCACTCACATGTGTAGTCTATTCTGCAACTGTCCATATGTCAAGAGTCAGAGTGTCTTTACTACCATCTATTTTTGTTTTAACCAGGGCACTGCTCAGCTTTGGCTTGGGACAGTGCAAGGGATTGAACCTCAGACTTTGTAACCTCAGGCATGAGAGTCTCTTTGCATAACCATTACTCTATCTACCCCCACCCTGTATTTTCTTAGACATTCAGAGTGTAATACAATAGCTCCAATGTAGTATAACTTAAAATAGATATTTACACATAGCATTCATTTTTATTTATATATAAATATATATTTTATTTTTAATTTTTAAAATGCTTATTTATTTCTTCCCCTTTGTTGCCCTTGTTGTTTTTTATTGTTATAGTTATTATTGTTGTTGTTGGCTAGGACAGAGAGAAATGGGAGAGAGGAGGGGAAAACAGAAAGGGGAAGAAAAAGATAGATAGACACCTGCAGACCTACTTCACCGCTTGTGAAGTGATTCCCCTGCAGGTGGGGAGCTGGAGGTGCGAACTGGGAACCTTAAGCCAGTCCTTGTGCTTTGCGCCACCTGTGCTTAACCTGCTGTGCTACAGCCCAACTCCCAATAAATATTTTATTTATACTTATATGAAAATATATTTATTGATATTTATATATTATACTATAATATATTTACATTTTATTTATATTAAATATTTATATTACATTTATATTTATACATAGTAAATTTTATTCCATTAATTTAACCTATCAAAAACTTTTTGAATTCTGTTCTTTCACTTTCATATTGACATTTAAAAAAAAATTTCTTTATTGGAGGATTAATGGTTTACAGTCAACAGTAAAATACAATAATTTGTATATGTATAACATTTTCATACAACAGTACAAACCCCATTAGGTCCTCCTCTGCCATCATGTTTCAGGACTAAACCCTCCCCCCACCCCAGAGGCTTTTACTTCTGTGCAATACACCAACTCCAGTACAAGTTCTGCTTAGAGTTTTCCCTTCTGATCTTGTTTTTCAACTCTGTCTCTGAGTGAGATCATCCCATATTCATTCTTTTGTTTCTGACTGATGTCACTTAACATGATGTCTTTGAGATGGGGAAAAGAAGGTAAATTCACCATGAACCTGGGACTTTGGAGCCATAGAAATGAGTATTTTTGCATAAACATTGTGCCATCTACCCATGTTCACATTTCTCAGTTTTCCACCTAATAATTCAATGCTCCTCTAGATACTCCTGCCATCATGTTCCAGGACCTGAGCCCTCCCTGCCCTGCCCCAGAGTCCTTTACTTTGGTGTAAAACACCCAACCCAGTCCAAGTTCTGCTTTTTGTTTATTGTTCAACTTTTTTTTTTTGTAATTGGATTCATTTCGTTGAAGGTACCTTTAAAATTTAAATGGAAAAGAGTTCTGCCAATATTTCCTTTAAGTATTTGATAGTTTCTAGTCTAAAATCCAGGGGTTGTTGAAATCCCCTACAATTACTGTGTTGCTGTTAATTTTTTTCCTGTAGATCTTTCAGTAGATGTTTGATTTATTTAGATGGCCTCTCATTGGGTGCATAGATGTTAATAATCATTAAGACCTCTTAATGAATTGATCCTCTGAGCATTAAGTAATGTCTATCTCTATCTTTTTAAATTTTATTTGTTTAAGATCTAGCATGTCAGATTGAGAATAGCTGTTCTTGCCCTTTTTTGTGGTCCATTGGCTGTTGTGTTCCATCCTTTTACTTTGAGTCTGTGTTTGTCTTACTGAGTTAGGTGGGATTCCTGCAGACAACATATGGATGGGTTGTGTTTTCTGATCCATCTTCCTACTCTGTGCCTTCTAGTAGGTGAATTCAGGCCATTGACATTTATTATTATAGAATAAAGATACTTTAATGCCATTATTCTAAAATTTTAGTGGTCTGGTATATGGCATCTTTCTGATGATGTGATTGTTTATGAGACTTTTCAGAACTTCTTTTAGGGCAGGCTTGGTGATTCCTTCAACTGTTACTTGTCTGAGAAGGTTTTTACACCTCCATCTAGTTTGAATGACAGTCAGCAAGATACAGTAGTCTTGGTTAAAAGCCTTTCTCATTGAGGCCTCAGTATATATATTTCCATTCTCTTCTGGCCTTTAGTGTTTGTATAGAGAAATCTGCTGCTAATCTTATGGGGTTTCCTTTGTAAGTGATTCTTTTTCTCTTGCAGACTTCAGGATCCTTCCTTTATCCCAATTACTTTTCAATCTAAACATGATATTTCTTGGTGTCTTTATGTCTGGGTTAATTCTGTTTGGGAACTTCTGAGCTTCTTGATGCTTTGTCTTTTATCTCTTTTAAAATTTTTTTTCTTTTATTTAAGAAAAGATTAGTTAACAAAACCATAGGGTAGGAGGGGTACAACTCCACACAATTCCCACCACCCAGTCTCCATATCCCACCCCCTCCCCTGATAGCCTTCCCATTCTCTATCCCTCTGGGAGCGTGGACCCAGGGTCATTGTGGGTTGTAGAAGGTGGAAGGTCTGGATTCTGTAACTGCTTCCCCGCTGAACACGGGTGTTGACTGGTTGGTCCATACTCTCAGTCTGCCTCTCTCCCTAGTAGGGTGGGTCGCCAGGGATGCAGAGCTCCAGGACACATTGGAGGGGTCTTCAGTCCAGGGAAGCCTGGCCGGCATCCTGATGATATCTGGACCTGGTGACTGAAAAGAGAGTTAACATACAAAGCCAAACAAATTGTTGAGCAATCATGGACCCAAAGCTTGGAATAATGGAGAGGAAGTATTAGGGGATACTCACTGCATACTCTAGTGTACTTCTGCTTTCAGGTATATATTTTGCAGTAGTTTATGGATACGTGTGAACATATGCTCTCTCTCACAGAACCTGGTCTATATCTAGGTTTTGGGAATTGTTAGAAAGTGAACCACCTGGGATGGAACTAGAGTATACTATGAAAGGAAAGTTATCACCCAAGTAATGAAGCTGAAGGGTTGTCATTGCACATGTGAAGTCTCTGGACACAGTCTGAAGTGAAGAAGCATGTTGAGGTGGCAATCGTTGTGTTGATTAGGTTGTGATTGGCAGGTGCAATAATATTTGATATGGATTGGGAGAGGCATACGGGAAAGTGGGCCCTATCCAAGGGTTCCAGGACTGGGGGAAGTAGAGGCTCTATAGTGGAGATGTGAGGTTCCTGCTGTCTTAGGGTTCCAAAAGACAATGGATAGTTAATGTTATCATCACATTATTTGGTAATTGGGTTAACTTTGAAAAGTCCTTTTGTCAGGGTTTGCTGTACAGTACCCAGTATCTTGTATATAGCTGTGCTATTGGTTGCTTCTGATCTACTTGGTCTAGGTTTTGAGAGAGTCCTCATATCAAATACACAGCCTATATATTAAAAAGATTCAGTCTGTGTTTTAAAAAACTTCGAGACATACAATTAATTTCCCCCCCATATTAATTAACTAGTGATTTATATGACTACACTTTACTAAGAGTGTACATAAACACCATTCCCACCACTGAAAGACTGTGACCCATCCCTCCCACCCACTCCCACCTCCCACCGGCCCAGGAAGCTGCATGTCTACCCCTCACCACAGGGTTTTTACTTTGGTGCCCTACTTACAATTTGGTCAGGTCCTGCTTTCAGTTTCCCTTTCAGATCTTCTTACTCAACTTCTGTTGATGAGTGGGATCATCCCATAGTCATCTTTATCTTTCTGACTTAGCTCACTTAACATAATTCCTTCTGGCTCTGTCCAAGATGGGTCAGAGAAGGTGGGTTCATTGTTCTTGACAGCTGCATAGTATTCCATTGTGTATATATACCACAGCTGTCTCAGCCACTCATCTGTTGTTGGGCACCTGGGTTGCTTCCAGGTTTTAGCTATTATGAATTGTGCTGCTATGAACATAGGAGTACACACCTCTTTTTGGTTGGGTGTTATGGAGTCCTTGGGGTATAACCCCAGGAGAGGAATTACTGGATCATATGGAAGGTCCATGTCTAGCCTTGTGAGAGTTTTCCAGACTGCTCTCCAGAGAGGCTGGACCAATTTACATTCCCACCAGCAATGTAAAAGGGTTCCTCTGTCCCCACATCCTCTCCAGCATTTGTTGCTGCTGTCCTTTTTGATGTATGCCATTCTTACAGGAGTGAGGTGGTATCTTAGTGTTGTCTTAATTTGCATTTCTCTGATAATCAGTGACCTAGAGCAGTTTTTCATATGTTTGTTAGCCTTTTGGATCTCCTCTGAGGTGAAAGTTTTGTTCATATCCTCTGCCCATTTTTGGATGGGGTCATTTGCTTTTTTGGTGCTAAGTTTGCTGAGCTCTTTATATATTTTGGTGATTAGTTTCTTGTCTGATGTATGACATGTGAAGATATTCTCCCATTCTGTGAGGGTTCTCTCTGTTTGTTTAATAGTTTCTTTGGATGTGCAGAAGCTTTTCAATTTGATGTAGTCCTATTGGTTTGTTTCTGCTTTAGTCTTCCATGCAATTGGGTATGATTCATCAAAGACGTCCTTGAGGTGTAGGTGGGAAACTGTTTTACCAATGTTTTCCTCTAAGTATTTGATTGTTTCTGGTCTGACATCTAGGTCTTTGATCCATTTGGAGTTGATTTTTGTTTATGGTGAGATAGAGTGGTTCAATTTCATTCTTCTGCATGTTACAACCCAGTTTTCCCAGCACCATTGATTGAAGAGAGCCTCCTTCTTCCATTTAATCCTTTGGGCCCCCTTATCAAAGATTAGATGTCCATAGGTGTGGGGATTTATTTCTGGGCTTTCAATTCTGTTCCACTGGTCTGTGTACCTATTTTTGTTCCAGTACCATGCTGTTTTGATGATGATGACGGCTTTATAATATAGTTTCAGGTCTGGGAGTGTGATGTCTCCATTTCTGTTTCTTTTCCTTAAGATGGTTTTGGCAATTCTAGGTGTTTTCATGTTCCAGATAAATGATTGTAGTATTTGTTCTATTCTCTTAAAGAAGCATGGTGGAACTTTGATGGGTATTGCATTAAATTTGTATATGCCTCTGGGGAGAATATTCATTTTGATGATATTTATTCTTCCAATTCATGAGCATGGGATATTTTTCCATTTGTTGGTATCAGTTTCTATTTCCTTGAGTAGCGACTCATAGTTTTCAGTATACAAGTCTTTCACATTTTTGGTCAACTTTATTCCTAGGTATTTGATTGATTTTGCTGAAACAGTAAATGGGAGTGATTCCTGGATATCTTCTTCTTCAAATTTAGTGTTTGCATAAAGAAATGCCACTGATTTTTGTACATTGATTTTGTAGCCTGATACCTTGCTATATTGCCTAATAACTTCCAGTAGTTTTCTGCTGGATTCTTTAAGTTTTTCTATGTATACTATCATATCATTTGCAAATAGTGAGAACTTGACTTCTTCCCTTCCAATCTGTATTCCTTTGATTCTTTTCTCATGCCAGATTGCTATGGCAAGAACTTCCAATACTTTGTTAAAGAGTAACGGTGACAATGGACAGCCCTGACTAGTTCCCGATCTGAGGGGGAATGCTTTCAGCTTCTGTTCATTGAGCATTATGTTGGCTGTAGGTTTGCTATATACAGACTCCACTATCTTGAGGAATTTCCCATCTATTCCCATTTTTTGTAGAGTTTTGACCATGAATGGGTGTTGGATTTCGTCAAAGGTTTTCTCTGCATCTATTGAGATAATCATGTGGTTTTTGGCTTTGCTTTTATTGATGTGGTGAATTACATAGTTTGACTTACGGATGTTGAACCAGCCTTGCATTCCTGGGATGAATCCCACTTGGTCGTGATGAACAATCTTTTTGATATGTTGCTGTATCCGGTTGGCCAAGATCTTGTTTAATATTTTGGCATCTATGTGCATCAGAGATATTGGTCTGTAGTTTTCCTTTTTTGTTGTGTCCCTATCAGCTTTTGGTATCAGGGTGATGTTGGCTTCATAAAAGGTGGAAGGGAGTATTCCTGTTTCTTCAATCTTATGGAAAAGCTTAAGAAGTATGGGTACCAACTCGTTCCTGGAAGTTTTGTAGAATTCATTTGTGAAGCCATCTGGTTCAGGACTTTTGTTGTTGGGGAGATTCTTAATAACGGTTTCAATTTCTTTGTCTGTGATTGGTGCATTTAGGTTTTGTAGTTCATCTTGGTTCAGTTTTAGAAGGGCATATGATTCTAGGAATTGTTCCATTTCTTCCAGATTCTCTAGCTTGGTGGTGTATAGTTCTTTATAGAAGTTTCACAGGATTCTCTGGATTTCTGTGGTGTCAGTTGTGATATCTCCTCCATTGTTTAGAATTCTATTAATTCGAGTCTTCTCTGTTTTTTGTTTGGCTAGGGGATTGTCAATTTTGTTTAATCTTTCAAAGAACCAACATTTGGCTTCATTGATCTTTTGTATGGTCCTTTTATTTTTGATGTTGTTTATTTCTGCTCTACTTTTAGTGATTTCTGTCCTTCTTGTTGCTTTAGGGTTCCTTTGTTCCTCTTCCTCTAAGTACTTGAGGTGTGCAGTAAGGTTGTTCATTTGAGCTTTTTCTTGGTGTTTAATATGTGATTGTATGGCTATAAATTTCCCTCTCAGTACTGCTTTAGCTGTGTCCCAAATATTTTGATAGGTTGTGTCTTCATTTTCATTTGTTTCCAGAAACATTTGAATTTTCTGCTTGAGTGACTCTCTGATTCTGTGACTTTTAATAATTTTCTGTCTGTTGTTAAATGTTAGTTTTACTCCACTGTGGTCTGAGAAGATACTTGGGATGATTTCAATGCTCTTGAATTTATTAATGCTGTCTTTGTGGCCTAACATGTGGTCTATCCTTGAGTATGTGTTATGTGGATTTGAAAAGAAGGTGTATTCCAGTTTTTGGGGGTGAAGGACTCTGAAAATGTCCAAGAGGTCAAGTCTGTCAATCTCTTCATTCAATTCTCTCATATCTTTGTTGGTTCTCTGCTTTGTTGATCTGTCTAAGTGTGAGAGTGGGGTATTAAAGTCTCCCACTATTATTGTATTACTATTGATGTATTTTTGAAATTCTTTCAGTAAGTGTTGATGTATTTAGATGGCCCCCCATTTGGTGCATAGATGTTAATAATTGTTAAGTCTTCTTGGCTGATTGATCCTCTAATAATTATGTAATGTCCTTGCCTATCTTTTATTACTATTTAATTTAAAATCTATTGTGTGTGAGATGAGAATGGCTGTACCTGCCCTTTTTTTGTGGTCCATTAGCCTTTATGATAGTTTTCCATCCTTTCACTTTAAGTCTGTGTTTATCTTCTTGTAACAGATGGGATTCTTGCAAGCAGCATATGGTTGGATTATGTCTTCTGATCCATCCCCCCACTCTGTGTCTTTTAATGGGTGAGTTTAAGCCATTGACATTTATTGATATTATGGATTTAATGTATTGTAGTGCCATTGTTTAAAAAAAAATTTTTGTTGTTTGCTCTGATATATTGCCAGTATTATAGTGAAGTTCTTTTTTATAAGAGGTGTTTTAGAACCTCTTTCAGGGACAGTTTGGTGATGGTTGCCTCCTTTAACTGTTGTTTGTCTAAGAAGGTTTTGATCCCTCCATCTAGTTTGAATGAAAGTCTAGCAGGATATATTATCCTTGGTTGAAACCCTTTTTCATTCAGGGATCAATAGATATCTTGACATTCTCTTCTGGCTTTTAGAGTTTGAGGGGAGATGTCTGCAGATAATCTTATGGGTTTTCCCCTGTATGTGACTTTTTGTTTCTCTCTTGCAGCCTTTAGGATCCTTTCTTTATCCTTACTCCTTCTCGTTGTGACTATGATGAGTCTTGTCATCTTCAGGTCTGTGTTGATTCTGTTTGGAACTCTCTGGGCCTCTTGAATGTTGGTGTCCTTTCTGTTATTCAGGTCTGGGAAGTTTTCTTCTATTATTTCCTCTAGAATGTTTGCTTCCCCTTCCTCTCTTTCTTCCTCTGGCAGGCCAATTATACGAATGTTACTTCTTTTGAGATCATCCCATATGTCTCTGTTGTTGTTTTCAGTGTCTCTCAATCTCTTTTTAAGCTCTTTTACCTCTTTCTTAGTTTTCTCTAACTCATCCTCTGTCTGACTAATTCTGTTTTCTGCTTCTGTTAGTCTGCTTTCCCTTGCCTCAGCTTCTTTCTTCATTACAGCTATTTCAGCTTTCAGTTCTCTAATTGCCTCAAGATACTCAGTATTTTCCTTGAGGGTCACAACTGTTGTTTCCCTAAAACTGCCATTGCTTTCCTCCAATGTTGTTTTCATTTCTGTGATTAATAAGTTTATTATTGCTTGCATACTTTTCTTATCTATGGTTACTTCTGGCTGATTTGTAGTTTCTTCTGGGCTCTTGTCTTCATTCATTCGAGTAGCAGTTTTATTTGTTTTTGATCTCCCCTTTTTTTTTTATTTATGTGTTTCTTTTTTTATGCTCTGTTGTTCCTCAGTTGTTGTGTCTTGAGTACAAGCAACACTGTACTAAATACCTTTATGACAGTTGCACTCACCAACCTCAGGAATTACAGTAGCAACTGAAGGAAGTATTGAAGCAGTTTAATCATTACCAGTTAGCCAAACAATGTCTCCAGTTTGTGAAAAAATAGTAACCAAATCCTAGTGAAGAAGAAAGAGAAAAGAAAGAAGGGATAGCAAGAATAGATAGTTATGCAAATCTACTATCCAGTGTATATTCTAGGGGTAACAAGAGTGGAAAGGGAAGTAGAGGAGAGATACACACATAGAGAGTCCACTCGGATTCAGATTTCTTCTCCCAAATAATTCACAAATTCAGAAAGGCAAAGAAGTGTATAACAAGATAAAAAAAAAGAAAACAAAAAAAAAGAGAAACAAGAGAGAGAAAAGAGAGAAGATAAGAAATAGAGCTGTAATTAAAAGAGCAGTGAAAGTTAAGTTTTTTTAAATTTATTTTTAGTTTAATTTTAATTTTATTTTTTTAATTAGCTAGGAGGCAGAAGAAGGGGAGAGTCTGTAGAGGAGGTAGGAGTAACGAGACAAGTTCCTCCCACAATAGGTAAGATGTCCACTATCCTAGCAATGAAAGATACCCTAAGAGTTAATTCTGATCAATCGAAAGGGGGGGGATATATGCCTTTTTATAATATTAAAAATAAAATAGAGCAGGGTAAAAAAAGAAACCCTGTACCAGATTACCTCAAACCTCATGATCAGAGGCAACTGATTGTTAAGGAAGAAAGAAAATAATTTAAAAAAATAAAATAAAAACCCTTAGGACTAGACAAGGATAGCTGAAATAGACAGTTATGCAAATCTACTATCCACTGTATATTCTAGGGGTAGCTAAAGGAGGAAGGGATGTTGAGCAGAGATACTCGCAGTGAGAGTCCACTCTGAATCATAATTCTTCCCCCAAATAATTCCCAAACGTGTATCAGTGATTCAGTGAAAGCACACTGTTTGGTGGTCTGGGGGATGGGGTCTGTGGCTTTAGAAGCTGTAGGATTAAGGAAGAAAGGATGACAAGAATGAGGAAAAAAAGAGAGAGAGAGAGAAAAGAAAAATATAAGAAAAAGAACAGTAATAAAATAGCGGTGAAAGGAAAGCATTTTGTATTTATTTATTTTAATTATTTAATTAGCTAGGCGGGGTGGGTTGGGGGGGTTGGCTACTTAGAAAGAAAAAAGGCCAAAGGTTTCAGAAGAGAATAGGCTTAGAATGAATGATACTCCCTGGTGGGACAGGAATCTTGGTAAAGAAAGAAGCTCAGCAGGAGAGCCTGCTAGGAGCTGGTCCCCAGGGACTGGTTATGGGGGGGGAGGGGAAGGAGGTGTTCTTTGGGATTAATAATTTAAAAGAAAAAATTTTTTTTCCCTTTTTTTCTGCTCTATTTTTTAACCCAAATTAAGTTATAGTAACCTTCTTGGTGTCACTGCTAGGACCTCTTATTGACTGGCCTTCTAAAGGCAGAATATCCTAACGTTTCCAGAAGATGTGGTCCGAGCTCAAGCCACTAGCAGCTTCTCAGTCCGCCATCTTCCGGGAAACCCCCCTGTATTTTATCTTGTCTAGAGTAGGGAAGTTCTCAGCTATTATGTCCTGTAGAATGCTCTTTTCCCATTTCTTTCTTTCTTCCTCTGGTAAGCCAATAATGTGTGTATTACTTCTTTTGAAGTCATCCCATGTTGGTATGTATGAGACCCTTTCTGTTTCATTTGGTTTAAATCCCCCCTGCTTAACACTATTTTATTTACATAACCACTGTTAACAAGTTCCACCCTCCCTCCAGGGCATTGTGGTTCAGTGATAGGATTCTCTCCTGCTCTGCCCCTTCCTTGTCACACTTTGATTTTCACCAGTCACTTTTCTCTCCACCCTCTCTATGTCACATCCTGTTTCCACCCTACTTGGGAAGTATATATAAAGACAGCATTGTGAGTTTTAGAGTACTGTACCTTGAATTTAGCTTAGCTCGTCTTAGATTGTGCTGCGTCCTGCATGAATAAAGAGATACTGCGTACAACCCAGACATGAGTCCCTGGTCATCTGTTACCCGCCCATGAAGCCAGCCCGGCGAAAACAACATAACCCGTCGAAAACAACATATGGCGCCTGAACAGGGACTGAAATAAGCCCTGAAACTTGGACCGGCATCAACGTGAGACCCTACCCACCCATCGTCCAGATAAGTAAACTTGGCTACCCATCCACCATGGGTTGCCTTTCTACTTATGAACAGGTTTGCCAAAGCCTCTACTGTTTCATCATGAGACAGTTAGTCTGTCTCTGGAACATTTTACTCTGGGCCACATTTTGGTTCCCTGACCGGGAACTTTGGTTTCTTATGACCGGGATCATAGAGCTTGGGAGATACACAGAGATTTCTCCTTGGACTTTCTGGATTCCCTCTCCCATGTTTCCTGAAGAAAAGGACTACATTTTGCTCCAGGCCACAGTTTGGTTCTTTATGACCGTGATCGTAGACCTTGAGATATGCATGGAGATTTCCCCTGGAACTTTCTGGACTTCTTCTCGCATGTTTCCCATGGAGAAGGACTACTCTAATTTGAAGAGCATTCTCCAGTACCCTGGCAGTTCCCAAGTATGGAGACACGTGGTTAGTTCTACTCTCCTGATTGGATTCTTTCTTCGACGGGAAGACACTTTTAAAAATGGGTGCCTGAAGCAATCCAGCAAGAACAGTCAGAAACACCCTAAATGGAATTTCAAGGACCTTTTTGGACTAGGTCGCCCTCCGGGGATTCTTAATCCTACATGGTGAGATCTTGATAATCTGGTTCAAGTTGCGTTTCATAAGAGAATGATTTGAATGACTGAATTTTTGTTTGACATTGACTTAAAAAAAAAATGCTGGACGCAGCCATGATTTCTAGAGACATCCAGAAACAATCCAAAAAATTGTTTTTTCCCTCCTTTGATTTCTCTTTTATGTCTTAACATGAATCTGAAACGTTTAATCCTAAAAACTGTATGAGTTATGGGTGGGGCAGATAGTACAATGATTATGTTAAGTATTCTCATGCCTGAGGCTTTTAACCGTGGTTCTTCTGTTTACCTTTCCACATTTTATTGAGTTTAAACTGTTTAAACAACCTTAAAATCATACTAAAAAGGACTTCCAATTATAATGGAGTTATCAATTATAGTAAACTTCTAATCTGCTACAAGTTTTGTTCAACAAGTAAGTGAATTTTAGCTGTCAAAGTCTTCACATGAAAAAGCATCTACTCAAATAAAATTCCTAGAAATCCATTTGGATCCGGTTCTCTGACATCGCCCCCGGAAACCAATGATGAGACTTGGCACGACCTGAAGAAACAGATTCACAGACTCCAAAGATCACTCTCTACAGAAAAGCAGAATTCAGGTGGCCGACATTCCCCATAGAGACAGACATACAGCGTTTCATCCCTTGGCATTTTCTTCTGTGGTCAGCTACTTCAGACTGACACCTCCATCAGACTTACTGGTACACACTGCTGTGTTTCTCAAAGACTAACTTCAGCCAGTTGCCTTGAAACTTTATAGACCATGTCCCCTCGCCTGCAGGCTCTGTCCCAGAGGCAGAAAGCTCCCCCTCCTTATTAGGTTATGCCCACAGAGGCATGAAGTGCCCCAAGAGGCAAGAGATGCCCACAGAGGCAGGAAACGCCCTTTGAGGCAAGAGATGCCCCCAGAGGCATGAAGCATTCCCAGAGGCAAAAAAATGCCCTTTCGCCTGCTAGGCCTTGCCCTTTGAGGCAAGAAAAGCTCCATTTGGCATCACACTGGTTATTGCTGCTCGCCTATTTTGTTTTCCATGTTATATGCCAGTTCTTTTGAAAACGCCTGTACGATATACGTTTCTGTTCACCCCATAATGGCCATTAGTTAAAAAGAAAGAGGAAATTGTTGGTATGCATGAGACCCCTTCTGTTTCATTTGGTTTAAATCCCCCCTGCTTAACACTATTTTATTTACATAACCACTGTTAACAAGTTCCACCCTCCCTCCAGGGCATTGTGGTTCAGTGATAGGATTTTCTCCTGCTCTGCCCCTTCCTTGTCACACTTTGATTTTCACCAGTCACTTTTCTCTCCACCCTCTCTATGTCATATCCTGTTTCCACCCTACTTGGGAAGTATATATAAAGACAGCATTGTGAGTTTTAGAGTACTGTACCTTGAATTTAGCTTATCTCGTCTTAGATTGTGCTGCGTCCTGCATGAATAAAGAGATACTGCGTACAACCCAGACATGAGTCCCTGGTCATCTGTTACCCGCCCGTGAAGCCAGCCCGGCGAAAACAACATAACCCGTCGAAAACAACAATCCCATATGTCTCTGTTGTTGTTTTCAGTATCTCTTAATCTCTTTTTGAGATATCTTACTTCTTTCTTAGTTTTCTCTAATTTATCCTCTATCTTGCTAATTCTATTTTTTGCCTCACTTATTCTATTCTCTCTCCCCTCTACTGTTTTCTGTAGCTCAGCTATTTTGTTACCCTGTTCTGATACTGAAATAGCTTGTTCAGCTAGTTGTGCTCTTAGCTCTGCTATTTCAGATTTCAGTGCTCTAATTACCTTCAAATAGTAATTTCTTTTAGAGTCTCATTTGCTGTTTCCTCCTTTCTGGTGATCTTACTTTCAAACTCTTTCCTAACTTTTTTGACTAATAACTCAATTAGTATTTGTATCTTGTCCTCAAAACTCTTTGGGGGGGGTTTATCTGGGCTTTTGTCCTAGTTCATTTCTCCAGTATTTCTTCTTGGTTTAACCATTGTATATGGTGTGTTATGAGCTCCCTCTCTCAGTACCATTTAGTCCACTACTCACACCTGAATTGACTTGTATCTGACCAGGGAGAGGCAAGAGATGCAACTGCTGCTACTCTGTGCTGGTTAGTGATGGCCAGCAGGTCATGCTATTGTGATCTCTACGCTTCTCTTGTTTGTATGATCTGCAGTGGGTGGGATGGGGTTGGGAGGGTGGTTACTTTGGACTGTCTTGTGGTCACAAATGCTCTGTTTTATGTTGTGCCCTTGCCTTAAATTCAGAAGGCTGAATACCCCTGGATCAAAGATTGAGAAAAATTGACAATAGGGCAAAGATTTTCCAGTCACGATGGTGAAGAGCCACAAGTCTCATTGCTTGCTGAACTTAAATTGAAATCATCAAAATGAAGGTTGTTCCTAGTGCTGGAAGAAAAGAGAAAGGGGCTTAAAACCTGGGTCCTTACATATGGTAATGTGTGTGCTCTACTTGGTGCACTACTACCAGCTCCTACCACATTGGAGGAAGCTTCTGTGTTGTGTTTGGTGCCTTCTCTTTCTCCCTCTTCTTGTCTCTGTCTCTGAACTCTCTTGTGATAACATCATCAGAAAAAGAGTTTAGAGTATAACATATATGCTGAAGTATGGGTGAAATACCAGACTCTGGTTGTCTGGTGATAAATCTTTTTATTTAAAAAAAGAAACCACATTTTAGTTTTTCTGAGAAACGGAAAAATGAGTACAATTTCTAAAATCACAAATCAAACCCCTAAGCAATGCTTGTAGTGAAGGCTCAGTAACATAGCAACCTTTCTGCCAGACTTAACTGCACTGGAAAATCTCATTGTTCCCTAACATCAGGAGCAGGCCAAGTTGAATTACCTGACTGAGCATCATTGGACTAGATGACATGACCACCGGTGATAAATATTGGTCTTTAGCATCTACCATGGGCTATGGATCTTCTGAACATATTCTCACTTGAGCTCTTTCTTCACTTCAGCTAATATGTTATTTGTTTTGATCCAATAATAATTAACTAATGAAAGGATTAATAATAAAATAATAAATAGAGTCTGGGTACGAAGATGAAACTCCTTGAAAAACTTTTTTTTAATGTTAACCAATGAACTCATAACCATCAGTTTTCTACTGAGAGTGTCTTCTATGTGAAGAAATGAAATGCTTTATTAATTATGAGGATTTTTATTTAATGAGCATTTATATGACATGCTGTTCCACACAGTTAAATATTACACAACAGTGATAGCAGAATAAACAAGGACTAAACCTTCCCTTCAAGGTGCTTACAAATTTGTAAACTTTATTACAGTGTGATTACAGTATTAGGAATAATACAAAAATGCAAAATATAGAAGAAATATGCTTTCAAAGAATTTATTGTTTAGGCAATGAAAAAAATACAGAGACAAACAAGGAATCCTGTAATATACAACACTGATGTATTAAAACTGATTGCAATATTGCAAATTTAACAATGTATACTGGAAATTTGAAAATAATATAACTTATTAGTAAAATGTAAGAGTAAAGCTGTATGATTATGTCAATAGTTAAAAAACTTGATGAAAAAATATACTTATGAGTAACAAATTTCACAAGCTGGAAATAAACAAAAACTTATTTTTTATTTTTTTCAAACTTTTAAAAATTTATTCATAAAATAAAATACATAGACAAAACCTAGGATAAAAAGTGTAAAATTCCACACAATTCCCACTACCAGAGTTCTGTAGTCCATCCCCTCCCTTGAAAGCTTTCCTATTCTTTATCCCTCTGGGATCAGTATGGGGTGGAAGGTCTGGCTTCTGTAATCCTTCTCTTCTGAACATGGGCATTGGCAGGTAGATCTGCACTCCCAGCCTCTCTCTTTCTCTTTCCCTAGAGGGGCAGGGCTCAGAAACTTTATTTTTTAAGGGGATTCTTTAAGAAAAATCATTGGACTGTGACATAGTTCACTTGGACAGTGTGTTTGCTTTGCTACGGTCATGATCCAGGTTCAAGCCTGGCCCCCACCACACTAAAGGAATCTTTGGTGCTGTGGTATCTTTCTCTTTCTATGTCTATATTTATGCCTCTCTATATGCCCAGGTCCAGATGCCCTGTGTCATTGTATCAACATGATGAATTCTGACTTGTCATCTCCTTGAGTATGATTTTCTAGTTTTTTTTCCCCCCTCACTTCACCACCGCTATTTACTTCTGTTAATCATCTATGTAGTCCCAGGGTATTAGATGCTGCTGGTCTTTCTCACTCTTTAATACATTTTGACTGAGGTTCTTTCATTTGATAAGAGTTTTGTAACATCTTGAGATGATGAAACCTTAAATCAGTGCTTGTCCCAGGAAGGTTCATGCAGGAATAAGTTCATTTTGGGTTTTCAGAGACTAGGGAGAAGGGCTGTGGGAAGTAGGACTAACCTGAATTATGACTTTTGAGCATAATCTGAATGGCACACCATGTTTGTAAAAGCAATGAATTAACAGATAACTAAAGGAATAGGGTTTGTTAAGGAAATGTTGGATATGAAAACAGTTTAGGATGAGATAATGGAAGGCTTGAGTGATAAGCTGAAGATAAGCTTTTTCTGTAAGCAAAAGGAGATACTTGAATAGCTGCTTCATTCAGCATGTCTAGATACCAGAAAAAATGATCTGATGACACACAATATTGAGAAATGAAAGCCTGGGACTGATACCAATGTAACATCTCTTTAAAAGGTAGAGATGGAAAAAATAAATGATTGTGGTATAAAAGTAGAGAAATTGAGGGACAGATGCAACAATCACTGTGAAATGAGAGGTCACAGGCCTTTGTGCTTGATTGGATAGGGAGAGTATGAGCAAACTTAGGCATTCAATAAACTTTTATTGAATGTTACAGACATCTCTAAAATTTTGATGGGAATGATGGATATAAGAATGAACAGGAAAAATTCCTGAAACTCTTTGGGAGTTAGAATTCTGCCTGGTTCATTTTGAATCCAAGTCATTGTTGTCCTCTTGATCCATATTAATATCATTATCATCATAACTAATGATAGTCCATTTTCTATTCTCTGTAAGAAAGAGTTTCAGGTTTGGGAAGATTAAGATGCATGTAATTGGACTTGTGACTTTCATTGCTCAAGGTTTATTCCTTCAGAACCCAACTTAAATGTTGTCCCTTTTAAATGTTAAGCCTGATAGGGTACTCTCCTTATGTATTTCTATGACATCATGGGCAGGAATGTGTCACAGTGTTAAACTCATTTTCAAATTGCATGATAATTGTCTTTTATTCTTAGTAGAAAGTTTGAGGGCAAAGAATGATATCTTATTCATAAATATGTACCCATAATGCCTAAGCACACACCTGGCAATATTGACTGACTTGACTATTGAAAGAGCAAATAAATAAGTAGAAAGATATGAATGGGTGAATGAACGTGTGTTGAGGGAAGCAAGACACGTGAGTTGAGAGAACAAGGTGTCATATGCTACTTGTCAGATAAATGCAGTTAAGTATTCAGTGGAAAGAAACATCAGAAGCTCAATGAGGAACTACTGAAAAGGGGTTCACAGGGTTATAATTACATGTCAGATGGAGAAGATAATAGACAGAGTTACATATAAATCATCTGCAGGGTGAGATTACACCACATTTTTTTTTTCACCTCCAGGGTTATTGCTGGGGCTCAATGCCTGCACTACAAATCCACTGCTCCTGGAGACTATTTTTTCCTTTTTGTTGCCCTTGTTGTTTATTGTTGCTGTTGTTATTGCTGCCATTTTTGTTCGATAGGAAAGACAGAAATCAAGAGAGGAGGGAAGATAGAGAGGGGGAGAGAAAGATGGATACCTGTACACCTGCTTCACTGCTTATGAAGCTTACCCTCTGCAGGTAGGGAGCCAGGGGCTCCAACCAGGATCCTTATGGTGGTCCTTGAGTTTCGCACCATGTGTGCTTAACCTGCTGCACCACTGCCCTGGCATCCTTTTTTTTTAAATTGCCACCAGGGTTATTTCTGGGGCTCAGTGCCTGCACTATGAATCTATTTTTTCCCCTTTCTAGTTTATTTGACAGGGCAGAAAGAAATTGAGAGGGGAGGGAAGATAGGGAGAGAGAAAAACAGACACCCAAGGACCTGCCTCACCACTTGTGAAGTGTCCTCCCTACAGGTGGGGTGCTGGAGCTCAAAAGTGAGGCCTAGCAGATGATGATATGCACTTAACCAGGTGTGACAAAGACGGAGAGATGCACAGAAGAAAAGGCACTACAACACCAACACTTCCTCCATTGTGGTGAAGAGTGAGTTTGAACCTGGTCCCATGCCTTTCTTCAGTATTTTTTAAGATTTGGAAGGGGCCAAGTGGTGATGTACCTTGGATTCCCTGTTTCAAGTCCCAGTCCCCTCCTGTAGAAGGGAAGCTTTACAAGTATCGAAGCAGTGCTATAGGTGTTTCTTTTTCTGCCTTCCTTTCTTATGTCTCCCTCCCCTCTCAAGTTCTTTCTATTCTAAAAAAAAAAGAAAAAGAAAAAGTAGAGATGGCTACTGGGAACACTGAACTGGTGGCAAAAAGAAGAAATAAAAACAATAAAAATAAAATAAGACTTAGTCACTTATTCCAACATCTAATGCTATCATTTCCAGTGAATTTATTTTGGTCTTAGTTTTAATTAGTGAAGTGGAGAACGTTAGCGCTTTCATTTCCTCCCAGGTCCTTGGGTCTCACATGTTGTCAGGTTTAAAACTGCTGGTTCATTATTTTTCCTCCATCGTGTTCTGGCTGAGTGCACTTGTTCAGAAATTATGAGAAACTCTGCAACAGGGACTGTGTCAAAACTGCCAAAACCCTTTTAAAAATCTGCCAGTCATTACATATTAAAAGTCTCTTTGTGTGACTTTCTGACTTGTCAGTTTCCAAATCTTTTTCATTCCCTATGGTTGTCATGCTTTAGTCCATGACATATGCATACATTGTTTAACATCTTTTCTATAGAATTCCTACTACATCTTTTAAAATTGATTTTTATTTTGAAATAACTTTAGGTTATGAAAAAGTTCAACAACAACAAAAACATTTCCTGTAACTCCTTTACTATATTTCAGTTTGCTGGGATGGTGAAGTAGCTAAACTTGGGTAGTGTGCTGCTTTTGCATGTATGTATGACCCAGGTTGATCCCAGTCCTGACTACATTGAAGGAAGCATCCACGCTGTGGTCTCTTTAACCCTTTCTTTCTCTGTCTCTTTCTTAATAGAAATGTGTCGTCCCCCCCCCCCCCCCGCAGGCTTGTCACTGGGGCTTGGTGCCTGTATTATGAATCCACTACTCCAGGAGGCTGTTTTTTTCCATTTTTGTTGCCTTTATTGTTGTTGTGGTTATTATTATTGTTGTTATTGCTATCATTGTTGTTGGACAGGACAGAGAGAAATCAAGAGAGGAGGAGAGAAAGATAGACACTTGCAGACCTGCTTCACAGCTTGTGAACTAACCCTTCCTGCAGGTGGAGAGCCGGAGGGCTCAAACTGGTCCTTGCACTTTGTGCCACGTGCGCTTAACCCACTGTGCTACTGCCGGACCCCTAAGAAATATATTTTTTTATTTATTATTGGATAGAGACAGAGGGAAAATGTGAGGGGAAGTAGAGGTAGGAGACAGAGAGACACCTGCAGACCTGCTTCCCCACTGGTGAAGCTTTCCCTCTGCAAGTAAGGACCAGGGGCTTTAACCCAGGTCCTTGTGTACTGTAATGTATGCACTTAACCAGGTGCACCACCGCCTGGTCCCTCTCTCTTTCTCTGTCTTAAAAAAAAAAAAATCTTGCCTTTACCTTGATATTAAAATGCAAACTCCAGACTTTAGTAGAATTTCAAGTTTTTGAATTTGTTATTTTTCTGTTCCAAGCTCTAGTTCAGGATAATATAGTTCATTTGATAGTCACATCTCTTAGTCTCTGGTTTGTGACAGTCTCTTAGACTTCTCTTATTTTTCATCATGTTCACTATGTTTTTCAAAGCTTAATTGAGGTATGCTTGACTAATCAAATTGTAAGATATCTAAAGTGAGCAGAGTGGAGATTTGATACACAGTTTGAAAGGCTTGCCACCATCAAGATAATGAAAGCTTCCATCAACTCATATTTGCTTTTTTTATTTGATTTCTTTGATGTGAGACTATTAAAAATTTCTTTTAGCAGATGTCAGTCAATATAACACAGTTACCAACTAGAGTAATCATGTTTATTAAATTCTCTGACTTCACTTACCTTATATCAATCTGAAAGGTATACCTCTTACCAACCTCTCCTTAATTCCCTAGCGTTCAACCCCTGGAACCTACATCTCTCTCTCTCTCTCTCTCTGTGTGTGTGTGTATGTGTGTGTAAGAGAAAGAGAGAGATAGAGGTAGATACCAGGCTTTCCATGCTTCAGGTTGCCTTTTTCAGCTAGAGTGACAAAGACAGTGACAGAGAGGCAGAAAGAGGGAAAGAAACCATAGCACTGAAGCTTCTTCCAGTATGGTAGTGTTAGACACTAATATATATTTCTTATAATGTATCTAATATATGTAATATTTTCTTTAGCCATTCATCCACTGGTGGTTGCTTAGATTATGTTCGTATTGGGAGTATTGTAATACTACAATGAATATGGAAGTGTGGATATAATTTTTTTCTTTTTAAAATATTTTATTTAATTTAATGAAAGAGAGATACAGAGAGGAGAGAGAGAACAAAATTCTGCTTAGTTCTGGCTTATGGTGGTGCTGGGGATTGAACCTGGGACCTAAGAGCATCAGGCAGGAGTCTTTTGCAGAACCATTATGCTGTCTCCCCAGCCCACTTTTTTTCCTTTTTATTTTGCCTCCTGGGTTATCTTCTGGTGCTCCGTTCCTGCATGCAAACTCCACTGTTCCCAGTAGTCATTGTTTTTTCTTCCTTCTCTCATAGCAATAGAGAAAAGTAGAGAGTGAAAGAGAGAGGGAGAGAGAAGAGAAACACTTGCAGCAATACTCCACTGTGCTTGATGTTCTAATGCTGGTACCACATGGAAGTGGCACGGTGCCCGAGGAAGCTCTGCTGCTATGTTCTTTCTTCTCTCTGTTCTATCTGAATGAAAATGTGACCTGGGAGTGGTGAAACTGCACATATATGAGACCCCTCCTGACTCTGAAAAAACAAACAAACCACCAACAACATAAGTTTAGTTTAAAGATCACTTGTATTCTGTTTTATGCATTTCTACTGTAATTATGTCATTCTCTTTCATCTATCAGTTTTGGGTCTCAGTTCTTTTTTTTCAAGTTTCTTGAGATATAAAAATGGACCTTTTCTTTGAACTTTGTCTTCTTTCTTGAGGTAAGCATTTATCTCCATGAACATGCTACTTAGAACTTATGCCTTATAAACTTTGATATGTTGCATTTTCATTTGTCTCAAGTTTGTTTGTTTCTTTCAGATTTCCAACCGTGTTATCGTTGAGGCTTGATGCCTTCATGACAAATCACCCTCTCTCAGTGGTCATTTCCACTTTTATTTTTATTAGATAGAACAGAGAGACACTGAGTGAAGGTGTGGGGGACTAGAGGGAGAAAGAGATACCTGCAGGCCTGCTTCACTGCTTCTGAAACTCCCCAGTCTAGGGGCTTCAACCTAAGGTTTTTTTTTTTTTTTGCATAGGTAATGTATGTACTCCACTGAGTGTGCACAATTCAGCCTGTCTCAAGGTATCTTTTTATCTCTTTTTATTTCTCTTTTTCATTTATCATTTTTAAAATTTAATTTATTTATAAAATAAAAATAAGAAAATATCACCAAAACAATAGGACAAGAGGGGTAAAATTACACACATTTACCACCACCAGAGTTTCATATCCCATCCCCTCCACTGGAAGCTTTCCTATTCTTTATCCCTCTGGGAGTATGGACCCAGGATCATTATGGGATGTAGAAGGTGGAAGGTCTGGCTTCTGTAACTGCTTCTCCTCTGAACGTGGGCGTTGGCAGGTCAATCCATACTCCCAGCCTGTCTCTCTCTTTCCCTAGTGGGGCAAGGCTCTGGAGAGATGGAGGTACAGGACACATTGGTGAGGTGGTCTGCCCAGGGGAGTCAGGTTGGTTTCATGGGAGCATCTGCAACTTGGTATCTGAAAAAGCGTTAAGATGTAAAGCAGAACCAACTGTTTAATAATCACGAACCTAAAAGCACGAATATAGCAGATGAGATTTGGGGTTTTCATTTTCATTTTGGAAAAAGCTAGTAGGTCTCTTTTAAGTATATTACAAGAGGCCCATGACTTTACTAATTTTTGCCTGAGCCTGACAGCTAACATGCAGGTAGGCCAAAGGTATTATCTGGGGAGATGGTGTCAGGGTTAGAAAATAGGACTAGGAAGCTGAATCAGGACAGAGAGTGCTCCCAAATCTGGGAAAAGTATATGAATACCATTAACTGTAAACCCCATTGTTTTGATCTAAGGACTATATTCAGTGCTGGAGTCAATGTAACCTCTTCATCCCTGTAGGTCTGAGCTCATATTCTGTGGTCCCAGCTAGGAATGTTCTAGGCTGCACCCATTGCCAGACTCATCTTCCTCGAGTGGTAGAGGATTTTGGTCCAACCTCCCTTCCAAGAATGGGGCAGTCCCTACCATGGTCGATGCACATTCAGGGAAGGGTTCTATAGAGGCCCACAAAGGGGTCCATTATGTTGTTCCTGATTGAGATGACCAATGACAGCGCAGAAAGGGATCTATTAGAGGTTTATGCCCATCATATCTGTGTGGGAATCCCAGGATTCCCTGACTAGGGCCCCAGGTGATGGGGTGGCCTGGTAGTAGCCCAAAGAGCCATCATTAAAGTATGCGAGTCTCTTGCCCGTATCCAGCTTTTGTAGTCCTTACTTTGTCTGACAAGGTTAGCCTTGGAGTGATTGAGGGAAGTGAAGTAGGAAGTAGGTGAGGAGAGTATCTAGGTCTCAGTAGAAACTATTTTACTAAGTACTTTATGTTTTCTTACTTAGGTCTTTCTACTTGCTTACTGAGCTTATTGGGTCACTGAAAACTATTGTGCACTTTTGCTTTAAGGTATATATTTTCCCCTAACTTATGGATACATATGTACATGTGCTCTGTCTCTTGGGCCCTGGTTCATATCTAGGTATTGGGATTTTATTAGGAAGTGCACTACCCGAAATGGAATTAAGGAGTCCTATGAGCTGGGAAAGTCTCACCAGAGTACTGGAGCTAAAGGGTAACATTGTAGGCCTGGTCTCTGTGGACATAGTGAAACATGTAGAGATGGTGCTGGTTGCATTAATCAGGTTGAGAACAGCAGATGCAGTTTCTTTTGATTTCATCTTTGATTCACTAGTTAAGAGTTTTGTTGTTTAATTTCCACATATTTGTGAAATTTCTAGTTTTATTCTTTCATATAATTGTGAGCAGAGAAGATGCTCAGTATGAAATGAATCTTAAATATATTGTTTTTTATGATTTAACATATGATTTTTCTTAGAGAGAGTAATATTTCATTGCTTTTAGATAGTGTTCTGTGTTTGTCTAGTATCTCCATTTAATCTAAACTATCGCTTAGGAGCAATATCTCCTTATATATTTGGTTGTTACGGTCAGTATCTCCTTATATATTGGGTTGTTGGAAAAGTCATGATGTATTTTTCTGTGATTTTTCTATGCAAAAATTCATCTTTTCCAGCAACCAAATGTTTTTGTATAGATAATGTATCCACTGATGAAAATAGGATATATTAGTGTTTATTATTTTTGTTGTTACCACCAAGTTATTTGCTGTGACTCAGTGCCTATATAACTCCATAGCTACTGTTGGTTTGTTGTTGTTGTTGTGTGTGTTTATTTCTTTTCAGTAGAAAGTAAGACAACCAGAGATAGAAAGGGAATGAGAAAATGGGGAGAGCAAAAGAGGCCAGAGACCTTTAGCACTGTTTCACAGCTTCTGAAGCTTCTCCTCTGCAGGTGAGGACTTAGAACTTAATTTTTTCTTATATTTGTTCTAGAGCATTATTGTATCTTTCTGTATAAATTTCAGTTCAGTTATTGTATTCCTAAACCTTTATTTTTGTCCAGTTCTAGTTATATTTTCTGTCACTGTCTTGAGACCTTACTTTGTTGGTAGATTGTTGGTAGACTTTGGTGAGCATCTTTATGATCAGAATTTCAAATTCTTTATCAGGTAAATCAATTATCTTTATTTTAGTTGCTTCTAGAATTTCATCTCATTCTTTTGTTTGAAAAATAATCCTCTGTACTTTTTCATTTTTACTTTTTTCCATCACGGTTATTGCTGGGCTCATTGCCCCAACTATGGAATCCACCACTCCTGGTGGCCATTTGAGAGGTGAGGGGAGGGAGGAGAGGGAGAGAGAGAAAGAGAGAGAGAGAGAGAGAGGAGAGAGAGAGAGAGAGAGAGAGAGAGAGAGAGATCTCATGAAGCATTCCTCCTGCAGGTAGGGGGCAGAAGCTCAAACCTGGGTCCTTGTACAGGGTGATATGTGCACTTAAGTGAATACATCACCGCCCAGCCCCCTTACTTTTTCATTTTCTTTGTCTTTCTGAGTTGATTTTTAGATCATCAAGGAATCATGTTATGTAGATAATTTTGTCATTAATTTGGCTTCTAACTCTTGTCTTTTCCCCCCTCAAGGGAACTTACTGACTGCCAGTATTTGAAAATGTGCAAAGGCTAGTCAGTGTCGTGTTCAGTACCTGATGGAAAGATGACCCCAGGTTGCAGCTTTTAAAGAATAATAAAGAGCTCTCTCTGGCAAAGAGATTTCTGCCTGCTATTTCTGTGATAAGTTCTGGAGAGATAGCGGGTTCAAAACTGTTTCATGCCTGTAGTCACTTTGGGAAAAAAAAGTTATTTTAATTGCCACCAGGCTTATCATTAGGTTTGGTGCTAGCACTATAAATCTGCCATTTTCAGTGGCCATTTTTTTTCTTTATTTTATTTTCTATTTTGTTTGATGGGACAGAGGGAAGGAATTTGGGGATAAAGTGGAAGATAGAAAGATTAAACACCTACAGATCTGCTTCACTGCTCATGTAGTGGCCCCTCTCTACCCCTCTACAGGTAGGGAGCAGGGGCTCAAACCTGGGTCCTTCAGAACAGAATTGTATGTGCTCAACTGGTGCACCACTGCCTGGCCTTCCCATTGAAAATCAAAATGCAAGATCAGCTCTATAAGACCAAGACTATCTGAGCAGAGTCTGAACAGTCGAGGAACCAGCTGTATTCATAGATTCTGTCTGGGAGATAGAATGACCTGGAGGGAGGAATAGTCTTGGTGAGTGGTCAGGAGCTTCTTATTGGTTTTTTCTTTTCTTGTGTTTTTTTGTTTGTTTGTTTTGTTTTTCTTAAGAATATATAGAATATATTTTAATTTATTTATTCCCTTTTGTTGTCCTTTTTTAAAATTATTATAGTTATTATTGTTGTTGTTAATGAAGTCATTGTTGTTGGATAGGACAGAGAGAAATGGAGAGAGGAGGGGAAGACAGAGAGGGGGAGAGAAAGATAGACACCTGAAGACCTGCTTCACCACTTGTGAAGCGATTCCCCTGAGCTGGGGATCTGGGAACTCGAACCGGGATCCTTCCCTGGGTCCTTGCACTTTGCTCCACCTGCGCTTAACCCACTGTGTTACCGCCGGAATTCCTTCTTGTGGGTTTTATGAACTCCCACCATTTTGGCTTTTAGAGGCAGGGTCTTTAAAGACTTTTCTCTTACATGGAAATCTTAGAAGTTGGAGCGCTAGGTGTTGGCCTCAAATCTTCTCTCCTGGGATTGGGATTGGTGAATATCTTCCTGACTGTATGGCAATACTTGTCTCAATTTGATTTGGTTTTGTTGTGGATTCTTGTTCTTCTGATGTGTGGGATTCATTTGACTAGTCTCTGTATTTCTTTCAAAGGGAATCACTATTTCTTCCACATGTAACTATTAGTTGATTATATCTCAAGGTGGAGAGGAGATTAAGGTCCTTCTACTTCACCATCTTGGAATGGAAGCCACAGTATTGAAAAAAATGAGCATTTGGCTAGATTCTTTGTGCACAGTCCATCACTTTGGGTTTATTTGCCCCCCCCCCCCATGGTTAAACTGACTGACTGGAGGTTTTTGGTAAGAATACCAGTGGGATAAAGTGACTTTTTGGGGAGTCGGGCGGTAGCTCAGCGGGTTAAAAGAATGTGGTGCAAAGCGCAAGCACCGGCGGAAGGATCCCGGTTCGAGCTCGGTTCCCCACCTGCAGGTGAGTTGCTTCACAAGCAATGAAGCAGGTCTGAAGGTGTCTGTCTTTCTCTCTCCCTGTCTATCTTCCCTTCTTCTCTCCATTTATCTCTGTCCTATCCAATAACAATAACTACAACAATAAAACAAGGGCAAAAAAAGGAATAAAGTCTAAAAAAAAAGGGCAACAAAAGGGAATAAATAAATATTTAAAAAATCAAATAAAAGGTGGCTTTATGTTAACCACATGGTATTAATGAAGATGCTAACCTTATCATTTGATTAATATAGTTTATAGTGTTTGCCAGGTCTTTTCACTATAAAGTTAATTTTTAATTGCCATCAGGGATATCACTGGGCTTGGTACCTGAACTATGAAGCTATCACTCCTGTTGACCATGTTTTCCATTTCTTTCTTTCAAAAGGTATGCCATTGCCCTGGCCCCTATTTATTTATTTTTGTAGAGACAAAGAAGGCAGACAGAAAGTGGGGGGAGAGAGGAAGGGGGGAAGAGAGAGAGAGAGGAAGAGAGAGGGAGGAAGAGAGGAAGAGAGAGAGAGAGGACGAGAGAGAGAGAGAAAGAGAGAGATAGAGAGAGAGAGATAACATAGCACTAAAGTTTCCTTCAATGTAGTGGGGGCCAGGCTTGAATCTGGGTCATGCCTAAGACTAAGCAGCACACTATTCAAGTGAGCTGTTTTGCCAGCCCATATAGTTATTGTATTTTTTTTAAACTGTGTGACACTAGTTTTGTAAGTGGGTTGTTAAGCCACAGACCCACATACCAAACAGTTACTCTGGAGAGTAGCTATATTTTATTATTTTGAAGTCTTCTATATAGTTATATCTCTTCTCTTCAACATTCACTGTTTAATAATTTACTTATATCAGTAGGCCTTTGGATATTTATTTTATACTGTGGGCATGATACAATTTGAGCTCATTTATTTTCTTTTAATTTATTAGCCATACTTTGTCTGTTAAATATTCTATGGGCTTATCTCCAGTCTCTAGGAAGTACCCACATCATTTTAACTTTTAAGCTTTCCTTACTGTCTGGCACTAAAAAAGTATCCCAGGATTATCTTGTTTTTTTCCTGCCCCTTCCATATATGTATGCATATGTATATACATTTGTATACATATTCATGTCTTTTTAAAAGTAGTCTAATTTTTAGCCTCAAACTGGGATCATTTTTAAAAAGACTTAAAGGAGCCAGGTATTGGCACATCCAGTAAAGTGCACAATATTGCTTTGTGTAAGGACCTGGGTTCTAGCCCCAGTTCCCTCCTATAGGGGTGAAGCTTGAGGAGCAGTGAAGCAGTGCTATAGGTGTCTTCCTTTGTCTCTCTGTTTCCCCTTCTCAATTTCTTCCTGCTTCTATGGAAAAGAAAAGAGGATAAAATGGCTGTCACATGAGCAGTGAATTTGTCATGTAGATACTGAGCCCCCAGTGATAACCCTGGTAGCAATGGAAAAAAAAGACTTAAGTAATTGAAATTCTAAATAGCTTCATATATTCAGTGAAAGTAGTTTAATATATCCAGTGGTGTTCTAGTACATGCACTTTGAGAAAGATTGGCATCTTTATTTGAAATATTTATTAAACTACAGAAGTATCCTTCACTATAATGTCAATCTATAAACTTTCAGGTGATGGAAAGATGCTTTCTATTAATGGAATACTAAAGTATGCTGGGTGGTTTAATGACTTTACATCATATTCCAATTAATGTAAACACATGTATATGTGTATGTGCCCAGAGATATACACTTTTTTTTGTGCATATACATACAGAGCTACTCTGTTACCATTGAGAAGAGTCTCTTCCCCCAAAGATGTGCTTCACACTGACTCTGTTTTGGAGTAGTGCTACCTTATTCTTCCTGTCAATACCATTAAGGTTTACCGTGGAGACAGTAACTTTTCTGGCCTCTACCAAATTCTTTCTTCCTTGGACTTTATAACTTTTGGGGAAGCAAAACTTTAAGGCAGAAAAGAAGTACAATAAAATATATATAGTCTTTTCTCTCTCTTGTAGCACTGTAAGTGCACCCTCATTTCTTAGTCTTTTTTTGGGGGATGTCTTCCTTTTTGAAAGGTTCATTGGTCCTTATGCTGTAACCCTTAGTCCTTCCCAAATTTCTGCAGGATCATCCTGAACTTATAAAAAGCATCCTCATGCTTGCCTGGAAACATTTATCTTCTTCCTTGAAGTTAAGTCTGCATGGGTGACATATGACTGAATAAAGAGAGATGTTCCCAATAAATTGTGCTCACATTTAAGGTTCTCCAAAGAGAGGATGGAAAACATCCAATTTAGATTTAACTGTTCTATGCAGAAGGAGTAGAAGACTATTAATTCACCAAAGACAAGCTTTAAATGATGAGACAATAATCCCAGTATTATAATTTTTTTTTACTTAAATGCTTGCCTCACATTAGTTTCTTAGCAGTTGATTCTTTTATTTTATTTATTTTTTTAGTACTTTTTTATTGGGGAATTATTGTTTTACATTCAACAGTAAGTACAATAGTTTGTACATGCATAACACTCCCCAGATTCCCATATAACAATACAACCCCCACTAGGTCCTCTGTATCCTTCTTGGACCTGTATTCTCCCCACCCACCCACACCCACCCCAGAGTCTTTTACTTTGGTGAGATATGCCAATTCCATTTCAGGTTGTACTTCTGTTTTCTTTTCTGATCTTGTTTTTCAACTTCTGCCTGAGAGTGAGATCATCCCATATTCATCCTTCTGTTTCTGACTTATTTCGGATTCTTTTATTTTTTTATTAGTGATTTAGTAATGATTTACAAGATTGTGAGATACTAGGGGTGTAATTCCACACAGTTCCCACCACCAGAGTTGTGTTCCATCCCCATCCATTGGTAACCTCCCCATCCTTTATCTCTCTGGAATATGGTACAAAATTCTTTTTGGGGTGCAGAAGGTGGAAGTTCTGACTTCCATAATTGCTTCTCCAGTGAACATGATGTTGGTAGGTCGATCTATACATCCAGCTTGTTTCTATCTTTCCCTAGTAGGTTAGGGCTTTGGAAAGGCGAAACTTTAGGAAACAATGGTGAGGTCGTTTGCTCTAGGAAGTCAGGATCACAATAGCGTCTGCAACTTGGTGGCTGAAAGGCAGTAAGATATAAAGCAGAGCAAAGTATTTAATAAATAGCAGTTTATTCTAATGTATACCAGAACTTAAGTATTTCTAATGAGTTCTTCAGGAAAAAGAATAAAGAAAGGATCCTTGTATGGTATCAGACAAATGCTGTCTTTCACTTATATTTTAAAAAGTCTGCTTTTCTTTTCCAACTCCTCTCCTTGTGTTTGCACTAATTTTATTGTGTCATCACTCTATTTACATGAGTTGGTATCAGAAAGGTGGGAAGGAGAATGATTTCTCAACAGACCAGTGTTAGAAGATAGAGGTAATTGGACTGTATAGCCCCAAGAGAATACCCATCCCCATCACCTAGTCTTCATCTTGAGATCTGATAATATCAATTGTAGGTATCCCTTTTCACCGATCCATTATGTGGAACTAGGGTAACAACGAAATGATTTCCCAGATGATTCATAGACTCCCTTGGAAACGTTACTGTATTCAAAATGTTCCTTTCTATTCAAAAAAAAAAAAAAAGCACCTTTTAGTGTCTAATTAAACCTTCTCATTGCAAAGAGACCTATTTCTTTATTGTCCTGTTCTTTTTAGAAAGGAAGAAAAAGCACTGAACCACTCAATAGTTTTTAAGCAAGGGAATATCTTTAACATATCAGTTCAATTTCATGTTAAATGTTATTTTTCACAACCTGAAAGGTAGCTCAGTGGTTAAGTGGGGTGTTTTCATAAGTAAAAGAGTATTTTCATAAGTAAAATTCTGAGTTTGATCACCACAGCACCACAAGTGCATGAATGATGCCCTCTCTCTTTTAGTTGCCAGTAAAGAAATCTTTAAAAATGTCAGTTTTCCAAAATTTAAATCATATATGCTACTCTATGTTTCAAAAATCATAATGAAATATAAGAATATATATAAGAATATATATATATATATTCTTATATATATATATAAGAATATTATAAGAAAATATTAAAATTAGAATTAGAAAAAATAGTTGTCAAAAAGTCTGCATGTCTTTAGTAATCTAGTAATCTTTACTTGAACTTAATAGCTAACATGGAAGTGTATTAAGAGCATGCAGGGAATACCCCCCAACACTTCATCTGCACTATTCTAGTCTTTAGGTCCATGATTGCTCAACAATTTGTTTGGCTTTGTATGTTAACTCTCTTTTCAGCCACCAGGTTCCGGATGCCAGCAAGATGCTGACCAGACTTCCCTGGACAGACGACCCCATCAATGTGTACTGGAGCTCCACTTCCTCAGAGCCCCACCCTACTAGGGAAAGAGAGAGGCAGACTGGGAGTATGGATCGACCAGTCAACGTCCATGTTCAGCGGGGAAGCAATTACAGAAGCCAGACCTTCCACCTTCTGCAACCCACAAGGACCCTGGGTCCATACTCCCAGAGAGATAGAGAATGGGAAGGCTATCAGGGGAGGGGATGGGATATGGAGATCGGGTTATGGGAATTGTGCGAAATTGTACCCCTCTTATTCTATGGTTTTGTTAATGTCTCCTTTATTTAATAATAAAAAAAAAGAATAGGAAAGCTATCCGGGAGAGGATGGGATACGGAGTTCTGGTGGTGGGAATTGTGTGGAATTGTACCCCTCTTATCCTATGTGTTTGTTAATGTATCCTTTTTTTAAAATAAAAAGATCATTACCCTAAAAAAAAAAAAAGAATATTATCAGGGGAGGACCTAGTGGGGGTTGTATTGTTATGTGGAAATGTTATGCATGTACAAACTATTGTATTTTACTGTCGACTATAAACCATTAATCCTTCAATAAAAATATTTTTAAAAAAGAAATATTATCTGGGAGGAAGGCGTCTGAGTGGAGAAGGGAACTTGAAATATGGGTTAGGGTTGAAAGTGGCTCCCAAACTTGAAAAAATATAAAAATACAATTAACTATTTACCTTGTCATTCTGACCCAGGGCCCATGTATATTAATAATTAGCCTGTATAACCTCCATGTCCCTGTCAGCCTGAGTCCATGGTCATAGCTGGGAATACTCTAGGCTGCACACATTTCAGGACTAATCTTCCTTGAGTGGCAGCATAAGATGACCCAGCCTCCCTTCAGAGAGTAGGGCAGTCCTTGCCATTGATAGTTTATAGTGAGGGCAAGGTCCTCATGAGGTCCACAAAAGTCCTAGTGAAGACATTCTGGATGGAAGCGACCAGGGATGGTGGAGAGAGTGGTCTATTAGAGGTCTAGTTCCATCATATCTATGTGGGAATCTATTTGCAACTTGGTGGCTGAAAGGCAGTAAGATATAAAACAGGGCAATGTGTTTCATAAACAGGAACCAAAAATAGGAATAGAGTAGATGAGGTTAGGGATCTTGGGGTGGAAAGAAGCTAGGAAGTCTATTTTAGGTATGTTCCAAGGCATCCATGACTTTAGGGTTTTTTGTTTGTTTGTTTGTTTTTTGCCTAAGCTTGATAGCCAGTATGCAAGTGGATTAAAAATACTATCTGGGAAGATGATGTTAAAGTTGAGAGTAGAGCTAGGAAGCTGGGATAGGGCAGAGAGTAGCTTGAAAACTTGAAGAAAATATATAAACTCAATGGTTTATACCATTAGTCTGACCCAGGGCCCATATATATTCACATTTAGCACAAGGGCCTATGTAACCTCTGGGTCAGATTGATGGGGTAAACAGTTAATTCTGTTTATATTTTATCTGCTGTTTTAGATGGGGCTATTTGTTTTTGATGTAGTCCTATTGGTTTATTATTAGTAATATTGCTTTAAAATTTTCTTTGCAGTTGGATTTTTTTTATCATTGAAGATGTCCATAAAATGTAGATGGAAAAGAGTTCTGCCAATATTTTCCTCTTAAGTATTTGGTAGTTTCTGGTCTAACACCCAAGGAGTTTACTTTTGTATGTGGTGAAATGTAGTGGTTCAGTTTCATTCTTCAAAACATTTCAACCTGCTTTTCCCAACACCACTTGTTGAAGAGACTTCCCTTTTGTCATTTAATAGTATGGGCTTCCTTGTAGAACATTAGATGTCTGTAGGTGTGGAGGCTATCCTTTTTTGAGTCTTTTTTAAGAAAAATTTATTTCTTTATTGGGGAATTAATGTTTTACATTGAACAGTAAATACAATAGTTTGTACATGCATAACAGTCCCCAGTTTCCCATTTAACAATACAACCCCCACTATGTCATTTATCATCCTTCATGGACCTGAGTCTTATGAGTGCGAACAAACAAACATACAAAAAAAGAGGTCGTGGGACATATACTCAGTAGAGTACTACTCAGCAATTTTAAAAGACTTTTGTGTACTTTGGGAGAAAATTATGAAACTGGTAGAGATTATGTGAAATAAATAGCTAAAGGAAGGACAACTATGCGATGATTGCATTCATGTGTGGAATATAGAGAATTGAAAAACATGAATTTGAAAGGAGAAAAAATATATGAACATATTATCAACCTTTATCACCTTTGGAGAACTATGGTGGTTACTATTAGAGGGGGTGGACACAGATCTTTGGTAGTGGAAATGGTGTAGAATTATCTCCCTATTATCTTATAATCTGTTACAGTACTTTTTACTGTCTCCAAATAAAAGCAAATCAATTAGTTTCTTATGACAAAATGTTAAGACTAGAGTAAGTATAAAAAAAATTGTAAGAGGTGCCTTATAAATGTAGTCCTTTGAATGTATTTCTTTTCTGTTGAAATTCCTATCCCTGTGATATATTTAACTTCTGGTTATATCATATCCAAACAGAGCTAATGTATACAGACTTAATCCCTGTAATTTTCTTTTATGAGAGAAGAGTTCCTTCCTGTCTTTTCATTTTTTTTTTGTCACCATGGTTATTGATGGGGTTTAGTGGCTACATAATGACTCTGCTGCTCCCTTCTTTATTCTCTCTCTCTTACACACACACACACACACACACACACACACACACACACACACAACAGGTTCAAGCCCCTGCTCCTGTGGGTGGGGTGGGTGGCATTTTCAAGTTGTGAAGCAGGTCTGCAGGTGTCTCTCTGGGATCAGTGGATTTTTAATACCAGCATTGAACCTCAGCAATAACTCTGGTAGCAAAAAAAAAAAAAATCAGAGAAGAGATAGAATTAGCAAGAGACGAGACACCTGCAGTACTGTTCCACCACTCATGAAGCTTTCCCATTGAAGGTGGGAACCCTGGGGCTTGAACCTGGGTCTTCATCTTGGTGATTTGTGTACTCTACCTGGTGCACAATTGTCCAACTGCCATCTTATCCTACTTCTCTATATCTTCTTCATCTTTTACTTGTTTGCAGAAATCAGGATTTCTTTCTTCCTGCACACATACACAAATACATATTATGATTTAACTAGCTATTTGTAATTTCTTAATAATAAAAATTTGTAATTTTTTAATAATAAAAAACACAAGAAGAATTGCCTTAATTACCTTGTATTTAGCTGTTCTGTGTATGTTGTTATACTTTAATTATTTGAAAACTAGCCTTCTTGGTTACTGTAATCAGGATAGATATTTGCTTATATAATCCTATTTTGTACAACCAGGACTATATATATATATATATAATATGAATTCCTTGAAAGGGTTGATATGTGTGCTTGGTTACTGATTAGATATGGAGAGTAATCAGGAGGGCTAGTCCCAAATCACACTTACTGATAGCTTCCTTTCCTAGGTAACTGAGTAGTAACCATCAATTTCCTAAACCCAGGGGTAAGCACACTTTAGATATATGACTGAAACTTCAGGGCACATTTGGATTTCAGACATAGAATTAGAATAGTTCATAGGTGGCTACAATAATGATCAAGTAATGCTTTTCTTAGCATCTCAGATTACTCCAGATTTCTGTCCCGTCCTCAGTCCTCATTTATATGATATTTTCAGAGTTCATGTGTACTAATTTAGTTTTAATATGTAAGAATTAGGGAAAGTAAATATTTTAAATTTCCCTTTCTCTAGCCATATTATACAATGAAAAGCTCAAAAGAAGTGCTAACTTGATTTTTTTTTCTTTTTTGAAATTTTTTTGTTTAAGAAAGGATAAATTAACAAAGCCATAGGGTAGGAGGGGTACAATCCACACAATTCCCACCACCCAATCTCCAAATCTCATCCCCTCCCCTGATAGCTTTCCCATACTCTATCCCTCTGGGAGCATGGACCCAAGGTCATTGTGGATTGCAGAAGGTGGAAGGTCTGGCTTCTGTAATTGCTTCCCCGCTGATCATGGATGTTGGTTGACTGGTCGGTCCATACTCCCAGTCTGCCTCTCTCTTTCCCTAGTAGGCTGGGTTTCTGGGGAAGCTGAGCTCCAGGACACATTGGTGGGGGTCGTCAGTCCAGGGAAGCCTGGCCCGCATCCTGTTGGCATATGGAACCTGGTGGCTGAAAAGAGAGTTAACATACAAGGCCAAACAAATTGTTGAGCAATTATGGATGCAAAGGTTGGAAAGGTAGAGAGGAAGTGTTGTGGGGGTACTCACTGCAAACTCTAGTGTACTTCTGCTTTCAGGTATATATTTTGCACTAGTTTATGGATATGTGTGACATATGGTCTCTCTCACAGAACCTGGTCTATATCTAGGTTATGGGACTTTGTTAGAAAGTGATGGAATTAGAGAATACTATGAAAGGAAAGGTCTCACCCGAGTAATGAAGCTGAAGGGTTGTCATTCCACACCTGAAGTCTCTGGACACAGTCTGAGGTGAAGCATGTTGAGGTGGCAATTTTTGCGTTGATTAGGTTGCGATTGGCAGATGCAATATTATTTGATATGGATTGGGAGAGGCATACGGGAAAGTGGGCCCTATCCTAAGGTTCCAGGACTGGGGGAAATATAGGCTCCATAGTGAAGATGTGAGGTTCCTGCTGTCTTAGGGTTCCAAAAGACAATGGATAGTTAATGTTATCATCACATTATTTGGTAATTAGGTTAACTTTGAAAAGTCCTTTTGTTAGGGTTTGCTGTATAGTACCCAGTATCTTGTATATAGCTGTGCTATTGGTTGCTTCTGATCTACTTGGTCTAGGCTTTTGAGAGAGTCCTCATATCAAATACACAGCCTATATATTAAAAAGACTCAGTCTGTTTTAAAAACTTCGAGACATACAATTAATTTTCCCTCTCATATTAACTAGTGATTTATATGACTACACTTTACTAGGAGTGTACATAAACACCATTCCCACCACTGAAAGACTGGTCCCATCCCACCCCCCCCCCCCCCCCCACACACACACACCGGCCCAGGAAGTCGCATGTCTACCTCTCACCACAGGGTTTTTACTTTGGTGCCCTACTTTCAATTTAGTCAGATCCTGCTTTTAGTTTCCCTTTCAGATCTTCTTTCTCAACTTCTGTTGATGAGTGGGGTCATCCCATACTCATCTTTATCTTTCTGACTTAGCTCACTTAACATAATTCCTTCTAGCTATATCCAAGATGGGTCAGAGAAGGTGGGTTCATTGTTCTTGATAGCTGTATAGTTTTCCATTGTGTATATATACCACAGCTTTCTCAGCCACTCATCTGTTGTTGGGCACCTGGGTTGCTTCCAGGTTTTAGCTATTATGAATTGTGCTGCTATGAACATAGGAGTACACACCTCTTTTTGGTTGGGTCTTATGGAGTCCTTGGGGTATATCCCCAGGAGAGGAATTACTGGATCATATGGAAGGTCCATGTCTAGCCTTGTGAGGGTTTTCCAGACTGCTCTCCACAGAGGCTGGACCAATTTACATTCCCATCAGAAATGTAAAAGGGTTCCTCTGTCCCCAGAGCCTCTCCAGCAATTGTTGCTGCTGTCCTTTTTGATGTATGCCATTCTTACAGGAGTGAGGTGGTATCTTAGTGTTGTCTTAATTTGCATTTCTCTGACAATCAGTGACCTGGAGTAGGTTTTCATATGTTTGTTAGCCTTTTGGATCTCCTCTGAGGTGAATGTTTTGTTCATATCCTCTGCCCATTTTTGGATGGGGTCATTTGCTTTTTTGGTGCTAAGTTTGCTGAGCTCTTTATATATTTTGGTGATTAGTTTCTTGTCTGATGTATGGCAAGTGAAGATATTCTCCCATTCTGTGAGGGGTCTCTTTGTTTGTTTAATAGTTTCTTTGGATGTGCAGAAGCTTTTCAATTTGATGGAGTCCCATTTATTTGTTTCTGCTTTAGTCTTCCTTGCAATTGGGTTTATTTCATCAAAGATGTCCTTCTGGTGTAGGTGGGAAGTGGTTTACCAATGTTTTCCTCTAAGTATTTGATTGTTTCCGGTCTAACATCCAGGTTTTGATCCATTTGGAGTTGATTTTTGTTTCTGTCGAGATAAAGTGGTGCAAGTTCATTCTTCTGCATGTTTCAACCCAGTTTTCCCAGCACCATTTATTGAAGAGCGCCTCCTTCCATTCAATACTCTGGGCCCCCTTATCAAAGATTAGTAGGCCATCGGTGTGGGGGTTTGTTTTTGGGCTTCCAATTCTGTTACACTGGTCTGTGTACCTATTTTTGTTCAAGTACCATGCTGTTTTGATGTTGATGCTTTATAATATAGTTTGAGATCTGGGAGTGTGATGCCTCTATTTCTGTTTCTTTTCTTCAAGATGGTTTTGGAAATTCTAGGTGTTTTCAGGTTCCAGATAAATGATTGTAGTGTTTGTTCTATTCTCTTGAAGAAGCATGGTGGAACTTTGATGGGCATTGCATTAAATTTGTATATGGTTCTGGGGAGAATATTCATTTTGATGATATTTATTCTTCCAATCCATGAGCATGGGCTGTCTTTCCATTTCTTGGTATCAGTTTGTATTTCCTTGAGTAGTGACTCATAGTATACAAGTCTTTCATTTCTTTAGTCAACTTTTTCCCTAGGTATTTGATTTTGCTGAAACAGTGAATGGGAGTGATTTCTGGATGTCTTCTTCTTCAGATTTAGTGTTTGCATAAAGAAATGCCACTGATTTTTGTACATTGATTTTGTAGCTTGACACTTTGCTATATTGCCTAATAATTTCCAGTAGTTTTCTGCTGGATTCTTTAGGTTTTTCCATGTATACTATCATATCATCTGCAAATAGTGAGAGCTTGACTTCTTCCCTTCCTTTGATTCCTTTCTCTTGCCTGATTACTGTGGCAAGAACTTCTAATACTATGTTGAAGAGTAATGGTGATAATGAACAGCCCTGTCTAGTCCACAATCTGAGGGGGAATACTTTCAGCTTCTGTCCTTTGAGTATGATGTTGGTTGTAGGTTTGCTATATATGGATTCCACTATCTTGTGGAATTTCCCATCTATTCCCATTTTTTGTAGAGTTTTGAGCATGAATGGGTGTTGGATTTCGTCAAAGGCTTTCTCTGCATCTATTGAGATAATCATGTGGTTTTTGGCTTTGCTTTTATTGATGTGGTGAATGACATTGATTGACTTACGGATGTTGAACCAGCCTTGCATTCCTGGGATGAATCCCACTTGCTTGTGATGAACAATTTTTTTGATATGTTGCTGTATCCGGTTGGCCAAGATCTTGTTTAATATTTTGGCATCTATGTTCATCAGAGATATTGGTCTGTAGTTTTCCTTTTTTGTTGTGTCCCTATCAGCTTTTGGTATCAGGGGGATGTTGGTTTCATAGAAGGTGGAAGGGAGCATTCCTGTTTCTTCAATCTTATGGAAAAGCTTAAGAAGTATGGGTACAGTTTCCTGAAAGTTTTGTAGAATTTGTTTGTGAAGCCATGTGTTCCAGGACTTTTGTTTTTGGGGAGATTCTTAATAACGGTTTCAATTTCTTTGTCTGTGATTGGTTCATTTAGGTTTTGTAGTTCTTCTTGATTCAGTTTTGGAAGGGCATATGTTTCTAGGAATTGTACCATTTCTTCCAGACTCTCTAGCTTGGTGGCATATAGTTCTTCATAGAAGTTTCGCATGATTTTCTGGATTTCTGTGATGTCACTTGTGATATCTCCTCCATCATTTACAGTTCTGTTAATTCGAGTCTTCTCTGTTTTTTGTTTGGTGAGTCTGGCTAGGAGTTTGTCAATTTTGTTTAGTCTTTCAAAGAACCAACATTTGGCTTCATTGATCTTTTGTATGGTTCTCTTATTTTCATTGTTGTTTATTTCTGCTCTAATATTAGTGATTTCTGTCCTTCTTGTTGCTTTAGGGTTCACCTTTGTTCCTCTTCCTCTAAGTCCTTGATGTGTGCAGTAAGGTAATTTTTTTAGCTTTTTCTTTTTATTTAATATGTGATTGTATGGCTATAAGTTTCCCTCTCAATACTGCTTTAGCTGTGTCCCAAATATTTTGATAGGTTGTGTCTTCATTTTCATTTGTTTCCAGGAACATTTGAATTTCTTGCTTGAGTGACTCTCTGACCCAGTGGTTCTTAAGGAGTATGTTGTTTAATTTCCAAATTCTGTGACTTTCAATACTTTTTTGTTTGTTGTTAAATGTTAGTTTTACTCCATTGTGGTCTGAGAAGATACTTGGGATGATTTCAATATTCTTGAATTTATTGATGCTGTCTTTGTGGCTTATCCTTCAGTATGTGTTATGTGGATTTGAAAAGAAGGTGTATTCCAGTTTTTTGGGGTGAAGGACTCTGAAAATGTCCAAGAGGTCTAGTCTGTCAATCTCTTCATTTAATTCTCTTTTATCTTTGTTGATTCTTTGCTTTGTTGATCTAAGTGTGAGAGTGAGGTATTAAAGTCTCCCCTATTATTGTATTACTATTGATGTATTTTTGAAGTTCTTTCAGTTGGTGCTTGATGTATTTAGATGGCCCCTCATTGGGTGCATAGATGTTAATAATTGTTAAGTCTTCTTGGCTGATTGATCCTCTAATCATTATATAATGTCCTTGCCTATCTTTTATTACTTTATTTAATTTAAAATCTATTGTGTGTGAGATGAGAATGGCTGTTCTTGCCTTTTTTTGTGGTCCATTAGCCTTTATGATAGTTTTCCATCCTTTCACTTTAAGTCTGTGTTTATCTTGTTGTGTCAGATGGGATTCATGCAAGCAGCATATGGTTGGGTTATGTTTTCTGATCCATCTCACCACTCTGTGCCTTTTGATGGGTGAGTTTAAGCCATTGACATTTATTGATATTATGGATTTAATGTATTGTAGTGCCAATTTTTAACAAATTTTTATTTTCTCTGTTATATTGCAAGCATTATAGTGATGTTCTTGTTTATAAGAGGTGTTCTTGTTTATAAGAACCTCTTTCAGGGCCAGTTTGGTGATGGTTGCCTCCTTTAACTGTTGTTTGTCTAAGAAGGTTTTGATCCCTCCGTCTAGTCTGAATGAAAGTCTAGCAGGATATATTATCCTTGGTTGAAACCCTTTTTCATTCTGAGCTCGATAAATATCTTGTCATTCTCTTCTGGCTTTTAGAGTTTGAGGTGAGAAATCTGCCGACAGTCTTAATGGGTTTTCCCCTGTATGTGACTTTTTGTTTCTCTCTTGCAGCCTTTAGGATCCTTTCTTTATCCTTACTTCTTCTCTTTGTGACTATGATGTGTCTTGGTGTCTTCAAGTCTTGGTTGATTCTGTTTGGGACTCTATAGGCCTCTTGAATCTTAATGTCCTTTCTGTTATTCAGGTCTGTGAAGTTTTCTTCTATAATTTCCTCTAGAATGTTTCCTTCTTCTTTGTTTCTTTCTTCCTCTTGCAGGCCAATTATATGAATGTTACTTCTTTTGAGATCATTCCATATGTCTCTGTTGTTGTTTTCAGTGTCTCTCAATCTCTTTTTGAGCTCTTTCACCTCTTTCTTAGTTTTCTCTAACTCATCCTCTGTCGGACTAATTCTGTTTTCTGCTTCTGTTAGTCTGCTTTCCCTTCCCTCAGCTTCTTTCTTCATTACAGCTATTTCAGCTTTCAGTTCTCTAATTGCCTCAAGCTAATCAGTATTTTCCTTGTGGGTCTCAACTTTTGTTTCCCTAATACTGCCATTGCTTTCCTCCAATGTTGTTTTCATTTCTGTGATTAATAAGTTTATTATTGCTTGCATACTTTTCTTATCTATGGTTACTTATTGCTGATTTGTAGTTTCTTCTGGGATCTTGTCTTCATTCATTTTAGTAGCAGTTTTATTTGCTCTTGATCTACCCATTTTTTTGATTTATGGGTTTCTTATATTTATGTTCTGTTGTTCCTCAGTTGTTATGTTTTGAGTACAAGCAACACTGTACTAAATACCTTTATGACAAATGTAATCACCAACCTCAGAAATTACAATTGCAACTGAAGCAAGGATTGAAGCAGTGTAATCATACCAGTTAGCCAAACAATGTTTCCAGTCCATGAAAAAATAGCAACCAAGTCCAAGTGAAGAAGAAAGAGAAAGGAAAGAGGGGATAGCAAGAATAGCAAATTATGCAAATCTGCTATCCACTGTATATTCTAGGGGTAGCAAGACAAGAAAGGGAAGTAGAGCAGAGATACACACATAGAGAGTCCACTCTGTGTCAGATTTATTCCCCAAAATAATTCACAAATGAATATCATTGAATTCAGAAAGCCAAAGAAGAAGGAAGGAGGAAAGGAAGACAAGATAAAAAAAAGAGAGAGAAAAGAAAAAAGATAAGAAAAAAGCTCTAATAAAAGAGCAGTGAAAGGAAAGTTTTTTAATTGATTATTTTTTATTTTATTTTATTTTTTTAATTACCTAGGAGGAGGGAAAACGGGAGAGTGGGTAGAGGAGGTAGTAGTAGTGAAACAAGTTCCTCTAACAATGGATAAGATGCCTAGTCCCCTAGCAATGGAAGATACCCTAATAGTTAATTCTGGTCAACCTAAAGGGGGGGGGATACACCTTTATATAATATTAACAATAAAATAGATCAGGGTAAAAAACCTGTTCCAGATTGCCTCAAACCTCCTGAGCAGAGGCAGCTGATTGTTAAGGAAGTAAAACAAACAAACGAACAAAAACGGGAAAAAAAAACCCTCAGAAATAGACAAGAATAGCAAGAATTGACAAGATTAGCAAGAATAGACAGTTATGCAAATCTACTATCCACTGTATATTCTAGGGGTAGCTAGAGGAGAAAGGGTAGTATAGCAGAGATAAATGCAGAGAGAGTCCACTCTGAGTCAGATTTCTTCCCCAAAATAATTCCCAAACGTGTTATCAGTGAATTCAGAAAGCCAAAGGAGGAAGGAAGAAAGGTTGACAAGAATGAGAAAAAGAAGAAAAGAGAGAGAGAAAAAAAGAAAAAAGATAAGAAAAATAACAAGAATAAAAAAGTAGTGAAAGGAAAGAGGTTTACTTATTTATTTATTGTTATTTAATTAGCTAAGTGGGGGGGAGGGGGGTGGTGGGTAGGGGAGATTGAAAGAGTGCACCAAGTTACTTTAGCAGTGGATAAGACACTTAGTACCCTAGCAACGGAAAATACACTAAGAGTTAATTCTGGTCAACCTGCAGGAGAGGGAAAAAGGGATACACATTTATCTAGTATTGATAAAATGGAACAGAGTAAAAACCTGTCCTGTCTTCAGCTTGGATGGCTCCAGATTGCCTCAGGTCCCCTAAGCAGAGGCAGCTGATTGTTGAGACAATAAAGCAAACAAAAAAAAAAAAACACCTCTGGTGGTCTTTCCCTGTTTGAGTAAGGATCTGCTTGGTGGAATATTTGTAGCTGGAATTGGCCACTTAGAAGGAAAGAAGCCCGAGGGTTTCAGAATAGAATTGGAATTAGGAATGACAACCCCTGGTGGGACAGGAATCTTGGTAAAGAAAGAAGCTTAGCAGGGGAGCCTGCTAGGAGCAGATCTCTGACCCCCAGGGACTGGTTATGGGGGGGAGGGGGTCAGGGGTGCACTTTGGGAATAATAATTAAAAAAAATGTTTTTTCCTTTCTTTATACTCTGTTTTCTAACCCAAATTGAGTTATAGTCACCTCCTTGGTATTACTGCTAGGACCCCTTATTGACTGTCCTGCTAAAGGCAAAAAAATCGTACCGTTTTCAGTAGATGTTGTCGGAGCTTAAGCCATCAGCAGCTTCTCAGTCTGCCATCTTCTGGAATCCCCCGCTAATTTGATTTTGTTTCCCCTTGCTTGATTGCTCTGTATTTTATGTATTTCAGTTCTAACCAATGCTATTTATTCCCATGATAAATATTAGTTCTATTTATATTTTAACCCTTATGTTGATAACTCAGAATTCCCAGTGTTTGTGTCAATATATAGGCAAGTATCTGCACTAAAGTAGACTGAGCATCGAATATGGCAGAGCTAAAGAAAGTAGAAAAAGAAGGTCATATGAGTGAGTGGAGCATATAATAATAGTAAATATAATAATTAATAATTACTGTTATAATATGAAAAGGAATATTTAAGGTACAACTAATCTCTTTATAGAAAAGAGAGGTTGACAGGACAGATGCATATATATACACACAAAGCTAGTGAAGTTAGATAGATACCCATGCAGACCTTTTATTTTTTTCTCTTTTTTCCCCCTCTTTATATTCATGTATTTCAGTTACAGTATGAATTGACTTAAAGAAAAGCATTAAATAGTAATACTGTGGTGGTATGAAGTTATTGACATTAGACCTTAGTTTGCTCCATTTCATTCTGCAAAGCTTTGGAATTTTGCAGTTCTAAAAGTTATTAGATAAGTAAGACTTTATTGATAGAGTTTTGCTTGTACACAACTTTTTTTCTACATAATTTGCCCTTTACCTGGCTTATCTCTACCTACCTACCTACCTCTACCTGATTATCTTATTATTGACACATCCTAAACTACTCCACAGGGGGAGGAGGGATGGGACTAAAAGTTCCAACCCTATGATCACAAAGCTCCCCAGGCAAACAGCCCTCTCCACCGTGTTTCCTGAGTCACATTATTAACAGAAGAGAAGACAGGGATATTGTTCCCTTCACAGGAAATTCTCAAGTTCTTAGCATTTCTTTGTCAGGATGAGACCAAATACGGATTTTTTTTTTATAAGCGACAATATCACAGATCTCCCTCTCTCTTTATCTCTCTGTCTCTCTGTCTCTCTCTGTCTCTCTCTTTTACTGGGGTATGTAATGATTTACATTATAGTCTTTGACAGATGGGTGCGATTTCCATTGTGTGTACCAGGACTTCACATTTCTCTTCCTCCCCTTCCTCTTCCCAAGAGTCCTTTGTTTTGGTGCAATACACCATTCTCAGCCCATGTTTCACTTTGTGTTCTCCTTCCTTGACCCTATTTAAGTCCCACTTATAAATGACATCATTCTGTGCTTTTCTTTCTCTTTTTGGTCTATTTCACTTAACATAGTGTCTTCGAATTCCATCTAAGGTGATGCAAAGGAGATTCCATCATCGTTTTTAACAGCTGAATAATATCCCATAATATATATCACACTTTTTTAAAGCCACTGATCTCTTGTTGAACGTCTGGGTTTCTTCCCAGTTTTAGCTATTAAAAGTTGTGCTCCTCTTACCTATGTATACAATGATCTTTTCTTATAGGTGTTTTTATTTATCTTGGGTAAATCTCCAGGCGAGGAATTGTTGGGTCATAGGTTTTAGTATTCTGAGAAATCTCAAGACTGTTTTACACAAGGGTTGTACCAATGTACATTCCTACCAGCAGTGCAGATGTCCCACCCCCCCATCTTCTCCAACATTTGTTGTTATTGTCCTTTCTAATGTATGACATTCTTACAGGTGTAAAGTGGTATCTCATTGTTGTCTTTACTACCATTTCACTGATAATAAGTTACCTGGCGCACTTTCTCATGTGACAGACATCTCTTCTATGCCAGGTTTGGTGGCCTATAGCTTGGAGCTGCTTCAATGAAGAGGACATAGTCCTTTGTGGTTGGCTTCGATTCTTATGGGGGAGAAAGTGAAAAAAAAAACAAAACAAACTCATCAACATGTTATAGATAATTCTTTGAAGATTATAAGTTCAGGGGATTGGGCGATAGTACAGCGGGTTAAGTGCATGTGGCTCGAAGTGCAAAGACTGGTTAGGATCCTGGTTCCAGCCCCCGGCTCCCCACCTGTAGGGGAGTCACTTCACAGGTGGTGAAGCAGGTCTGCAGGTGTCTCTCTGTCTCTCTTCCTCTCTATCTCCCCCTTCCCTCTCAATCTCTCTGTCTCTATCCAATAACAAATAAATAAAAAAAGCAAAAAGAAAATTATAAGTTCAATGAAGTGAAAGAAAGGCACAGTTAGGGAGAGTAGAAGTTATAGCAGGGTGTTAGGGAAAGCCTCTCTGAGATGTTCTTTGAATAATTTTTTTTTTTTAAGGAAGCTTTGGAAAAAGTGGAAGCATTAGGTGCATCTATGTAGTGATGCTGGCATAGGTGTTTGTCTATATCCATTCTCATTAATTTACACAGTTTGAATATATTATGGATACTTTTTATTCTCTACTTTTGTTTATCCTCATTTCCTAATAGCGTAAAAGGAACTAAGAAGGCATTTAAAGTATGTTCTTTTAGAGGGCTGGGTGGTGGCACACCTGGTTGAGTGGTTGAGCGCACATGTTACAGAGCACAGGGACCCAGGTTGTAGCCCTTTGTCCCCACCTGCAAAGGGAAAGTCTTATTTGTGCCTGTTACATTCTCTTGCCATCTGTTAGGATAGCTCCATGAAGGCAGGAAACTTCTTTAACTTCTTTCCTTCCTAGGTGCTTGTATAGTATGTGGACACTTTTTGATAAATATTTTAAGTATGAATAAATAAATACAAATAGCATGAAAAAGTAAAGAGCTATGTTTATCGAGCACTCCCTATCTGTCTGGTATAATGTTGGCACATTAATATCTTGTTCCATTTTATTTCTGCTGCAGTGTTGTAAGGGAGGATGGAGGCTTTACTTATTTATTTATTTTTCCCTACCAGGGTTATGGTACCAGGCCTTGGTGCCTACATGATGATTCCAATATTTCCGGTGGCCATCTTTTTCCATCTGTCTTTTGATAGAGGGTGAGATAGAGTTATGGAGGAGGAAGAAGAGGAAGAGGAGGAGGAGGAGGGAGAAAGAGAAAGAGAGGGAGAGGGAAAAGGAGAAGAGACAGGTAGATAGATAGACTGACTGATTGATTGATTGATTGATTTGCAGTACTGTTCCACAGTTGATGAAACTTCTTCCTTCTGTATGTGGGAACAAGAAACTTGAACCCTGATTTTATTGTATGTGTGTGTTCTACCAAGTGTACCACCACCTGGCCTCTGGAGCTTCTTTTCATGACTAGAACACAGACTTAGAGATGTTGAACAGTGGAGGACTAGTAACTAGTAACCTAGTTGTTCTATTAAGAAATGGGGCCGTCCATCATCTTGTTTTTTCCCACCTTCCATTCCTCACACCGAAAGATTGTAACCCATAAATAATGAAATTTTAGCAGGAAAAAAGGTGGTTTTTTTTTGTCATAAATGTGTTGTGTCAGAAAGAGTATTAGCTTAAAAAAACACACACATTGAATTATTTTCATCAGAGAGGCAAATACAGAGATAAGAACACTGCTCAAATGTGCTATAGAGTGAAGCCTGGGGTTGAGCCTGGAACCTCCAATAGGAAGGTGTGTTGGACTGCCTCTGTGATATTTATATAGTCCCAGACAGGTGATTTTCCCCATCATTTGCAACAATTAAGAATGAGAATAGTGGGAGTCGGGCAGTAGCACAGCGGGTTAGTGGTGCAAAGCGCAAGGACCGGCATAAGGATCCCGGTTTGAGCCCCTGGTTCCCCACCTGCAGGGGAGTTACTTCACAGGCGGTGAAGCAGGTCTGCAGGTGTCTCTCTTTCTCTCCCCCTCTAGCCTATCCAGCAACAACAACATCAATAACAATAATAATAACTACAATAAAACAACAAAGGTGACAAGAGGGAATAAATAAATATTTAAAAAATTTTAAAAAGAATAAGAATAGTAAAATGTTAAGACCGTACTAATGAAATCTCAAAGATGTGGATACATTTGGTAGGATTGTCTGGTGAATTTGAAAGAATACTGAATTCTGTGAAATTATTAACTGAGATTTAGTGCCGGTTTAATTTTCTCACCTATGACATTTTTATGCAGTACTTTTAAATGCACATAACTGAGTTTCCTCAAACACTTGAAAATAGAAGGAACTTTATTTTCTTTTTGCACATATGGAAGTCCAGACATAGTTCATGGGCTGGTGTGAGGACTTCATATGCATACACTGAACTTCTCTGTTCCAGACTCTTGGAAACAGAGTTGGCAGTCAGCTGAGGTAAAGAACAAACACCTCATCACAGACCCCTGCAAGCGTCAACCCGGCTTTGACCTAGCACGTTATGATCGGGCCCTCCTCAATCGCTATCAAACAGGCCATGGCCGGTGCGCCCCCTAATGTTCCATCGCTGGGGAGCCAGAGACGACTCGAACTGCCCCTGCGGCTACAGACAGACTATGACCCACATAGTCAATGACTGCCACCTCTCCAGATTCAAAGGAGGTCTCTTACATCAGGCTCAATCTGACGCTGTTGACTGGCTATGGAAGAAGGGCAAACGCTAGAAGAAGAAGCTTCCCGGGACCCATCCTCATTCAGCTTCCTGCTCTGGCTTCCATCCTCAGAACCTGAAGGAGAGATTCATCATTAGGCCCATTTTCTTTCTTTCTTTCTTTTCTTTGTTTTTCTTTCTTTTTTTTTTTTTTTTTTTTTGCATCCAGGGTTATTACCTGGGCTAGGTGTCTGCACCAAGAATCCACTGCTCCTGGAAGCCATTTTTTCCCCTTTTGTTGCCCTTGTTATTTTATCATTGTTGTGGTTATTATTGTTGTTGTTGCTGTCATTGGATAGGGCAGAGAGAAATTGAGAGAGGAGGGGAGATAGAGAGGGAAAGAGAAAGATACCTGCAGATCTGCTTCACTGCCTGTGAAGCGACTCCCCTACAGGTGGGGAGCCGGGGGCTTGAACCTGGATCCTTATGTCCGACCTTGCGCTTCGCACCACATGCGCTTAACCTGCTGCGCTACCACCTGACTCCCTAGGCCCATTTTCTTAACTATTGGGTGGAGGAAAAGAAAGAAGGTTCATCCCTTTCTCATTTAAGCACTATCCTAGAAGTTGCCCCACCACTTTCCCTCACATCTCCTTGCCTATAATATAGTCATGTGACATATCTAGTTGCAGGGGAGACTAATACAGTCTTTTTCTCTAGGCAGTTATGTGACCAGCTAATATTTAGGTACTCTGAGGAAGCAGATATTTAGGGAACCTAAGTAATTAGTGTTACAGTTTTTGAAGGGCTGTTCTTTCTTTAGGTATTGCTGAAAACATCACTTTTATAAATTAGTTTAATGTGTTTTGTATGGAAAAAGTGAAAAATAATTATAAATGAAAATATTGTTTTTTTAAACTGCTATTTCACATAATCCTTTTACAGAAATACTCTGAGAGCCTGATGATATATTAAGAAATGTTTCTTTAAAAAAAACTGCCAGTGGGGACATAATCAAGTAATATTTGATAAGGCTGCTGTAGAAGCTATTAAATCCTTACCTTACTTGACATTAAATAGCAAGAAACTCTATTTAAAAACTACTGAAAGGGATGTCAGTCTGTGCCTGCTGAAGTTGAACTGACTTTTTCAAAAGTAATTGTATAGAGTGTTATTTTCTTTAAAGCTGTCTGCCATCTTAGGTAAGTAAAACTTCACAGAGACAGCCTTCCCTCTCTCCCTCACCAACTTTAATTACTTTATGAAATTTAAAGGAGAATTAGGCTTAAATTTATTCTCATTTTCTCTTATTGCAAAAAAAAAATATCTAGTGGAATCCTGTGATCTGAGAAGTGCCCATTGTTTAATATAAACATTAAAGAAAGAACTCTTTGCCATGTTAATGATAATGGCAAAGCAAAAATGAAAGGTTGGTTACATTGGTAATAATTTTGCCTTTAAGTTATGTCATTAAGCCGAAAGCATAATAAAATGTGGAAAGCTAGGACCTCTGATTATTTCTTTTTCCATTGTATACTAATATACCGAGATAGTATAGGGAACTGATTATAAATGTTAGAGGAGGTATTTCAGCAGTTTCTACCTTGAATCAACAGTCAAAATAATACTGACTTAAATCAGTGTGCTCCATGTCACAGATCCTAATTCCAGATGAGCTTGCACTTGATTTTTCACCAGTGATCATTTGAGACGGGAAATAAAACTAATCACACCCTATCTGCTAGACCTTTTCTTGTTAGCAATCTCATTTCCCCCCCTTCAGCTTTCTTTTCTTATGTATTTATCAGTTTTCCTTGAACACTAATACAACTGTAACAAAATTATGTTACAGCCATTCTAAGGATGAAGACCTTTCCCTTCTAATTTTAGAAAGGTTGCTATTTCTCTTTGGTTTATTATTCATGTCTTTTAATAGTTAATTTTTTATCTTTATTTACTTACTGGATAGAGACAGCCAGAAATCAGGAGGAAAAGGGGAGGTAGAGAGGGAGAGAGAAAGAGAGACACCTGCAGCACTGCTTCACCACTTGCAAAGCTTTTCCTCTTCAGGTAGGAAAAAGATAGGGCCCTCAAACCCTGATCCTTGTGAATTGTAACAGGTGCACTCAAGCAGGTGCACCACCACCAGGCCCCATGGCTTGGATCTTCACTGCTGTTTTCATTTGTGAACGTCTTTGGATACTGTTTTTGCTAGAGCCTTTTTCTTTTTTTCTGCATGTGGGGAAAAACTCAACATACCTACTGGAGAAAGAGTTGGTAGCTCAGATCTCTGCACTGTGTTGTGGGTACTGGACAGTGATGGATAAGCACTTATTGAGTACCTGTTGGATTTAGAGGCAGGGAGTGAGAAAGGGAGACTGGAAAGGAACTTAAAAATTGGGTAATAAAAAGAAATGATGTCTGCTGCTAGAGGTAAAAGGGAAAATCCAGTTTGTAAAATTTCCTGTGAAGCCTAGGTTTCCAATGAGGCGAAACTATCAAATTGTTTAATAGCCAGTTTGTGAACATTAGCATTTTATAAACCAAACAGAATGATAGCACTGTTTCCAGCCGTCTTTGAGGAACATGGTGACTTAAATGACAATACAGGCTCCCACTTTCTTTCTTTCTTTTTGTCGTTACTTAGGAGTCTTCACTGCTTTGGGATGACTTTTTTTCAGGGAGAGAAAGAAAGAAAGATTAGAGATAGAGATAGAGATGCCAGGCCCTGAAGATTCCTTCAGTGCTATAGTACTCTGATGTAGTGTACTCTAATAGAAGCTTGGACCTGCTTTGATCACATGCCCAGGTGATCCTCTAGATTACCTACCTAGATTACCACTTTCAAGGAAGGATTACTGGACCAAGTGCAGGTTGTAATTAAGGAGAGAAGCCTGGTACAGGGCAAAGAAGAGTGCGAATCAGTGTTTAGGAAAGCAGAAGTACCAAGGAGATGCTTTATCCCGGCCCCGTCATCTTCAGATTTGACAGATTTGTGAGGTATTTACATCACAGAAGGTATTACTGTGGCTGAGAAAAGATAAAACATACTCATTTGTAAGAAATGATGAAAATCGGGCCTGCAAAATAGCTTAGTTGTTGTGCTGCTTTGCTATACATGAGACCCAGGTTCGAGGCTGGCCCCCATCATATTGAAAGAGGTCTCTTTCTGCCTTCTTTGTCTCTAAAAAAAAATGATGAAATCTCCTCTTTGGCTACATCTCAGGTGAACGTTGAAGGAATCATGTTAAGTGAGATAACTCAGAAGGTGAAGGATGAATGTCTGATTAGCTCACTCATAGGTGGGACTTAAGCCAAGAAAATAAAAATACGGGGTGAAACGTAAACTAGCTGTGGTTGATTACAACTGAGCCAAGGGTTTCAAAGAGGGGAGGTGGCACAACTGATCCAAGGGTTTTAAAGAGGGGAGGTGGCACAACTGAGCCAAGGGTTTTAAAGGGGGGAGGTGGCAGGAGATTGAGAGGACTTTAGGGACCCAGGACAAGATGGTCAGTTGTCGGTGGGTATGGAGTCCAGACACCTATTACAGGAACTAAGAAGCACTATTCATATGAGAACTGCCTTCAAAGTCACTATTTCCCTAAATAAGGGAGCTGGGCAGTGGCACACTAGGTAGAACACAAACTTTACTATGCACAGGAACTGGGTTCAAGCCACTGGCCCCTACCTTCAAACCCCTGGGGAAAAAGCTTCTTGAGCAGTGAAGCAGTGATGCAGGTGGCTCTGTTTCCTTCTTCTCTGTCTCCTCTTTCCCTCTCATTTCTCTCTGTCACTGTAAAAAAACAAACAAAGCAAACAAACAAAAAAATAGCCATTGGGAGCCATGGAGCTTTCATGTAGGCATCAAAACTCAGCAATAATCCTGGTGACAATAAGGAGGAGGAGAAGGAGGAGGAGATTGGGTGATGAATATAAAGAAGGCCAGGAAGTGCGGGTTGTATTTATTTACCCATGAAGGCAAAAGATATAAAAAATTTACATTTTTGTTAGCAGATTTTCCAACAGTTCAATAAATGGAAGGTTTGCCCCCCCCAAAAAAAAATAGAGACAAGGAGACTTGTTTTGATTATTACACAAGAATTCCCATAAAGAAACAATTGGTGATGATGAGGTCATGTTCTCTTTCAATTCAGAGGCTTCATGGATGAACAAGTCAGAAATGAGTTTGGGATGGTTTATGGCCATTTTAGAACATAACATAAACCTTGGCTGGACTTGAGGTAGAGCACAGCAGGCAGTGCCAAGCTACAGCCACTTCTGTTATGTAAAGGCCGGTACAGAGAGCTACTGGCTAGAAAGGCTAAGGTGATGGTTCAGGCTGTGTGCCATGGTGGTCCTGGTGATTGGGGACGACTTGGACATGGGGAAGGGTAGACAGAGCTATCGGGGAAACTGTGTCCACACAGACCTGGATGAAGCATCTACTTAAAGCTTGTGACCTTAAAGCAGAAGAAAGCTGCCACAGATCTGCGTGTGGCAGACAGCTCATACTGATCTGTGGAGTACTTCAATAGGGCTGTCACATACTTGAGGTGCCTGGTGTACTGACCTCTACAGGGACTCTGTGGGGCTTGGGGCAGAAATGGCATCTTGTTTAACCTGTGAAGAGGGTCTGTGAGTCCTAGTGGAATACTGTTAGAATTGGGAAGGAGGAAAGAACACCTAACTGTAAAATCCAGATATTTGACAGAGCACTGAAACAAAGGTCAATGAAATCATTCCATGAGATGAAAGATAAAAAGGATCCTGAATGTTAATTGAGATAAGCCAAAAAGAGAAGGATAAATACAGGATGATCTCGCTCATAGGCAGAACTTAAGAAATGACAGAAAGGGAAAAATACAAAATAAAACTTAGGCTGGGTTGGTGTGTTGCATGAAAGCAAAGGATTCTGGGGAGGGAGGGGCTTGGGGTCCTGGTGCATAATGGTGGAGGGGGACCGAGGTGGGGGGTGAGAATGATTTGCAGACAGCTAGCACAGGGAGATGAGAATTTGCACCCATGTGTCAATAACTGTACCATAGACTATTCACTCCTCAATAAAATGATGAAAAGGGATTTTCAGAGAAAACCAGGCTTCCTCTTAACTACCAAGTTTGAGCCAACAGAACTCATTGCTCAGGACTCTTTGGACAGAGTTTATCTGTGAGAAGAGCCTATTTTTAATTCCTTACCAGAGCAGTACTCAACTCAGGTTTATGGTAGTGCTGGGGATTAAGCTTGTGTCCTTTGGTGCCTCAGGTATGAAAATCTTTTTGCATAGTTATTAAGCCATCTCTCAGCCAAGAAGAGTCTCTTAAATTAGGACTGCTGATCTCTGTGGGGCATCTTCCGCAGCATATGGGTGCCCCCTGCTTTAGTGATGCCTCAGGGACTGGTCCCAGGGAGGTGATAAACCTGTTTTGCACAGTAGCTGGGGGCTGCTTGCAGTGAGGCTGAGAATGCCCAGTGCTGTAGGGCTCCAGAGGGAGCATGAGTGGGTGAGAGTGGCAGCCTCTGAGCTCCCAGGCTGCCTATCCTGGCAACCCTATAGAACAGTTTTCTTAGGCCCATCATTTCTGCATCTACCCTGGGTGGCTATGTGGTAGCTTCAGGCATGGGAGTTGGAGAGTTCTTTAACCTGGCTTGTACTAGTCATCAATTCCTGTGGTTTCTGTTATGTTCTAGACCTGCCCAACCCACCACCTGAACATTTCCCACTGATCCTTAGGATTGCTCCAAAATGTGGCCCAATGTCTCTGTATCCCCCATCTTTCCTCCTCCCTCTCTCTTATGCTCTGATTCTTGCATGTTGGCTCTTGACTAAGGAGCTTATTGTGTGGCCACTGCACAGTGACCATCTGATTTGATCTCCAGAAAAGGTTGGGATCAGTTAATTCAGACTTCCTAGTTTATCCCTGATGGAATCCACAGTTGCTTTTCACTCTCATTTCAAGGTAAGCATAGAGTGTGACAGTGCCAAGATGTGTATGAGAGTAATTGTAATGGGTCAAATAAGACACTCAACAATAGCTTTTTTTTCCTTTTTGTTATTAAATCCATGTGATAACTGGGAGATATTTCAAAATATTTTAAAATAGCTTTGATCTATTTATAATTCCATTTTTTCTAGTAAGACTGAGCTATCAATTTATATAGACTAGAATTGTTTCTTGCTTATTCTTTTCTCATCTCTCTCCAAGTGTATGTGTCAAAATCCTGACTCCCAATGTGGTAGTATTAGAAGGTGAGTCCGTTAGGAGTTATAATGTCTTGAGTGTAGAGTCCTCAATGAATGGGATTAGTGCCCTAGAGAAAGAAACTTGAGCTAGATGACCCAGCATGGGATTCTGATACAGTAGCTCGGATTGATCAAGAGACCAATAAAAACATGTCAGCTATTAAAAAAAATTCATCATGTAGGTTGGATTCTTATGCTATGTAATACTTCAGCAACACTATACTACCTGTATTATTTCTATACTTTGTGTTTATATCTGTGGTGGTGTAGGAGACAAAGCATTAGAGGGCAGTCAGGGTATTTGGTAGAACTTTCAACTATATCCTTTGTAGTAGACATTCTCATAATATTGAAAAGTAGTGGCTGGCAAATGGGTGAATTACAATTCTGGGATGCAATTGTGGCCTCATGTATGTGTGATTTCACTGCTTCAAGACACTTTCTTCATTTAGACAGAGACAGAGAAAGGGGAGACACTACCGACTTCCTCCATTTCCATAGCACTTCCTGTGTGGTACAAATTGGAACATGGGTCACATGCATGGCCATACAGGCACTCTATGCAGTGAGCCATCTCTCTTGCCCTGAGATGGATGGTAATATCAAGCATTTGGTTTGATTTGATGACTATCTAGAATTCTTGAGCTCCAAAGTCTATAAAGCTTTTTGTAGTTAAAAAGTTGAACCAGGCAGTGGTACACTTGGTTGAACACATGTTATAATGCTCAGGGGCCTGGGTTCAAGCTCAAGGTCCCCACTTGCAGGGGGGGGGAAGGTTCATGAGTGGTGAAGCAAGTACTGAAAATGTCTCTCTGTCTCTCTCACTGTTCATCTCTCTTTCCTCTCAATTTCTGTCTGTCCTATCAACTAAAAAATTTTTTCTAGGAGTAGTGGATTCATCCTGCAGGGACCAAGCTCCAGAAATAACTGATAGAAAAGAGAGAGAGAGAGAGAGAGAGAGAGAAGAAATTGTATGAGTGGGAATGGATAAGGAAGGTATAAATAAGTCATATTTTAATAGTGCACATAGAAGCTTAGATGAACAATTTCATAGAGGCAAAGCCCAATTAACATTGACAAAAGTATCACATCACCCAAAGATGTCCTGAAGTAAAATGGAAAGCACAGTGGCATGGAATGAAGCACGAGGCATATAAAATCCTCAAGGCAGTTTCAAGATAATGTGGCTATATAAACCTAGCAAATGAGACTAGAGGAAATTGAGATAAACAATGGAAAAATTTCTTTGTGGAGCAGAGTCCAATTCAATGACTGATTTAAATATTTGCAATATAGAGATGTAATACATGATTACAGCTACAGTTTTATTTTTCCGCTATTTTATGGAGTTAACTGAGTGGAAGTAGGCTATATTCATCCCATTTGTCTTTTAAAGAAAAAACTTTGGAGTTTTCCTTTTCTTAAGCAGATTAACACAGATGTGCACTTTTTGGTGTGTAGTGTTCTACCCTTTCCTGTTTCTCTCTAGCTACAAGTCATACAGAAAAGAGGAGGATATTCCTAGAATCATGGTAACTAATTCAGAGAAGAAAAATTTAAAGTTATGAAAGCTCTAAGTGTTTAATATATGCAGATTTTTGAGGTCTAAAAAAACGGTGCTGTATGTGTACATTGAACTAATGTATGAAAATGAAAGCATTCAAAGGATAGGAAAGATGCTAAGAAGTTTCGTGACCAGTGATAATTAGGAATAAAATGTTTTTGAAGGTAAGGGGCTCACATGGCCCAGGAGATATATATATATATATATATATATATATATATGTGTGTGTGTGTGTGTGTGTGTGTGTGTGTGTGTGTGTGTGTGTGTGTGTGTGTGTGTGTTTATTTTTTATTTAAGAAAGGATAGATTAACAAAACCATGGGGAAGGAGGGGTACAACTCCACACAATTCCCACCACCCAATCTCCATATCCCATCCCCTCCCCTGATAGTTTTCCCATTCTCTATCCCTATGGGAGCATGGACCCAGGGTCATTGTGGGTTGCAGAAGGTGGAAGGTCTGGCTTCTTTAATTGCTTCCCCGCTGAACATGGGCATTGACTGGTCGGTCCATACTCCCAGTCTGCCTCTCTCTTTCCCTAGTAGGGTGGGTCTCTGGGGAAACAGAGCTCCAGGACACATTGGTGGGGTCTTCAGTCCAGGGAAGTCTGGCAGGCATCCTGATGACATCTGGAACCTGGTGACTGAAAAGAGAGTAAACATACAAAGCCAAACAAATTGTTGAGCAATCATGGACCCAAAGCTTGGAATAATGGAGAGGAAGTGTTAGGGAGAGTACTCACTGCAAACTCTAGTGTACTTCTGCTTTCAGGTATGTATTTTGCACTAGTTTATGGATACGTGTGAACATATGCTCTCTCGCACAGAAACTGGTGTATATCTAGGTTTTGGGACTTTGTTAGAAAGTGAACCACCTGGGATGGAATTAGAGTATGAAAGGAAAGGTCTCACCCGAGTAATGAAGCTGAAGGGTTGTCATTCCACAGGTGAAGTCTCTGGACACAGTCTGAAGTGAAGCATGTCAAGGTGGCAATCGTTGTGTTGATTAGGTTGTGATCGGCAGATGCAATATTATTTGATATGGATTAGGAGAGGCTAAAAAACGGTCTAAAAAATGGTGCTGTATGTGTACATTAAACTAATGTATGAAAATGAAAGCATACAAAGGATAGGAAAGATGTAGGAAGTTTCGTGACCAGTGATAATTAGGAATAAAATGTTTTTGAAGGTCAGGGGCTCACATGGCCCAGGATATATGTGTGTGTGTGTGTGTGTGTGTGTGTGTGTGTGTGTATATGTGTGTTTGTATGTATGTGTGTATGTAGTGGGAACTTGGGCCATATCCATGACAAAGCAAATAAATACACTATTCAAGTGAGCTATCTTGCTGATCTGTTTATTTTTAAGACTTATTTTTATATCCTAAGAAATCTTTGCTCATCCCAAAGTTGCAATGTTTTTCTTTCCAGTTTTGTGATTTTCTCTTTGAGATAAGTCTATAATTATTTTTATAAATTGTATTAGTGATTTAATAATAATCAACAAGATTGTAAGATTAAAGGGGAAAATTCCACAAAGTTACCACCACCAGAGATCCATGTCCCATCCCCCCCATTGGAAGCGTCTATATTATTTATTCTTCTGGAAGCATGGATCAGAATTCTTTATGAGGTACAGAAGGTAAAAAGTCTGGCTTCTATAATTGCTTCACTGCTGGACATGGGTGTTGCAAGTTGATCTGTATCTCCAGCCTGTTTCTATCTTTCCATAGTGGGGAACTTGCTGGAGAGGTGAGACTTCAGGACGTATTAGTGAAATCATCTGCTCAGGGAAGTCAGGATGGTATCATACTAGTGTCTACAACTTCCTGGCTGAAAAGGGATAATATATAAAGTAGGACAAATTGTTTATTAAGCAGGAACCCAAAGGTAGGAGCAGAGCAGTTAAAATTGGGGATCCTCAGTGAGAAGTCTATGTTAGGTATGTTACAAGGAAGTCTATACTTCTTTTAGAGTTCATTTTATGTATGATGAGAGATAGTGATCAGAGTTCATTTCATTTTAAAAAAAAATATATTTATTTATTCCCTTTTGTTGCCCTTGTTTTATTGTTGTATTATTTATTGTTATTATTTTTGTTGTTATTGATGTCATTGTTGTTAGGCAGAGAGAAATGGAGGGGGGGGAAAGAGGAGGGGAGAGAAAGACAGACACCTGCAGATCTGCTTCACCGCTTCTGAAGCACCCTACAGGTGGGGATCGGGGGGCTCAAATCAGGATCCTTACGCTACCGCCCGAGTCCCCAGAAATTTCATTTCTTTTTTTCCTTATTCCTATCCATTTATTCTGGCAGCATCTTTTTTCTTTTTGATTTATTTTTTTAAAATTTCTTTTATTTTTTATTTATTTATTGGTAGATTAATATTTTACAGTCGATAGTAAATACAATAGTTTGTACACACATAATGTTTCTCAGTTTTCCACATAACAATACAAGCCCCACTAGGTCCTCTGTCATCCTTTTCCAGGACCTGTATGTGCCACCCACCCACACCCCAGAGTCTTTTACTTTGGTGCAGTACACCAAGACCAGTCAAGTTCTACTTTGTCTTTTCCCTTCTTCTTCTTCTAGCGTTTGCCCTTCTTCCATAGCCAGTCAACAGTGTCAGGTTGAGCCTGATGTAAAGTTTCGAGACCTCCTTTGAATCTGGAGAGGTGGCAGTCATTGACTATGTGGGTCATAGTCTGTCTGTAGCCGCAGGGCCAGTTCGGGTCGTCTCTGGCTCCCCAGCGATGGAACATAGCGGCACACCGGCCATGGCCTGTTTGATAGCGATTCAGGAGGGCCCAATCATAACGTGCTAGGTCAAAGCCGGGTTGACGCTTGCAGGGGTCTGTGATGAGGTGTTGCTCTTTACCTCAGCTGACTGCCAGCTCTGTTTCCAAGAGTCTGGAACAGAGAAGTTCAGTGTAGGCATAGGGGACCAGATTGGGTGACGAGACGTCAAGCGTTGGACAGGGTGGGCGAAGATATCCGCGAATATTGGCAGGTCCGGTCGAGCGTAGACGTGGGAAATGAACTTAGATGATGCCGCATCCCGACGAATATCTGGCGGGGCGATGTTGCTAAGAACTGGCAGCCATGGAACCGGGGTGGAACGGATGGTTCCAGAAATTATCCTCATGGAGGAATATAATTTGGAATTGACCAAGTGGACATGGGGGCTACGGAACCATACTGGGGCACAGTATTCTGCAGTGGAATAGCATAATGCCAGAGATGATGATCGTAGTGTGGAAGTGCTTGCGCCCCATGAGCCAGTCTTGCAATGATGTTATTCCTCACGCCCACCTTTGCTGAAGTTTTTATGAGATGTTCGTGAAATGACAGTGCGATCGAGAGTAACGCCAAGATAGACTGGCTGGGCTTCATGCTGGATTCTCGTATCGCCAAGCTGCACATTAAGCTCACGCGAGGCCGAGGCATGGTGTAGATGGAAAACAGATGATACCGTTTTTGCAGTGTTAGGGATTAGTCGCCATTTTTTACAGTAATCAGATATCAGAGACATGTCTTTCATGAGTGTTTCCTCGAGGATGTTGAACTTTGATGCCTGAGTTGCACAGCAGATGTCATCGGCGTAGATGAACTTCCTTGAAGAAGTTTCTGGGAGGTCATTGATGTAAATATTAAATAGCATAGGAGCCAGAACAGAGCCCTGGGGGAGGCCACTTGAGACAGGTCTCCATCTGCTAGACTTGTCACCCAGATGCACTCGGAATCTTCTGTTTTGGAGAAGAAACGATATAGTGTTGGCCACCAATGGAGGCAGGCATCTTGAGATCTTGACTAGGAGACCACGGTGCCAGACAGTGTCATAGGCTGCTGTGAGATCAACAAAGACAGCACCCGTCTTTAAATTCTTCTGGAATTCATTTTCAATGTAAGTTGAGAGGGCCAGGGCTTGTTTGCAGGTAGATCTTCCTGGGCGGAAACCAGCTTGGGCAGGTGATAGGAATTTCTCTGTAAGAGGAGAAATATGTGACAGAAGCAGCCTCTCAAGGAGTTTGTAACACATGGAGAGGAGAGAAATTGGTCTATAGCTGGCGGCTAGTGTTGGGTCTTTCTTTGGTTTCAAAACTGCTATTATCTTCGCACGACGCCAAATTTTGGGCATAGATTCAGATTCCAAGATGTGGGACAGGAATGAAGTGAGCCACTTCTTTGCCGCGGGGTCCAGGTTAAGAATGAGTTCTGGCGTGACGTTATCATAGCCAGCAGCTGTTCCCGGTTTAACCCTCTTCAAAGCGTCTTCCAGTTCAGACAGTGTAAAGGGAGAGAGTTTTCGAGATGGACAAGATAACCGGAAGTGGGATGATCACTCATGGGAAATTTCTCTTTTCCAGACTGGGTCGATCTTAGCACGTCCAACTTGAGTTAGGTGACTGGCCACTGAGTTTAGAGATACGGGAGGATGGGAGACGGGAGGAGGTTAGCTACCGGCACCCAGACTATGAAGAAGCTTCCAGGCCTTCCTACTTGAGTGGGTGAAGTTCAGACTTTCCGTGAGTTGTTGCCAGCGGGCTTGGCGTGCTGCATCCAGGGAGGCAATGAGATGGTCAGCCACATCTGGGTCGCCCGACTCATCATACTGCTTTAGTAGTTGCTCGCATTCAGCATCAAGACAAGGCGTATAGTTAGCACGTCTCCCACGAGGAATGGCTTGGGAAGCTGCTTTGAAGATGGCTTGGTGGAAGTGCCTGTACGAATCTTCAGAGGGGATAGAGTTAATTGGAATTGCAGGAATAGATTTGTTGGTAAGATCACTGAACAGACGCCAGTTTGCTTTCCGAAAGTTCCATCTTAGTTTCTCTGAGCACAGAATCAGTGGGAGCTGGAGACCAATGTGGATGATAGCTGGGCGGTGATGACTGTGCGGGAAGATCTTGAGAACATGTCTCGTAGCGGGAAAGGCTTGGCTGTTGACTGTGCTAATCCAGCACAGGTCGGGTGAAGAGTCTTTATTCCATCTAGCACTGTATCAACTTCTGTCTATGAGTGAGATCTTCCTTTGTTTCTGATTTATCTCACTTAGCATGATTTCTTCAAGCTTTATCCAAGATGAGGTGAATTAAATGAAATCACCATTTTAATAGTTGAGTAGTATTCCATTGTGTATGTATGCCACAGCTTACTCAGCCACTCATTTGTTGTTGGACACCTGGCTTGCTTCCAGGCTTTGGCTATTATGAATTGTGATGCTGTGAACATAGGTATACACAGATCTTTTTGGATGAGTATGCTTGGTTCCTTAGGATATATCCCTTTCTTTATCCTTACTTCTTTTCATTATAACTATGATGTGTCTTGCTGTCTTCGGGTCTGGGAGTATATATCCCTAAGGAGAGGAATTGCAGCGTCATAGGGTAGGTCCATTTCTAGACTTCTGAGAGTTCTCCAGACTGCTCTCCACAGGGTTTGGACCAGTTGACATTCCCATCAGCAGTGCAGGAGGGTTCCTTCGTCCCCACAGCCTCTCCAGCATTTGTTGCTGCCACTTTTTCTGATATATGGCATTCTCCCAGGAGCTGGCACCATCTTCCTAAAGGATCTCCACACACCATTGATTTTTCTTGGTACTACTACAAAAAAATCAATAACTATGTTTATATTGATTTATTATTCCTAGATTCTCTATCTGCTTTGCTAATCTTTCCTTATGCCAATACCACACTGTTTTGATTAATGCAGTTTTGTAGGCCTTCAAATCAGATTATGTAAGCTTTCAATCTGTGTTGTCATCTTAAAAGTTTTTTTCTTTCTCCTGAGCCTGAAATCAGATATGCAGGTAGATCCAAGTTATTTTCTGGGGGGATGATGTCATGGCTGGAAAAAGGACCAGAAAGCTGGATCAGGGAAGAGAGTAGCTCCCAAATATGGGAAAGGTGTATAAATATTGTTGACTGTAAACTCCATCGATTTGATGTGATCTGGGGTCCATATTCAGCTTAGGATCCTATGTGACCTCTGCATCCCTGTAGATCTGAGCTCACATTCTGTGGTCATCAGTAGGAACATTTCAAGCTGTCCCAATATCAGGACCCATCTTCCTCAGGTGTAGCATAGAGAAAAAAGAAAAACAAAACAAAACAAAACTAATATAGCCACAGGCCCTTTGGAATATAACTAAAATATGCCTACTAGTTATCTACAAAATGGAGACCCCCTCAACTCTTCATCTGCACTATTCCAGCCTTTAGGTTCATGATTAGTCAACAATTTGTTTGGCTTTATATGTTAACTCTCTTTTTTTTCTTTTTTTAAGTTTATTTTTTATTTGAGAAAGGATAAATTAACAAAACCAATGTGTCCTGGAGCTCAGATTCCCCAGAGACACACCTTACTAGGGAAAGAGAGAGGCAGACTGGGAGTATGGACCGACCAGTCAATGCCCATGTTCAGCGGGGAAGCAATTACAGAAGCCAGACCCTCTACCTTCTGCAACCCTCAACGACCCTGGGTCCATGCTCCCAGAGGGCTAGAGAATGGGAAGGCTATCATGGGAGAGGGTGGGTTATGGGGATTGGGTGGTGGGAATTGTGTGGAGTTGTACCCCTCCTACCTTATGCCTTTGTTCACTAATCCTTTCTTAAATAAAAAATTAAAAAAAAAAAATCTGTAAAAACAAAGTAGCACACTATCTGCTAGGTGCCTTCTTAGTAACTTTCTGAAGCTCCACATCCAATCTGTGTATATTTAGAAAAGAGTTTAGTCTACCTAGCTTAACACAAATACTAAAGAAAACATGTTCTCTGTACACTTGTTGAGGGAGGAATATTGATTGTTTTTTTCTATTTTTATTAGTGATTTAATAATGAGTTTGTTCTGTTGTTAAAAAAAAAAAAAAAAAACCATAGGGAAGGAGGGGTACAACTCCACACAATTCCCACCACCCAATTTCCATATCCCAGTCCCTCCCCTGATAGCTTTCCCATTCTCTATCCCTCTGGGAGTATGGACCCAGGGTGGTTGTGGGTTGCAGAAGGTGGAAGGTCTGGCTTCTGTAATTGCTTCCCCGCTGAACATGGACGTTGACTGGTCGGTCCATACTCCCAGTCTGCCTCTCTCTTTCCCTAGTAGGGTGGGTCTCTGGGGAAGCAGAGCTCCAGGACACATTGGTGAGGTCTTCAGTCCAGGGAAGCCTGGCAGGCATCCTGATGGCATCTGGAACCTGGTGGCTGAAAAGAGAGATAACATACAAGGCCAAACAAATTGTTGAGCAATCATGGACCTAAAGTTTGGAATAGTGGAGAGGAAGTGTTGGTGGAGGAGTACTCACTGCAAACTCTAGTGTACTTCTGCTTTCAGGCATATATTTTGCACTAGTTTATGGATACGTGTGAATATATGCTCTCTCACACAGGACCTGGTGTATATCTAGGTTTTGGGACTTTGTTAGAAAGTGATCCACCTGGGATAGAATTAGAGAATACTATGAAAGGAAAGGTCTCACTCTAGTTAACTCTCTTTTCATAATCCCAGAGGGTTAAAGAATAGGAAAGCTATCAAGGGAGGGGATGGGATATGGAGATCTGGTGATGGGAATTGTGTGGAATTGTACCCCTTTTATCCTATGGTTTTGTCAGTGTTTCCTTTTTAAATAAATAAATTAGTAAATTAATTAATTAAAGTTGTTTTGATTATTCCAAGTCATTTTTATGCATTTTAGAAACAACTTAATAATTTTTATAAGTCTTAGCATTTTCTTAAGATTGTATTAACTCTCTAGAATGATGTGGGGAGAATTGAAATGTCAATAATATCTGTGCTTGTCTCTGAACATATTATATTTCTCCACTTAAATTATCTTTCTTTTAACATTATCTTTTATTATACAGTCTAAAGATATCATGCATATATCTTTTTTAATTTGTCCTAGGTCATGTATGTTTCAGTGTTCTTATAAGTTGCATTTTACATTAACGTTATTAATTTTAATGTATTTTAATACTCTTTGTTCTATTCACAAATGCCTATTGTATATTTAGAAGTAAGATTCATTTTTTAATTTATTAACTATTTAATAATGATTGACAAGATTGTGGGATAAGAGGGATACATTTCTATACAATTCCCACCACCACAGTTCCATATCCCATCCCCTCTACTGGAAGCTTCCCTATTCTTTATTCCTCTAGGAGTATGGATCACAGATCTTTATGGCGTGCAGAAGATGAGAGGTTTGGCTTCTACAATTGCTTCTCCAAAGACTTGGGTGTTGACAGGTTGATCCATACCCCAAGCCTATTTCTATCTTTCCTTAATGGGATAGGGTTCTGGGGAGATGGGGTTCTAAATTGTTGAGGTCATCTGCCCAGGGAAGTCATATTGGTGTCATGGTAGAATCTGCAACTTGGTGGCTGAAAACCATCAAGATAGAAAGCAGAACAAATTATTTAATAATCAGGAACCTAAGGGTAAGATTGTTGTAGATGAGATTTGGTGCATTCAAATTGGAAAATGCTAGAAAGTCTATTTTAGGTATATTGCAAGGAGCCAGTGATTTTACTAATTTTTGCCTGAGCTTGACAGATAACATGCAAGTGGTCTGAGAAGATGGTGTCAGAGTTGGGAATAGGACTGGAAAGATGGATCAGGGCAGAGAGTAGCTCTGAAATATGGGAAAAGTATAGAAATACCATTAACTATAAACCCCATTGATCCAACCTGGGCCCCATGTATATCCACATTTAGCACAGGAGCCTGTCCTCTGCATCCCTGTATGTCTAAGCTCATATTCCTTGGTCATAGCCAAGAACATTCTAGGCTACATTCATTTCAGGACCAGTCTTCCTCGAGTGGCACAGTATGTTGACCCAGCCTCCCTTCAGAGAGTGGAAGACATGTTGTTCTATGATTCATTTTTATGTATTTATATTAAACCTATTGCATTCCTTGGTTCAGTTTATGTGTTGCCTATAGACAAGTGACTGAAAAGAAGTTTTAAATGTTTTGCCAGCTGTCTATTAACAATGAAGAAAACTAGAAATAGGAGGGTTTTTTTTAAAGATTTTTAAAATTTAAAGTTTTTATTATTATTATTTATTTATTCCCTTTTGTTGCCCTTGTTGTTTTACTGTTGTTGTTATTGATGTCATCATTGTTGGATAAGACAGAGAGAAATGGAGAGAGGAGGGGAAGACAGAGAGGGGGAGAGGAAGATAAGACACTTACAGACCTGCTTCACCTCCTGTGAAGCGACTCCCCTGCAGGTGGGGAGCCGGGGGCTCAAACCTTGATCCTTACACTGGTCCTTGCATTTTGAGCCACGTGAGTTTAACCCGCTGCGCTACCGCCCGACTCCCGAAATAGGAGTTTTAAAGAGTTTAATTTTAGGAAAATTTATCTTATTTTTATAGATTATTTTGTATGCTGCTTTTGCACACTTTATCATTAAATTTTTTTTCATAAAAACTTTCACTAAGTGACCATTACATATTCAAACAAAATAACATTTCATAACTTATTCAAGAACTCAAGACTTAGATTGTTTATGTTGATCTAGAGATTACTTTAGCAACCCATGAATAATCTTTTCTATTACTGATGCCTTATACTTATAGCTTAAACTTACTTCTGGTAAAGAACAATGTTTGTTGAAGTCTCAGTGGACTATAGTCTATCATAGCAGATTCAAGGATTCAGAAGGAGGAAGAGAGAATTAGTTACTAAAGGGGGGGGGGGGCTAAAGACCTAAAACTATAATGGAATAAGCCTGTGGTTTAGTTATGGGTGTACCTAACCTATCTTGGGGTACCCTTGTGATAACAAAATTCTTGTAAGTCAGTATATCCTCAGTAAAGTGATATTGGAATTGAAGTTGAAAAAAGAGAAAGATGAAAAACATTTCAGGTACTTAATTTTGTTTGTTTGTTTTTATCTTTATTTACTGGATAGAAGCGGTCAGAAATTGAGAGTGAAGGGTTAGATAGAGAGGAGGAAAGGCAGAGTGATGCCTGCAACCCTACTTCACCACTTGCAAAGCTTTCCCCCTACAGGTGGGGACTTAGGGGCTTGAACCTGGATCCTTGTGCATTGTAGCATGTGCACTCAAACAGGTACACCATCACCCAGCTCCTCTGATACTTTTGGTACTAAAATCATTTTCACAGCATTTCTGTGAGACCACACATGCTTGGTGTCCAGCCTCAGTAAATTTCTCTTGGACAAATAGAACCTGGAAAAGTGATCAAGCTTGTAAACTTATTGTAAACTTTATTCTTGTAAACTTCGACCCTTTCAAGAAAACCTTTCTCTCGTTACTGTTCAGTTATTAAGTTAGAAGTGAATACTACCAATTGACAGAAGAAAATAAGATACAGATAGGTAGAAAATGAGTAGTGAGTTGATGTCAAAGGAGGCTACTGTCATTTTTCTTCAATAATGCTGCATTTGTTTGCTTGTTTTACCAGAGCACTGCTCAGCTCTGGCTTATGGTGGTCTCGATGGACTGAATTTGGGACTTTGTAGCCTCAGGCATTAAAGTCTTTTTGCAGAACTATTATGCTGCCCACCTCCCCCCCCCCACTCAGTGTCTTTTCTGTAAGCTTCTCCCCTATATCCTCTTAGTGAAGACAGTTTTTCAGAGGTCTTTTGAATGTTCCAACCACCTGGGTTGCATGCCCTTCTGATCACAGCAGACAACACTGAGTTTCTGCAGACCTTTCTAAGATAAAGTTTTCCTCTAGGGATCTGGTTTTAGGGGTCAGGGTCTTCTGAAAAGCCCAGCAACAGTGATTAGTGGAAGTGCTCTGGCTGCCCTTGAATATCTTCAGGCCTGCTCTTCTCTGTCATGTTTCATTTGGCAATATGCCCAGATCTAATGGCATCCACAGGGTTGCTTTGTAAGTATATACTTTGAAATGTGCTTTAAAGGAGGTATTCTTAATGTCAAACTTTTTCAGAGTAATTGTTCCAGACCTCCCCAGCTGTGGATGCCAATAAGGACCTGTCTGCATTAAAAGCCTGATAGCTAGAGTTCTCTGCTGTCCACCTGCATGACAGAAGGCATCAAGACTGCATTTCCACATTCCACATACCCTTCTGTGGAACTGTGCGCTCAGGTGAAGATCATTTCTTATCTGTTCTTCCCAGGTTGGATTCATGTTGTTGTCTCTTTGCCCCAGACCATTCTTAATGTTCCACCTGGGCCACCACTTGCAGTTTCTCTCACACCTTACAACCTTGAGTGCTGCCTTACTCTGCCACTTGTCCTTCTCTTGCAGGCCAGTTTGTGAGAAACACAATGGTGTGTTTCTCTGTTTCTCAATCTGAACTTTTCTTAACACTTTGCTGATGAAATGCTGCCTCCCACTGTCAAGCCTCTTACCTCTGAGTTGTCAGTGATCCCCTCCAGGATAGCCTCCCACTCTTCCCCTCAGCCGTGTGTTTAACTTAATCCTGCAGAGAGCTGTCCTTGTGTATGTACTCCCCAGAGTTGTTGGGGTTATCTTTCCTTGCTGTGCTCCCTCTTGTTGTAGAGTGGTCCACACCGTGTAGTTCGGTCTCAGAGTTGTACAGAGTATATAAGAGGGCAGCTCTACCGACCTAACACCTATTCTGCCCTCATATTTGAGCAGGCTCATTTAGGAGCACTGCACTCATACACTCTGGTTTTGTTTTGTTTTAATATTTTTAATTTTTAATTCAAATTATTTATTTGATAGTGACAGCCAGAAATTGAGAGGAAGGGGGAGTTAAGAGAGGAAGGGGTAAATACGTGCACCACGGCTTCACCACCTGTGAAGCTTTCCCCTGGCTGGTGGAGACCGAGAGCTTGAACCCAGGCCCTTACACACTGTAACATGTGCACCCAACCAGGTGTGCCATTACCCAGCCCCCTATACTCATATACTCTGGACAACAACGTACTGAAAATTCCCTCTTCTCTTAGACTTGACCATGCTTTAAGTGTCTTTCTCAGGGTCTCCCCACTCCCTCATCCTCCTCCTCCTTTTTTTTTAATTCACTTAAAAATAATTTTTATGTGTTATCAGTAGTTTGTTACAAGGTTATAAAATTATAATGTATTATTGTTTGGTACCACACTCACCGCCAAAGTTCCATATCCCCACCCTTCCACCTCCCAGAGATAACCACCACAGTTCTTAGCAGTCTTATAGTTTGCTCTTGTTTTTGGATTTTTTTTGACAAGTTAATGTAAATCAGATCTCTAGATTCTAAATATAAGTGAAACCATCTGGTAGTTGTCTTTCATCTGTTTACTTATTTCACTAAGCATAATCACTTCCAATTCCATACATTTTATTCCAAAGGAAACAACATCTTTTTTTTTTTTTTGCCTCCAGGGTTATCACTGGGGCTCGGTGCCTGCACCATTAATCCACTGCTTCTGGAGGCCATTTTTCCCCATTTTGTTGCCCTTGTTGTAGTTGTTCTTGTTGTCATAGCTGTTGTTGTTGTTGGATAGGACAGGGAGAAATGGAGAGAGGAGGGGAAGACAGACGGGAGAGAAAGATAGACACCTGCAGACCGGCTTCACTGCTTGAGAAGCGACCCCCTGCAGGTGGGGAGCCAGGGACTCGAATCGGGATCCCCACTCGACCCTTGTGCTTTGTGCCATGTGCGCTTAACCTGCTGCACTACTGTCCAGCCCCCTACAGTATCATTTTTGGTCTCAGAGTAATATTCCATGGAATATATATCCCATGACTTGGCTACTGTGAATAATACAACTATGAACATAAGGGTGTATATGTCTCTTCTTCTTCTCCTTCTCCTTCTCCTTCTCCTTCTCCTTCTCCTTCTCCTTCTCCTTCTCCTTCTCCTTCTCCTTCTCCTTCTCCTTCTCCTTCTCCTTCTCCTTCTCCTTCTCCTTCTCCTTCTCCTTCTCCTTCTCCTTCTCCTTCTCCTTCTCCTTCTCCTTCTTCTTGCGTTTGCCCTTCTTCCGTAGCCAGTCAACAGCGTCAGGTTGAGCCTGATGTAAAGTTTCGAGACCTCCTTTGAATCTGGAGAGGTGGCAGTCGTTGACTATGTGGGTCATAGTCTGTCTGTAGCCGCAGGGGCAGTCTCTTCTAATTAGTGTTTAAGTGTCCATTGGATAAATGCCTAAAAGCGGTATTGCTGGATCATAAGGTAATTCCATGTTTATTTGTTTAAGGACTCTGCATACTGTTTTCCAAAGGAGATGTACCATACGAATTCCCACCAGCAATGTAGCAGAGTTCCCTTTTCTCCATAACCTCTCCAACACCTGTCATTTCCTGGTTTGTTGATGTAAGCCATTCTTTCAGGTGTGAGATGGTCTCTCAGTATATTTTCAATTTGCATTTTTTAATAAGTGAAGTGGAGCATTTCTTCATGTGTCTGCAGGCCACGTGTATTTCTTCTCTAGAAAACCAACTGTTTAGTTCTTTGTCCCACTTTTTTATAGGGTTATTTCTGCTTCTCATAGATCTGTACCAATTCTGTATGGATGTCATTCTATCGTCTGATGTGTGATATGCAAATATCTTCTCCTATTTATTAGATTGCCTGAATATCCTAGCATAGTTTGCTTTCTTATCTATAGAAGCTTTTTAGTTTCATATAATCCCAACTATTTACTTTTGTTTTTATTTCCCATGCTCGGGGGAGTGAGTCTCCAAATACATCTTTGATGTGAAGGTCCTGCAAGGGTTCACTGAATTTTTTTTCTATAAACTTATTAGAGTTTCTGGTCTAATATCTAGATCTTTAATCCATTTGATTTGACCTTGGTATATGGTATTTTTTCTTTTTTCTCAAAAGTGCTCAGGCAATTTATGGCATTTATTCCACACAAATTTTTGGGCAAGTTTTTACATTTGCTTGAAAAATGCCATTGGAATTTTGATAGGAATTGCATTGAAATTGTGTTTGCTTTTTGCCTATTAAATAATGCTTATTCTTCCAATCCAAGAAATGTTTTTCAACTTCTATATGTCCTCTATTTCTTTTAGCAATGTCCTGTAGTTTTCATTGTAAGGGTCCTTCACAGTCTTCATGAGATTCACCCCAAGGTATATTGTCTTTTGGGATTCCAGTGTAAATGGGGCTGAGTTTTTCCCTCTGATTCCTTGTTTGTATACAAAAGTGCCACATATTTATAGGTATTGATTTTGTATCTGGCTACTGTACTGAATTTATTAATTATATTATTAATTAATTATTTATATTATAAATTTATAATTTATTAATTATAGTCTTTGGTATTATCTAGTATAATATCATTGTCATCAGCAAATAGTGATAGTTTTATTTCTTCTTTTCCAATCTGTATGCTTTTAATATCTCTTTCTTGTCTGATTGCAGTGGTGATAACCTCTGAATGCTGAATAATAGTGATATCCTTGTCTGGTTACTGGTTTTAAGGGGAATGCTTTTAGCTTGTGCCCATTGAGAATGATGTTAGTTATGGGGTTGTTGAAAATGGTCTTTATTATGTTGAGGAAGTTTCCTTCTATTCCCAGTTTTTGGAAGGTCTTTATCATAAATGGGTATTGAGTCTTGTTCAGTGCCTTTTTGGCAGCAACTGATATAACCATGTGATTTTTATCTTTCTTTTTGTTGATATGATGATGACATTGGTTGATTTGCAGTTGTTCAACCATCCCTATTTCTTTCTTTTTATTTTTTTATGATGATTCACATCATTTTCTTTTCTTTCTTTTTGTTGCCTCCAGGGTTATTGCTGGGGCTCGGTCCCTACACCACGAATCCACTGCTCCTGGAAGCTATTATTTTCCCTTTTGTTGACCTTGTTGCTTTTTATCATTGTTGTGTTTACTGTTGTTGTTATTGATGCCATTGTTGTTGGATAGGGCAGAGAGAAATGGAGAGAGGAGGGAAAGACAGAGAGGGGGAGAGAAAGATAGACACCTGCAGACCTGCTTCACCACTTGTGAAGAGACCCCCTGTATGTGAGGAGCCAGTGGGCTCCAATAGGAATCCTTGTGCTGGTCTTTGTGCTTCATGCCATATGCCCTTAACCTGCTGTGCTACTGGCTGACCCCCCCCCCATCCCTAGTTCTAAGGGATTAATCCCACTTGGTCTTGGTGAATTATGCTCTTTATATATTGTTGTATTTGATTTGCGAAGATCTTTCTCAGGATTTTTTCATCAGTGTTCATCAGAAATTTAGGCCTATAGTTTTCTCTTTTTTAAATTATTTTAATATTTATTTATTCCCTTTTGTCACTCTTGTTGTTTTATTGTAGTTATTATTGTGGTTATTGATGTCGTTGCTGGATAGGATAGAGAGAAATGGAGAGAGGAGGGGAAGACAGAGAGGGGGAGAAAAAGATAGATAACTGCAAACCTGCTTCACCACCTGTGAAGTGACTCCCCTGCAGGTGGGGAGCCAGGGGCTTGAACCGGGAACCTTACGCCGGTCCTTGCACCACGTGAGTTTAACCCGCTGCACTACCGCCTGACTCCCCTTGTGGTTGATTTCTAACCTCACCGCCTCATGGTCAGAAAAGATAGTTTTTATGGTTTCAATATTCTGATTTTGATTATGGCTGTCTTTGTGTCCCAACACATGGTTGCTCCTTGAAAATGTTCCATATGCACTTGAAAAGACTGTATTCTTTTTTTGTGGGGGAGGAAAGTTTCTGAATATATCTATTAAGTTCATCTCACCTGTGACTTCATTTAAGGCCTGTATGCCCTTGTTGAATTTTTATCATGCTGATCTGTCTCTTGCTGTTAGTGGTGTGTTGAGGTTTCCAACTAGTACTGTGCTGCTATTGATATCTCCTTTAAGGTCAGTAAGTACTTTTTTTTACATATTTGAGCATATAAATTGATGATGGTTGTATAATTTCTTGTTGTATTGATCCTCTGACTAATATGAAGTCACTTTTCACCTTCTTTGCCTGAAAGTCTAATACATCTGTTATTAGAATAGCTGTTCCTGTCCCTTTTTTTGCATTATTGGCTTGGAATACCTTATTCGAACTTGTCAGCTGGAGCTTATGTTTATCTTTTTTTGGGGGAGGGGGTGTCTTGCCTTTTAATCCATTTGGTTACTCTGAATCTTTTGATAGGCAAATTGAAGCCATTCACGTTTAAGGTGATTATTGATAGATGTGGTTTGCTTATAGCCATTCTGTTTCTGTTTGCTTTTTTTTGTTTTGAAGTTGTTTTATGCCCTTGTTGATTCTTTTCCTGTTTGTTTCTTTTTGTTGTCTTAGTGACTAGTTTTCTATAATGGTCTTGTCTATTGTATATATGTTTCCTATATGTCTTTATGCTATATTTTGTTTTTTAGTTTCCATGAATATTAGATCTAGCTTACAATATCTACATGAGTCTTTCATGTTGGCCTTGGTTCACCAGCATTGGACCATGGCACTCCAATTACTTTGTTCTCTCCTCCTTTTTGTATTATGTTTATTTATTTATTTATTCCCTTTTGTTGCTCTTGTTGTTTTATTGTTGTTGTTGTTGATGTCATTGTTGTTGAATAGGACAAAAAAGAAATGGAGAGAGGAGAGGAAGACAGAGAGGGAGAGAGAAAGACAGACACTTGCAGATCTGCTTCAAGGCTTGTGAGGCAACTCCCCTGCAGGTGGGAAGCCAGGGGCTAGAAACAGGATCCTCATGCTGGTCCTTGTGCTTTGTGGCATGTTCTCCCTTTTTCTGTGTCTGTTTTTTCCTGTTGTTGTTGTGTTCCTGGTTCTATCTGAATACTAATCATCTATAAGGAGTTGGAATTCCTGGGGGTAGATAGCATAATGGTTTTTGCAAAGAGACTCTCATGCCTGAAGCTCCTAAGTCCCAGATTCACTCCCCTACACCACCATAAAACAAAGCTGAGCAGTACTATGGAAGAAAAAAAGTTGAAATTCCTTTGCTTCTTCTTTTCATGTAGGACTCCTCAATAATTCTTGTAAGGCAGAATTGGTAGTGGAAAATTCCTTCAGTTTCTTAATGTTTTCATAGATCTTTATTTTTCCTTCATATATGAATGTTAATTTAGCAGGATACAGAATTTGTGGCTAGAAATTGTTCTTTTAATACTTTGAATATGTCATTCCACTCCCTTCTTGCCTCTAGAGTTTGTGATAAAATAGTCTGTTGAAAGCCTGATGGTTCTACCTTTGTATGTGATTTTCTTCCTTTCCATCGTAGCCTGCAGTATTTTTTTCTTGTCCCTGGCTTGGATAGTTTTACAGTGATGTGTTTTGTGTGTCATTTTGTATTCAAAAATTTAGCTGTGTGTTCACCTTCTTACATTTTTATATTTTGTACATTGCTCTTGTATGGAAAATTTTCTGCTAACATTTTTTTGAATATGTTCTCTATTCCTCTCCCCCTTTCTTCTTCCCCAGGTATACCAATAATTGATATTCATCTTTCTGATGGAGTTTGCTATTTTGTATAGAAGCGCTTCATTTTTTGTAAACCTTCCCTCTCTGAGAGTTTTAAATTCACAGAGTGTGGTGGTTGTGTCTTCTAGGGTTGATATTCTTTTCTCCACCTGATTAGGTCTGATTAAGTATACTTCTGAGGCCTCTTACCTCAACCTAAAACTAAATCTGAAGTATCCTTTAGGCTTTGCAGTTCTTTTTTTTTTCTTCTATACTTTGTAAATCTTTTGTAAAATTATCACTAAGTTCTTGAATATTAAGTTTAGTTTCTTGAATTGATTTCGTAATAAGTTTTCTGAACTCTATCTCTGTCTTATTTTTTTTCTTTCTAGATCCTTACCCCTCTAGTCATTTGAGTTTTCTGTCATTGTTGTCTGTATTCTTGGTCTCCTTATTTAGTATGGATTTCATTGTTGTGCCAGCAGGAGGCATTGTGGCTTAGGTGTTTAATTTCCTTGGTTATATATCTTGGGGGAGAGGGAAGATTAGATCCTGAGTCACCAAGCCAGGTGAGTGTCCTTGATGTCAATATATGATCTCCCTGCACCTGTTCTGGCCTCTGTAGGGCAACAACATTGGAAACTCAAGAAATCACAGTTGTAAATTAGTGGGTTTTTAGGTGATTTTTTTTTCTTTTTAACAGTTTGTTGTTGCTTTATCTCAGACCCAGAAGTGGTTAGGTTCAGCTGCCAATCTCCCAATGTGTTGCCAGCCTTCCCTGAACTCCTTTTTTTAGTCCTAAGAACCTCTTCCTCATCCCCTTTCCATTCACAAGCCACCTATACTTGTGCTTAACTGTAGCATATATGAGTTCCTCTTTTTTTCTTCCTTTCTCTCTTTCTCTCTTTCTCTCTCTCTTTCTTTTCTTTTCTTTTTTCTTTTTCTTTTTTTTTTCTACCTCCAGAGTTAATGGCTGGGGCTTGGTAACTGCACTGCAAATCCACTGCGCCTGGTGGCCATTTTTTCCCCCATTTTATAAGACAGAAAGAAATTGAGAGGGGAGAGGAAGACAGAGAGGGGAAGAGAAAGAGAGACATCTGCAGACCTTCTTCACTGTTTTTGAAGCAACTGTCCTGCAGTTGGGGAGTCAGGGGCTTGAACCAGGATTCTTCCTTGGGTCCTTGTGCACTTAACTGGGTGTGCCACCTATTTAACCTCCTCTTTTCCTTTATCTTTACTTTTTTTCTTCTTTCCTTTTTTAACAGTTGTTTATTTAACTCGGACTCATAGTGATGCACCTCAGCTGCCGACCTCCCAGTTTTATGCCAGCCATTCCAGAGTATGGCCTTTTAATCCCAGGAGTCTCTCCCTCACCCCTTTTCTCTCCATGAGCCACACATGTCTGTCCTCACCTGTGGCTTGGTGAGCTTCCAATGAAATCCTGGTCATATTTAGTTGAGTTTTCAGGTGATTTTCATTGCTTTTCCTAGTTGACCAAGGGGAGCAGAGTCTGTTATTCAATAGCCACACCTCCAGAAGTCGAACAATAGGGTTTACTTATAAAAAGTGTTGGTAGTGTTTACATTTGAACTCAATGTGAAGCCTTTCATTGTTTTCTCTATTTCTCTTTCCTCTAATTTTTGCTATATACTTTTTTTGTGTGCTTCTCTAATTGTTACTTGAACTTAAAGGTAGGTCTCCTATCTTACACACAGCATCTTATCTTTTCAGTTCAACGTTGATTCTTAAGTGCTGTTTATGTCAAACTTTTTTTTAGGCATGGATGACAAAGAAATGACTAAGAAGCAGGTCTCCCTTTTGCATGAATTATGGGAAAATACACATATAAATGCATATTGTCAGTGCAGTGTTTTAAGCTCAGCAGTGGAAACTGTGGAGTTAATGTAGAGAACGTAACAATATGTCTGGTAAAGGCAGAGAATCCTTCACAGACAAGGTGATTGCAAGTTTTGGTTTTGGTGAAAGGTGATTAAGAATTTGTATGAGAGGGAGTGCAGCGGGTTAATAGCAGGTGGCGCAAAGCGCAAGGACTGGCAAGGATCCCGGTTGGAGCCCCCAGCTCCCCACCTGCAGGGAGGGTCCCTTCACAAGCGGTGAAGCGGTGTCTGCAGGTGTCTGTCTTTCTCTCCCCTCTCTGTCTTCCCCTCATCTCTCCATTTCTCTCTGTCCTATTCAACAATAACAACAATAAAACAATGAGGACAATAAAAGTGAATGAATAAATAAATATTTTTTAAAAACTACTTGTATGACAGATGAAGTAGGAACTGTAGGTTATGTTTTAAGAAACACAGTAGCTATGGATATAAGTGAAAGATGAAGAGAAGTTTTGAACTACAGATAAAGAAGGGAGACACAACAGGATCTGTCTCATGCTTCAACTAAAGAAGTGTGTATGTGAGAGAAAAAGAAGAGAGAAAAGGAGGAGGAGTGGCAGTGAGTGAGGGAGAGACACTATAGCATTGGAGCTTCCCCTGGTGTTGTAGCACTCCCTTGCAATGCTGGGGCTTGAACCCAGGCTGTGTACATAGTTAGGCACACACCCTGCCTGGCGAATTATCTCCCAGCCCCCTCCCCTCCAAAAAAATAAAAAAAGGATTTTAAGCAGAGGGATTATTTAGCCAGGCTCTGTATTTTGGAGTTTGCTCTTGTAAGGTAATAGACATAGATGTAGCAGAAAAATAACATGGTGGTCATTTGAAATTCCATTATAATATTTTTTACATGATATAATGACAACATGACTTAAGAAATAACTTTGGAGGGTGCTGGTAACACTGTATATATATGCCAGTGAGTTAATAGGAGTAGCTTTAGTGATGATGACAGTTAAATCCACCTTAAACATGTTAGCTTAAGGGCTCTGTAGGCATCTAGATGGAGAGGGCCAGTGGCAGTTGAAGGAGAAATTAAAGCTCATATATCTTTTTGATTTACCAGCTCAGGCATACTGCTTTGAAAATGCTAATTCTAAGAGTCTCTCTCCTTGGAATTAATTCTGTAATGTCTAAAACAGAAAGCTATTGCCACATGGCTTAAGAGCTCATTTGGTGCTGGGTTTATCTGTATTTGTAACTCAACAGATTTACAGGTAATTACACTCCAGAAAATTATTGTCTTGGGAAATGAAATGTTCTCTGATAGTTGCAACTCTGAAAAAAAAAAAAAAAGACCAAATAGCACTCATTAGTTTCTACAGTCATCTCTTTTTTAAGTTCTTATTGTCAGTATTTGGTAGAGGTGTTTCTCAGCACTTCAATAAAAATCTTACTCTCATTAGCTCTGCAAGACCCTTTATTGTATATGAACAACCTTCTGTTTTCTTCCCTTGATGTTTCCAGGAATATTATAGACATCCCTAGTTACTAGAGCTAATCAGGACTTAAATTCAGTAGCAGTTTTTCGTGTACACACTTTGCAATATTATTTTACCTTTGGGGGAGGGGAAATCTTTTACAGGGCTTTCATCTTTTTAAGTAGACCCCATGTTATCTTATAGAATATACCTATTCTCTTATTTGTAATACTGGAAATATAAAAAAACTTTTTCCCCAAAGATAACCTGTCTGACATCATTCTTTTACATTTTTCTTACATACACTGAGTTATATTGGTCATGGCTATATTCATATTGTCCATGTAAGAGAATAAATGCCTTTCCATTTGGAAATTAAAAAACTGAACAGTTGCTTTTTTACTTAAGGACTTACTCTAAATTTGTGTTGAAACTGAGCTTGTTCTATAGGCTTTTGTTTCTTTTCTTTTCTCTTTTTCTTCTTAGTTTTATTTCTGCCCACTTGTTTTAAATTCTTCTACCATTTTTGGTTATTGTTAACCTAAAGGAATGATACCTTATTCTTTAAAGCTAGACTTGGGAACTCCAACAACTTGAGAATATACTGCTAACTGAAATATCCTTTGGGGGCCTTACCAAACACTATGATACTCTTGAATACTGACATGCAATTTTAGACATATTTTATACTCATTAATTTATAAAAATTTTTGTTTCTTTAAAGTAAGATTTTTATGTATATGGTGACTGATAAAATACAATTTATTATTCTTTCTAATTATTTATTTATGTTTTTAACAAGAGCACTACTCAACTCTGGCATTTATAGTGGTGGCTGGGATTGAACCTGGGGACTTAGAGGAATAAAGTCTTTTTGCATAACCATTTGTGCTATCCATTTTCTACCCTCTTACCCTTGCACCATGAATTGTTCTTTTTTCTTCTCCAAATTTCTATTTAAAAATATCTTTTGGAAAAAAATGGTTTTGTATAAAAAGTAGTCATACCTGTTCTTTTATTTTGGATGTTAATTTTTTAATGAGCTTTGTAATAAAGAATTGATACATATTTGAAGCACCTATGTTTCACAAAGATGGAACTTTTTTTTTTGAGGGGGTTAATACTTGACAATGCAGTCACTGATGCATGTGTACAATTTCATTATATATCCAGCCCCCAAAGTTCTCTTCCTCACCTCCCTTCCCTAAGTTCTTCACTTTGGTGCAATACACTGTGTATAGTCCATGTTTCACTTTGTGCTCTCCCTCCCCACCCCAATTTATTAAGTCCCACTAGTAAGTGAGATCATTCGGTATTCACCTTCTATTTTGGGCTTATTTCATGATTTCCTCACATTCTATCTAAGAGGATGCAAAGAAGATTCGTTGTATACATACCACAGGTTTTTTTTAGCCGCTCATCTGATGTTGGCCATCTGGGTTGCTTCCAGATTCTGGCAATTACAAATTGTACTGCTATGAACATATGTATACATACTTCTATTCTGATAGGTGTTTTTGTTTAGTGACTTACTTTGGGTAAATCCACAAGGAGAGGAATTCCTGGGTCGTAGGGTAGGCCCATTTCTAGTGTTCTGAGAAATCTCTAGATTGCTTTCTATATGATTGGACCATTTTTCACTCCTACCAACAGTGCAGAAATGTCCCTTTTTCTCCATACCCTCTCCAACCTTGTTGTTTCTGTCCTTTCTGCTGTATGACTTTCTCACAGGTAGAAAGTGGTATCTCACTGTTGCCTTAAATTTTACTTGTGACTTTGAGCACCATCTATTTTATCTGTTGGCCCTCTTCCTTGGTGAAATGTTTGTCCATGTCCTGGCCCCATTTTCTGATGGGGTAACTATTTTTTTTTTCTTAGTGCTTAGTTTACTGAGCTCTTTATACATTCTTGCTATTAGCCCTTTTTCTGAGGTGTACTGTGTACAGATCTTCTTCCATGCCATTCGGTGTCATTTTTGGGGTGGTGATACCCTTTGATGTACAGAAGATTTTCAGTTTGATTTAGTCTGCTTTTGTTTTCTTGGAGACATTTTTGAAGCATGGATCATGAAATGTGCTTCCAATGTTTTCTTTTACATAAAAGTTTCTGGCCTAATATCCATGTCCTTGATCCACTTGGAGTTGATTTTTGTGCACAGTGATATGTAATAGGTTCAATGTCATTCACTTTCATGCTTTGATTCAATTTTCCCAACACTCCTTTCTTTCACTCTTTAATAGACTGGGCCCCCCTTGTCAAAAATTTGTTGGCCATAGATTTGGGAGCCTATTTCTGGATCTTTAATTTTATTCCACTGGTCTGTGTGTCTATCTTCTTTCCACTACCAGACATAGTACTTCTGTAGTATAAAGTTGGAACTTTTTTTCCCTTAGATTTATTTATTTATGAGAAAGACAGGAGGAGAGAGAAATAACTAGACATCACTCTGGCACATGTGCTGATGGTGATCTAACTTGGGACCTCATACTTGAGAGTCCAAAGCTTTATCACTGTTCCACCTCCCGGACCACTAAAGTGGGAACTTTTAATGAGGAAAAATAATAACTTTTAGGCCATATATATGTAACTTTAGCCTTTAGTCATTTGGTCAGATACAATTTCAGGCAGGTTCTTTGGAAGCCTGAGGAACTGTTTCATTTTAACAGTTAAGATCAGTCTACTTTTCCTATTCTCTACTTAAACATAATCAGAGAGCTTCATATTCTGATTCTAGATCCACACAACTAAAAACTACTCCGTTTTTATTTATTTATTTTTTAATTTTATTAGTTCATTTGGTGAGACCAAGAAAACTGGAGAGGGAAGGGGGAGATTGAAGAGTAGAGAAAAAGAGGCAAACACCTGCGTCACTGCTTCATTGCTCTTAAAACTTTTCCTCTGAAGGTGGGACTGGGGCCTTAAAACCAGTATTCTTAATATCAGCAATTTGAAGAAGGAGGAGAAGGAAGGGGAAAGAGCAAGAAAAGAGAGGAGGAGGAGAAGAAGAACCCAGACCTTGCCCAGCATTCACCACAGGAAAATACACTAAAAGAGAGCTGTGGAATTCACCTCCAAACCCACGGAGATGAAGAACAGGATGCACATTCTGCTTTTTCAACCCACCTTGATCCAAAACTAGATTCCTGATTTTTCAGACACATCCAAAGACATCCAAACTAAGTGTATTTTTTATGTGTTAGCCATAAGGGCAGATCTTGGGAAACAGTGAAGTAATTGAACCCATATGTCATCCATCCAAGAACTTGTCTGTTCTGAAGGCAAGGGCACAGGTGGCAGGAGAAAGAAAAGGCACCAGCTGGATTCGAGCCCCTGCTTCCCAGCTGCAAGAGGGAAGCTTCAGCAGTGATGAAGTAGGTCTGAAAGTCTCTCTCTATATATATCTGTGTCTATCTCCCTTTCCACTCCCAATTTCTGTCTGTCCTATAAGAAAAAGAAAAAGAAAGAAAGAAAAAAGAAAGGAGGAAAGAAGGAAAGGGAAAGGGGAAGGAAGGAAAGGAAAGGAAAGGAAAGGAAAGGAAAGGAAAGGAAAGGAAAGGAAAGGAAAGGAAAGGAAAGGAAAGATGGCTGATGGTTGCTAGGAGCAGTGGATTTGTGTAGGCACCAATGTCCAGTGGTAATCCTATTGGCAATAAAAAAGAAAGGAAGGAGGAAGGAAAGAAGAAAGAAAGAAAGAAAGAAAGAAAGAAAGAAAGAAAGAAAGAAAGAAAGAAAGAGAGAGAGAGAGAAAGAAGGAAGGAAGACTGTTCCACCAAAGGTAGGGATATACCTTTATTCCACCTCAGGTCAGCTCTGGTCAGGACAGCTCAGCTATTCCCTACTCCCCCAGCTCAGCAGCTCTCTGCAGCTCTCTGTCCAGGTCAGCAGAGGCAGCAGCCTCCACCAATACCCCCAGGGCTTTTTCCAGTCCCTATGGGTGGGGATGGATGGACAAAAGTCTATATGTGCAATCAAAAAACCACAGAAAGTGTTTGCTCTTGGTGATCTAGCCAGTTACCTTTTGTCCCGTGTAGGAAAGCCAGACTGTACTCATTTTCCTCACATATACCTTTAGTTTGTGATACTAGATATCACAAATGAGTCTAGAGCTTCCAGTTATCGAGGGCATATTTTTACATCACTTTTGTTCAAGAGTGAACTTCTGAGCTTCAAGGTGAATCACAGTTAGGTACCTTCTCCCTCCTTCACTTGCTGCTGCTTTGTGAGCAACTAGAATGGAATTGAATCTGCAGAGACTGCCTAAATCTGAGGAAAGTCCTTGTAAAAGGAGAACACTAGCATACCTAGGATGCCAAATGCTATTTTTTCATGAAATTATTTCTTGCTTTCTGCAAGAGGAAAAGAACACAGGCTGGAGCATATAATAGGCTCAGGAGAAGAACTAATGAGTTCTGAAGGATTCGATGATTGGGGAGTAGGGAGGTGACAGATACCCTCTGGGGGGAAATATCTGTCTCTGGAAACTCTAGACATCCAAATGAGCCTAGTGAGAGATAGAAAGTCGAGAGCCCAGGCCAGGTCCACCAATGAACCGTTAAATGAGTTTACTTCTTTGTAGGCATGGTGCTCAGACTCCCACACTGACCTAAGAACCACTGTGGCTTGGAAAAGGCTTGGCTTTGTAGGTGCCAGAGATCTGGCCACACTGTCTTGAATAAAGACTGGTGGTAGAGGAGCCTTGTGATGTTCAAGGGGAACACCTGAGACTTGTCCGAGTTCTGCAGGGTAGAAATGAGCAAAGCTGGTCTCCTGTGTACAGTTGGGATTCTTGGACGTGGACGAAGAGAGACTCAGACAGGGAAGACAGATCTACTCATTCGGTAAATTAAGCTGGAGGTGAGTTTTGATTTGAAAAGTGAATGATAATCGCATCATTTGATCACCTTGTAACTAAACTAGCAAAGCCATTCATGTTCATTATATTTGGCAAATCTAATTATTCACCTTTCCTTAGTCACTGCCAATGATATTAATGTGAAGAGTAATGATAATAAATATTGATACTCAGTATTAATAATTGGGCTCCTGATACATAATTACATGACCAGATTTTGAAATAAATGCCCACAAAGAATTTTCCTAATTCATATAACTCTCCATGGTAGATTTTAATGATTCTTGTTCTATGGAAATTTGGCTGCTGGGGGAAATTAACTAATTTGGTTAGTGCCACCAAATTAAATAAGTGGTGACTTTAAAATCCAAACCCAGGCTGGTCTGTCTAATTCTATATTACTTTCTAGCTCTTCTTGGCAACTCGTCTTGTTTGGTTTTCCTAATGCATCCTGTTGGATCAATACAATATTTACCACAAAGGAAAATGATTTTATGTGGGCAGATCATGAGATATAACCTCAGATAAACTTTTTTTCCCTCTCTCTCTCTCTTCTCGGCTAGTGCTTTTGCTTAAGGGAATAACTACAATTTCATTTGTCAGTTCTCAGCAGTTTGGCTCTGGACCTAAAAATTAAAATCAGAAAGATAGCTTTCCTGATCTAGTGCACACTTCACCATGCAGGAGGACTTGCGTTTGCTCCTCCTCACTAGTCATCACTACATGGGAACACCACAAACAAGAGAAACCTCATAAGCAGTGGACCAGTGTTGTGATTTATCTTCCTCCCTGTGGCTCGCTTCCTCTCTGTCTCTTGTCATCTATTTAGAGAAGAGTCTGCAACAGATGATCATGAAGCCCCGGTGAAAAATCCTGGTGGCAGGGGGCCATGGCAGTGGTGTATTATAGTGCACATGTTATAATAAGCACACAAAGACTCTGGTTCAGGTCTTTGGCCCCAGTTTGCAGGGGGCAAGCTATATAAGGGGTGAAGCAGTGCTGCAGGTGTCTCTCTTTTTGTCTCTGTATCTTACCTTTTCCTCTCAATTTCTCTCTGTCACTATCCAAAAATAAATAAATAAATAAATAAAATAAGAAAGAAAAAAAGAAGACAATCTTTGTGGTAAATGAATACATAAAATCATATTTTTACCAGTCTACAGATATATAGGCACAAAGGTTTTAAAAAGTATTTTAAGAAATAGGACAAAGAGTGATGTGCCTGGTAGAAAAGATCCGTCTTTTACTATTTAATATGTCTCTGAACGTTTGAATTATATTAATTACAAACTTATATTCGATTTTCACTGAGAGAATAATGCTATCTTCCCTATTTGGCAAACATATTGTGACTATATTATATGTAGCTGATTCATTTATAATATTGGAAAATTTATCCAGTAGTTCTAGGCATAGTTAAAATTTTTATGCTTGGGGAGTCGGTTGGTAGCGCAGCGGGTTAAGCGCACGTGGCGCAAAGCACAAGGACCGGCATAAGGATTCTGGTTTGAGCCCCCGGCTCCCCGCCTGCAGGGAAGTTGCTTCACCAGCAGTGAAGCAGATCTGCAGGTATCTTTATCTCCCCCTCTCTGTCTTCCCTCCTCTCTCCATTTCTCTCTGTCCTATCCAACAACAACTACATCAGTAACAACAACAATAAAACAACAAGGGCAACAAAAGGGAATAAATATTTTAAAAAGGCAAAAAAGAAAGAAAAAGAAAAATTTTATGCTTAAAATTGGGATAAGTTAGAAATCATTACAAATGTCCATATAAGCAAGTCTCTGAAAACTACCATTTGGGGATGAGAGTTGTTTTGGAACTCAGAATGCATTGGCTAAGTGGAAAGACCTTCTTATGAAAATAACAGATTTTCATTTCCTCTTTAGTTTTGTAACTCTTGCCAATACAATCTTGTTTTGCTGTGAAATATTTGAAAAGGAAATGAGTATATGTACTAAATGTTATTTTAGAGAAATAAACACATTTTAATTTTGCCTAGAGACTGTGGGAACTCTGTGACATAATATATTGCTTTGAAGGAGGGCCCTAAGGGACCCTGGGGAGAAGGACTTTCTTTAGAGCTCCAACTCTTGAGTATGAGTGGTTGAATCACAGCATGCTGAAGCAGCTTTTACATTTTATAAGAGAGGACATCTGGAGAAAGGTGTTTCCTGGGATACTTGGAAGACCTTGTTCAGTGGTTCTTATGTCCACACACGCACACCACCTGCTGGGCCCTGGAGGTAACTTCAAGAATGCCAGCTCCAGTGCAGTTGTGATTATTCTTCTCAGTAGTAGTGTGTGGAAGAAGTCAGATTAATGGGATCCTGTCTCTGTGCTTGCTACCCTACTATTCCTTTATCTAGTGATAAGAGATGAATGGGACAAATACTGATTCAATTTTGTCAGTAAAGGATATCACTGTAGGAATTCTGAAAAAGCCTGCTTGTGTTGGGCAGATACCCAGGGAGATCGTTCACTCTATAGGGCATGCATCTTATCATGTGCAAAGCCTTGGGCTCAAGCCATAAAATTACATAGGAGCACAGTGACACGATGGTATGCTAGATGCTGGGTCAGCTTGTGGTGTTTTCCCCTTCCTGTTCCCTTTCTCTATATGTAATAATAATAATAATAACAACAACATATGCATATCTTTCTTCATTTGTCCACATATGTAACATGAAGTGGAATGGAAAGAGATTGAGCAAAGACGGTGGAACATGCGTGCATGTGACCCTAGGGAAAAAAAATAACAAAACAACAGATCACTTGTATTCCTTTTGAAAGTGCAAAAGAATTCTTTAAAAAAATTTTTTTATTTACTTTAATGAATAGGAGCATAGAGAGAAAGATACATAGCTGGTTTATGGTGCTGATGGGACTTGAACCTGGGATCTTGGAATCTTAAGCATGAAAGCCTTTTGCATAGCCATTGTGCTGTCTCCCCAGTGCTGGAATTCTTTACTAAAAGATATTTTATTTACTTATTTTGCTTAATTACCTGTAAGTGTTTAAGAGGGTTAAGCAGTATAAAAATGTGAAGAATTGGGGGTTGGGCAGTAGCGCAGTGGGTTAATTGCATGTGGTGCAAAGCACAAGGACTGGCATAAGAATCCCCGTTCGAGCCCATCCTGGTTCGAGCTCCTGGCTCTCAACCTGCAGGTGAGTCGCTTCAAAGGCTGTGAAGCAGGTCTGCAAGTGTCTATCTTTCTCTCCCACTCTCTGTCTTCCCCTTTTCTCTCGATTTCTCTCTGTCCTATCCAACAACGAACAACATCAACAACAACAATAATAATCACAACAAGGCTACAACAGCAAGGGCAACAAAAGGGGGGGGGGGGGCTCCAGGAGCAGTGGATTCAAGGTGCAGGCACTGAGCCCCAGCAATAACCCCGGAGGCAAAAAAAAAAAAAAAAAAACTGTGAAAAATTATAGTCAGTTGTCACACAGTAGCCACAAGTAGCAAAAGTTAACTTTTGCAATATTGAATATATTCATTTTTTTATATGACTGAAGCAAAATATCATGTAAAGATGAAGTTTCTAATTGCACTCTGATTCTTCCTACCTGGTCAGTTACCATTATCAATCTAGTCTTGTCCTCCAGTATTTGAAAATTTACTTATTTATTTTAGGGCAGGTGAAGGTAGTATAATGAAAATATGCAAATATGCAGAGATTCTCATTCCTGAAGCTCCAAAGTTCCAGGTTCAGTCCCATCTATTCCCCCCCACCACTACCTTAAGTCAGAGTTGAGTACTCTGTTAAAAAAATAAATCTTAAACTATATATTAATTTTATTTAACAGGATAGAGGGAAGTTGAGAGGAGAAAGGGAAATTTGAGAGGGAGAGAGATAAGGAAACAGCCACAGCACTGCTTCATTGTTCAGAAAGCTTTCCCCCACTACAGGTGTGGGTTGGGTACTTAAACCTGGGTCCTTGTGCATGGTAACATGTGGCTTCAAGCAGCAGGTACACTGTCAGCTGGCTTCTGTCCTTAATTTATTTTACTTTGAAGTTCTATTCAATACAGTTTCATAAATATGACTGACCACCACCTAGGTACCTGGTAGCACTCACCTACCCTGCATACATGAGAAAACAAAGCAGATGCAAATAATTCACTTCTTTGCTCCCTAGGGGATAGTTCACAATTGTTTATTTGAAATGTGCCATAGTAAAGGGGCAGGAGCAAAATCCTAGCAAAAAGGGGATCCAAATTACATGCCCAGAGGGGACAGCTTTCAATGTAAAGTGAGTGGGCAGAATAAGCTTTTTTGAAAAGTTAAGATTGTGGCAGCATCTTGATGGAATTATCGAAGTGGTTTGCAAGAGGAAGAACATCAGAGGCAAAGGAATTTCTAGACTAAGACATGTCTGATATTTCTGAAACTCAACAGGGAGGTTAATAGCATTAGAGGAGACAGGTAGGACAATCAGAATAGAAGAGATCAAAGAAGGAAGCAGTTATGGGATCTAGGGAATAGGACCAAGCAGGATCTTCTGGACTGTTGTTTTAAGTTTGACTCTTAGGCAGAAGTAAATATCAGGCCATTGCAGGGTTTCATATAGACATTATCTGACTGGATAGTGATTAGATATTGAGAACTGATTAGAGAGAATCAATGGTAGAATGAAAATGACAAGCACCTTTGGGAAAGGAGGGGAGGATGAAGCAGGAGTAGGTCAGTGGAGGATATAGGTTCCTAGTGCATGATGGTGGATAAGGACCTAAGCTGGGCGTGAGAGTCTTTGAAAGACAAGAAATTGTATCCATGTGTCAACAACTGTACTATAAAATAAAATGATTTTAGGAAAAGAATCTTTTAGGAAAAAGATTCTACTGTAGTAACCCTAAAGGGAGATGATCAGAGTGATAGAAGAAGTGGTTATGGGAGTCGGGCTGTAGCGCAGTGGGTTAAGCGCAGGTGGTGCAAAGCACAAGGACCGGCATAAGGATCCCGGTTCGAACCCCGGCTCCCCACCTGCAGGGGAGTCACTTCACAGGCGGTGAAGCAGGTCTGCAGGTGTCTATCTTTCTCTCCTCCTCTCTGTCTTCCCCTCCTCTCTCCATTTCTCTCTGTCCTATCCAACAACGACAACAACAACAATAACTACAACAATAAAACAACAAGGGCAACAGAAGGGAATAAATAAATAAAATAAATATTTAAAAAAATTAAAAAAAAAGAAGTGGTTATAACCTAAATGTACTTTGAAAGTCGATTTGATATGATTATATCAGAGTGCCAATTTGGAGTATCAAATAGAGAGGAAACTAGCAAGATTCCCACTTTTAGACGAAATGCACATAAACTAGAATGAATCATTTTAAGTCTACTATTGAAGCACATTTACAGTGTTGTGCTATCATCACTTCTAAATATTCCAAAATATTTTCATCATTTTGCTGAACTGTTACTCCTTTTCTGTTATGCCGAGCCACTAATCTAATATCTGTCTCTATGCACTGTTGAATCTGAAATTACTCATTATGAGGAAGTTTACCTTAACTTTCCCTATTTCATAATCAATCCTATTTGTATAGATCAATGACCACCATTTAGATAGTGATTAGAATTTATTTAAAGGTACAGTAAACTTAAGCAACAGTTTTCTAGGTATCTTTTATGTTTTTTTAGATATGATTGACTTTCTAAATAGCACTAGAGGTTTTTGTTTGTTTGCTTCATTCAATTGCATGTAGAGTAGAAAGAGTAGAAATTAAGCAGGTAATATCCAAAGATTCTAGTTCCTTTTGAAGGGATAGCATCTCCTTGACACCAGGTCTGTGTATTTATGCAGAAATGCAGACCCATGGGGACCCAATGTCCTGATTTTTTACAATAAATTAGTAAAAAAGGTCATAATGAGATTTTATTTTTCAAAGGTTAGAAATTAGCCCCCATGTTTACAACATGACAGAAGTCAAATAAAATATTCATCCCAAGGGTTGCTACTTTGAGTCTGATATTTGTCATTTCTAAACAAATAATACCATTTATAAGGAATAATGACATCCATGATAACTTTAGACTATAGGTGGTGTATATACACAATGAAATAACTCAGCTATTAAAAATGGTCAATTTTCCATCTTTACCTTATCTTGGATGGAGCGTGAAGGAATCCCATTAAAGTGAGATAAGCCGAAAAGAAAAGAATGAATATGGGGTAGCCCAGCTCGTAGACAGAAGTTGAAAAATAAGAACACGAAACAGAACTGGATTTGGTGTACTGCACCAAAATAAAGTACTGGGGCAGGGGAGATGGAGCGTTCAGGTCCTCGAACATGATGGCATAGGAGGACCTAGGTGGGGGGGGGGGGGTCTTAAAATGTTATGTTAGGTGGAAAACTGAGAAATGTTACACCTGTACCAACTATTGTATTTTACTATCAACTGTAAACCATTAAGCCCCTTAATAAAAAATGATGTCTTTTATAATGCATAATAGTGTTCATGGACACTTTAGACTGTAATTCCAAATATGTAAACTTACCAGCTTGTTTGTGTCCTGCTTTTTATTTTTTATTGTATTTTTTTTTTAGTGTTTTGCATGCCCCTGTCATGGGGGGATGAGAGATTGTACCTCTGTGTCAACAACTGAACTGTACACCATTAAACCCCACAATAAAATGGTAAACAATATTTCATTTATCTTAATGAGACCCAATTGCTGCTCAACTCTGGCTTATGATGGTGCTGAGGATTGAATCTGGGCCCTCAGAGACACAGGCAAGAAAACTAAGTCAACTTTGGCAATATGCCTCAGATTATTTTTCTTGCTTTGGGTAATCATTTATGCTAAAAGAATTAGGGAATTGAAGATAAATTACACTTTGCTTTTAAGCCATATACAAAATCAATTCAGTCAATTCAGTGTGATTAAAATCAGTTTAAAAAATCAAGTCTTTTAATACTTAGCAAGTTTATCTGGATTATCTTCATCTAAATAACATCTTTCCAGTGATTTAAATATTTTGATGTTAAAATAGATAAAAGGATATGTGGAAGTGAAAATCTGGAACAGTGTCAAGTTGAGGGACAGCTTTAGAAGCTGATTTTGAACAACTGATAAATATATATTTATATGGGGTATTTGAGTGTTGAAACTGATAATCTGGGAAGACTGGAGAACTCTGCCCTTATTATGCTGCAGCTCCTCCCTGTGGTGAAAAGGAAGAACAGACACATAATCCATGACAGTTGCAAAGAAAGAGATGTTACCAGGTATAAAACCAGAAGGAATGAGCTGAGGTTTGGAGCCTCTAGACTGTTGTCTGTGTAATTCAAGAGCATGTAGCAGACAAGTTCATGTTTTCTGGATTGTTTATAACCTGTACAGAGTTGTGATTCATGATCACTGCTCCATTCTTCAAAGACACGAACCTTTATTGTTGTTGCCTTAATTTTTTTTTTTCTGTCCCAGATCTACTTTGCATGGCTAGAAACCATTTTGTAAATAATACCAGCATTGGAATCATTGTAAATATTCTGTGGCTGAAATATATTTTCTACTATGGTATTGTTTTCATAGTAAAATGCCTGGCATGTTGGGAGTTATTTTAGGAAGTGATGGTGGCTTTTTCTCATTGTCCTGACCTAGTTTTTTGTCTGCCAACATCAGTTTAAGTCTATTGAAACAGAGCCCTCTGAAACATTATTAGAGACTGAAAGGCACCCATCACGCTTTATGAATTCCAGTCTGAGTTGGTTTACTTGAGATTGAATTTGAAACTATTTGAAACTATCATTGTGCTCATTTTATTATTCAAAGGATGTTAGAAATTACTAACCTATGTTGAAGTAACTCTCTTTCCCCTGCATCCTAAATTGACTTCAGCTCTGTGTTTGAGCAGAGGTAGCTAGGCGAGACTCAGTTTATCCAATGAGAAAGCATAACATAGGGTTGAAATAAGAAGCTGGGGTTTTTGGAGGAATTGGTTGTGGGAAAAACAAAGAAAGACAAGAGGTTCCCAAGCAGTTCTCTGTATTCTTTTCTGATGGTGAAATGGCATAATTTTGCTGGTGTGGAATAGTTTTCTAGTCCTTCCAGTCTTCCTTTCTTCTGGATCCCTGCTCACAGGGGAGCCCTGGATGGTGGTAGCAGGTCATGTGTTCACAGTGATCTTGGGAAACTTCCAATCCCTCCTGGCAACTCTTATGAATGTTAAATGAACTTTAGTACCACAGGACCTACATTTTGCAATCACTGAATAGAGGAATAAAGAACACTCACTGCAAGGAGGTAATAATGATGGGCTTCTCAAATATATCCAGTGTATTGTATTTTTTAATTTCTTTATTGGGGGATTAATGGTTTATAGTCAACAGTAAAATATAATAGTTTGTACATGTATAATATTTTCCAGTTTTCCACATAGCAATTCAACCCCTACTAGGTCCTCCTCTGCCATCATGATCCAGCACCCAATGCCCCCCCACCCCCACCCCCAGAGTCTTTTACTTTGGTGCAATACACTAACTCCAGTCCAAGTTCTGAGAACTGTTTTCCCTTCTGGTCTTGTTGTTCAACTTCTGTCTTAAAGTGAGATCGTCTCATATTCCAATATATTTTAAATATAGGAAAGACTTCACTAGGAAGACAAAAAAAAAAAAAAAGAATTGGTTTATAAAAAAACACTCCATGTAATAGGCACTGTGTTTTGCTTTTCTCAGTTGTAGAAGAATTTCTCTTTTCTGATAGAAGAGAGACACTTCACTAATGCTAGAGTAAGGTATTTCTACCTATTCACAAAAAGGTAGCAGCTATCCACAGAGATAAATGGGCGAATGAGAACTGGAGGTTTCAGAGGAAATCACTGCCTTTTAATGAAAATTTCTATAGAAAACTCCAGCTTTCTACCCACTCCACACACACAATTATCACATACCAGAAATTCTACCTTTTTTGTTGATGGTGTCTGGGTCTGAGTGCTAGTAGAGGTGGCTGTGATTCAGTGTGTTCTGATCTAATCAAGCTGAGAAGTCTTAACAATTTTAATTAACCCAAGTGCCCAAACAATTCTTAACATCAATAGAATCCCGATTTAGTCAACAGGCAAATGATTACTCAGAGATCCTTCTTCATATCTTCTTGTGCTTTCTGCCAAATGGTAATTAATTTAAGAAAAAAACTAAGTCTGGTTTTCTAGGGCAAAATACTATCACTGCTCATAGAAACATGTCTCCTTGCATAAAATACTTTAATTTCAAGTCAATCTAGGTTTTTGAGGGATTCTGACTCAAACTTAAGGAGAGACCACACCAATGTTGTTGTTGTTTTTTTTTTTTTAAAGATTTTGTTTATTTATGAGAAAGATAGGAGGAGAGAGAAAGAACCAGACATCACTCTGGCACATGTGCTGCCAGGGATTGAACTTGGGACTTCATGGCTGAGAGTCCAAAGCCCTATCACTGTGCCACCTCCCAGACCATTCACACCAATGTTTAGTGCACATTCAACCGTCCACCTGCCCTTTTGGTTCTTCCTGGAAGACCAGGTCAAGTGGTACAGACTTTAAGGACCAAGTAGAAGCTCCTGTATAGACCAGAAGTGAAAAATCATTCGGGGAGAAAGAATGCAGTGTTTGTACTCTGGATAGAGTGTAGGGAAATCATTTTCATATTTTCCTCTCTTTAACAGTAGGGTGTTTATAACAGAAAAGCAGATATGGTCTGCAAATTAGGAGTCCTGAGAAGCAAGAGGGCCCACTTCAGAGGCCAAGAGGTAACTCTATGTGTGTACATAGCAGGGTTTAGATATCTTCTAAGACATAGATAATCCTGGAATCATGAGTAAGCACAATGGTTGGAATTGCCCAGAATTCTTTGTGACTGAAATGTGAGGTGTTTGTTGGGATGCAGTAGAAGAGGAAATGTCAAGGTATCTATATGTGTATAGACAGATGGTTGTAGAAATAATTATTACCCCATATCTGTAAACTTGGGAGAACTGGTGTAGCTTATAATGGAGGGGTTGGGGATCCAGAACTCCGGTGATGGGAACAATGTGGAGTTGTACCCCTGTGGTCTTATAATTTTATAAATCAACATTCAATCAGTAATAATATTTTTTAAAAGTACCTATTTGTGAAGGGCCTTTAAGGAGTAATCTTAGTTTCTATTTGTACTCACTGGAATGTCATTCAGGGATTTTATACAGAAAGATCATAAGATCTATAAGATCTGGCTAAATAGTAAGATATACCTAATAATAAAAAGACAGTAGCAACTAAGAACTCAGAAGACGTTATGATAAAATGTTATGTTAAATGATGAGGACAGAAGTGATTGCCACCCATAGAGGAGAACTTGTTATGGGCTATAGTCATCAGGAAGTCCTCCTAAAAGAAGGAAGAAGGAAACACAGCACTTTGAACAGATAGAAGAGAGACACTTCACTGATGCTAGAGTAAGGTATTTCTACCTATTCACAAAAGCAAAAATCAATGAAAAAGGAGGACCTGCCTCTTATCAGCCACACCATAATAATGCCACCACCTCACTTCATTAGAGGACAGTGTAATTGGGCATGTGGCAGAAGGAACAATGGAAGCTGTGAGGCCAGATATCTCAGAGAAAGGACTTAGAGATGAGATCATTAGCTGAGATCCTAAATTAGGCAATGTCTCTTCCTAGCACCAGAGAATATAAACCTTTAAGGGTTTGTATGAATTTACTAAGACTACATATTCAAGGATTCCTTGTCCTTCTCCTTCCTTTCCCTTCCCTTCCCTTCCCTTCCCTTCCCTTCCCTTCCCTTCCCTTCCCTTCCCTTCCCTTCCCTTCCCTTCCCTTCCCTTCCCTTCCCTTCCCTTCCCTTCCCTTCCCTTCCCTTCCCTTCCCTACAGCTCCCTTCCCTTCCTTTCATTTCCATTCCTTTCCTCCTCTCATCTCTTCCCTTCCCTTCCTTTTCCGTCCCTTCCCTCCCCTCCGCTCCCATTCCCCTCCTCTTCCCTTCCCCTCCTTTTTTCTTCCCCTTTCAATCCCTTTCCTTCCCTTTCCTTCCCTTTCTTTCCCTTTCCTTTCCTTTCCTTTCCTTTCCTTTCCTTTCCTTTCCTTTCCTTTCCTTTCCTTTCCTTTCCTTTCCTTTCCTTTCCTTTCCTTTCCTTCCCTTCCCTTCCCTTCCCTTCCCTTCCCTTCCCTTCCCTTCCCTTCCCTTCCCTTCCCTTCCCTTCCCTTCCCTTCCCTTCCCTTCCCTTCCCTTTCCTTTCCTCCTCTTGTCTCTTCCCTCCCCCCCTCTCTTTCCCTTCCCGCCCTTCCCTTTTCTTTCCCAGAGCACTGCTTAGCCTCTAGTTTATGGTAGTGCTGAAGATTGAACTTGGAACCTCTGAAGCCTCAGGCATGAAAATCTGATACAAAAACCACTGTGCTATTTCCCTTTGATGCTCAAGGATCATTTCTATAATTTGTAACAATAGTTGGCTTTTGAGACTATTGTCATCCTGGGAGCTAACAATAGTCTTGTTGTTGCTGTCAGGGCCTCATCACTCTAGGCTGATCTTTTCAGATAGAGAGACAGAGTGGCAGAGAGGGGGTGGGGACAAGAAACCACCTAACTGAAACTTCCTCGAGTGTGTGTGTAGGGTCCTGGCTAGAACCTGGATCTCAGGCTTGGCAAAGCAACACAATAGCCAAGTGAGCTCATATTACGGACTCTTGAGTCATTTTTTTTTTTAAGCCTGTTGATATACTACTAATTCATGCTAAATACCATCAACTTTCTTGAGACATCAAAACCCTCAAGCACTAGTATCCATCTTCCTTAGTTTGGATTTTCTTTAGAACAAGTATTTAGTTTTGCTAAAAGTTATCCCTGCCCTGCCCAGGCCTAACCATACTAGCAAACTTAAAGAGGTTTTGCAAAAGCAGCCACAAAAGGAACCCAGCCTAAGGCTAGCACCTGCAGAGCAATTTATGGAAGACTGATGAACTTAGCCAATGGATGTGCTACAGTGGAGCAGATGTTTGACCGGGGATACAGAAGTAAACTAAGTAAACATGGCAACAACCTTGCTGGAATCTGCATTAAGTATGGAAAGTAAAGTCAGATAAATCATTTGAAGACTGATAGATGTGTATTATCTTTTTCTTTCTTTCTTTTTTTTTTTTTTTTTTTTACAGGACAGAGAAGTTGGGGTGGGGGAAAACAGAAAGGAAGAGTGACAGAAAGACACACCTGCATCTTGGCTTCATCACTCAGGCGGGCTCAGGACTTGAACCTCGGGTACTCATAAATTAAATGGTCACATATATGTTCAACCATGTGTGCCAGTACCTCGTGCTTATATGTACAGTCATTTAAAAATGTCTTGGCCCAATTTTTGATTAAGGTCCTGCCTCTGCTGTGTGTTCTGGTTGAATCTGACATAGATGACTTTTTTTAAAAAAGCAGAAAACAAACAAAACCCCAGGAAAAGCAGAGAGTACAGTAATTTAATATCATGGAGCATCTCTGGCTAGGTTTAAAGCATCTTAGCAGGTAGGGTTCTTGCATTTTAGGAAATTTGAATTTATTTTTCTAGCTCCCTAGGCTCCTTTGATGAGCAAGAACTCTTCTTACCTGTCTGGATTTGACAGCTTAGCATCAAATGATTTAGTTCAGGTGGAAATCCTGGGGATATTTTGCTGACTCCCAGCTGTTAGCCAGCTGCCATGCCCTGGAGTGCTCCCTAACACTGTTCCTTTTCCTTTGCTCTGTCCAGGTAGGGTTCACCTTCCCTCTGATTGAAATAGCAGCCATTTCTGAGCAGGATGGAGGTATGGGATGCCAGAATGCCTGCATTCCGTGGGTCAGCTTGACTTTTTGCTATACGCTTTTAGCAGCCCCCCCTCTCCCCCGCCCAACAAGTGAACTAATCGGTCTCCATTTCAAACAAAAAGAAAACATACTTGAATGTAGCAGCCTTCATCTTTGCAAAAATGCTAAATGCGGGGCCCACGTTTGTCAGAACACATTCTAGGGGGGAAGTTTTGAAATTGCAAGATGCAGCCCTTTCTCTTCGCATTTGACTTGGCCGGTGTCCAAAGTTCTGAGGCCAGCAATTGAGAGACTGAAATATAATTGGTGGCGATACGTTTGTACCACATGAAGCATTCTCTGCTGCCAAAGCTTCCAGTGACCGTGGGAGCAGCACATAAGAGACGGCCCCTGGCTGCTGCACTCTGCTGGGAGGGAAGATTGGATCACAATGGTAAGATGCTCCAGAGTTTTTCACAAACCTAATTTGTTACCTAGGAGAGAGTACTTAGCATCTGTCGGTGACAGTGGCAGTGGGTAGCAAGAGACTGAGCAGTCCCTTGCACTCTGAGGTACTGGCAGTTTTTCACTAGAAGGGTAGTGCACATCTTGTCACTGGACCACTGCTTTTGGAAAATGATGCGTAAAAGATCGGGGGGGAGGGGAATGTTGCCTCATAATTAATATTAAAATGCCCCTTTATTGGACTTTTACAGGGAAGAATAGTCCCATGGTGATGTGAAATGCAAACCCTGGGTAATATAGTCTCCCAAGTGCACTTGCTTCTGAATATAATTGTGATTCCTAGGGGACTTCTTCAAATAAATAATTGCCTGTTTTCTTGACATTTTTATTTGGGGGTACAAACCCATTCATAAGGAAGCAGCTTTCTGTTTGACCTGGTAAATTGTCACAGTTCTGTGTGCTTCCCAGAACTGTTGATTGGAGCCATTTGCACGTTAAACACTATGAGAGCAAACTTCTAAGTGGTGTTTATTTTTCTTTTAAAACTATCATATGCAGTCAGTAAAGACAGGAGTTCACATTTAAAAAAAAATTGTTATGTGACTAGAGAAAGTTTGTTTCACTCCAGCAAAGCAAACCTTGCCAGGATGAGACAGGCTTCATGGAGGCATGAGGTCTTTGGCTGAGATGTTGAGATTCACTGTGGAAGTGAAGATGTGGATATTGCATGCTCTCTTTTCTCTGTGTCTTTTCTAAGCTTGTTTCCAATCGCTCATGTTACAAGAAGACAGAGGCAGTAAGAAGGACTGATGTAGCACTGAAGTCACTAAATCTTTCCTTTATGGAATTAAGGGATAAAGGAGATCAGTGATAATAGGATTACATAACATTTAGGAACCAAGGAAGCCTGTTACTGTATAGAGAGAATGTCTGAAATACACTTACTTGACTACAGAGCTTCTGAGTGGGAAACAATTATTCTGTTTATAATTCAGGTGAATGAAGAGATTGCTGACAAAGGGGATGTTGGGGTTTTTAGAAGTCTGCCTTTCCAACAATTCAGAGAAGGAGGAACTGGAATATGTATTTATGGAAGATTCCAATTTTCTGCCCTCGTTACCTAAATTACCTGTAAACAAACAAACCAGAGAAGTAAAGTAGCAAAGGGTTGGATTTTTGCCTCCTTACTGGATGTCTGCTACCCTTTCTCGTTCCACCTACTTCAGAAGTTAATCTGAACTGTGAAAAGTAATCCTTTAGAGATGCATATATTTCTTATGGACCAACAGAATGAGTAAACATCACTTTGTCTAGCATCAGTGATACTAAGCAGACTCCATCTTACTCTTCACATCCATATGTACTTCTTAAAGTTTTCTTTCTCTTGTGTAGGAACCCATCTGATACATAGACAGTTCTTGAAAAGCATTATAAACTCAAGCATAATTTCTAAAATTATGCAAATGTTTTGGTCATGTCTACCTATTATTCTAAAATATCATATGGCATAATGTCAAGCAAATTTGCAAAATTTATCTTCAGTTGTATTGTAATGGGCACTTTAATTGGTCATTTACTTTTTTTGCTAATTTTAGAAGTCATTGACTCTAATGCTGTATGTTTAGACACTTTAATACTGTTAAGTTCAGAAGGCTTCATGGGAAAGGACTTGGACAGTTACTCCATAATACATATTTTAAATGATTGAAATATCTTAGAAAAAAAATCTGGGCTTTTAAATTTGCTAAAAAGAGGTCTAGATTTTTCACTTGGAACCTAATGAATTATTAGAGATGGGATTTTAATAAACTGTACTTAAATCATGCTTTACTCTAAATTTAAAAGAATATTTTGAAGGCTGACTGAGACATCAAACCTTGTGTTGTGGTTATTTGCATTTTGATTAGTGATCACCAATCCTTCCTTTTGGGTAACAGAAGGATTAAACACAGCTCCATACTCTGAAATGTTTTGCCTGAATTACTGAGGCATAATAATTTTCTCTTAGTCACTATTGACCTGAGAACATTCCTTCAAGGATTACAAAGGACTTAATTGAAATACAGCGACCCCTCCCATAGCATTTTAACCTTGGTCTACATATATGCATTTTGCCAATCCTGTACAGTATGCAGAGAGAATACAGAAATCTGATGGGATTGTGACTTTTAAATACTGTAGCATGAGAATGCAAAGATCTTCTAAGGAGTGCACTTTATTTTGGTGTTGGGGAAATGGGTAGTGGGAACCAAAAGAGTAACTCAAAGCCCCCTTTTAATACAGGAATTTTCTGGTTATTTTATTAATGGCTGGTTAGAGAGTAGAAATATATTAAACAATCAGCATTTTGGTCTAAATGATCTTCTCTCAATGGTAAACACTGAAATGGTAACAACTTCCTAGGGAAGGTATCCTAACCAGCTAACTTTTGCAAAGAAGATACTCTTACTTATTTTTAGTAGAGATTTAATATTTTCTTTTATAAATTAGGTTTTTAAATTTTATTATACTTACTTATTATTTATCTATTGGATCGGAAGAGTCAAAAATTGAGAGGAAGGGAGATGGAGATGGAGAGATAGAGAAACGCCTGGAGCACTGCTTCACCACTCACAAAGCTTTCCCCCTGCAGATGGGAACTGGGGGCTGGAATCTGGGTCCTTGTGCATTGTAACATATGCACTCAACCAGTTGTGCCACCACCTGGCCTGAGATTTAATATGATTTACAAAATTGTAAGGTAGTAGTATAATTCCATATAGTTCCTACCACCAGAGTTCTGTGTCCCATCCTTTCCATTGGAAACTATAGTAGTTTTCTCAGGGTCATCGATATGGGCTGACTCTATGACTTTCTATATGAATGTATGTATATTTTTCCTCATTTTTAAAATGGTTCTACCTTCACTTCCTTTCTAGTTCATTCCCACGCCTATTACTACTTCCAAGTGACTTTCCAAAGGAAACTATATTGTAATTGTCTTTTTAGTGAAAATTCTGTAGAGTGATTGGGAGGGGAGCAAATCTATAGACTGTATTTTTATCAAGTCCCTTCTATGATGAGAAAGAAGGCAATCATGCTTGTCATCATGCAAATGTGATTTGTTATCTACTATTTAAAAGAAAAAACATTGCATTAAAAACCCTCCTCTGACCTCACTAGAATAAGGAACATGCCAGTACTTGTTGGGTATTCTGTCAAATATGCCAGACCAGAAAGGGCCTTGACCTTTATTTTCACTTTATTTTGCTTATACACTTACAATAAATTCATATCATTAAACCCGTCATACATAACTGCAAACAATTTTGAATAAATCTAACTCCTGGGAAATGTTTTGGATTTTGGATGTGTGGATGTTTACAAACAGTATTTATTTTACAAATATTAGGGACATATGTGTTGTATACCAACTGTTTTAGGCACTTTAGCAATGATGGCTTTAGTTATTGTTAGTGTTTTTGTTTCTATTTCCATTTTACTGAGGCAAGGTGCTGAAGAGTTAAGTACTCCCCTAAAGATAGATATAAAGCTGGTAAGAGGCTGTGGCAGGAAAGGGAAAATGCAGAATCCTCCTTTCATTTTTTTTTTTAATTAGTGATTTAACAGTGTTTTTAAAACTATGTGAGGACAGGTCAGACAGCATAGTATTCATGCAAAAGACTCTCAGTCCTGAGACACTGATGTGCCAGGTTCAACTTCCCAGTATCACCTTCAGCCAGAGCTGAGCAGTGCTCTGTATAATAATAATAATAATAATAATAATAATAATAATAATAATAATAATAATAATAATAAAATAAGGCCAGGTGGTGGCAAACCTGGTTGAGGACACATGTTACAATGTGTGGGAGCCGGGTTCAAATCCTGGTCCCCACCTGCAGGGGGAAAGCTTCCACAAGTGGTGAAGCAGAGCTGCAGGTGTCTCTTTCCCTCTCTTTCTCCCCCTTCCTGTCAATTTCTGGCTGTCTCTATCCAATAAATAAATAGGTATAATAAAAGTTGAAAAACAAAATAAAGTAAAAGAATAACTATTCAATATCAGGGGTATGATTTCACACCCACACATAGTGTGTGTAAAACTGTCCCATCACTCAAGCTTCTAAGATATTGAGGGAGTCCAGACCAAACCTTTAGTGACCCAGCCTCCAAACCTCACAAAGTATTTTATGTTTCTCTTTCCTTTTATGTCCAACTTGTCTCTAAGACAACCTGCCGCTGTTTTGGTTTTACACTGTCTGGGGAGTATTTATTAGTCAAAATCTAGGTTTTAATAAAATCAAAAAAACCTGTTTTTTAATATCACACAATTTCTCCACTAAATAAGGAAAACTGGCCAGAGTGGAAACGTCAGTATCAATTATGAGGTTGGTGTATGAAACCAAGGAGGAGGAGGGGGAGAGGGAGAGAGAAAGAAAGACACTTGCAGCACAGCTTCACTGCTTGTGAAGCTTTCCCTCTGCAGCTGGGTCTCGAACCTGGGTCCTTGAACATTGTAACCTGTGCACTCTAGCCAGTATGTCATCACCTGGCGCCTTAGTTTGCTTTTGATGATCTCATCTGTAAGATGGGAATGAGGATTCTTACTCCCACTGGGTTGCTGCTATAGTCACATCAATATGGTGCTAAATTAAACTGGAGATCAGGGAACAGAGATAAGTAATAAAATAATCTATAGATAAGATGGTAAGATTTGAATTAGGATGGTGGAGGAAAGAAAAAAAAAACAGATGTTAAGAAAAAATTCTTGTGCTATGTCTTGTGTAAAACATGAAAATGAGGGGCTGGGTGGTGGTGCACCCGGTTGAGCACACATGCTACAGTGCTCAAGGCCTGGGTTCGAGCCCCCTGTCCCCACCTGCAGGCGGAAAGCTTTGCAAGTAGTGAAGCCATGCTGTGGTTGTCTCTCTCTCTCTCTCTCTCTCTCTCTCTCTCCCTCTCTATCTCTACCCTCTCCATTTCTGGCTGTCTTTATCCAAAAAGATAATAAAAAAATTTTTAAAACATGAAAATGAAAAATCAAGACTTTGGCAACATGAAACAACTAACAAAAGAAAAGTGAACTAAAGTACCTTGACTACAACTCCTACAACATGATCCCTTACACATAGTAGGTTCTGTGTGCTGTTGAATGAATAAAGGGGCATATCAAAGAAAGGAAAGTTGCAGAATCAGAATACATAACATATGGCGCCTATTACTTACTACCTGAAGTCCAGCATGGAGTCTAAAAGTGTGTAACACTGTGATATGCTCTCGGTAAAACACAGAAACTCAGTATACAAAGTGATCTTTTGATTTTTTTTTTTTTTTTTGCCTCCAGGGTTATCCCTGGAGCTTGGTGCTGGTACTGTGAATCCACTGCTCCTGGGGGCCATTTTCCCCCCATTTTATTGGATAGGACAGAGAGAACTTGAGAGAGGAGGGGGAAGTAGAGAGGAAGAGAGAAAGAATGACACCTGCAGACCTGCTTCACCACTTGGGAAGCGTTCCCATTGCAGGCCAGAAGTGGGGTCTCAAACCTGGGTCCTGGCACACTGTGTGCTTAAACTGGGTGAACCACCACCACCCAGCCCCCAATATTTTGATCTTTTTTTTGAGGAGAAATAGGTGGATTCAAGGAGCAGAAGAAGGTATATGTACAAACAGCAATATGTTCAAAAGTTTTAGAAGTTGGGAAGTGACAAGTAAAGGAAAATTTGGATATGTCTAGAAGTTACTGACCACTACAATTTAGTTCCCTTTATATAATTAATAATCTGTAGCCACATTAATGAGATGAATAAAAAACAGTTGAGGGCAATCTCTCCCCTTCCCTCAGAATAGAAGCATATATAGTAAAAGTCTGTGTAATGCTGATAACTAGAATTGATAAGATACTGACTGTCAGGAAAACATTGTGGTATTAAGTTTGTGGGAAATGAATGTGTTGGTTAGCTTTGCATTTCTCTTTGAAGATTGTGTCAAGAATATTAAAATTATAAATATCCTGTATCTACAATATAATGAAGATAAATAACTTCTTATCATTTTTTCATGACTACACTTGATGGACCAGCAGAATTGTAAAGCTGACTATGAGCAAATGTTGGTTCTGTTCAAAGTTCCATCCTATCAATTCGCCTAGTTGTTCACATGATTCATAATGGTTGTTAGATTCTGTTTGGTGAGAAGACCCAAGGGCATATATATATATATATGGGTGGAGAAAAATACCAGTTTAGTTGCTGCTGATTAAGCTTAATATTGATTGTAAAATCAATGTGATAGATGGAAGACTGAAAATAAAGACACTAATTGATTGGATAGCCAGGAAATTAAATAGATTCAAGATGGAAGCAATCTCTAGAGAGGTGTTCAGGACTAGGGAGCTAGCATAATGGTGATGCAAAAACACTTCCATGCCTGAGGCACCAAAGCTCCCAAGTTCAATCCCCAGCACTGCCATAACCCAGAACTAAGCAGTGGTCTGGTGAAAAAACAGAGATGTTAAAAAGCAGGTGCTCAGAAGATTATAGGAGAAATGGTCTTATTTACCCTACTGTAAATGCAGATATAGGGATAATGTCAGAGTGCTCCAGTTGATTATACAATAGTCAAAGTTCTTTCTTACTTTTCACTTTCTTGTGTTAGCACTCACTTGTTGGCATTACTAGATACCTGTTTGCATTTGCCTTTATCCCTCATCTCTTCCTATATTACTTTTTGAATTAAAAAAATTCTGTGTGTGATGGTACCATGATGCCAACCTAACTTCCCTGGCCAGACGACCTCACCAATGTGTCCTAGAACCTCGCGTCTCAGAGTCCCATCCCATCAGGGAAAGAGAGAAACAGGATGGTGGTATGAACTGACATGCCAACATCAATGTTCAGTGGAGAATCAGTTACAGAAGCCAGACTTCCCACCTTCTGCACCCCATAAAGCGTTTTGGTTCATACTCCCAGTGGGATAAAAATTAGGGAAGCTTTCAGTGGAGGGAATGAGATTCAGAACTCTGGTGGTGAGAATCCTATGGAATTTTACTCCTCTTATCCTAGGATGCTGTTAATCATTATTAAATCACTAATAAAAATATTTAGCTTAAAAATTCTCTGTGTGAATAATCTGTTCATAGAATCCTAAGGACTTGGTTGTGGACATACTGATTACTCCTTGAATGACTTACACTCCTAAAAGGTACTAGTTTGACTGCAATCCCTTGTTACCTATAAGGGCAAGTGGATCTATCTTTAAAAAAAAAATTATATTTGGATTTTGAAATTTGATGTGTTTGAATTGATAGTGTGTGTTGCAGATTTACTTGGAATAGCTTCCTCATTTGTTTAATTACTTTGCTTATTTTGGTTTCAATAGTGAGCTCAAAATAAAACCTCTATAGACAGCATTTTAAGAATTGCATAAAAATTTCTGACAGTGAGAAGGTAGAGAATAACATTAATATATAACCAAACTTTTGTGCTTTATTTATAATATTTATACATTTCTGGCTGACTGACTAATTACAGTGGCTCATCAACATGGAAGTTTGTTGTAGCAAGAGAACAGCTATATTGTCATGTTTCTACAGCAGTAGTATCTCTAATTTGTGTTTACTTGCCATAAAGCTATTTTGTGAAACTTTGTTAATAGTTTGTTATTTTGACATTGAAGAAAACAAATACCTATGGCATCCATCTGTCCATTACATTTGTGTGAAAATCCATTAACATTTTGATAAATGGAAATTTTGATAGATACTGAACTTCAGTGCAGAGTGATATCTTACCTAGTGGAGTGTGTGTCTTGCATGCTCAACCAGGTGCACCACTTAAATCAAATTGTACTTATTTTAAGCTTTAGATTCCCTCGCTCTAAAAGGAAGCAAGTAATCCTGTTCATGTAAAATGATGTGTCAGGGGCCAGGTGGTGGTGCACCTGGTTGAACGCACATGTTACAGTGCTTAAGGACCCAACTTCGAGCCCCCAGTCCCCACCTACAGGGGGAAAGCTTCACAAGCGGTGAAGGAGGTCTGCAAGTATCTCCCTTTCTCTCTTCCTCTCTAGCTCCCCTACCCTCTCGATTAAATATAGATAATAAAAGTATTTTTAAAAAACGTAATATGATAGAGAAGACTATCTTGGAATTTGGGGTTAGTTTTGAACTTTCTTCTTCATTCTTGTCCTTATCTGAACAGTGTGCTTTATGAAAATGAGTGTGTGCCATTTACAAAAAAAGAAAGTGTAGACCATTTTGTTTATTTGATAGGACATATGGGAATTAAGACATAGAAGGGAAGAGAGAAAGAGAGACACCCATAACCCTATCATTTCTAGACCAACACTATGTTGTGCTTTGGGCACTCAAGGGGAAAATTCTGTGCTCCCATCAGAGAGTCTCTGATTGTCAACAAGACATGAGGGCAAGAACCTTCACTCTTTCTTCATACTATGTTTAAGGATGAGCTACTGAGAATACAGAAAACAGTTGGTATTACAGAGATAAATTATAAATGACAAAGATGAAAATAGTACAACTATGTATATATCTTTGTAAGAAACAAGCCTGATCAGAAGTAATACACTTCTAGGAATCTCACATTGAGATATAACTGATACTATGTTGTTAGCAGAGGAGCAATTAAAGAGACTTGCCAAGTCCAAGTGTGAGCTCCCTTGGGTCCTAGCAGAAGGTGGTATTGATGGCTTCTCTGTGTTTGATTGCCAAACACATCCCCTGGGAAAATGATGCTTTACTGACTCAAATTTTCTTAAAACTGTCTGCAATAACTAGTTTCAAATATGTCAAAATAATATACCCTTAAAAAAGATCTATTTATTAATGAGAGAGATGAAAAAAAAGAACCAGAATACGACTCAGGCACATGGAATGCTGGGGATTGAGTTCAGGACTTCATGCTTGAGAGTCCAACACTTTATCCATTGCCCCACCTCCCAGGCCACATAGCATACTTTTATGCCTTTCAAATTTAGGAAATAGAAATTCTTGTTTTATTTTCAGGGAATGCAAAAAAAAAAAAAAAAACCAAAAACCTCTAAATCTAAATGTTGCCTGACATATAATGAGGAAATAGTAAAACAAACTATTAAACCTAATTCATTTTTAAAAGATCAGTCTGTTTTTCTCTGATTGATAAATATATACGTAGCAATTGTAGGAAATTCATAACATGCTAAAAACAGAAGACATAGTAATTCACTCCAGACACAACTTTTACTAAAAGTAATAGCTTAAATCTACCTTCAATTACATATTCACATTCTGTCTTAATGCTCTTTTTGCTATTATTTGATAAATGCCTACCTTCCCAACAGACTAAAAATTCTGTAGGTAGAAGCCTTGTTTCCTACAATAATCTTGGTGACGTAGTAAATTAATTGATGTGCACAATCAAATACTTATTTATGAATTTTATTCATAAACATGTTATTTTGTCCTGGTTTTTCCTACTGTAAAAGTTATTGTGGGCATTAATTCATACCAACACATATAACTCTGTCACTGTATTAATGGATATGGATATTACATCTAATTTTCCTAAAAAGTTGTTATTTATAATAATGCTGAGTGAGCATCTTGGTGCACAAATATTTGAGCAGTTTCCAGTCCTTTTGCAACAACTATTGCAAAACTCATTCTATTGTGTGAGTTCTTTCTTATTAATAATTTCGTTCATTTATTTTATAGGACAGAGAGGGATTGAGAGAGAAGGGGGGAGAAAGAGTGAGAAAGAGGGAGACAGAGAGACACCTGCAGTACAGCTTCATCACTTGTGAAGCTTGCCCTCTGCAGATAGGGACTGGAGGCCTTGAACCAGATATGGTACCTTGTGCATTGTAACCAGAGCACTTAGCCAAGTGTGTCACTTTCCAGATCCTTGTATGAATTCTTTACTCAGGCAGTATTCAGGAACCATACTGCCTACTTTTAGAAGCATAAGCAGAGAAGCAGTCAGAGCAGCATGAAGGGGAAGAGAGAAAGATGACTTTTGGAAGAGGGCTGTAAGTGGCAGAAGAAAAGCATGAGTAAGTCCAAGAAGGCAATATTCCCACCCACTTGTAACTAAAAATCTCAGTGATCTGAACCATGAGAGCTAGGCCATGTTCAAGTGTAAAGACTTCCTACCTACCTTTGGTCTTCTTGAAGCTTCTATAAGTAGTTAGAGGGATAGGCTTTGATGAATGTAGCTTGTGCCTGATCTGGTTTCTGAACAACATACCTCAGGTAACTAATTCTAACTATGATACTCTACCTCACACACTGATGGTTTAGGAACCACATTCACTCTGGCATAGCTTGCCTCAGCAGGAATACTTGTGTGATATTTTTACCCATCCACTCAGGACAACAGTATTGATTGTACACCATTCTTGTGAATTAACCCACCGTCAATTTTCATTCCTTTCTTCCAGGGTGAATAAAAATCATGCTTTGCCTAAAGATGAATAAAATACACTTAAAAGATAAAAATCCTCTACACCTCCTTGCAAGTAATTCGGTCTCATCTCATTGATTTCAAATTGAACTATATATCCCAGAACTGCTTTTGCTTGCCAGAATCTGAGAATGGAACCCATTTAGCTCCTGTTGTAAATATTTCTAGCTATTAATTACAGTCATAAGCAGTGATTGAAATAGATACAAAAATTGAAATAGATTCCTGGGCTTGGTACCTGAAAGTCTTCACAATCAAATTGTGACTTGGAGTCTCTCAATCTGAATTTTGGTCATTGTGAATACTTCTGTTTGAAACTTATGTGATTCCATTCTCTTTCTCTTAATACATGAGCATTAGAAGAGTTTTCATTGATTAATTGTTTTTCTCCTCAAGCTTTTATTTAGCAGTGTAATCGTAACCTTATTTGCAAAAGGTAGAATCCGAGTTAAAGCTCCTGATTTCGTGGAGTTTAAAGTCTACAGACAGACAAGGCAAGTGTATACATTAGTGCTTGCAATCCAAATGCATATTTCACAGGATGGCCAGGCAAGAAAAGAGATAATATAGAAGTAATGCTAGGCAACCTTGACTTTTTCCCTCCCTTGCTTTCTTCAATTTTCTCTGATCTTTAATACATATCTATAGATGGTCATCTGCTCACTAGATTCCGTGCTCTACTTTTTTATTTTTCTGGGCACACGAAATTTCCGAGCTCTCTCTGTTAAGCCAATAGCATGTGGGAAGAAGTGATATGGCCAACAGAAACTTCCCAGGTATGTGTCTTCATTTTATTGGATGAATGTTGATGGATAGGGATAACAGGAATCTCCTTCCTTCCTTCCTTCCTTCCTTCCTTCCTTCCTTCCTTCCTTCCTTCCTTCCTTCCTTCCTCCTCCTCCTCCTCCTCCTGCTGCTTCTTCTTCTCCTTCTCCTTCCCTTTCCCCTTCCCCTTCCCCTTCCCCTTCCCCTTCCCCTCCTTCTCCTTCTCCTTCTCCTTCTCCTTCTCCTTCTCCTTCTCCTTCTCCTTCTCCTTCTCCTTCTCCTTCTCCTTCTCCTTCTTCTTCTTCTCTCTCTCTCTCTCTCTTTCTCTTTTTTTTCCAGAACACTGCTCAGCTCTGGCTTATGGTGGTGCGGGGGACTGAATCTAGAACTTTGGAGCCTCAGGCATGAGAGTTTCTTTGTATAACCGTTATGTTGTCTACCCACTGCCCAGGAAGCCATTTGTTGAAGATGGCAAAGATATATGAACTTTGGTCTCAAGATTATTCTATCAAGGAGAGACTCTCCTCTCTCACTATATATGACTAACTTGGAATTTACATGGATTTATTTGAGCCATTTTTCTTTTTGGTCAGTTTTTTTAATTACTTGGTTGGCAGTTTCTACTAGGAGTTAGGCTCTATACTTGGAGTGGTGCTCTAAGCTGATCCCTGCCATCTGCTTAGATTGTTGAAAAAGAAAAAAGAACCTCAGAATCTTGATGCCTAGAATAGTGAATAAGATATTAAATTAATTGTTGTGCATAATCAAATATTTATTTGCTTATGAATTTTATTCATAAGCATATTATTTTGCCCTGATTCTTCATACTGTAAATTTATCATGGCCCTCAATCCATAACAATACATATAGCTCTGGTCCCATTTTAAGAGATATAGATGTTACTTCTAGTTTTTCTAAAAAGATTGCTGATGAGCCTCTGGTTCATGAATACATAAGTGGGGGTGAAAATACAGTGGTAATCAAGATAGACCTTTGTTGCCTATTAGATTCTGCTGAAGAAGAAACAATAAATAAATGAATGAAAACTTTTCCTTCAAGTGCCATTAAAGTTGAGGTGAAGGTAGTTGGGTGGTAGTGCAGCAGGTTAAGCACAGGTGGCACGAAGTGCAAGGACCAGCATAAGGATCCCAGTTCAAGCCCCCGACTCCCCACCTGAAGGGGAGTCGCTTCACAGGCAGTGAAGCAGGGCTACAGGTGTCTCTTTTTCTCCTTCTCTGCCTTCCCCTCCTCTCTCCATTTCTTCTTCTTTTTTAAAATATATATATTTAATATTTATTTATTCCCTTTTGTTGCCCTAGTTGTTTTATTGTTGTGGTTATTATTGTTGTCCTTGTTGTTGGAAAGGACAGAGAGAAATGGAGAGAGGAGGGGAAGACACCTGTAGACCTGCTTCACTGCCTGTGAAGTGACCCCCCCCCCCCGCAAGTGGGGAGCCAGGGCCTGAACTGGGATCCTTATACCGGCCCTTGCGCTTTGCTCCACGTGCACTTAACCCCCTGCACTGCCACCCGACTCCCTTCTCTCTCCATTTCTCTCTGTCCTATCTAACAGCGACGACATCAACAATAACTACAACAACAATAAAAAACAAGGGCAACAAAGGGAATAAATAAATAAATTTTTAAAATTAAAAAAAAATTTGAGATGAAGAAGTCACCTTCATTTTTTTTTTATAAAGCATGGACACACATACTTTTTAAAAAAATATTTATTTATTTCCTTTTTGTTACCCTTGTTGTTGTAGTTATTATTGTTGTTGATGTTGTCATTGTTGGATAGGACAGAGAGAAATGTAGAGAGGAGGGGAAGACAGAGAGGAGGAGAGAAAAATAAGACACCTGCAGACCTGCTTCATGGCCTGTGAAGAGACTTCCCTGCAGGTGGGGAGCGGGGAGCTCGAACTGGAATCCTTATACTGATCCTTGCGCTTTTTGCCACATGTGCTTAACCTGCTGCTCTACCACCCGACTCCCAACCTTCATCATTCTTAACAGCTGAGTAGTATTCAAAAAGGGAAACACAAAGCAAAACGTGGAATGGTGGTGTATTGCACCAAAGCAAGCAACTCTGGGGATGGAGGGCAGAGAGGGGGTTGAAGTGGGGGGTGGCTTTCAGGTCCTGGCAAATGGTAATGGATCTAATTTGGGAGTGAGTGTTTTGCAGACACTTATCTTGGTAAGATGAGAAATTGTATCCACATGCCAGCAACTGTACTGTAAACCATTAACCTCCTAGTAAAAACAAACAAACAAACAACAACAACAAAAAAACAACCCCTGAATGTATACATAGATAACAGCTTAAATAAGACAACCATTATGATAAGACCAATTTCTTGGACAATGAGAACAAGCTACAATGAGGTGTAGGTCTTAGCTCTAAATCGAGAGTATTAGTTTAATTCTGAAAGTGGGAAAGTAACTGCCAGTGAAAGGAAGATGTAGGAAAAATAAAAACCAGGACAGTGTCACACACACACACACACAGTCTCAGCCACTCCCACTATTATACGAGTGGCAATGAATCTCCAAGAAATTTTTAAAAAACTCCAGAGTTCATATTACTCTGATTAGTTAAAAACTATGATAACATTAGTCAGGAAGTGCATATTTGGGAAAATATCCTTAAATTTTCTTAAATGTTTCTAAAATAGTTCCAGCCCCTGCTCCTCACCTGCAGGGGGGACATTTGACAAGCAGCAAGCAGTGTCCCTTTCTCTCTCCTTCTCTATCTCCCCCTACCCCTCTCAGTAACTTTCTGTCCTATCAAATAAAATAGAATGGAAATCAAATATTTCTAAAACAGAAATTTGTAGCTTCCAATGACTTTATATAGATTTGTGCTTTAAAATGAAAGGAATTAATATTATTGACTAAGGGACTTGAATAAAGTTGACAGATACTTTTTTTTTTTCATTTGGAAAAAACTAGTAGCATGATTTTTCTGTCTTTCAGAGCCGAATGAGTATCATTCAGAAGAGGAAGGGGTAGAAAATAAGATTGAAGAAAAAAACAATGAAAGTCATCAAGTTTGTTTTAAGTAGAGAATGAAAAATCCTTGGGGTAATCTAGCATGTGCCTGAGTGTGTAAATGACTGTGTAGAGTCAAGAAGCTCAAAAGTAACAAGTTTTCACTTCTACTATGAACACAAAGAATGGATACAGTTTTAAACTGCACTGGGGTTTGGATAAAGATGCAAGGCTACTTTTCTGACAAGAAGAACTCTTAGATACTCTAATGGGCTTCAAAAATTGTAGGTCAGCAGTGTTTTTACAGGATGCACTGTGAACAGATCATTGGACTTAGTTTGGAGGTGATTTGTTTTTTACTCTCCACTACTTAAAGAAAAAGTAGGTCACATCCTTTTTTTTTTTTTTTACCAGTTGGTTTCCGTAAAGCTCTACCTCAAGGCATACAATAATAATAGAGATTTTTTCTGTCATTTCAATTTTATGTCTCCCATGTCAGTGGTGGAAAAGAACTAAAATCACATCAGTGGTTTCTCATTATTAGCAGCAAATATAGTCAGTGAACACAGGAACTTCTAGAGAAAATTGCAGGATCATGTTCCTATATATTTTAATACAAAAATTCTTTCCAACAACACTTTAACTTGGTAGGGACCAAGTATATCTATCATATATTTTCCCCTGAAGGGACAGACTGTTTTGTACTTAGGAGCATCAGGTAGTAAGTACTTCAGCACATTGCTTAGTGGATGATGCTGATGCTGGTGATGATGGTGATTTGGTGTTGGGGATTGAGCCTGGGGTCTCATACATATGCAGTACTGCTAAACCACTTCCTTCCCATTTTTTTATTTTATTTTTACTTTATTTTATTGCATTAAATTTTATTGTATTTTATATGTTTAGAGATACAGAGAGAAAGAGATATTCTGTTCATCCCAAAGTCCCTATTCTTATCTGCTCTATTCCTACCTTTGGAATTCCTGTTTATTAATCATTTTGTCCTGCTTTATATCTTAATGATTTCAGCCACCAAGTTGCAGATGCTATTATGATTCCATCCTGATTTTTTTTTGCTTGTAGTGTGAGAATTGGAGCAAGGGAGGCTGGGCAATGGTGCACCAGGTTAAGCACGCATAGTAAGAAGTGCAAGGACCTGCGCAATGATCTCAATTCTAGCCCCAGCTCCCCACCTGGAGGGAGCTCGCTTCATAAAAGGTAAAGCAGGTCTGCAGGTGTCTATCCTTAATTTTTTTATTTATTCCCTTTTGTTCCCCCTTTTTTATTGTTGTAGTTATTACTGATGTCATCATTGTTGGATAGGACAGAGAGAGATAGAGAGAGGAGGGGAAGACAGAGAGGGGGAGAGAAAGACAGAAGACACCTGCAGACCTGCTTCACTGCCTGTAAAGTGATTCCAGTGCAGGGGAGGAGCTAGGGGCTCCAGCCCAGATCCTCAAGCTGGTCCTTGCTCTTTGCACCACCTGTGCTTAACCCGCTGTGCTATGGCCCGGCTGGCTCCTCAGGTGTCTATCCTTGACTATCCCTCTTTATCTTCTCTCCCCTCTCAGTTCCTCTCCCTGTCCTATCCAATAAAAAAAAAAAAATGTAAAAAAATGGCCACAGGAGCAGTGGATTTGTAGTGCATATCTAGTTAATGGAAATTTCTAGTTAACTGGAAATTTCCAATAGTTCAACATTTATAAATCATACAGAATATAAACACTTTCCGCTATTTCCACCTTCTTACCTGGACTAAATATCACCTTTTTACAAACTATTACCATAGTCTCTTAACTGTTCTTCTGTCCTTCGTCATTACGCTGTACTGTATTCAGAAAAATCATCGTTAAATGTACATCTAGGAGATCATTTCTTTTTTTTTTAAGAATTAATTTATTTATTCATGAGAAATACAGGAGAGAAAGAACCAGACATCACTCTGGTAGATGTACTGCCAGGGATTGAATGTGGGACCTCATGGTTGAGAATCCAATGCTTTATCCACTGTGCCACCTCCCACATCACTAGGAGATCATTTCTTTGCTCTAGACTTACTATGACTTTCCATCTCATGATGGAAGTAAGAGAGATAATAAATATAGAATAATATCCTTCGTATATTAGCTGGAAAATGTAAAATACAGAATGAGTTTAAATTGCTTGATTAGTATAAAAAGGAGCAGTGTGAACATAGATATATTTATATCTGAGGATTAAATATGAATGCCTGAGGCATAAGAATCTGGTAAAAACAGTTTCTTCTGAGAAAAGGAATTCACTTGAGGGAGGGAGGGAGGGAGGGAGAAGGTGGAGAGAGAAGCACCTCTGTTTCACACTATATACTTGTTTTAGTGTAATGTCTTTCCTCATAACAAACCAGCTGGTAAAGTTCACCTGTACATTTTATATTAAAATCCTCTTGAGCATAAGCTGTAATTTGTGGAAGAAGGAGAATTTCAAGAAGCTAGTATATAATGCTCCATTTCTGCAGAGTAAGGGCTCTTAGTTTCTATGCTGTTTTCATTCTGCTGCTTTGTATGTTTTTGGATAGATTCTCTTTATTAAAGGAAAAAGGAATTAACATTTTGGGGTCATTTTACTCCTTGCCATCTGCCATACAAACTTGACATGGGGAATGAGGTAGGAGCCCAGTCAAGTTGGCAGTATTTAGAGTGTGATTTTTTTTTTTGAGCTTGAAAAATTAAATGTTCATATCCCAGTCTCACTTTAACTGGTCACATTTTCCTGACTAAAGTCTGTGTTTTATCTCTCTGACATTATCTACCATTGTGGCTGGGACCTTTCTGTGCTCTCCAACCACAGACACTAGCCAACTCCATCCAACAGCCCACTAGGTTTTATGCCAGTGAATTTCTGTGTGCTGATTCTGAAGAAAAAGGAGAATTTCATTTGCTAGTCAGAGATTGTATTTAAGCCTGCATGTCTTATTGATAAAAATCATGGAGCTCTCTTGGTGATTCAGCTTTGGGCATTAGATTTCCAAAGTCACACCCTTTCCTTTCAAGCACTAAACCGAGGCCATAGGCTCCAAAGAGATGTGGGTGAAGACTATGCCTCTTTATAACTCTGTGGACCTTCAGACTTCATGAGGAACTACCTCAACTCTGCAGCTTACATGTGGCTGACTTTCTTTTTTTTTACTTTTTGACAGGAATCAATAGCTAACTACTAATATTTACCTTGAATGCCATTATTCCCCACTAGTCTTACTCTATTTCCTTCTGTCAGTCCTATCCAATAGTTTCTATTATTAGATTTCTGTCAGTCCTGTCCAATAGTTTCTATTGCTAGACTTTTATGTTTATATATATGTAATAAATGGACTGACAAAATGTAAAACAATACATTATGGTACAAAGCACATGCAAAGTTTCTTAAAGCTCCATTCCATTTAATTTTAGGTAGTTTCAGGGAGTGAATCCATGGCTCGCACATATGCAAACTGTTAAGTGGCCAGCCTGGTTCAATTTTTTATTCTTTATTTTGGGGGAGAGAGAGAGAGGGAAAAGAGAGAGGAGAAGAAGAAAAAGGAGGAAGAGAAGGCGTCGTAAATGTACTCATTTTAACTGTACTGATTTTTGAAGAAACACTAGGAAAAGGAAAAGAGCAGGAATAAGATATCACCATGATTAAAATTACTCTGGTCAAAGAGTTGGAGAAATTACCAGGTTACAGAAAAGAGGTAACAGAATTATCCTTTATGTTACTTAGCAATCCTGCCTTTGGTTATGGATGCTGAGGTTCCAGGCAAAAGTTCTTAACTCTGTCTCAACAAAGACAGTCACCCTCCTCTCAAGTCAGATGTGGACACCTGCCATCTTGAATGACTGCAGTATACTAAAGGTGTGTACAGCTGTAAGCTTGTTTTACAAGTTTTGTTCAATATAGAACTACATGGTGAGATTATTTCGTACTAGGGGAGCCTAGCACTGCTGGGCTAGCTTCACGGGTAGGAGAGAGATGACCAGGGACTCATGGCTGAGCTGGGAATGTAGTCCAATGTTTATTGATGAGCGGGGATGCAGTGCAGTCTATCTAATCTCTCTTCATTAGAAAATCCTGTCCAAACTTCCTGTCCAGTATTTACTGTTGAATGTAAAACATTAATTCCCCAATAAAGAAATAAAATTTAAAAAAAGAAGAAAAAAAAGAAAATCCTGTCCTTTATATCTCCTGAGGTGCAAGTGTCAGGTCGGAAGAGGAAATACGTAGGATGGGAGTGGGGAGAAGGAAAACGCACATCAAGCTTACATCTAACCAGTGAGGATTAAACCAATGCCCTGTAGGCAGGGCGGGTCTCAGGTAAAGCAGTGATTATGTAAATAGACCATAGCCTTAAGCAATGCATGATGGTCAAAACAGAAGGGGTCTTAGAAGCAGAATTAGAAGCAGACCAACATAGCACAGGGAACTGCTGGTTATAGGAGTGGCTGCTAAGGGTAAATATAACATTTCATAAATAAACTAGGTGAGGCCACATGTGATGCATGTAGTTTTTAAAAAATAACCCATTAAAAAAAATAACCCAACACTGCATAAATAGACTTGCCCAATTAACAATTTTGGGGAGTCTCTGAATGAGGCCTGCAGTGCCCTTTACTCTTTATCCTTCATGTTGTCACTAGAGTTATTTCCCAGTGCCTGCTGACTCACTCCACTGCTCCTAGAAGCCATTCTTTTAATGGGGGGTGGGGAGGGTGGAGAGGCAGGCAAAGAGGGAGCAACACCTGCAGCACTGCTCCACAACTTGTGAAGCACCCTCCTGTCTAGTGGGGATTTAAGACTTGAATTCAAGTGCTCACACATGGTAACCTGCACACTTTGCCAGGTGAACCATCACCCAACTGATCTCTTCAATACCTTTTTCTAGCCACTTAAAAAAAAAGAATTTCCTTTTTTAAATTTATTTATTATTTTATTAATTTGATAGCACAGAGAGAAATGGAAAGGGGAGGGAGAGATAGGGAGAGAAAAGTGATAACACCTACATCACTGCTTCACTGCTCGTGTAGTCTCCCCCCACACAGGTGGGGACTGGGGGCTTGAAACCAAGCCCTATGCATAGTAATAGGTGCACTCAACCAGGTGCCCCAGTGCCCTGCCCCTTTATCCCTTTTTCATGGTAGCATTTTACCTAGTCAAATGATTTTCATTTTAGAATAAATATTGGAAGAATAGTTGTGCTATTTTTCTAGCTGGAGAGTAAATACATCCTCATATTCAAAGCTGTGAGACTCTGCAGTTGATTTATAAGCCAAGGCAATTAAACGAAAACTAGGAAGTGATTTTGGCTTTCATTTCTTTTGGCCAGCAGGTTTCAGCAGAGTCCAGTTCCACTGATTTTAAGCGTTCCCTACTGAATGGTCTAGCTTAGATGGCTCTTGGAGGAGGTTTTGTTGGCATCTTACTCTACTCTTGACATTCTGCTAGATTCAGTGTATCTGCTGAAAGTGGAAACAATAGAGGAAAATACAAGTTTCTGAAAATTCTCTAGGACTTAGCTCTCACCATTTCAGCCCTAAAGAAATCCATTCTCTAGAAGGAAAAGGAATTCCATTCTCTTTTAGTCTCATTGCTGTTACTTGCCTCCCTAATCCATTTTTTTGCAGGTCACATCTTTTTACTAGTCTAGGAAAAAGAAAACCTTCAAGAACATCAATGACTATCTGTTAAAGGAGCTCAAGGCAGGGGGAGGGGATAGGAAAAACTGTTTTGTTAAACAGAAATCTGTTTCCTATATGTAAAGGTTGTAGACATCTTTCAAATAACTAAACAGCTTTCTGTCGATTCTAGTAACAAGGTGAAATAATTTTGTCAGTTAATCAGCAGCTTGCTTAAAATGATGCATAAGCTGATCTAAGAATAAATATGTTAAAAATGGAAGTAACTAGCTTTCTGTATTGAATAATGAGATCTATGGTATGTAAAATTTCTGGAAGCGGGGCTGGGTGGTGATGCACCTGGTTGAGCACACATTACAATGCTCAAGGACTGAGGTTCAAACCCCCAGCCCCTACCTGTTGAAGGAAAGCTTTTATGAGTGCTGAAGCAGTGCTGCAGGTGTCTGTCTCTCTTCTCCCCCTTCCTCTTGATTTCTAGCTGTCTCTATCAATAAATAAATAAAGGTAATAAAAATTGTTTTAAAAAGACAGCTATGTATATGTCTTGTGTCAACAATCTTAGTCTATTTTTTTAAATGTTTATTTATTAAAAAGAAACAATGACAAAACCATAGGATAAGAGGGGTACAACTCCACACAACTCCCACCACAAGAACTCTGTATCGAATCCCCTCCCCTGATAGCTTTCCTACTCTTTGTCTCTCTGGGAGTATGGACCCAGGTCATTATGGGATGCAGAACGTGGAAGGTCTGGCTTCTGTAATTGCTTCCCCACTGAACATGGGCATTGGCAGGTTGATCCATACTCCCAGCCTGTCTTTCTTTTTCCCTAGTGGGTTGGGGCTCTGGTGAAGTAGGGCTCTCGGACGCATTGGTGGGAGTCTATTGTTTTTGAAGATAAGTTAGCAATTATAGTCTCTAAATGAAGACAGTCAGTCTGAGAGGGGACCTAGTTTGTAAGAAAAATTCAAGGTGAAAGGATAGAAGCTTATCTCCCAGTATATTTGAAGTGTCAGGAAGGGAGAGGAAATAAAGATTGCTCTGATTTTTTTCCTCATGAATGAATAAGGAAATTTGGGAAAAGGAGATGGTGGCATAATGATAATCAATTTTACATACATGTAACTTAGGGTAACTGAAGCAATGTCTGGAAGCATTTAGCAGTTACATGTGTGACTAAAACTTACAGGGACTAAAGAAAGAACTTAACTCATGTGGTGATCCTCTGTTGAAATCCTAGGATGAACTTTACCCAGGAAATTATGAGAAGTGTACCAATACGGAGATACTTGCTTACTGACGGCTAATAAAAACTGCTTGATCTAGCATTTAGAAGAAAGACAGTAATAATCTCAGTATAACAGCAAGAGAGGCCAGGTCAAAAAACATAAAACAAATGAAAAAAAAAAAAAGAGAGAAGGTGGTGAGAAAGGCAACAGCTATAAGGAAGAGACTACAAACACTGTCGTTCTCATGATCAAGCAATGAGGTAAAACTAGAAAGAATGTCACTACTGACTTTGGCAATGTAAAGTATTCTCTCTCTCTCTCTCTCTCTTTCACACACACACACACACACACACACACACACACATACACACATATACACACACACATACACGGTGCATGCACGACTTCACCATTCCTGGCATATATATATATATATTATGAGACAGAAATAGAAAGAAAGAGAAGTAGTGAAAGGAGAGAATACCATAGCAGTTACTCTAGAACCTCCCATGAAGTGCCAGAGCTCCAACCTGGGTTGCACACATGGCAATGCAGGCATTTAAAAAAATAATAAAGGAGGGAGATAAGAAAGACATTAGCATTACTTGTCCACCCTTCAAGTGGGAACCAGGGGCTTGAACCTGGTCCCTGCATGGTAACGTGTGCTTTGCTGGTTGAACCACCATCCAGTATTGAATTGCCTGCCAATAGTAGGAAGCTTACCTTATACTAATAGGCTATGCTTATCCACTTTTTATAAAAATAGATTTCAAATTCTCTTGCATGGAATTTTGAACTACATAGTCTCTTTGCAGAAAGATAATCCTCCCAGCATGATAGAAGAGGCAGCTTGTTGACAAATAGGATGCACCAGCCAAACACTTCTTACCATGAATTTGACAGTTTGCTTTACAACAGATGTTCCTTCTATTCGTGCTCTTTCTGTCTGCCCCCCTTCCCCATGGTAAATATGTGGGAGCACAACTTATCTATATTTAGTACTTGCCATTTATCTGGGACAAGATTAGAGCCTAGCATGTAAACCAAGTATCTCTTAATGGGAAGAGACAGGCCTTCCCATAAGTATATTTGGGAAGCAGGCTGAAAAAATGAGGCCCTTCTTAGTGCCAATATAAATTAAAAGATGGAGTTAGCACTGTCCACCAGTGAATCTTTTCATTAAGTCATGCTGCTTCCCTTCTCTTCGCTAAGGTTTTTTTTAAATGTTTTAAAATATTTATTTATTTATTCCCTTTTGTTGCCCTTGTTGTTTTATAGTTGTAGTTATTATTGTTGTTGTTATTTATGTTGTTGTTGTTGGATAGGACAGAGAGAAATGGAAAGAGGAGGGGAAGACAGAGAGGAGAGAGATAGACACCTGCAGACCTGCTTCACTGCCTGTGAAGCAACTCCCCTGCAGGTGGGGAGCTTGGGGCTCAAACTGGGATCCTCACGCAGGTCCTTGCACTTTGTGCCACCTGCGCTTAACCCGCTGTGCTACCACCCAACTCCCATTCACTGAGTTTTAACTGTACTTTTAAAGAAAGGACAAGGTATATCTGGCTTTGGGAAACACGATATCCCTAAATTAATACTGTTTTTTTTATTTCATTTGATGACTTACCTTCTTTGCTGTAAAACTAACTATATTCAAAATATATTTAAATTTATGGAAAGCAGTATCATTAACAGTGTTACATGCAAATAACCTTTGCAGTGGAGTGACTCAGACCATCACCATTTAGCCAAAGTCTTATGCAGTGGGCAGGATGGATGTGCTAGTGCTGTGTTTGAAATGTAAGAGTGTAGATGGGGTTTCCTTTTGTTTTCTAAAGAGGAAGTACAATACTTTGCACTTGGGTATCAGGTATTCTGGTTGCTTCTAATACAGTTCAGGACCCCATTCAACCTAGACCATAAAAGAGCTTTATTCCTAAAACTCTTTTTATTAGGATCACAACTCACGCCTCCTCACCTCACCTTGCTATGACTTTTGTGTCCTTTGATTTTTTTTCCCCTGATAACATGATTAAGTCCTGCAGGCTATGAGAATACTTCAACGATACACCTCTAGATTGGATAGAAACTGTATCTTTATGGAGTATTCAGGGTCTAATAATCTCTAACAATCTCTTGGATTAACCATGTTCTGTGATTATAGCGAATTATTTGTATTCATAGACTTTTCCAATTTGGTTCTGGCATTAATCCCTTGAGGTGACATATAGGGCGTCTCCTCCTTGAACCCTCTGTTAAAAGCATGTGGTTAATGTGGGGATGTAGCCTGTCTGGATCGAACAAAGAGCACAGATGTTACTGAATGGAGAGGACTGTCTGGTCTGATGTTGCTTGATATCTAAAGAGTGTTATGTTCGGGAGTCAGGCGGTAGCACAATGGGTTAAGCGCAGGGGGCAGAAAGCACACCTGCATAAGGATCTGGGCTTGAGCCCCTGGCTTCCTACCTGCAGGGGAGTCTCTTCACAGGTGGAGAAGCAGATCTGCAGGTATCTATCTGTCTTCCCCTCCTCTCTCCATTTCTCTCTGTCCTATCCAAAAATGACATCAATAACAACAATATTAACTACAACAATAAAAAAGGGCAACAAAAGGGAATAAATAAATAAATAAATAAATAATGTTTTTTAAAAAGAGTGTTTTGTTCAATTGGCAAAGAACCAGAAAAGGCCTCTTTTTTTTCCCTTGCCACCAAAGTTATTTCTAAGGCTCAGTACCTGCATACTGTGCCCCAGTATGGTTCCGTAGCCCCCATGTCCACTTGGTCGATTCCAAATTATATTCCTCCATGAGGATAATTTCTGGAACCATCCGTTCCACCCCGGTTCCATGGCTGCCAGTTCTTAGCAACATCGCCCTGCCAGATATTCGTCGGGATGCGGCATCATCTAAGTTCATTTCCCACGTCTACGCTCGACCGGACCTGCCAATATACGCGGATATCTTCGCCCACCCTGTCCAACGCTTGACGTCTCGTCACCCAATCTGGTCCCCTACGCCTACACTGAACTTCTCTATTCCAGACTCTTGGAAACAGAGTTGGCAGTCAGCTGAGGTAAAGAACAAACACCTCATCGCAGACCCCTGCAAGCGTCAACCCGGCTTTGGCCTAGCACGTTATGATTGGGCCCTCCTCAATCGCTATCGAACACGCCATGGCCGGTGCGCCGCTATGTTCCATCGCTGGGGAGCCAGAGATGACCCGAACTGCCCCTGCGGCTCCAGACAGACTATGACCCACATAGTCAACGACTGCCACCTCTCCAGATTCAAAGGAGGTCTCGAAACTTTACATCAGGCTCAACCTGATGCTGTTGACTGGCTACGGAAGAAGGGCAAACTCTAGAAGAAGAAGAAGTACCTGCATGACAAATCCATTGCTTCTCCTGGTAGCCACCTTTCCTTTTTCTTTTTCCTTTTGTATTTATCAAGTAGACATAGAGAAACTGAGGGGAGAGGGAGATGATAGATAGATAAATAGATAGATACATAGATAGGGACCTAAAGACCTGTTTAACACTTTTGAAGCTTCCCTTCTACAGATCGGGAGTGGTGGCTCGAACCCAAACTTGTACATGGTGTGCTCAGTCGGGTGGGTGTACCATCACCTAGCTCCCCTCATCTCTTCTTAATTGCCATTCTAATCGGCCTGCCAGTAGTATTTGTATTTACTATATTAAATCATTCCTTTCTCCTAAAAACAGTTTTAGCATGGACATAACTCCTCATCACCCTCAAAGTATGTCCTCCTACAGTAATTCCTATTTTATTAAAGACATTTTCATCTTGCAGTTTTTTGAGCCCTCAAACAACTATTCTTGACTATCTACCTCATACTGATTCAAATCTGTAAACATATACTAGGGAAAAATATAATTATTCTTCACCACTTCTAATGCTACATCTAACTTTACATTTTATTTCTTTTTTCTCCTCTTGGTGGTAACAAACGCTCTCTTTTCCCTCTCTTCCAGATTGTTCTAAACAAGCGGTCCTTTAGAATGATGGCTGTTGAGATCATGACATTCTTCTGCCAGCAGGTCTCCAGTGTTTGGTTTTTCATTTCTCTCAGGATATAGATGAAACACTTGTAATGACCAGGTTCTGCATGCTGTGGCCTGACATTGATTTTTTTTCTTCCTGTTTTCTTTCTCTTCCTTTTTTGTTCCACATTATATTAAGTTCCTGGCCTCCAACTTCCATAGATTATTCCATAGAGGAATATTCCCATTGCAGGATCTGTAACTTGTTCTTCTCTGCTTGCTGTAGTTTGTCCCCAGATCAACACGATGACTGATGTTCTTACTTGCCTTAAGTCTTTACACAGGTGTTACATATTAGTGAACTTTCTCTGGCCTTCTTTAAACTTATAACTCATTCATTTGGCTGCACATACAACTGTATGAAATTTTATGCATTTTATTAAATTTTTAGACCTCTATTTTCCATGACAAGTGAACACATTTTTTATTAAATATTATGAATTCAATGTCTGAAGTATAGTGATCATATAATGTTTGATGCATAGGATGTGAATGACTTCCTGGCTCCTGCTTTTTACTTCTTTTATTGTCATAGATGTGCCATTAACATCACCCAAAATCAGTAAGCTAGTAGGGACAAAGACAAATATAGAACTCATATGGCATTTCCTTCCATATAAGCCTAAACTGAAAGGTACTTCCTCATGCTTGAGAGTCCAATGCTTTATCCACTGCACCACCTCCCAGATCAGAATACTTCCTAATGCCTTCAAATGATAGAAACACTAAGATATTCCTAACTGGTGCCTATAGTAACAAATCCTTGACTGTCCTGAAAGTCTTCTGTACTTCAGGATGTAACCCACTCTCCATTCTACCTTCTAGACAATAGTTAAAGAAAATCCCACTGAGTCATCCTTCATTGGGGGGGTTAATGGTTTACAGTTGACAGTAAAATATAATAGTTTGCATATGTATAATATTTCTGCATAATAGTTTGTACATGCATAACATCTCCCAGTTTTGCACATAACAACTCAACCCCTTCTAGGTCCTCTGCCATCATGTTCCAGGACCTGAACCTTCCCACCCACCCACCCCAGAGTCTTTTACTTTGATGCAACACACCAACTCCAGTCCAGGTTCTGCTTAGTGTTTTCCCTTCTGGTCTTGTTTTTCAACTTCCGTCTATGAGTGAGATCACTCCATATTCATCCTTTTGTTTCTGACTTATATCACTTAACATGATATCTTCAATCTTCATCCAAGATGGGGTAACAAAGGTAAATTCACCATTTTAAATAGCTGACTAGTATTCTATTGTGGATACCTGGGCTGCTTCCAGGTTTTTGCTGTTACAAATTGTGCTTCTATGAACATGGATATACACAGAACTTTTTGGATGGGTGTATTTGGTTCCTTAGGATTATCTTTTTTAATGTATGACATTCTTATAGGTAGAAAGTAGTATCTTTTTTTTCTTTTTTTACATTTCCCTTACTATCAGTGACTTTGAGAATTTTTTTCATATGTCTGTTGACCCTTTGCATCTCTTCTTTAGAGAAGATATTGCCCATATCTTACCTCCATTTTTTCAGTTTTTTTGTCTTTTAATTGTTGACTTTTTAATAGGGTATATATATGTATATATTTAGAAATACCTAGATCTTCTGCCAACTTTTACTGTATTTTCTTGTTATCAGGTGTGCATATACCTTTTCCAAGATTCAAGGATGCCTTTCTATTTAGTTTCTTTCATTGTGTGAAAATTTTAGAAATTTGATTTATTCTTGCCTAAAGTTCCCATAGCGATGGAATTGAGTCTCCAAATTTATACCTGATATCAAAATCCTGAGGTATATAACCTTTCTTTTCTTCTATGTACCTTATTATAGTTTTGGACATTATGTCCAAATCTTTAACACATTTGAAAAAGCTTTGCTTTCTTCACTGTTTGGTCTTGACTGCTTTGTCATAGATTGGATTCTGTGTATGTTTGGACTTACTAGGCTCTCTATTCTGTACCACTGATTCCCTATCTCTCTGTTCCACAGTTTTTTTTTTAAATCTTTTAAAATGTTTAATATGTCATTTTGTTCTCTCCAAGTCTGTAGAGTTTCTATTAAGAAGTATAAAGATTATTTCACAGTGTTACATTTACATGTCCCTTTTGTCCTTTCTCTCTTTTTTTATGTTTTTTTTGTTTGTTTGTTTGTTTTGCTTTTCCTCCAGGGTTATCACTGGGTCCATTTTTTTCCATTGTTGTTGCTGTTGCTATTGTTGGATAGGACAGAGAGAAATTGAGGTGGGGGGATAGAGAAGAGGAGAGAAAGACACCTACAGACTTGCTTAACTGAAGGTGGGAGCCTTGGGGAGCCAGGGGCTCTGTCCAGGATTCTTGTGCAGGTCCTTGCACTTCCTGCTATCTGAGTTTAACCTGGTGTACCACCATCTAGCTCCCACTTTTGTCTTTTCTTTAATAAGTACTCAGTGATTTTTCTTTGTCTTTGACTTTTGGTATTTTAAAATAATATGTCTTGGTGTAACCACTTTATCAAGAATTTAGGTTTCTCTATGTACCTGAATGTGTTTTGTTTTTTGTCTCAGATTCAGAGACATTTTTTTTTTCAGCTGTTGTTTCCTGGAATTCATTTCCATTATATTTATTTTTCTAATGTTTTCAGACACTCCTTGCAAAGTTGCTTCATTTTTCCCAAATATTACTCCTTTTCTCTCTTCCATTTGAGAGATTGTTGTCTTTGTTTCTTCTAATATTCAGCCCTCTTCTGATATTAAGCCTTCTTGCTAGCCTTTCCATGTCAATATGCATTTCAATGTGCTCTTCACTCATAGAACCTCTGTTTGGGACATTTTCTTAGAATCTTCAGTTTCTTTGTTGAATAACTCCTTTTGTTCTTGTAGCTTTCTTATGTAGTTGGAACCTGCTTTTCTTTGTTAGGTTAGGAGTTTCTAATTTCCTAAACATTATTATGGTATAGCTTCTAGATTTCTTGATATATCTTATTATGATGATATTATAATAATGATGCTATCATTTTATGATATATCTTCCAGTTCTGTGCCTCCAAGAAATTCATTCTCTTAAAAGGATTTAGCTGTTTACTTGTATGTGGTACTATATTGGGATGTTGGAATTCTCTTTTGTGTTGGTAGATGGAGGGCAGTGAGAAACTATATTGACTCTTCATGTTGTTAAAAGGGGAATGAAACGTGCTGAGTCCAGTGGAACAGCTCCATGTCACTTGAACCTTTCCTTGGCTTCTTCACATGCTTATCAGAACAAATTATCAGTACTCTATCCATAGCAGATAATTGTACTTCTGACTCTTGGATTCCCAAAAAACTCAGTCAGTTCTCCCTAGGGTGACTGGGAGTAGGTCACAGTGGCTTTCCTTGGTTCAGTTGGCAGTCTTAAACTAATTTTATCTTGCCTAGAGTTTTGTCGGTACTGGCAGGCCAGTGCTTTGTTCCCCTCTGAGGACAAGGCCTAAGAGTTTACAATCCTGTCTCCGAAGTTAGCTCCACTAGCAACAACAGTGACTGGTAGGCACTGTACTGTGCATCTAAACTGTGTATGCTTAGTCTTTTCTTCATCACTCATGTGTTCACCGTGATGAACCTAGAAACAGATAATTTTATATTTCATATAAATCTAGTTGTATATTGCTCATTGTATAATAGTGTGGGAGAGGGGCTGAGTGCACCTGGTTGAATGCACATGTTACTATGGGCAAGGACCTGGGTTTGGGCCCCCTGGTCTCCACCTATAGGTGGAAAGTTTTGTGAGTGGTGAAACAGGGCTACGGGTGTCTCTCTGTCTTTCTCCGTTTCTGTCTCCCTCTGCCTTTCAATTTTGGATGTCTCTATTCAATAAGCAAATAAAGATAATTAAAATTTTTAAAAAATTGTATGGGAGAGAATTGTTTACTTGTAGACATAATTCTGAAACAGCTTTGAAATTCAACATTTCTCAACCTGGACATAATGCTAAACAGAATTCTTGAGGAGATTAAGACTGTCCAAAATGTTGATGAAATTGAGCATTTCTTGCAAAATGACTGTCACAGCATTTTTTTCCTGACATTTCTCCAGATTTTTCTAAGCCTTTTATCAGGTTTTTGGAAGCAAACAAGAAACCTAAATCACAACTGATTAGTTTCATTCTACTTTAGATACATTTTATATTGAATCAGCAAAATCACTGATTGTACATATGAAGTAAACTTTTATTAGTCACTGGGTAATGTTTGTTATTTTATACTTATAATTACCATAGGAGACATTTTTGATTAGGGTAGTTTTGTGGCCAACTCTCCCAATGGAGACGTGGGAGAAATTAAAAGTCTACCATATAATGTTATTTCTTCAATTAATCATTAATCACTGGGGCTTGGTTCCTGCGTGATAAATACACTGCTCCTGGTGATTTTTTTTCCTTTTATTAGATGTGACAGAGAGAAATTGAGGTGGGGAGATAGGTGGAAAGACACCTACAGATTTACTTCACCACTCGTGAAGCGTCCCCCCTACAGGTGTGGAGTTGGAACTCAAACCTTGGTCTTTGCACATGGTAACATGCACGTAACCTGGCCTAATTTTTTCTTTCTTTTTTAAAAAATTTTTATTTATTAAAAGGAAACACTGACAAAGACCATAGGATATGAGAGGTACAACTCTAAACAGTTCCCATCACCAGAACTCCGTATCCCATCCCCTCTGACAGCTTTGCTATTCTCTATATCTCTGGGAGTATGGACCCAGGGTTATTATGGGGTGAAGAATGTGGAAGGTCTGGCTTTTGTAATTGCTTCCCGCCTGAACATGGTCGAACCATACTCCCAGGCTGTCTTTCTCTTTCCCTAGTGGGGCAGGGCTCTAGGTAAGTGGGGCTCCAGGTAAGTGGGGCTCCAGGACACATTGGTGGGGTTGCCTGTCCAGAGAAGTCAGGTTGGCATCATGGTAGCATCTGGTACCTGGTGGATGAAAAAATAGTTAACATGAATCCAAACGAATTGTTGACTGGTCATGAACCTAAAGACTGGAATAGTGCAGATGAAGATTTTTTTTTGGAGGGGGTCTCCGTTTTGTAGATAGCTAGTAATCTTATTTTAGTTATATTCCAAAGAGGCCATGACTATACTAGTGTTTTCTTTTTTTCTGAGCCTGTCATCTGATATGCAGGTGGATCCAATTTATTGTCTAGGGAAATGATGTCATGGCTGGAAAAAGGACCAGAAAGATGGATCAGGGAATAGAGTAGCTCCCAAATATGGGAAAGGTATAAATATTGTTGACTGTAAACCCCATCAATTTGATCTGATCCTGCTGTTTTGGGTTTAAGAAGGCAATAGATAGTTATTGCTATAATCAAATTATTTGGCAATTGGGTTGACTTTAAAATTCCCACTTTTAGGATTTGGTGTATCATACACAACATTACCAAAATTTATGTCCTTTGACATTGTTTATATATAGCTTTTTTTTAAAGTGTAACACCGCCGGTTGCTTCTGTTCTCCTTGGTCTAAGCTTTTAAGAGAGTCACCATTTCAAAGACTCAGCCTACGGTCTGTGCATTAAAAATTTTGAGATATTCAATCAATTTTCCCCTCTCATATTAATTAATAGTGATTTATATGACTACAAGTTAATAAGAGTATACATAAACACCATTCCCACCACCAAAAGACTGTGTCCCATACTATCCTCCACTTACTCCCATCGCCCAGTAAAGCTGACCATCCACCCTCACTTGTACCCAGAGATTTTTACTTTGGTGCCCTACTCCAAACTCAGTCAGATCCTGCTTTTAGTTTCCCTTTCAGATCTCCTTTCTCAACTTCTGTTCATGAGTGGGATCATCGCACACTCATCTTTGTCTTTCTGACTTAGCTCACTTAACATAATTCCTTCTATCTCATTCCAAGATGGGTCAGATAAGGTGAGTTCATTGATCTTAATAAGTGCATAGTATTTCATTGTGTGTGTATATATATATATATACCACAGATTTCTCAGGCATTCATCTGTTGTTGGGCACCTGGGTTGCTTCCAGGTTTTAGCTATTATGAGTTGTGCTGCTATGAACATAGGCATACACATTTTTTTTGGTTGGGTATTAGGAGTCCTTGGGGTATATCCATAGGAGAGGCATTACTGGGTCATATGGAAGGTCTATGTCTAGCCTTGTGAGAGTTCTCCAGACTGTTCTCCACAGAGATTGGACCAATTTACATTCCCACAAGCAGTGCAAAAGGGTTCCTCTGTCCCCACTGCCTCTCCAACATTTGTTGCTGATGTCTTTTTTAATGTATGCCATTCTCACAGGAGTAAGGTGGTATCTCAATGTTGTCTTTATATGCGTTTCTCTGACAATCAGCGACCTGGAACAATTTTTCATGTGTTTGTTAGCCTTTTGGATCTCTTTTGTAGAGAATGTTCTGTTCATACCCTCTGCCCATTTTTGGATGGGGTCATTTGCTTTTTTGTTGCTAAGTTTGCTGAGCTCTTTGATTATTTTGGTCATTAGTCTTTTGTCTGATGTATGGCATGTGAAGATCTTCTCCCATTCTGTGAGGGGTCTCTTTTTTTGTGTGTGATGGTTTCTTTGATTGTAAACTTTTCAATATGATGTAGTCCATTGATTTGTTTCTGCTTTAGTCTTCCTTGTAATTGGGTTTGTATAATCAAAGATGTCCTTAAGGTTTAGGTGGGAAAGTGTTCCAACAATGTTTTCCTCTAAGTATTTGATAGTTTCTGATCTAACATCAAGGTTCTTGATCCATATCGAGTTGACTTTTCTTCCTGGTGAGATAAAGTATTTCAGTTTCATTCTTCTGCATGTTTCAACCCAGTTTTCCCAGCACCATTTATTGAAGAGAGCCTCCTTCTTCCATTTAATACTTAAGGCATCCTTATCAAAGACTAAGTAAGTATCCATATGCATTGGGGTTTAGTTCTGGGCTTCAATTCTGTTCCACTGGTCTGTGTGCCTATCTTTGTTCCAGTACCAAGCTGTTTTGATGATGATGACCTCATAATATAATTTGAGATCTGGGAGAGTGATGCCTCCATCTCTGTTTCTTTTCCTCAAGATTGTTTTGGTGATTCTAGGTGTTTTCTGGTTCCAGATAAATGATTGTAATTTTTATTCTATTCTCTTAAAGAAGCTTGGTGGGACTTTAATAGGTATCACATTAAATTTGTATTATGGCTCTGGGGAGAATATTCATTTTGATATTTATTCTTCCAATTCATGAGCAAGAGATGTCTTTCCATTTCTTGGCATCATTTTCTATTTCTTTGAATAGTGACTCATAGTTTTTAGTATATAAGTCTTTCACTCCTTTGGCCAGCTTTATTCCTAGGTATTTTATTGATTTTTCTGCAACAGTGAATGGGAGTGATTTCTGGATATCCTCTTCTTCGGATTTAGTGTTTGCATAACGAAATGCCACTGATTTTTGTGCATTGATTTTGTAGCCTGACACCTTGCTATATTGCCCAATAACTTCCAGTAGCTTTCTGCTGGATTCTTTAGGTTTTTCTATGTAAAGTATCATATCATCTGCAAGTAGTGAGAGCTTGAATTCTTCCCTTCCAATCTGTATTCCTTTGATTTTTCTCTCTTGCCTGATTGCTGTAGCAAGAACTTCCAATACTTTGTTGAAGAATAATGGTGATAACGGACAGCCCTGTCTGATCTTTGATCTGAGAGAGAATGCATTCAGCTTCTGTTCATTGAGTGTGATGTTGGCTATAGGTTTGCTATATATACACTCCACTCTCTTGAGGGATTTCCCATCTATTCCCATTTTTTTGTAGTATTTTGAGCATAATTGGGTGTTGATTTTCATCAAAGGATTTCTCTGCATTTATTGAGATAATCATGTGGTTTTTGATTTTGCTTTTATTGATGTGGTGAATGACATTGATCGACTTATGTATATTGAACTAGCCTTGTATTCCTGGGATATATCCCACTTGGACAATGAACAATTTTTGATATACTGTAATGAAAAATCTTTTTGATATGCTGCTGTTTCCAGTTGGCTAGGATCTTGTTTAATATTTTGGCATCTATGTTCATCAAAGATATTGGTCTGTAGTTTTCCTTTTTTGTTCTGTCCCTATCTGCTTTTGGTATCAGGGTGATGTTGGCTTCATAGAAGGTGGTTTTGTAAAATTCATTTGTAAAGCCAACTGATCCAGGACTTTTGTTATTTGGAAGATTCTTGTTTTGATTTCTTTGTCTGTGGTTGGTACATTTAGGTTTTGTAGTTCTTCTTGGTTCAGTTTTGGAAGGGTATATGTTTCTAGTAATTCTTCCAGATTCTCTACCTTGCTGATGTATAGTTCTTCATAAAAGTTTTGCTTGATTTTCTGGATTTCTGTGGTGTCTGTTGTGACATCTCCTGTATCATTTACAATTCTATTTATTTGAGTCTTCTCCTTTTTTCAGTGAGTCTGGCTAAGATTTTTCATTTTTGTTTAATTTTCAAAGAACTAACATTTGTCTTCATTAATCTTTTGTATGGTTCTCTTATTTTCAATGTTTATTTCTGCTCTAATTTTATTGATTTTCATCCTTCTGGTTGTTTTAGGGTTCCTTTCTTCCTTTTCATCTAAGTCTTAAAGTGTGCAGTAAGGTCATTTATTTGCACTTTTTCTTGTCCTCTAATGTGTGATTGTATGGCTATGAGTTTCTCTCTCAGTACTGCATTAGCTGTGTCACAAATGTTTTGATAGCTTGTGTCTTTCATTTGTTTCTATGAACATTTGAATTTCTTGCTTGAGTGCCTCTTTGACCCAGCAGTTGAACAGCATGGTGTTGAGTTTCCAAATTTTGTGACTTTTAGTAATCTTTTGTTTGTTGTTGAATATTAGCTTTACTTCACTGTGGTCTGTGAAGATGCTTGGGATGATTTTAATGCTCTTGAATTTGTTGATACTGTCTTTGTGGCCTAACATGTGATCTATACTTGAGGATGTGCTGTGTGGACTTGAAAAGAAGGTGTATTCCAGTTTCTTGGGGTTAGGAACTCTGGAAATGTCAGGAGGTCTATTCTGTTCATGTCTTCATTTAATTCTTTTGATTCTTTGTTGATTCTCTGATTCATTGATCTATGTGTGAGAGTGTGATGTTGCAGTCTCCCACTGTTATTGCATTACTAGTGATGTATTTCTGTAGTTCTTTCAGTAGGTGTTTGTTGTATTTAGATGGGTCTTCATTGGGTGCATAGGTGTTAATAATTTTTAAATCTTTGCTGATTGATCCTTTAATCATTATGTAATGGCCTTGCCTATCTTTTATTACTTTATTTCATTTAAAGTCTGTTGTGTCAGAGATAAGAATGGTTCTTCCTGCCTTTTTTTTTTGTATTCCATTAGCCTGTATAATAGTTTTAAATTCTTTTACTTTAAGTTTGTGTCTATTGTTGGGTTAGGTGGGCTACTTGCAAGAAGCATACAGTTGCATTTTATTTTCTGATCCATCCTCCCACTCTGTGCCTTTTAATGGGTGAGTTTAGACCATTGACATTTATTGACATTATGGATTTAAGGTATTGCAGTGCCATTATTCAACAATTCTTTACTTTCTCTGATATATGGCAAGTAGTATGGTGATGCTCTTGTTTATAAGAGGTCTTTTAGAATCTCTTTCAGAGAAGGCTTGGTTATGGTTGCCTCCTTAAACTGTTGCCTGTCTGAGAAGGTTTTTATACCTCCATCTAATTTAAATGAAAGTCTAACAGGATATCCTTGGTTGAAACCCTTTTCATTGGGGACTCATTAGATATCATGCCATTCTCTTCTGGCTTTTAGAGTTTGAGTGGAGAAGTCTTGAGTGGAGATAGTCTTATGGGTTTTCCCCTGTATTTGACTTTTTGTTTTTCTCTTGCAGCCTTTAGGATCCTTTCTTTACCTTTATTTCTTTTCACTGTAACTATGATGTGTATTGGTGTCTTCAGGTCTGGGTTGATTATGTTTGGGACTCTCTGGGCATCTTAAATATTAATGTCTTTTCTGTTGTTTAGGTCTGGGAAATTTCCTTCTATTATTTTCTCTATAATGTTTACTTCCTCTTCCTCTCTTTCTTCCTCTGGTAGGCCAATTATACGAATGCTACTTCTTTTGATATCATCCTATATGTCTCTGTTGTTTTCAGTGTCTGTCAAACTAGTTTTGAGCTCTTTTACCTCTTTCTTATTTTTTTCTAGCTCATACTTTGTTTGGATAATTCTGCTTACTGCTTCTGTTAATCTGTTTTCCCTTCCCTCAGCTTCCTTCTTTGGCTCAGCTATAGAATTAGCTTTTTCTTTTAATTGGCCTTTTAGCTCAGCTATTACAGCTTTCTGTTCTCTAATTATCTTGAGGTAGCTAGTATTTTCCTTCAGGTTCTCTTCTGTTTTTTTCCTATTTCTCATAGCCCTTTCCTTCATAATCATTTTCATTTTTGAAGTTATTTAATCTGTTATTGCTTGCATACTTTTCTTATCCATGGTTACTTCTGACTGATTTGGAGTTTCTTCTGGGCTCCTGTCATGATTCATTGTGGTAGCAATTTTATTAGCTCTTGATTCAATATTTTTTTAATTGATGTGGTTTGTATTTTTCTGTTCTTTTGTTCTTCATTTGTTGTGTTTTGAGTATAAGCCACACTAAACCAAAGTCTTTTTACAAATGCAGTCACCATCACCAACCTCAGAAAGTACAGCAGTAACAACTGAAGTAAAGTTTGATGCAGTTCAACTGTTACCAGTTATCCAAACAACACCTCCAGGGAAAAAGACATAACAAGAATAGACAATCCTGCAAATCTACTGTCCATTATTGTTGTATGCTTTACATTGGGTTGTTATAGCTCTCCCCCTGCCAAGAAAATTGGATCAGTCCTGCTAGTTTCGCGGGCCCGCTTGGCCCCGCCCGAAGGAACCCCGAGAGGGTTCCAGAGTTCCAGAGTTCGAGAGTGCTTGGCGCCGTCTCAGGGGAAAGAGGCAACAGAGTTCTGTTTGGTGATTAGTTTGGGTTAGTTTATGAATCATTGTTCCTGAATAAAGAAATACAGCTTCCCTGCCCAGCCGTTGTCTCCGCGTCTCTGTTACCCGTCCGTGAAGCTAGCCTGGCCAGCTGGAGACTCCAAATTTTAACAACAAATGGCACCCACGTGGACCTGACCTGCGCATCTCTCAGATAAGTGAAGACAATTTGGCTACCTATGTACTATGGCCTTCTCTTCTGCTTGTGAAGAGGTCTCCAAAGGCCTCTGCTCTTTCTTCACGAGACTGTTTTGCTGTTTCTGGAACATTTATCTCTTGACCACTCTGTGGTTTCCACTAGCTTGGGCGAACTCAAAACAGCCAGAGTAGTCAAGAAGAGCCAGCGGTCAAGAGGCGAGGCGCGGAGCTGCCTTTTCCACCTGGTGGAACAGCCAGCCATCCGGCTGCGCCCAGACAACCCCGCTCACCTCGCACGCAGCCCCGCAGCCCGCAGGAGGCCAACGCCAGCACACAGGAGCCCGACGCCAGCACACAAGAGCCAGACGCCAGCACACAGGAGCCTGACGCCACCACACAGGAGCCCGATGCCACCACGCAGGAGCCCAATGCCAGCATGCAGGCCAGCCCACAGGAGCCAGCTCTCTACCGCGTGGCACAGGGCACTGGATGCGTGATCCCTCCACACTGCTCGGCCACTGCTAATAGGGCAGCAGACATGGCAGGGCCATGGGGCAGGGCCGCGGCAGCCTATCATGGCCGCCACCACTGGGCACCTCGGCCCGCGCCTTCTACAAGACTGGCCCGCCCGCCCATGCTATGAATTCTGGAATGATCCTGGACCTCCCGGACCCCCGGGCTCCCTGCCAAAACTGGACATCCTGGCAGAGATCCTCAGCTCTGGTCTGAAGACAGACAAGCTGGAGTATGCAGAGATTCGTGCAGAGATCGCAACCTGCAATTCCTAGAAGTGAAGCAGCCCAAGAGACCACCACTGGACAACGCACCTCCCCAACAACTATGACAGTACATATCTAAATTCGTGTTTGAAATGACATGTCTTCGTAACAAAGGTTTCTCTCCTTGTACATTAATGACCATGTTTATGTGTATGTTTAAAGTTTGGTAAACAATAACTTTAAGGCTAAATTCTTACTAGTCAAAGTTAAATGAAAAAGATTTTCAACGTAATTATCATAAAGATAAAATTAACTTACATTTAAAGTCTGAGGTAAAAATTAGTTAACAATCAATATATTTTAACTAAGTTGGTCTAAAGACCTGCACACACCTAGGGTGTGCCTCCATCTTGAATGGGTATAACAAAAGGTTAAATAGACTTGTTGATATGTAAAACTCTCGATTACCTTCTCTATTAGAAATGTTAGATCGCACAATGGCTATGCTAATTATTCTCATGCCTGAGGTTTCCTTTCCTGCACACACCTAGATTACATCTCCATCTTAAATGGGTATAACAAAAGTTAAAAAGACGTTGTTGATATGTAAAAGTCTCAAATTCCTTCTCTATTAGAAACGTTAGATTGCGCTATGGTTATGCTAATAAGTTTTGTTTCATAGTAAGTAAATTGCAGCCAGCTGCCTTGGGACTCTAGGCCGTTCCCCACCCCCATGCAAATGCCTATCGAGACAAGTACGCCCCCCAGAGGCAAGAAATGTTTTTTTTTTAAGCTGATAAAGTTTTGCCCACAGAGGCAAAAAAAGGCCCCCTCAGGCAGCACACTAGTTCTTGTTACTTGCTTACATGTTTCTCCATGTTTGTGCCAGTTTCTTTTTTAAAAATGCCTGTATGATATAGGTTTCTGTTCACCCCACACCCCTGATACTGTGGTCATTTAGTTAAAAAGAAAAGGGGGAATTGTTGTATGCTTTACATTGGGTTGTTCTAGCTCTCCCCCTGCCAAGAAAATTGGATCAGTCCTGCTAGTTTCGCGGGCCCGCTTGGCCCTGCCCAAAGGAACCCCGAGAGGGTTCCAGAGTTCCAGAGTTCGAGAGTGCTTGGCGCCGTCGCAGGGGAAAGAGGCAACAGAGTTCTGTTTGGTGATTAGTTTGGGTTAGTTTATGAATCGTTGTTCCTGAATAAAGAAATACAGCTTCCCTGCCCAGCCGTTGTCTCCGCGTCTCTGTTACCCGCCCATGAAGCTAGCCCGGCCAGCTGGAGACTCCGAATTTTAACAACACATTATAAACACTATAGATAGCAAGAGGAGAAAGGAAAGTATAAAAGACAGACACACAAAGAGAGAGAAAGAGAGAGAGGGAGAATCCACTTCGAGTCAGATTTCTTCCACAAAATAATTCACAAACAAGTGTCAGTGAATTCAGAAAGAAAAATAAGGGATAAGAAAGAAAGAAAAAAAGAGCAGTCACAGGAAGTTGATTTTTTTTTAATTAGCTAGGAGGAGAGAAAAAGCAGGGTGTAGGGAAGAGGGAGAGAGAAACAAGTTCCTCCAAAATGGATAGCACACCCAGTCACCCTCTCCCAAAAATCCCAGGTTGAAAGCTGCTTCTTTTTGGAGCTCATACCAGGCATTCTCTCCAAATCAAGAGTTGGGGGTGGGCCCTCCATTTTCTAGATAGCTAGTAGGTGTATTTTAGTTATATTCCAAAGGGCCTGTGGCTATACTAGGTTTTTTTCCCCCCTTTGGGATCAAAGACCTGGATGTCAGACTAGAAACTATCAAATACTTAGAGGAAAACATTGGTGGAACACTTTCCCACCTAAACCTCAAGGACATCTTTGATGATACAAACCCAGTTGCAGGGAAGATTAAAGCAGAAAAAAAACAATGGGACTACATCAAATTGAAAAGATTCTGCACAACCAAAGAAACTATCACACAAGAAAAGAGACCCCTCACAGAATGGGAGAAGATCTTCACATGCCATATATCAGACAAAAGACTAATGACCAAAATATTCAAAGAACTCAGCAAACTTAGCAACAAAAAAGCAAATGACCCCATCCAAAAATGGGCAGAGGGTATGAACAGAACATTCACTACAGAAGAGATCCAAAAGGCTAACAAACACATGAAAAATTGTTCCAGGTCGCTGATTGTCAGAGAAATGCATATAAAGACAACATTGAGATACCACCTCACTACTGTGAGAATGGCATACATTAAAAAAGACATCAGCAACAAATGTTGGAGAGGTTGTGGGGACAGAGGAACCCTTTTGCACTGCTTGTGGGAATGCAAATTGGTCCAATCTCTTTGGAGAACAATCTGGAGAGCTCTCACAAGGCTAGACATGGACCTTCCATATGACCCAGTAATTCCTCTCCTATGGATATACCCCAAGGACTCCTAATACCCAACCAAAAAGAAATGTGTATGCCTATGTTCATAGCAGCACAATTCGTAATAGCTAAAACCTGGAAGCAACCCAGGTGCCCAACAACAGATGAATGCCTGAGAAATCTGTGGTATATATATATATATATATATATATATATATATATATATATATACACACAATGAAATGCTACGCATTTATTAAGACCAATGAACCCACCTTATCTGACCCATCTTGGATGGAGCTAGAAGGAGCTCACATATTATAATGCACAAGGACCCATGGTCAAGCCTCTGGTCTTAACCTATGGGGGAAAGCTTTGTAAGTGGTTAAACAGTACTGCAGATGTCTCTTTCTCTCTCCCTCTATATTTACCCCAACCCTCTTGATTTCTTACTGTATATATAAAAAATAAAAATAATTATAATGTTATAACCAGAATAGTGATAGTGATGCAGTCCTTTCCACAAATTATGTTGTGAGTGTTTAGGGTTTTTTTTTTTTGTCTTTATTCTTGTATGTTTTTGGATGGTGTCTGTCCATAAGTTACTTAATGGGACTGAAGACATAACAAAAGGGGAAATAGAGGGTAAAATTTGACCAGGCATGATCTGTTTGAGCAGAATTAAAGTCTGTAAATGTGGGTGATTGGAAGGGGCTAAGAAGAGAGGTGGGAACCCATTATCCTATGGTAAAATAAGGAAAGTTGATGGAGGGTCATCTGCTGACACTTATCTTCGGAGATGTGAATTTGCACAACGATGAAGACGATCTGGTAAACCATTTCCCCAATAAAGTGATCAAATACAAAAATAAACTAACTGCACATGACCCTAATTAATTTGGCATGGTTAGCTTTTTTATATGTGGTTACAGTTGAAAAGCATTATTTTTCCAGAGTCTTCTTTTATGACTAATCCTTTCACTGGGAGACTTGTCTCATCTCTTTTAACTGCCTATTTTCTTAACGTCAGAAAAATAAATAATTAAGGCCCTAACACAACTTTTCTTTTTGACTAGTAAACTGCCCAGCTCTGGGCTATGGTTGTACCAGGGATTAAATGGGAGCCTCTTGCATGAAAATATTTTGCATAACCATTATATACTCTCTCTCTCTGGCCCCATAAGAGAACTTTTTAAAAATACTGTTCAAATAGCTTATCATTTCTGGTAAATTAAAATGCAGAGAACAAAGAGAGTAAAGCATATTTTCATGTGTTCCTCTATAAATATTTCCCAAGTTAATTTAAATAGTAAGAATATGAAGGTCTGCATATATATTTTTTATTTTTTAGAATTGCTGAGAGTTGGATTCGATGTACTATTAATTACTGATTTGTAAGAATTGTAGAAACAACAGTGACAATTACAGCAATAAAAATGTTAGTACTCACACGTATAATAAGATTATTTGAAATAGCCTCATTAAAAAAGAACTTGTGTGATGGCATTAGCACTCTGGTGATAAGCGTAGTGAGGTACAGAGGGGTATGAAACTATACTCTCCACCTTATTTGGTATTACAGAACAATGATGAATCAATATCATTTGTTTAAAGGGTTCATGCAGTGGTGTAACTGGTTGATCCAAACATTTTATAATGTGGAAGGACCTCAGTTCAAGACCCCAGTCCCCATCTGCATGGGAGACACTTTGCAAGCAGTGAAGCAGTGCTGCAGGTGTCTTTCTCTCACGTCTCTCTTTCCCCCTCTCCACTCAGTTTCTTTATGTCTCTGCCAAATAAATAATTATTTTTGAGATTGTTTAAAAAACATAAAAGGAGATCATGAAAATAGTACAATCAATAAAATCTGCAGAATGGAAGAAAAATTTAAAATAACAAATTAATTCACTAGGAAAGTTTTCCAGGTCCTTGCCCCACATCTCAAGGCCAGTTTACACCTCTCTGTTTTAGACTTTTGTAGTATATTTCCTGTAGGAGTTTTCTTATATTAAGCATTTACTGCTGGATAATCAATCACATTTAATGTTTACTTTGTATAGAGACAGAGGGAGATGGATGGAGATGAAAGGGGCATAGAGAGGGAGAAAGAGAGTCACTTTCAGCACTAATTCACTGCTCACAAAGCTTCCCCACTGTGGTTGAGAACTGGAAGCTTGATCTGGATCCTCAAGCCTGGTAACATGTATGCTCTACTGGTGGACTACTGCTTGGACCATAATCACCTGCCTTTTCCTCTGTAGACTTGAGCTCTGTGAAGGCAGGTACCTGTCCAGGATAGCTCCCTCCGCCATACACACTTTGTCTCCAGCACCTGGAACTAAATTGCCTACCATTTCCAAAGAGTCACAAATTAGATGTGACCAACTAAATCAATCCTGGTAGCTCTCAGAAAGCACATAAGGCTAGAGATACTACATTCCACACCTAAAGTGTGACTCTCTTTTCTTTAAAATACACACAATCAGAAATAACCTCATAGTTCGTCTAGTTGAAATTTCCACTATCAGAGGGAGGGGCTGAGTAGTAGGAAAGGAAGAAACATTCAGAAAAGAGGATATTATTAAGGTGCTGCATTACTTGCCGTAAAGGGGAAATTAAATGTATTTTAGAAGGTGCAATCTACCTGCACATGTTTTTTTTTTTTTTTCAGTATGGTAATAGAAGGACTGCATAGCTGAGATGAAGAAAAGGAAGTCTCTAAAGATACCGCTGGAGAAAGGAAGGGAAATTAGAGTCTTTAGTATCTTGCTCTGTGGTTTGTTTGTTTATTTATTTATTTATAAAAAGGAAACACTGACAAAACCATAGGATAAGAGGGGTACAACTCCACACAATTCACATTACCAGAACTCTGTATCCCATCCCATCCCTTGATTCCTTTCCTATTCTTGAGCCCTCTGGGACTACGGACCCAAGGTCATTGTGGGACACAGAAGGTGGAAGGTCTAGCTTCTGTAATTGCTTCCCCGCTGAACATGGGCATTGACAGGTAGATCAATACTCCCAGTCTGCCTCTCTCTTTCCCTAGTGGGTGGGGTTCTGAGGAATCAGAGCTCCAGAACACATTGGTGGGGTTTCTGTCCAGGGAAGTCTGGTTGGCATCATACTAGCATCTGGAACCTGGTGGCTGAAAAAAGAGCTAACATACAAAGCCAAACAAATTGTTGATTAATCATGAACCTAAAGGCTGGAATAGTGCAGATGAAGGGGGGAGGGGGAGGTCTCCGTTTTGTAGATAGCTAGTAGGCATATTTTAGTTATATTCCAAAGAGCCTGTGGCTATACTAGTTTTTTTTTTTTTTCGTGAGCCTGAAATCTGATATGCAGATGGATCCAAGTTATTGTCTTGGAAGATGATGCCATGGCTGGAAAAAGGACCAGAAAGCTGGATCAGGGAAGAAAGTAGCTCCCAAATATGGGTATGTGTATAAATATTGTTGACTATAAACCCCATCAATTTGATGTGATCTGGGGCCCATATTCAGCTTAGGATCCTATGTGACCTCTGCATCCCTGTAGATCTGAGCTCACATTTTGTGGTCATGAGTGAGAACGTTCCAAGTTGCCCCAATATCAATATATATATATATATATATTTTTTTCTAATCATCATGTAGTTCTGTCAGTTAAAGTGACAGGAAATGCATTCATCCTCACAATTTCCAATCAACCCCATAGTCACTGATTACAATATGCATGACTATTTTGTCACTTCCAGGTGAAACTTCCTATTGTTTATTTTTTGTTTTTATTACCACCAGGCCTATCTCTGGGGCTTGATTACCCCAGTATGAATTCACAGCTCTGGGTGACATTTTTTCTCTTTCTGTTTTATTTTTACTTGACAAGACAGAGAGAAATTGAGAGGAGAGGGAGAGAGAATGATAGATACCTGCAGATCTGCTTCACCACTCATGAAGCATCCCCCTTGTAGATTGGGAGTGGAGTCTTGAAAATTTATCCTTGACCATGGTGATATATGAGCTTAAGGAAGTGCTACTTCCTGGCTCTCAGAGAAACTTCTTTTTGTGTATTCATATTAGAAAGAAAAATGAAGTTGGTCATTAAATAACAAAATATCCTGGTCTATGGGGAAATTATCTCATTTGTGGGTATAGCACATACCAGTCTAACTTTAATAAACTCATTAAATTTATACAGACTAGTACCAAATATATATATACATATATATGATATACATATATATTTATTTATATTCCATTATAAACAGCTAAATAATAAAGTAGCATCTGGCTTCCTGTAATTTAGTATTATATAAAGTAGGCAAGTGTATAATTTGCCTTATTGTTCATATTTTACATTATTTTCTTTGTATTATATACATACCTACCCTGACAATTATAGTAATTTCCTTTATAACTATTTTTGTCTTTTTTTGATGCATAAATTTTAAATAAACAGCTCTTTGGAAACTTGATTAATTCAGTGAAGGTCAGTGTGGTGAAAACTTGTAAAGAAATGTATCTGATGTTTATTGTTCTCTGTCTTTATTATTGAAACTGTGAAACTGTAGTTAATTCTATTTGTTCCATTTGTTCTCAAGTTAGTGGAGATGAAATCTCACAGCTATTCTGTTGTAAACATAATTACCTAATCTTACTCCTGAAATGTATTCAATACCATTTTCTCATCATGAATAGACTTGAAATATCTTTGTCATTTTTTCAACAACACTGAAGGTAGGAACAGTGCTAAATCAGTAAAGAAGAAATGAAATATGGAGAAAAGAAACAAAATATAAGCTGAAGACTGTGCCGGATAATACCCTATGTGGAAAACAAAAATGTTCATTTCCCTTGATCTTAAACAATGTCTCCAAAGTGATTCAACTATTCATTGAACAAGTATTTATTGAACACCTGTATGTACCTGCTCCAGTACTATGAACAATGGTAAAGGGGACTGGTGGGACCTTCATGTAGTGTGATGGGGTGGGGAAGACAACAGTGAGCATTCAAACCAATTAATGGTCTTGGAAGAAATAAAACAGGTGAGAGACACAGTGTACAGGACCTCTTTTGAGTTACAGTTATCAAAGATGATTTCTTTTTTTATTATTTTATTAAAGAAATAATGATTCACAAGACAGGTGTTGTCACATGGGTACAATTTCTCACCTATCCATGGTAGGTTTTTCATACCACACCCACCCCCAATATAAGTCTTCCTCCGCCAACCATCCTGCAGTGGGTCCCCAATATTCACTCACCCTTCTCCACCCAGAGTCCTTGGTCTTGTTGCAACAGTAGCTTAGTCCAATTTTTTACCCTGTGTTTTGCCTTTTGTTCCTTGCTTTTTAAGCTCTACCTATAAATGAGATAAGCCAAAAAGAGAATGGTGAATTCTCTCAAGGGTGACATTGGAGCAGAAATCAACATGGCAACATGCCAGGATCTGATAGGATAACATTCTTGAAAGAGGGTTTTAAAAAGTTCTAATATAATGTCAAGACATTTGTGGCTTGAGAATTCTGAGGTGGGGATTTCCTGAAGAGATTGGCCCTCACAGGTTATTAGCAGGATTTTGGAGTCTGGAAGTATTTTTTATAACACCTTCCAAACTTTTATACAAATAAATCTTTTAAAAATAGTTTTTATAGAAGAGAAAACACAAGTAGAGCCTGAACTGGAGTTGATGTATTGCACCATAATAAGAGTCTGGGGGTGGGTGGGGAGAGAGTACAGGTCCAAAAAGGATGACAGAGGACCTGGTGAGGGTTGTATTGTTATGCAGAAAACTGAGAAATGTTATGCATGTACAAACTATTGTATTTACTGTTGAATATAAAACATTAATCCCCCAATAAAATTTTTAAAAAATAGTTTTTATATTTACTGAATAGAGGCAATGAGAGTGTAAGGTGGAAAGGGAATCTGGAGAGGGGAAGAAAGACACCAGCACTGCTTCACTGATCATGAAACTTCCACCTATAGATGGGGATGGGGACTTGAATCTGATCATTGCAAATTGTAAAATGTGCACTCTATTGGGTGCATCACTATCTAGCCTAATGATTACATAGAATTAATTTAAGAGACTTTAAAAATATTGCCATTGACGTCTAATTCTATTTTGGCTTTAGGAATACTATTTAGTGATTTGATGTTTGTATATGAAAGGATCACCACAATAAGTCTAGTCACCATTTGCTACCATACAGGCTAACGTCTTTATCCTTTTGAAGCCCTTCACTCATTTTTTCCCACACTCAAGTCCATCCCTGTCTGTTACCATTCTATTCTCTCTTTTTTTAAAAAAAAAATATATATCTTTTATTTATTTCTTGGATAGAGACAGCTAGAAATCTAGAGGGAAAGGGGAGATAGATGGGTGGGCAGAAACAAACAAACTGCAGCTCTACTTCATTACTTATGAAGCTTTCCCCCTGCAGATGGGGGCCGGGGGCTTGAACCTGTATCCTTGCACACTATAACATGTGCACTCAACCACGTGGGTCACCCATTCTTTCCTCTTCAACTCCCTCTCCCTTTCCATCTCTTCTTTGGCCTATTCTTTCTTTCTAGCTTTTGAAGTCTAAGATTTCTTTCTGCTCCATAAATGTTCCTGTTAGGCTCATGCTTTGGCCAACTCTTTGATTCTCTATACTACATGGCTTGTCAGGAAAATGTATTTGAGAGTAAACAGGGGACTGGAAGAATAGCCTAGTACTGGGTTATCACTGGGGGTCAGTGCCAACACTATGAATCCACTGCTCCCAATGGCCATTTTTTCCATTTTTTAATAGATAGGACAGAAAGAAATTGAAAGAGAAGGCGGGGAGACAGGGAGAGAGAAAGGTAAACACCTGTAGACTTGCTTTGCTGCTTATGAAGTATACCTAACCCCCGCAGGTTATTTTGCACTTAATTGGGTACACCACTGCCCTCCATTCTATTCTTTGTATCTGTAAGCTTTATTTTCTTTTGTTTAGTTTGATATTTTTGCTTGTTTTGTGCTATGTAGAAGTAGAATCATATAGTATCTAACATTCTGTTAATAAAATGTTTCAATTAACGTAATTCCTTCAAAGTTTATCCATATTGTGACAAACAGTAAGATTATAATTTTCCTATAGCTAAGTAGTATTCCGTCCTGTATATATATGCCTCTCATCTCTATATCTCTTCATCAGTAGATGAACACTGAGGTTGATTCTATGTTTTGTTTATTGTACATCATGATGCAGTGAACATGGGTTGCAGATATTTTCACATATGAATTTTTTCGGTATTGGGTTAAATGCCCAAGAGTGGAATTGATGAATCATATAGTGAATTATATTTTATTTTATTTTCTCTTTTTTCCGTACTGCACATATGGCTTTCTGTAGTTGCTGCACCTATTCACAACTCCACCATACTGTAATAGGGCCCCTTTTCTCCCTACTGTTTGTTATCTCTTGTTTTTTTTTTGTTTTGTTTTGTTTTGTTTTGTTTTGATGATAATCATTCTAGCAGATGTAGGGTGATATCTCATGGTGGTTTTGATTGGGATTTCCTTAGTGGTAAACTGTCATTGAATATCTTTTCATGTTCTGAGAAGTCTGAATCTTTTTTTCTTTTTAATTTTATTTATAAAAAGGAAACACGGACAGAAACCCAGGATAAGAGGAGTACAACTCCACACAATTCCCACCACTAGAACTCCATATCTCACCTCCTCCCCTGATAGCTTTCCTGGTTTTTATTGCTCTGGGAGTATGGACCCAGGGTCATTAAAGGGTGCAGAATGGAAGGTCTGGCTTCTGTAATAGCTTCCCAGCTGAACATGGGCATTGGCAGGTCGATCCACACTCCCAGCCTGTCTCTCTCTTTCCCTAGTGAGTTGGGGCTCTGGGGAAGCAGGGCTCCAGGGCACATTGGTGGAGTCATCTGCCCAGGGAAGTCTGGTTGGCATCATGGTAGCATCTGGAAACCCGGTGGCTGGAAGAAGAGTTAAAATATAAAGCCAAACAAATTGTTGACTAAATCATGAACCTAAAGGCTAGAATATTGCAGATGAAGATTTGAGGGTCTCTGTTTTGTAGATAGTTAGTAAGCCCATTCTACTTATATTCCAAAGGGCCCATGACTATACTAGTTTTTTTTTTTTTTTCCTGAGCCGGAGCCTGAGCCTGACATCTGATATGCAGGTGGATCTAATTTATTGTCAGGGGAAATGATGTCATGGCTGGAAAAAGGACCGGAAAGCTGGATCAGGGAAGAGAGTAGCTCCCAAATATGAGAAAAGTGTATAAATATTATTGACTGTAAACCCCATCAATTTGATCTTAACGGGGAAACTAGAGATTCCCAAACAGACATGATGGGCCTAGACCTCAAGTAAATCCCTCTCTCCTTTGTTACTGGTTATCTCTATCAGGAACAACACAATAGGCCCCTTTGTGTCCCCCATAGGACCTTGCTCTCAACATGGAACAACAGTAGAGAATGTTCTATCCTCCAAAGGGAGGCTGGGCAACATACTCTATCTTCCACGTGAGGAAGATGGGTTCAGAAATTGAAGCAGCTTGGAACATTTCTACTCATGACCACAGAATGTGAGCTCAGATCTACAGGGATGTAGAGGCCATATATGGGCCCCAGAAATCTGAATCTTAACCCAAGCATAGTGGGAAATTACAGAGAGGGAGGAGACTGATAAACTTGATTGCTGAAAGCCATTTGACTCCTGGGTGATCAGTAGATTATAGTGTGCAAGTGTGTATGCTGAGGGCTTTTGCTATCATAAGACAAGGCTGCCAATATGGAAGGACATGAAATTATTTTAAGATATATTTTGGAGCTATTGCTGATGAAAATCAAGCATGGCCCAAGCATGAATGTTGGCACTGGTGACAGAAAGAGGAATAAGGTTTGGAGGAGTATCCAAAATTTCCTTTCTGCTATGTATTTGCAGTGCTTTTCAGACATCAAAGTGGCAGTGTTGGATGGGCGGCTAAAGATTATAGTCTGGAGTTCATAGGAGGAAGTAGAAATAAAGAAAACTGTAGGCATCACAGACCTAAAGGTAATACTCAAAGCAACAGTATGGGCTTTCTTTGGTCTAGTCTTTCTTTCTAGCTTCTGATAAGTCTAAGATTTCTTTCTGCTTCATAAATGTGGTTTCCATTGGGCTCATGCTTTGGCCAAGTCTTTGATTCTCTATACTACATGGCTTGTCAGGAAAATGTATTTGAGAGTAAACCCTCAGGGGACTGGAAGAATAGCCTAGTACTGGGTAAAGACTGTGGGACTTGGAATCAAGGTGCTTTGACTTTAGGTTCATGTTAAGCCATTCTTGCCTGGAAATTCATGCTCCTTATCTGAAAAATAGAGCTAGTAATAAATAGTATGCAACTCATGGGATGACAGTTTGTGTGTGTGACTATATAGTTATAATAAAATCTTTAGTTCATGTTTCATAAATGTAGTTAAACCTATGTTTTAATATTTTTATCTAAAAGAGATAATATATTAACTCCATAACAAAACCTTTTGACAAGCATTTTTTTCTTTCCTCAAAGGCAAGAGCCATGAGTTCCGTCATCATTTTGTCCTCATTAAACCTCACTATCAGGGCATTCAGTGTAAGATAAGCAAAACCTGATAATCAACCAGTATATATCTTTTCTTATATTTCTGCCTTCCTTACTCATCATGTCTGTCCCTATAAAGTTAAAACTATCTCATTATCTTGTAAATAGTGTGCCTCTGGTTGCCTCTGATAAACTTGGTCTAGGCTTTTGAGAGAGTCCGCATATCAAATACGCAGCCTATATATAAAAAAGACTCAGTTTGTGTTTTAAAAACTTCGAGACATACAATTAATTTCCCCCTCTCATATTAATTAACTAGTGATTTATATGACTACACTTTACTAGGAGTGTACATAAACAACATTCCCACCACCAAAAGACTGTGTCCCATCCCACCCACCCACCCCCATCCCCCACCGGCCCAGGAAGGTGCATGTCTACCCCTCACCACAGGGTTTTTACTTTGCTGCCCTACTTTCAATTTAGTCAGATCCTGCTTTTAGTTTCCCTTTCAGATCTTCTTTCTCAACTTCTGTTGATGAGTGGGATCATCTCATACTCATCTTTATCTTTCTGACTTAGCTCACTTAACATAATTCCTTCTAACTCCTTCCAAGATGGGTCAGAGAAGGTGGGTTCATTGTTCTTAATAGCTGCATAGTAATCCATTGTGTATGTATACCACAGCTTTCTCAGACACTCATCTGTTATTGGGCACCTGGATTGCTTCCAGGTTTTAGCTATTATGAATTCTGCTGCTCTGAACATAGGAGTACACACCTCTTTTTGGTTGGGTGTTATGGAGTCCTTGGCGTATATCCCCAGGAGAGGAATTACTGGATCATATGGAAGTTCCATGTCTAGCCTTTTGAGAGTTTTCCAGACTGCTCTCCACAGAGGCTGGACCAATTTACATTCCCACCAGCAATGCAAAAGGGTTCCTCTGTCCCCACAGCCTCTCCAGCATTTGTTGCTGCTGCCCTTTTTGATGTATGCCATTCTTACAGGAGTGAGGTGGTATCTCAATGTTGTTTTAATTTGCATTTCTCTGACAATCTAGAGCAGTTTTTCATATGTTTATTAGCCTTTTGGATCTCCTCTGAGGTGAATGTTTTGTTCATATCCTCTGCCCATTTTTGGATGGAGTCATTTGCTTTTTTGGTGCAAAGTTTGCTGAGCTTTTTGTTTGCTGTATAGTACCCAAGATACTGGGTACTTACTATACAGCAAACCCTAACAAAAGGACTTTTCAAAGTTAACCCAATTACCAAATAATGTGATGATAACATTAACTATCCATTGTCTTTTTGAACCCGAAGACAGCAGGAACCTCACATCTCCACTATAGAGCCTTTATTTCTCCCAGTCCTGGAACCTTAGGATAGGGCCCACTTTCCCGTATACCTCTCCCAATCCATATCAAATAATATTGCATCAGCCGATCGCAACCTAATCAACGCAATGATTGCCACCCCAGCATGCTTCACTTCAGACTGTGTCCAGAGACTTCACTTGTGGAATGACAACCCTTCAACTTCATCACTCGGGTGAGACCTTTCCTTTCATAGTATTCTCTAATTCCATTCCAGGTGGCTCACTTCCTAACAAAGTCCCAAAACCTAGATATAGACCAGGTTCCAGGAGATAGAGCATATGTTCACACGTATCCATAAACCAGGGCAAATATATACCTGAAAGCAGTAGTACACTAGAGTTTGCAGTGAATACCCCCCCCCAACACTTCCTCTCCACTATTCCAACCTTTGGGTCCATGATTGCTTAACAATTTGTTTGGCTTTGTATGTTAACTCTTTTCAGCCACCAGGTTCCAGATGTCATCAGGATGCCAGCCAGGCTTCCCTAGACTGAAGACCTCACCAATGTGTCCTGGAGCTCTGCTTCCCCAGAGACCCACCCTACTAGGGAAAGAGAGAGGCCGACTGGGAGTATGGACTGACCAGTCAACGCCCATGTTCAGCGGGGAAGCAATTACAGAAGCCAGACCTTCTACCTTCTGCAACCCACTATGACCCTGGGTCCATGCTCCCAGAGGGATAGAGAATGGGAAAGCTATCAGGGGAGGGGGTGGGGTATGGAGATTGGGTGGTGGGAATTGTGTGGATTTGTACCCATTCTACCCTATGGTTTTGTTAATTTATCCTTTCTTAAATAAAAAATAAAAATAAAAATTATCTCATTAAAAATAATTATCTTCTACAATTACTAGCAGCAATGTTTTAGAAGCAAAACATGGCTTTATTCTTTAGTAGCAGTTTCTACTTCTAGGAAAGAATGAATTAACTCTGTTAATCTTACATAACCAACATGTTCTTAATTGTGTCATGTAGTTTTGTCCAGAATGCATTTAGTTTGGAAACATTCCCAAGGCATATAAAACTGAGTGCCAACATCTTTTTAGTCACAAATTGGATTTGATAATGTTTATGTTGGATGCATGCAATTTAGTTATTTCTTTTCACATAAATTCTCTCTACTCATGCTGAGAAACCTTCCAGAACAGTGACACTTATTATAGCTTTTCTCAGTCAATTAACAAATATTTATTGAGCTTCTACTACATGAAGAACATAGTACTAAGCATGTGAAAAATGCAAATGAGCACCTTGCACAGTCTTGTTCTCCAGTTTGGGAATTAATTGAGAGTCGGATTTGCTATATGAGAATGGAAAATTCTAGAAATTTAATACTGGAAGGAATCTTAGGATAAAAGTAGCATGATCTACCTCTCAATGTCCTTGCCCTTTGTATAGCACTCCCCAAAGATGACCTCTACTTTAATTAATGCAGGTAAGTTGGGGGAGGGCTGTCATCTCTCTAGACTTCTTACTGGAATTTCAGGTAATTTTCACCTTTAAAATTATGATCTGATATTTTATGAATATTAGATTTATGGATTTTATCAGATCTTTCTATCAGATGCCATGACTATAGCATTTGAAGCACTCTCAAGAGTCTTATGTCTTAATTTTCTTTTGTACAGTGTTGGGAGCTTTCCTAGGACTTTTGCACATTTTCTTCTTACACTGATCATGAGAGATAAACCTCATATTCCCATTTGACAGTTGAAGAAAAAAAATAGATCTTAGAGTGAAGTGACTAAACTCAAGATCACAAAGCTAATATAATAACATAAGCTAATATAACCCCACCAATGTGTCCTAGAGCTCCACTTCCCCAGAGCCCTACCACACCAGGGAAAGAGAGAGGCAGGCTGGGAGTATGGATCGACCTGTCAACGCCTATGTTCAGTGGGGAAGCAATTACAGAAGCCAGACGTTCCACCTTCTCACCCCATAATGTCCCTTGGTTCATGCTCCCAGATGGATAAAGAATAGGAAAGCTATCAGGGAAGGGGATGGGATAGGGAGTTCTGGTAGTGGGAATTATGTAGAGTTGTACTCCTCTTATCCTATGGTTTTTGTCAGTGTTTCCTTTTTATAAATAAAAATTACGTAAATAAATAAGAATTTAAAATTCAAAATCAAAACACCAAAACCTATTATTGTCCCACTAATTAGTGGCACCTATGATTGTAATGCACAAGATTCAACAAAGCAGTTAGTGACTGGAAGCAAAGCAACATGTGTGCAAAAGAATATGGAGTAAGACATCAATATATGCTGGATAAAGCTGAAGAGGTTTTGTGAAAATGGTTAGACATTCCTTATCACCATGGGTTGCCTGTTCACAGTGGAGATGCTTTCAGTAAGTTGCCAATATCTTTAGCAGAAAACCTTTTTCCTGCTGTGAAAGATGCACAACTTCATTATTTTGGTTAAGGAGAAATAAAGTCTTTAAGAGTTTGATATATGAGCTGTATTTCACCTGTGGAATGGCATATTAATTGTTTATTTTGGTTTACAGACAATAATTTAAATTGTGGAGTTGTACAGTAGATGCTATATTGCCAGGGCCTTCTATGACTCTATGTTGTAAATACATAAGAAGTTTTCTTTCTTTTTGCCTCCAGGGTTATTGCTGGGTCTTTGCGCCTGCACTATGAATTCACTGCTCCTATGGCAATATTTTCAACTTTTTGGACAAGACAGAGAGAAATTAAGAGGAGAGGGGAAGACAGGGAGAGAGAAAGATAGACACCTGCAGACCTGCTTGAACATTTGTGAAGCGACTTCCCTGCAGATTGGCAATGGGGGCTCGGACAGGGATCCTTGTGCAGGTCCTTATGTTTACTTACTATATGTGTGCTTAACCAAATGCACCATCGCCTGCCCCCTCCCCACAAGAAGCTTTCAATTGTTCTTTTCTCACACACACAAAAAATTTTTCAGTAGTTCACAGTGAATAAAGCATGGACCCTCAAGCATGAGACCCCAAGTTCGATCTCCAGTAGCACATGTACCAGAGTGATGTCTGGTTCTTTTTCTTTATATCTATCAATTTATCTATCTACCTACCTATCTCTCCTCCTCCTACCCCTCTCATTAATAAATAAATAAAACATTAAGATTTTTTTCACTTGCTGTTACTGAATTTTTTATTCATGATTTAATATTGATTTACAAAATTATGAGATAACGGGTATAATTTCATACCATTCCCACTACCAGAATTCTGTGTCTCCATTGCCACTGTTGGAAACTTCAGTAGTTCTTCCAAGATCACAGATATGAGTTGACCATTTTTTCTATGGTTTTGCCTTCTCTTCCATTCTAAGTCACACTTATACCTGTTACTACTTCAGAATGTCCTTCCTTTTTTTCTTTTCTCTCTCATGGTCCTGATGAAAGTGGAGTTCAGAGCCCTCTGGTCATCTTCCCCTAACAATTCTCCCCCTCTGGCAGTATGGAGCAAAATTCTTTATTCGGTACAGAAGGTAGTTGTTCTGACCTCTGTAACTGCATCTCCACTGGACATGGGCATTGATAGGTGGTTCCATACCCCAGCTTGTTTCTATCTTTCTCTAGTAGGGTAGGGATCTAGAGAGGCGAGATTACAAAAGGTGACTGGCTGTTGGAGTCCAAGAACACACACACACACACACACACACACACACACACACACACACACACACACATATATATATATAGTCACTGAGACTTCATTGCTCCAGGCCAACTTTTACCAGTAGAAAGACAGAGACAGAGAAAAACTGAATACAACTAGAAAGTCAGATTAGGGCAGAGAGTAGCTCGCAAACTTGAAGAGAATAAACAAATGAAATTATATTATTCATTAATGGTCAATATCCATTTGGCCAGTTTCTGTTGACTCTTGGGCTTAACTCCTCCGTCTTGTTTCTTAACTCTAATGATTTCTCAGCAATGAAGAAATGAATAACAAATAGCTATTCATAATGACAAAGTTCAGTATAAATCTCCATCTTGTCTACATTTCTGGCCAGTATCAGAGTACAGCTGTACTCAGGAACATAGAAAATAAGTCCATTTATCAAGCAGAAAGTAAAAACATTTCCTGTAGAGGAGGGAATAAGAAATAGTGTCTAATCATAAACCTAAAGGCTGCTACCATGATGCCAACCAGACTTCCCTGCACTGATGACCCCACCAATGTGTCCTGTAGCCCTGCTCCCCCAGAACCCTGCCCCACTAGAGAAAGAAAGAGACAGGCTGGGAGTATGGATCCACCTACCAATGCCCATGTTCAGCAAAGAAGCAATTACAGAAACCAGACCTGCCACCTTCTGCACCCCATAGTAACCCTGGCTCCATACTCCCAGAGGGTTAAAGAACCAGAAAGTTATCAAGGGAGGGGATAGGATATAGAGTTTGGTGGTGGGAATGATGTGGAATTGTACCCCTCTTATCCTATGGTCTTGTCGATATTTCCATCTTATAAACATAAATTATATAAAAAGAAGAAAGAAATAGTGTCCAAATGACAACTTGAGCATCATGAACACTATTTTCACCTATGCAATCAAAATTTTAAAATGAATTTTAAGCTATAAGTCAAGACACATAACTATAAAATGTTTATTTTTAACTTATTTCATTTAAACCCATTTTTATTGCTCACTTTGCATAAAATAGGTTCAATTTGTTCATTATAAACTCAAATTGAGGAGAGAAAATAGAATTAAAATATCTCCACAACCTGTAGTTCCCTGGGAAGATTCTGAATAATTTAGTTATTCTCTGTCATCAAGCTTTTCCCTATTTTCCTCATGCACTCTCAGCCCTATAAGGAAAAGGTCTGTTCACGGAGACCTATTTGAGTAGCAAGGTGCCAAAGTGAACCTCACCTTGGGGGCACCTAGAGACACCCTCTGCCTGATCCTGTCAGGCCACTGACTGGTTTCCCACTGAGCAGCACTTTGGCTACTGCTCAGATGAGACAGAGGTGTTGCTCAGAGCTGCTTCTGATGAAGGTCAGCAGAAAATGGCATGGTCAGCACAATAAGGGAGATTCTAAACATATATCTTGAAAGAATGTTTTTGTATTTCCCTGCTTGGCACTGTTTCGTTGGTTTACTTGTTTCTTTGTTTTTTGCCACCAGGATTATCACTGGGGCTTTGTGCCTGCAAGAGGAAGGACTCTACCACTCCAGGTGGCCATTTTTTCCCCTTCCTTTCTTCCTTCCTTCCTTCCTTTCTTCCTTCCTTCCTTCCTCCCTCCCTCCCTCCATCCCTCCCTCCCTCCTTCCCTTCTTTCCTTCCTTCCTTCCTCCCTCCCTCCCTTCTTTCCTTCCTTCCTTCCTCCCTCCCTCCCTCCCTCCCTTCTTTCCTTCCTTCCTTCCTACCTTCCTTCCTTCCTTCTTTCCTTCCTTCCTTCCTTCCTTCCTTCCTTCCTTCCTTCCTTCCTTCCCTCCTTCCCTCCCTCTTCTCCTCCCTCCCTCCTTCTTTGCTTGCTTCCTCCTTCTTTCCTCCTTCCTTTCATTTTTATGATAGAGACAGAGAGAAAAAAAGAGAGGGAGGAAAGAGAGAGAGAGAGAGAGAGAGAAAAACACCTGAAGCACTGCTCCACTGCTCATAAATTTCACTCCTACAAGTGGGGACTGGGAACTTGAACTGGGTCCTTGTGCATTATAATGTGTACACTCTGCTAGACCCTACTTGGCACAATTTCTCTTTGGCTCCTCTCAGAACATTGATTCAGGAAGAGATGAGTTTACCATGTGTGAGCCTGCCTTTGGTTCATTTTCATTTAAATTAAACCTCCCCCCCTTTTAAAATAATTGGAGATTCTTTTTGTCAGACAATTCAGTATGGGGTAGATTATTGATATAATCTAGAAGCCCCACTCCATGTCCGAGTTGCTTCTTACATATCGATCATTTCCACTTTTGTGGTTAAAATAATGCAGAGTTTTCCAGGACTAATTTATTTTTCTTCTTTTTTTTATAGGACAGGCAGAAATTGAGATAGGGGAGTTAGGGAAAGAAACAGACATGCCTGCAGACCTGCTTCACCAATCGTGTAGCTTTTCCCTTATGCAGTGAGGAGTGTTGACTAAAACACAGGTCCTGAAGCATGATAATGTGCCTGCTCAATCAGGTATGCCACCATCTGGCCCCCTCTATATCTGAATTCTTGATGTCTACGTCTCTCTAAACTCCCTATTTAACCAATACTTTCATTTTATCAATTTTGTGATTTTAATATCTTAATTTTCAAAAATAAGTATTTAAAAAATCTCTCATCTGTGCTTGTTGTTCCATTGTTTTACTTTGATACACTACACTAAAGCTGAAAAAATGATCTACTGAAAAAAAAATCATATTTACATATAGGAAAATCTACTGACTGCAACCTTTTTTTCTATAAGATGATATTTCTTTTTTCCTTTTAATATTTTACTTATTTTATTGGATCGCTACAGAGATAATATTTTACTGGATAAATGTAAAGAGAAATTGAGATATGTAGACACATGGGAATTGCTACCCTGTTTGTGAAGTTTTCCCCTTGCAAGTGGGAACCTGGGGCTTGAACCTGAGTCCTTGCACATGGTAATGTGTATGTTCAATCAGATGCACCACTGCCTAGCTCCAGGTGGTATTTCTTTTTTTTAGCACATTTATTATTATTATTATTATTATTATTATTATTTATTAAAGAAAGGAGATATTAACAAAATCATAGGATGGGGGTTACAACTCCACACAATTCCTGCCACCCAATCTCCATATCCCGTCCCCTCCCCAATAGCTTTCCCATTCTGTATCCCTCTGGGAGCATGGACCCAGGTTCATTGTGGGTTGCAGAACGTGGAAGGTCTGGCTTCTGTAATTGCTCCCCTGCTGAACATGGGCGTTGACTGGTCGGTCCATACTCCCAGTCTGCCTCTCTCTTTCCCTAGTAGGGTGGGTCTCTGGGGAAGCAGAGCTCCAGGACACATTGGTGGGGTCTTCAATCCAGGGAAGCCTGGCCGGCATCCTGATGGCATCTGGAACCTGGTGGCTGAAAAGAGAGTTAACATACAAAGCCAAACAAATTGTTAAGCAATCATGGACCCAAAGGTTGGAATAGTGGAGAGGAAGTGTTGGGGGGGGGGTATTCACTACAAACTCTAGTGTACTACTGCTTTCAGGTATGTATTTTGCAGTAGTTTATGGATACGTGTGAACATATGCTCTATCTCCTGGAACCTGGTCTATATCTAGGTTTTGGGACTTTGTTAGGAAGTGAGCCACCTGGAATGGAATTAGAGAATACTATGAAAGGAAAGGTCTCACCCGAGTGATGAAGTTGAAGGGTTGTCATTCCACACGTGAAGTCTCTGGACACAGTCTGAAGTGAAGCATGCTGGGGTGGCACTCATTGCGTTGATTAAGTTGTGATCAGCAGATGCAATATTATTTGATAAGAGTTGATAAGACTGGGGGAAATTTAGGCTCTATAGTAGAAATATAAGGTTTCTGCTGTCTTAGGGTTCAAAAAGATAATGGATAGTTATTGTTATCATCACATTATTTGGTAATTAGTTTAACTTTGAAAGTCCCTTTGTTAGACATATAATCAATTCCTCCTTCCTCTCATATTAATTAAATAGTGATTTATATTACTACAATTTAATAGGTGTGAACATAAACACCATTCCCACCACCAAAATATTGTGTCCCATTCCACCCACCCACCCTTACCCCCACCCCACCCCCCGCAGGCCCAGGAAGCTGCATGTCCACCTACCCCCTCACCACAGGGTTTTTACTTTGGTGCCCTACTTTCAATTTAGTCAGATCCTGCTTTTAGTTTCCCTTTCAGATCTCCTTTCTCAACTTCTGTTGATGAGTGGGATCATCTCATACTCATCTTTATCTTTCTGACTTAGCTTACTTAACATAATTCCTTCTTGCTCTGACCAAGATGGGTTACAGAAGTTGAGTTCATTGTTCTTAGTAGCTGCATACTATTCCATTATGTATATATACCACAGCTTTCTCAGCCACTCATCTGTTGTTGGGCACCTGTGTTGCTTCCAGGTTTTAGCTATTATGAATTCTGCTGCTCTGAACATAGGAGTACACACCTCTTTTTGGTTGGGTGTTATGGAGTCCTTGGGGTAGATCCCTAGGAGAAGAATTACTGGATCATATGGAAGGTCCATGTCTAGCCTTGTGAGAGTTCTCCAGACTGCTCTCCACAGAGGCTGGACCAATTTACATTCCCACCAGCAATGCAAAAGGGTTCCTCTGTCCCCACAGCCTCTCCAGCATTTGTTGCTGCTGTCCTTTTTGATGTATGCCATTCTTACAAGAGTGAGGTGGTATCTTAATAGGCACACAGACCAGTGGAACAGAATTGAAAGCCCAGAACTAAACTCCCACACCTATGGACATCTAATCTTTGATAAGGGTGCCCAAAGTATTAAATGGAAGAAGGAGGCGCTCTTCAATAAATGGTGCTGGGAAAACTGGGTTGAAACATGCAGAAGAATGAAACTGAACCACTTTATCTCACCAGAAACAAAAATCAACTCCAAATGGATTAAAGACCTGGATGTTAGACCAGAAACAATCAAATACTTAGAGGAAAACATTGGTAAAACACTTTTCCACCTAAACCTCAAGGACATCTTTGATGAAACAAACCCAATTGCAAGGAAAACTAAAGCAGAAACAAACAAATGGGCCTATATCAAATTGAAAAGCTTCTGCACAGCCAAAGAAACTAACACAAAGATACCCCTCACAGAATGGGAGAAGATCTTCACATGCCATACATCAGACAGGAGACTAATCACCAAAATATACAAAGAGCTCAGCAAACTTAGCACCAAAAAAGCAAATGACCCCATCCATTAATGGGCAGAGGATATGAACAGAACATTCACTTCAGAGGAGATCCAAAAGGCTAACAAACATATTAAAAACTGCTCCAGGTTCTGATTCCAGGTGGTATTTCTAAGAGCAGACACATATACCAAAGACACTTCAACCTAATTAATCCACTCATCATTTTAGGTTCTGCCATGCTTCCCTGCCATTCTCAGTTTTTTCTTTTTTTTTTTTTAAAGATTTTATTTATTTATGAGAAAGATAGGAGGAGAGAGAGAAAGAACCAGATATCACTCTGGCACATGTGCTGCCGGGGATCTAACTTGGGACTTCATGCTTCAGAGTGCAAAGCTTAATCACTGCGCCACCTCCCGGACCACTCTCACTGACTTTTCTATGAGGAATTGCAGCCACCTTTTGTTTTAAGAATATAAACTTCGTGAAAGCTAGCTTATATATATGATTCTACTTAGTCAAATTGAGGTCTGAGTTTGTGGTGGACTGTTGAATTGTTGAAACCCTTTATTTTTGCTATGATGGTACCAATATAGAATCAAATACATTTATTCTGTATCTCTTTCAGCTTTGAAAAAAAAAAACCAAATCTATTATTTCCAGAATTACAGCAATTGGGACAAATAATTACACAAAAATATTTTTGACCTTGACATTAAACAGCTTATGTGTTGAAGGATTTTGCTCACAGAAATGTTTTAAGAGTGTATTTTAGTGCCAGGAAGATATTTCAGAGGTTTTGATCTAGATTTTTAATATCTGAGGCCTTGAGGTCTCAGATTTAGTCACTAGCACCACTATAAGACAAAACTGACTAGTGTTCTGGTCTCTCTCATTTAAATATAGTAAATATGTCTTTGTGACAAGTATCTCCTCTTTGCCAACATAATGAAACAAGTGTGAAGGTAATATCTAAGAATGGAGTGAGCTTGAGAAGGACAAATTCAGGACTGGCAAAACACCTTACCTGTGATGCTGCCTGCTTTGCCAAATGTGTTAGATGGATTTGAATCTGTAATTACTGTAATCCCAGTAATCTGTAGGAGTATTAGGACACCAGGGAAAACTGAAGTGTTATGGTGTCCCTCTCTCCCCCTCTCTGTCTCTACATCTAAAAATGGCCATTGGAAATGTGAAGCCCTGGGGCGGGGGGGAGAAAAAAAACATAAAATAAAGAAAGAGAGGGAAGAAAGAATGAAGGAAAGGAGGGAGGGAAAGTGGGAGGGAGAAAGAGAGAGAGAGAGAGAGAGAGGATGGGCCTGGCAGTGGGGCACATAGTATTATGCAGAAGGACCCACCACAGAAAGGACCTGCAAGTTCAGATTTCCAGCCTCAGCTCATCACCTGCAACAGGGATGATTCACCAGCAGTGAAGTAGGTCTGCAGTTGCCTATTTCTCTCCTGCCCCTTTCAATGGCCAGATCACCCACAAATGTACCTGATTTTGCCTGATCTCAGACGCTAACCACGGTTGGTCCTGGTTGATACTTGGATAAGAAAGTATAAACAATTTAAGTTTAAGTTAAATCATTGATACTCTACGTACCAATGCATCATGACTTTTCTGACAACCCAGTACAACTGCTGTCATTATTAGTTTGAAAATGAGCGACAATGTAGTGGATTCCATGAGTCTACAAATTAAGATTTTTGAGTGATTTTATTTTCACATTTAAAGAGTATGCATTTGCTTACAAAATTAGGACATTAGTTATTAGTAAAGATTGAGAGGTAACTTGCATCTTTTCAGACTTTTTCTCCTTCCAGACTCATGCTGTTATCCCTCATGACCTCGACATCAATTTGGAAATTGATAGCTTAGTGCAGACAACATACGCAGCTTATCTCTGGTGATTTCCCTTTAAAATGAAGAGTTATCTATCCAGTTTAATGCAATGTCTAATACATCTCCTCAGGAAATCCAGACCATCCCAGTGTCTTTCTAATATTATCCAATACTTAATCTTTATGCAAGTCTCCTCAGTTGTCTCCATATTATATTTTAGAACTACTTCCCCTAAATGATGAACTATGTAGCATTTTACATCACTATACTTTTTAACCTATTATGCTCTGCAGAAATTTGGCACATTTGTTTTTGCCTTTGAACTCTTCAGGCCAGATATATGTTAGGATATTTTACCTTATGAATTTGTTAGTAAAAATGCAATCCTGTGAATATTATTTTTTAACAATTAATAAATTGAAGTGGGTAAAGTGTCCAGACTTTTACAGGCATTCAATACACAGTAGACTTCAGAAGTGGTACTGTACACTTTCTCAGTCAGTAACATCTGGTAGTGTGTGCAGCGCCATTCACCTGCTGTTAGCAAATGATTGCAAGTTATTTGCTTAAGCTTGTGATCACCAAACATTTTCTTTGTAAAAGTGCATCTTCCCTTTAAATTAAGCAATCACTGTAATCTCCAAAGTGATAGATTTTACTGATTGATTGGTTGGCTGGGGGGATTAATGGTTTACAGCACACATAGTGGCTGGTACATGTGTAAAATTTCTCAGTTTGCTGAGAACTACTCTCATCCCCAGCTGAGGTCCTTCTCCACCATCATGCACCAGGAACTGAAAGTCCCTCCAACCCCCAGAATTCTTTACTTTGGTGCAATACACCAAACCCAATCCAAGTTCTACGTTGTGTTTCTCTTTTTGTATTCATTTCTCAATTTCTGTCTATGAATGAGACAGATTTTTTTTAACTCATGAAAACTCCACCTCATGCTAAAACTTTATTTCTTCTTCTAATATTTACTTATAGTTTATTTATGTTTACTTTTTTTTCCATCAGGGTGGGACATGGTGCTGGCTTGATGACTCTGCTATTCCCACTGCCCCCCCTTTTTTTCTTTGAAAGAAAATGAGAGACAGAGATAGAAAGAGAAAGAGAGAGAAAGGGAAAGAGAGATGCCTGCAAATATTGCTCCACTGCTCATGAAGCTTCCACCCTACAGGTGGGGATCAGGGGTTTGAACCTTCCACATAACTTGTATGCTCTGTGGTTACACTGCCACCATGGCCTAATTTTCTTATTTTTGTATTTAGTAAGACAGAGAACCACATCATCACTCCAATGTATGTGCTGTCACTCAGGACCTTATACATGCAAGCCATTAGTACTACTGCTAAGTTATTTCCCTGGTCTGAGTTGTGTACTAACCAAAGTATATCTTGGATTCCTAACCCTTTTTGCCAGAAAGCAGCTTATTTGAAAACTATCTTTTTGGAGGGCATCAAGTTAAAATAAGGTCATTTGGGTGGATACTAATCCAGTGTGACAGATGTCCTCAAGAAAAAGAAGTTTGGACAAATAGACACATACATAAAGGAGGAAGATGATATGAAGAAACTTAGGGAGATGAGTCCTACTTATGGGCCTGAGAGAGAGAGACATGAGGGATATCCTTTTTCTGTGGTTTCAGAGGGAATGTGAGTCTGTCAACATCTGAATTTGGACCCATATTCTCTAGAACTGTGAAGCAATAAATTTCTGTCGTTTAAGCCATTTTAGTTTGTGTGTGTGTGTGTGTGATATGATTGCAATCTCAAAAAACTAATAATGATATTTGGCTCTATGCAAATATCTCATTGATCATCCTTTCTGTTTCCTTTACATTGATTTTAATAAACTCTTGTTAAATATTGTCCTTTATCACACACTTTTTGGCTTATCTCACTAAAGCAAAAGACTCTATGGAAGGAGGGAAAGGGGTGGGATGAAGAGAGACTTTGAGGTCCTGGTATATGATGGTGAAAAGGACCCAGTTTGGGAGTGAGAGTGTTTTGCAGACACCTGTCATGGGGAGATGATATGTTATACTCATGTGTCAACAACTGTACTGTAAACCATTAAACCCCAAATAAAATTTTAAAAAAACCTTTCCTTTATCATTTTTGCATAAGCTGTTCCTCCTTCTCTTAAAATGTTAAGGTAAACCAGTAATCATTGTTTTTATACCATCACTGAAAGGGAATTGACAACAGAGGAAGTCAGACACTGTTTCGCTTACCTAAGAGAAAAGAGAAAAAGGAAGGACACTCAGTAGTAATAGGCGTAGATGTGAGACTTAGGAAAAAAGTGATTAGTACCATAGAAGTGAATAAAAATGGGCAAGAAAATTACACACATAAGCAGATACAGATAGATAAATAAATAGAGATAGAAATATATTGTTTCTGGTCTGACATCTAGGTCTTTGATCCATTTGGAGTTGATTTTTGTTTCTGGTGAGATAAAGTGGTTCAATTTCATTCTTCTGCATGTTTCAACCCAGTTTTCCCAGCACCATTTATTGAAGAGAGCCTCCTTCTTCCATTTAATCCTTTGGGCCCCCTTATCAAAGATTAGATGTCCATAGGTGTTGGGATTTACTTCTGGGCTTTCAATTCTGTTCCACTGGTCTGTGTGCCTATTTTTGTTCCAGTAACATGCTGTTTTGATGATGATGGCTTTATAATATAGTTTAAGGTCTGGGAGTGTGATGCCTCCATTTCTGTTTCTTTTCCTTAGGATGTTTTTGGCAATTCTAGGTGTTTTCAGGTTCCAGATAAATGATTGTAGTGTTTGTTCTATTCTCTTAAAGAAGCTTGGTGGAACTTTGATGGGTATTGCATTAAATTTGTATATGGCTCTGGGGAGAATGTTCATTTTGATGATATTTATTCTTCCAATCCATGAGCATGGGATATCTTTCCATTTCTTGGTATCAGTTTCTATCTCCTTGAGTAGCGACTCATAGTTTTCAGCATACAAGTCTTTCACTTCTTTGGTCAACTTTATTCCTAGGTATTTGATTGATTTTGCTGAAACAGTAAATGGGAGTGATTTCTGGATGTCTTCTTCTTCAGATTTAGTGTTTGCATAAAGAAATGCCACTGATTTTTGTACATTGATTTTGTAGCCTGATACCTTGCTATATTGCCTAACAACTTCCAGTAATTTTCTACTGGATTCTTTAGGTCTTTCTATGTATACTATCATATCATCTGCAAATAGTGAGAGCTTGACTTCTTCCCTTCCAATCTGTATCCCTTTGATTTCTTTCTCTTGCCTGATTGCTATGGCAAGAACTTCCAATACTATGTTGAAGAGTAACGGTGACAGTGGGCAGCCCTGTCTAGTCCCTGATCTGAGGGGGAATGCTTTCAGCTTCTCTCCATTGAGTATGATGTTGGCTGTAGGTTTGCTATATATAGACTCCACTATCTTGAGGAATTTCCCATCTATTCCCATTTTTTGTAGAGTTTTGAGCATGAATGGGTGTTGGATTTTGTCAAAGGCTTTCTCTGCATCTATTGAGATAATCATGTGGTTTTTGGCTTTGCTTTTATTGATGTGATGAATGACATTGATTGATTTACGGATGTTGAACCAGCCTTGCATTCCTGGGATGAATCCCACTTGGTCATGATGAACAATCTTTTTGATGTGTTGCTGTATCCGGTTGGCCAAGATCTTGTTTAATATTTTGGCATCTATGTTCATCAGAGATATTGGTCTGTAGTTTTCCTTTTTTGTTCTGTCCCTATCAGCTTTTGGTATCAGGGTGATACTGGCTTCATAAAAGGTGGAAGGGAGTATTCCTGTTTCTTCAATCTTATGGAATAGCTTAACAAGTATGGGTATTAACTGTTTCCTGAAAGTTTTGTAGAATTCGTTTGTGAAGCCATCTGGTCCAGGACTTTTGTTGTTGGGGAGATTCTTAATAACGGTTTCAATTTCTTTGTCTGTGATTGGTGCATTTAGATTTTGTAGTTCTTCTTGGTTCAGTTTTGGAAGGGCATATGTTTCTAGGAATTGTTCCATTTCTTCCAGATTCTCTAGCTTGGTGGCATATAGTTCTTTATAGAAGTTTCGCAGAATTCTCTGGATTTCTGTGGTGTCGGTTGTGATATCTCCTGTATCGTTTACAATTCTATTAATTTGAGTCTTCTCTCTTTTTTGTTTGGTGAGTCTGGCTAGGGGTTTGTCAATTTTGTTTAATCTTTCAAAGAACCAACATTTGGCTTCATTGATCTTTTGTATGGTTCTTTTATTTTCGATGTTGTTTATTTCTGCTCTAACTTTAGTGATTTCTGTCCTTCTGGTTGCTTTAGGGTTCCTTTGTTCCTCTTCCTCTAAGTCCTTGAGGTGTGTAGTAAGTTCGTTCATTTGGGCTTCTTCTTGGTGTTTAATATGTGATTGTATAGCTATAAGTTTCCCTCTCAGTACTGCTTTAGCTGTGTCCCAAATATTTTGATAGGTTGTGTCTTCATTTTCATTAGTTTCCAGGAACATTTGAATTTCCTGTTTGAGTGAGTGTCTGACCCAGTGGTTCTTAAGGAGCATGTTGTTTAGTTTCCAAATTCTATGTCTTTTAATAATTTTCCGTTTGTTGTTAAAAGTTAGTTTTACTCCACTGTGGTCTGAGAAGATACTTGGGATGATTTCAATGCTCTTGAATTTATTGATGCTGTCTTTGTGGCCTAACATGTGGTCTATCCTTGAGTATGTGTTGTGTGGATTTGAAAAGAAGGTGTATTCCAGTTTTTTGGGGTGGAGGAGTCTGAAAATGTCCAAGAGGTCTAGTCTGTCAATCTCTTCATTCAATTCTCTTGTATCTTTATTGGTTCTCTGCTTTGTTGATCTGTCTAAGTGTGAGAGTGGGGTATTGAAGTCTCCCACTATTATTGTATTACTATTGATGTATTTTTGAAATTCTTTCAATAGGTGTTTAATGTATTTAGATGGTCCCTCGTTGGGTGCATAGATGTTAATAATTGTTAAGTCTTCTTGGCTGATTGATCCTCTAATCATTATGTAATGTCCTTGCCTATCTTTTATTACTTTATTTAATTTAAAATCTATCGTGTCTGAGATGAGAATGGCTGTTCCTGCCCTTTTTTGTGGACCGTTAGCCTGTATGATAGTTTTCCATCCTTTCACTTTAAGTCTGTGTTTATCTTGTTGTGACAGATGTGATTCTTGCAAGCAGCATATGGTTGGGTTATGTTTTCTGATCCATCCCCCCACCCTGTGCCTTTTGATGGGTGAGTTTAAGCCATTGACATTTATTGATATTATGGATTTAATGTATTGTAGTGCCATTGTTCTAAAAAACAATTTGTTTACTCTGATATATTACAAGTATTATAGTGATGTTCTTGTTTATAAGAGGTCTTTTAGTACCTCTTTCAGGGCCGGCTTGGTGATAGTTGCCTCCTTTAACTGTTGTTTGTCTAAGAAGGTTTTGATCCCTCCATCTAGCTTGAATGAAAGTCTAGCAGGATATATAATCCTTGGTTGAAACCCTTTTTCATTCAGGGCTCGATAGATATCTTGCCACTCCCTTCTGGCTTTTAGAGTTTGAGTGGAGAAATCTGCAGAAAGTCTTATGGGTTTTCCCCTGTATGTGACTTTTTGTTTCTCTCTTGCAGCCTTTAGGATCCTTTCTTTATCCTTACTTCTTCTCATTGTGACTATGATGTGTCTTGGTGTTTTCAGGTCTGGGTTGATTCTGTTTGGTACTCTCTGGGCCTCTTGCACCTTGATATCCTTTCTGTTATTCAGGTCTGGGAAATTTTCTTGTATTATTTCCTCTAGAATGTTTGCTTCCCCTTCCTCTCTTTCTTCCTCTGGCAGGCCAATTATACGAATGTTACTTCTTTTGAGATCATCCCATATGTCTCTGTTGTTGTTTTCAGTGTCTCTCAATCTCTTTTTAAGCTCTTTCACCTCTTTCTTAGTTTTCTCTAACTCATCCTCTGACTAATTCTGTTTTCTGCTTCTGTTAGTCTGCTTTCCCTTGCCTCAGCTTCTTTCTTCATTACAGCTATTTCAGCTTTCAGTTCTCTAATTGTCTCAAGAAAATCAGTATTTTCCTTGGGGGTCTCAACTGTTGTTTCCCTAATACTGCCATTCTGTTCCTCCAATGTTGTTTTCATTTCTGTGATTAATAAGTTTATTATTGCTTGCATACTTTTCTTATCTATGGTTACTTCTGACTGATTTGTGGTTTCTTCTGGGCTCTTGTCTTCATTCATTGGGGTAGCAGTTTTATTTGTTTTTAATCTACCCATTTTTTTTTTAATTTATGTGTTTCTCTCTCTTTTTTTTTTTTTAATGCTCTGTTGTTCCTCAGTTGTTGTGTTTTGAGCACAAGTAACACTGTACTAAATACCTTTATGACAATTGCACTCACCAACCTCCGGAATAACAGTAGCAACTGAAGTAAGTATTGAAGGAGTTTAATCGTTACCAGTTAGCCAAACAATTTCTCCAGTCCGTAAAAAAATAGTAACCAAATCCCAGTGAAGAAAGAGAAAAGGAAGAGAGGATAGCAAGAATAGACAGTTATGCAAATCTACTATCCAGTGTATATTCTAGGGGTAACAAGAGTGTAAAGGGAACTAGAGCAGAGATAGACACATAGAGAGTCCACTCTGGGTCAGATTTCTTCCCCAAAGTAATTCACAAATTCAGAAAGGCAAAGAAGAAAGAAGTGTATGACAAGATTAAAAAAAAAAAAAGAGAGAGAGATAGAGAGAGATAAGAGAGAGAAAAGGGAGAAGATAAGAAGAAGAGTTGTAATTAAAGAGCAGTGCGAGGAACTTCCCAAATGTGTATCAGTGAATAAAAAAAAAACAAAACAAAAAAAAACCCTGTTTGGTGGTATGGGGTATCCTGCTAGTAGCTGGTCCCAGGCACTGCTTACGGGGGGGGGGGGGGGCGGGGGGGCGGCGGGAAGGATGTATGCTTGAAAATTAAAAGGAAGAAAAAAGAATTTTTTCCCCTACTCTAATTCTTAACCCAAATTAAGTTATAGACACATCCTTGGTATGACCGTTATGGCCCCTTATTGGCTGGCCTGCTAGAGGCAGAAAATCCTATTGTTTACACGAGATGTGTCCGGAGCTCAAAGGCTAGCCGCTTCTCAATCGCCATCTTCCGGGAAACCCCGCCCTCCAGACTTTTTTAAAGGATTTCTCAAAAATGAAAACTAGCTCCAAGTCCTTTGATCCAATGAGAGCTATACTCAAGAAGTCTTTGGATCCACCCTCAGGGTCGCGGTGGACCCTGGCGACTCCCAAGAGAAAGCCCCCGAGCTAAAGTGCTCTCTCCGGGTCCTCTGCCCGCCACGCTCTGCAACCCGCGGAGGAGCCGCCTTCCCGGGCGGGCGGAGGACAATGCCCGGCGCACTCGCCTTGCCTGGCGCCGCCTGGAAATTCTGGCGCCCCGCTAGTCCGTGTCACCTTTGTTCTAATTGTTAACCCAAATTAAACTGTAATCACTTCTTTGGTGCCCCCCCCTTATTGACTGGCCTGCTAAAGGCAGAAAATCCTACCGTTGCTGAGGATGCTATCAGAGCACTCGCTGTTAGCGATTTCTCAGGGCGCCATCTTCCCCCTCATCCGAGATAGAAATATATAGCAATCCATTATCTGTGGCCTGGGGAGAACTATTACAGTTTCTTCTGGAGGGGGATGGGGGCACAGAACTCTGTTGGTGGGAATGGTGTGGAATTATATTATTATCTTATTGTAAATCAATATTAAATCATTTATAAAATTTTTTTTAAAAGGGAATTGGGACTGGGAGATAGCATAATTTTTTTAAAAAAATATTTTATTTATTTTTATTTTGATTCAGAGAGAGAGAGAGAGACACAGAGAGAAACACCAGAGCACTGCTCAGCTCTGGCTTATGGTGGTGCAAGGGATTGAACCTGGGACTTAAGAGTCTCAGGCACGAGAGTCTGTTTGCATAACCATTATGCTATCTCCCCCACCCCCAAGATAGCATAATGGTTATGCAAACCACCTTTCATACCTGAGGCTCTGGGGTCCGAGGTTCAATCCTCAGTACCTCTGTAAGCCAGAGCTGTATGGTGTTCTAGTGCTCTCACTCTCTTTCTCTTCTCTCTCTCTCTTCTTTATTTCTCTGTGTCTTCCTCTCTGTATCTCTCTTCTTAAAATAATTACACAAAATATTTTTAAAATAAATTATAGAAAAATGTTAAGACAATTTTTTTAACTTTGCTTTTAACCAACATTTGGGGGCTGAGTGGTGGCACATCTTGTTAAGCTCATATAGCAAATAGCCCAAGGACCTACTTAAGGATCCCGGTGTTAGCCCCAGGCTCCATACCTGCAGGGGAGTAGATTCACAAGCAGTAAAGCAGGTCTGCAAGTGTCTGTCTTTCTCTCTCCCTCTCTGTCTTCCCCTCCCCTCTCAATTTCTTTCTGTCCTATTTAAAAAAAAAAAAGTCACAGGAGCAATGCAGGCACTGAGCCCCAGCGATAAACCTGGAGGCAAAAACACAAAACAAAAAAAGTAATAAAATATTTGGAATAATGTAATCATTACATTCAGTACAAAGTCCAGTTTTCTCTTTATCCTTTTGCTTTTTAAAATTTTTTTATTTACTTTTATTAATTTCTTTTTATTGCCACCAGGACTTTCAGGGGGACTTGGTGCCGGCAGTACAAATCTTCTACTCCCGGCAGCCATTTTTTTCCCTCTTTTTTATTTCTATTTTTATTTTGCTATGATTGCGAGAGGAGAGGAAGATAGTGAGGGATAGACACCTTCAGCCCTGCTTCAACACTTGTGAATAATCCCCCCATGCAGGTGAGGAGCAGGGGCTCAAACTGGGGTCCTTGCTCATGGTAACATGTGTGCTCAGCCAGGTGTACCCTGTTCCTCTGCTCTTTAAATAATTACTATTAGACTTGTACTTCTGTTAATTCATTGAATATTTTGCAACAAATGATAGAAATTATTCTTTTTGCTGCTTGTGTCCCAAATTTGATCAGTTTGAACTGCTTTAAGTTAAGCCCCGGCTCCTTTTTCCATGCTCACTCATTTTCACTCATTGCTTTGAAACATTATGAACCATTCTCACCTTGTTTTGTCCCGTCAAACTCATATTCATCCATTGCCCAAGTAACAGTGGGATGCACCTGAATGAGGCCCTTTCATTGAACACTAGCATGTTATTTAAACTTCTATCTTTAATATTCTATCTCCAAATTTAGTATTGCAAAATATATTTAACTTATTTGATTTTTTTTTACTTTTTTAAAGACTTTCTTTTTTAATTTATTTTTTATTTAAGAAAGGATAAATTAACAAAACCATAGGATAGGAGCCGTACAACTCCACACAATTCCCACCACCCAATCTCTATATCCCACCCCTCCCCTAATAGCTTTCCCATTCTCTATCCCTCTGGGAGCATGGACCCAGGGTCATTGTGGGTTGCAGAACGTGGAAGGTCTGGCTTCTGTAATTGCTTCCCCGCTGAACATGGGCATTGACTGGTCAGTCCATACTCCCAGTCTGCCTCTCTCTTTCCCTGGTAGGGTGGGTCTCTGAGGAAGCAGAGCTCCAGGACGCATTGTTGGGGTCAGTCCAGGGAAGCCTGGCCGGCATCTTGATGGCATCTGGAACCTGGCGGCTGAAAAGAGAGTTAACATACAAAGCCAAACAATTGTTGAGCAATCATGGACCCAAAGGTTGGAATAGTGGAGAAGTGTTGGGGGGGTGGGTTACTCACTGCAAACTCTAGTGTACTTCTGCTTTCAGGTATATATTTTGCACTAGTTTATGGATACGTGTGAACATATGCTCTATCTCCTGGAACCTGGTCTATATCTAGGTTTTGGGACTTTGTTAGCAAGTGAACCACCAGGAATGGAATTAGAGAGTACTATGAAAGGAAAAGTCTCACCTGAGTAATGAAGCTGAAGGGTTGTCATTCCACACCTGAAGTCTCTGGACACACTCTGAGCTGAACCATGTTAAGGTGGCAATCATTGCATTGATTAGGTTGCGATCGGCTGATGCAATATTATTTGATATGGATTGGGAGAGGCATATGGGAAAGTGGGCCCTATGCTAAGGTTCCAGGACTGGGGGAAATACAGGCTCTATAGTGGAGATGTGAGGTTCCTGCTGTCTTAGGGTTCAAAAAGACAATGGATAGTTATTATCATCACATATTTGGTAATTGGGTTAACTTTGAAAAGTCCTTTTGTTGGGGTTTGCTGTATAATACCCAGTATCTTGTATATAGCTGTGCCACCCATTGCTTCTAATCTACTTGGTCTAGGCTTTTGAGAGAGTCCGCATATCAAATACACAGCCTATATATTAAAAAAACTCAGTCTGTGTTTTTAAAACTTCGAGATATACAATTAATTTTTCCCCTCTCATATTAATTAACGAGTCATTTACATGACTACACTTTACTAGGAGTGTACATAAACACCATTCCCACCATCAAAAGACTGTATCCCATCAGACCCACAGACCCCCACCCCAAAACCAGCCCAGGAGGCCGCATGTCTACCCCTTAACACAGGTTTGTTACTTTGGTGCCCTACTTTAAATTTAGTCATATCCTGATTTTAATTTCCCTTTCAGATCTTCTTTCTCAACTTCTGTTGATAAGTGGGATCATCCCATACTCATCTTTATCTTTCTGACTTAGCTTACCTAACATAATTCCTTCTAGCTCTGTCCAAGATGGGTCAGAGAAGGTGGGTTCATTGTTCTTGGTAGTTGTACAGTAAGCATTCCATTGTGTATATATACCACAGCTTTCTCAGCCACTCTTCTGTTATTGGGCACCTAGGTTGCTTCCAGGTTTTAGCTATTATGAATTGTGCTGCTATGAACATAGGTGTACACATATATTTTTGCTTAGGTTTATGGAGTCCTTGGGGTATAAGCCCAGGAGAGGAATTACTGGATGATATGGAAGGTCCATGTCTAGCCTTTTGAGAGTTTTCCAGATTGCTCTCCACAGAGGCTGGACCAATTTACATTCCCACAAGCAATGCAAAAGGGTTCCTCTGTCCTCACAGCCTCTCTAGCATTTGTTGCTGCTGTCCTTTTTGATGTATGCCATTCTCACAGGGGTGAGGTGGTATCTCAATCTTGTCTTAATTTGCATTTTTCTGACAATCAGTGACCTAGAGCAGTTTTTCATGTTTGTTAGCCTTTTGGATCTCCTCTGAGGTGTATGTTTTGTTCATATCCTCTGCCCATTTTTGGATGGGGTCATTTGCTTTTTTGGTGCTAAGTTTGCTGAGCTCTTTGTATATTTTGGTGACTAGTTTCTTGTCTGATGTATGGCATGTGAAGATCTCCCATTCTGTGAGGGGTCTCTTTGTTTAATAGTTTCTTTGGATGCGCAGAAGCTTTTCATTTTGATATAGTCCCATTGGTTTGTTTTTGCTTTAGTCATCCTTGCAATGGGTTTTATTCATCAAAGATGTCCTTGAGGTGTAGGTTGGAAACTGTTTTACCAATGTTTTCCTCTAAGTATTTGATTGTTTCTGGTCTAACATCCAGGTCTTTGATCCATTTGGAGTTGATTTTTGTTTCTGGTGAGATAAAGTGGTTCAGTTTCATTCTTCTGCATGTTACAACCCAGTTTTCCTAGCAACATTTATTGAAGAGAGCCTACTTCTTCCATTTAATCCTTTGGGCCCCCTTAGCAAAGATTAGATGTCCATAGGTGTGGGGATTTATTTCTGGGATTTCAATTCAGTTCCACTGGTCAGTGTGCCTATTTTTATTCCAGTACCATACTGTTTTGATTATGATGGCTTTATAATATAGTTTAAGGTCTGGAAGTGTGATGCCTCCATTTCTGTTTCTTTTCCTCAAGATGATTTTGGCAATTCTAAGTGTTCTCAGGTTCCAGATAAATGATTGTAGTGTTTGTTCTATTCTCTTAAAGAAGCTTGGTGGAACTTTGATGGGTATTGCATTAAATTTGTATATGGCTCTGGGGAGAATATGCATTTTGATGATATTTATTCTTCCAATCCATGAGCATGGGATATCATTCCATTTCTTGGTATCAGTTTCTTTTATTTTTATTTTTATTTAAGAAAGGATTAATTAACAAAACCATAGGGTAGGAGGGGTACGACTCCACACAATTCCCACCACCCAGTCTCCATAACCCACCCCCTCCCCTGATATCTTTCCCATTCTCTATCTCTCTGGGAGCACGGACCCAGGGTCATTGATGGTTGCAGAAGGTAGAAGGTCTGGCTTCTGTAATTGCTTCCCCGCTGAACATGGGCGTTGACTGGTCGGTCCATACTCCCAGTCTGCCTCTCTCTTTCCCTAGTAGGGTGTGTCTCTGGGGAAGCTGAGCTCCAGGACACATTGGTGGGGTCTTCAATCCAGGGAAGCCTGGCCAGCATCCTGGTGGAACCTCAGGAATTACAGTAGCAACGTTTCCAGAAGATGTGATCAGAGCTCAAGCCACTAGCAGCTTCTCAGTCTGCCATCTTCCGGGAACCCCTGACTATTACCGGTATCAGTTTCTACATCCTTGAGTATCGACTCAGTTTTCAGTATATAAGTCTTTCATTTCTTTGGTCAACCTTATTCCTAGGTATTTTGTTGATTTTAGCTGAAACAGTAAATGGGAGTGATTTCTGGATGTCTTCTTATTCAGATTTAGTGTTTGCATAAAGAAATGCCACTGATTTTTGTACATTGATTTTGTAGCCTGATACCTTACTATATTGCCTAATGACTTCCATTAGTTTCCTGTTGGATTCTTTAGGTTTTTCTATGTATACTCTCATATCATCTGCAAATAGTGAGAGCTTGACTTCTTCCCTTGCAATCTGTATTCCTTTGATTTCTTTCTCTTGCCTGATTGCTATGGCAAGAACTTCCAATACTATGTTGAAGAGTAATGGTGACAGTGGACAGCCCTGTCTAGTTCCCGATCTGAGGGGGAATGCTTTCAGCTTCTGTTCATTGAGTATGATGTTGGCTGTAGGTTTGCTATATATAGATTCCACTATCTTGAAGAATTTCCCCTCTATTCCCATTTTTTGTAGGGTTTTGAGCATGAATGGGTGTTGGATTTTGTCAAAGGCTTTCTCTGCATCTATTGAGATAATCATGTGGTTTTTGGCTTTGCTTTTATTGTAGTGGTGAATGACATTGATTGACTTATGGATGGATGTTGAACCAGCCTTGCATTCCTGTGATGAATCCCACTTGGTCGTGATGAAGATTTTTTTTGATATACTGTTGTATCAGTTTGGCCTAGATCTTGTTCAATATTTTGGCATCTATGTTCATCAGAAATATTGGTCTGTAATTTTCCTTTTTTGTTCTGTCCCTATCAGCTTTTGGTATCAGGTGATGTTGGCTTCCTAGAAGGTGGAAGGGAGTATTCCTGTTTCTTCAATCTTATGGAAAAGCTTAAGAAGTATGGGTACTAACTGTTACCTGGAAGTTTTGTAGAATTCGTTTGTGAAGCCATCTGGTCCAGGACTTTTGTTGTTGGGGAGATTCTTAATAACGGTTTCAATTTCTTTGTCTGTGATTGGTGCATTTAGATTTTGTAGTTCTTCTTGGTTCAGTTTTGGAAGGGCATATGTTTCTAGGAATTGTTCTATTTCTTCCAGATTCTCTAGCTTGGTGGCATATAGTTCTTCATAGAAGTTTCGCATGATGCTCTGGATTTCTGTGGTGTCAGTTGTGATATCTCCTCCATCGTTTACAATTCTATTAATTTGAGTCTTCTCTCTTTTTTGTTTGGTGAGTCTGGCTAGGGGATTGTCAATTTTGTTTAATGATTCAAAGAACCAACATTTGGCTTCATTATCTTTTGTATGTTTCTCTTATTTTCAATGTTGTTTATTTCTGCTTTAATATTAGTGATTTCTGTCCTTCTTGTTGCGTTAGGGTTCCTTTGTTCCTCTTCCTCTAAGTCCTTGCGGTGTGCAGTAAGGTCGTTCATTTGAGCTTTTTCTCGTTGTTTAATATGTGATTGTATGGCTATAAGTTTCCCTCTCAGTATTGCTTTAGCTGTGTCCCAAATATTTTGATAGATTGTGTCTTCATTTTCATTTGTTTCCAGGAACATTTGAATTTCCTGCTTGAGTGACTCTCTGACCCAGTGGTTCCTAAGGAGTATGTTGTTTAGTTTCCAAATTCTGTGACTTTTAATAATTTTCTGTTTGTTGTTAAATGTTAGATTCAATGCTCTTGAATTTATTGATGCTGTGTTTTTGGCCTTACATGTGGTCTATCCTTGAGTATGTGTTATGTGGATTTGAAAAGAAGCTGTATTCCAGTTTTTTGGGGTGAAGGATTCTGAAAATGTCCAAGAGGTCTAGTCTGAGAATCTCTTCATTCAATTCTCTTGTATCTTTGTTGATTCTCTGCTTTGTTGATCTGTCTAAGTGTGAGAGTGGTGTATTGAAGTCTCCCACTATTATTGTATTACTATTGATGTTTTTTTGAAATTCTTTCAGTAAGTGCTTGATGAATTTAGATGGTCCCTCATTAGGTGCATAGATGTTAATGATTGTTAAGTCTTCTTGGCTGATTGATCCTCTAATAATTAGGTAATGTCCTTGCCTATCTTTTCTTACTTTATGTAATTTAAAATCTATTGTGTCTGAGATAAGAATGGCTGTTCCTGCCTTTTTTTCTGGTCTGTTAGCCTGTATGATAGTTTTCCATACTTTTACTTTAAGTCTGTGTTTATCTTGTTGTGACAGAGGGTATTCTTGCAAGCAGCATTTTGCTGGATTATGTTTTCTGATCCATCTCCCCACTCTGTGCCTTTTGATGGGTGAGTTTAAGCCATTGACATTTATTGATATTATGTATTTAATGTATTGTAGTGCCATTGTTAAAAAAATTTTTTTTGTTTGCTCTGATATATTGCAAGTATTATAGTGATGTTTTTGTTTATAAGAGGTGTTTTAGAACCTCTTTCAGTGCCGGTTTGGTGATGGTTTCCTCCTTTTACTGTTGTTTGTCTAAGAAGGTTTTGATCCCTCCATCTAGTTTGAATGAAAGTCTAGTAGGATATAGTATTCTTGGTTGAAAGCCTTTCTCACTGAGCACTTGATAGATATCTTGCCATTCTCTTCTGGCTTTTAGAGTTTGAGTGGAGATGTCTGCAGATAATCTTATGGGTTTTCCCTTGTATGTGACTTTTTGTTTCTCTCTTGCAGCCTTTAGGATCCTTTCTTTATCCTTACTTCTTCTCATTGTGACTATGATGTGTCTTGGTGTCTTCAGGTCTGGGTTGATTCTGTTTGGAACTCTCTGGGCCTCTTGAATCTTGATGTCCTTTCTGTTATTCAGGTCTGGGAAGTTTTCTTCTATTATTTCCTCTAGAATGTTTCCTTCCTCTCTTTCTTCCTCTGGCAGGCCAATTATACGAATGTTACTTCTTTTGAGATCATCCCATATGTCTCTGTTGTTGTTTTCAGTGTCTCTCAATCTATTTTTAAGCTCTTTCACCTCTTTCTTAGTTTTCTCTAACTCATATTCTGTCTGACTAATTCTGTTTTCTGCTTCTGTTAGTCTGCTTTCCCTTGCCTCAGCTTCTTTCTTCATTACAGCTATTTCAGCTTTCAGTTCTCTAATTGTCTCAAGATAATCAGTATTTTCCTTGGGGGGTCTCAACTGATGTTTCCCTAATACTGCCATTCTGTTCCTCCAATGTTGTTTTCATTTCTGTGATTAATAAGTTTATTATTGCTTGCATACTTTTCTTATCTATGGTTACTTCTGGCTGATTAATAGTTTCTTCTGGGCTCTTCATTCATTGGAGTAGAAGTTTTATTTGGTTTTGAGCCACTTATTTTTTTTTATTAATGTTGTTTCTTATTTTTATGTTCTGTTTTTCCTCAGTTGTTGTGTCTTGAATACAAGCAACACTGTACTAAATACCTTTATGACAAATGCAATCTCCAACCTCAGTAATTACAATAGCAACTGAAGCAAGTATTGAAGCAGTTTAATCACTACCAGTTAGCCAAACAATGTCTCCAGTCCATGAATAAATAGCAACCAAGTCTAAGTGAAGAAGAAAGAGAAAGGAAGGAAGGGATAGCAAGAATAGACAATTATGCAAATCTACTATCCACTGTATATTCTAAGGGTAGCAAGTGGGGAAAGGGAAGTAGAGCAGAGGTACACACATAGAGAGTCCACTCTGAGTCAGATTTCTTCCCCAAAATTATTCACAAATTCAGAAGGTCAATGAAGAAGGAAGGAAGATAAAAAAAAGATAAAAGGAAGATAAAAAAGATAAAAAAGATAAAAAGGAAGATAAAAAAGAGAAACAAGAGAGGGAATAGAGAAAAGATAAGAAAAAGAGCTGTAATTAAAGAGCAGTGAAAGAAAAGTGTTTTTAATTGATTACTTTATTTTTATTTATTTATTTTAATTAGCTAGGAGGAGGAAGAAGGGGAGAGTCTATAGAGGAGGTAGGGGTAACGAGACAAGTTCCTCTCACAGTAGATAAGATGCCCCCTACCCTAGCAATGAAAGATACCCTAAGAGTAAATTCTGGACAACCTAACGGAGGGAGGGGAAGAGATATTCCTTTATATAATATTAATAATAAGATATAGCAGGTAAAAAAAAAACCCTGTCCCAGATTGCCTCAAACCTCCTGAGCATAGGTAGCTGATTGTTTAGAAAGAAAGAAAGAAAAAAAAAAACCTCAGGACTAGACAAGAATACAGGAATAGACAGTGATGCAAATCTACTATCCACTGTATATTCTAGGGGTAGTTAAAGAAGAAAGGGAAGTTGAGCAGAGATACACGCAGAGAGAGAGCCTTCCCAGATTAGATCTCTGGTCCCCAGGGATTGGTTGTGGGGAGGGGGTGCGCTTTGGGAATAATAATTTAAAAGAAAAATTTTTTCCCTTTATTTTTACTCTATTTTTTTAACCCAAATTAAGTTATAGTTACCTCCTTGGTGTCACCACTAGGACCCCTTATTGACTGGCCTACTAAAGGCAGAAAATCCTACCATTTCCCATCGATGTGGTCGGAGCTCAAGCCACTAGCAGCTTCTCAGTCCGCCATCTTCCAGAAACCCCCCAAAATCCTGCTTCTTATAAAAACACATTTCCCTGTTGTTTTATCTTACAGTATGTATGATATTACTTACAAATTATTGTACAATGTTACCCCTCTACTTCATTCCTTTTCTTCTCATCTGGAAGAAGTAGCATATCAATTATGCAGCCCACTGATTTTTTTTCATGGTATTATATTTCTTACATATCCTGTCCAGTCAAAGCAGAAAAATCTTATTTCTTTTTCTATTTAAAGCAGTATGCATTACTTGTGTGAATGTATCATTCTTTATTCTATCGGTTTCCCACCGATTGTTACAATTCTCCCCAACCTTTCATTACTAAAAAGAACTTTATAACTTTATACTTTATGTGTGCTGTTTCTTTTAATGAAGTCCTATCTTTGTAACAAATGCTTTTGCTTATTGACAACTTCATGTTGACATCAGTCATTCCCCCCACCATCCCTGTTTGAGGAGTCAAATGCCACATCTTGGACAGAGTATAAATGTTACAAATTAGGAGCTTCAGATCTGGGTCAGGACAAATATGGATGGAGACGGAGTGGGAGTTGAGCAGTACTGACTTGACTACAAAATACCCATAGGTTGGGAGTGGGAAAATGGTGGCCACATTCTCATGAACATTAGTAGGTATATTGTGAGATATGGGTAGGCTGAGGGTGTCAAAGCACCCAGCCCAGATCCATATTTCACCTCCTGCTAAATTCCTCCTGTGTGTTTGACTGAATTCTGCAGCAATTTCAAATGGTTTCTAAGAAGATAGGGCATGGGCTGGGTGGTGATTTATCTGGTAGAGAGCTTATATTACCAGGATTCAAGTTTAATCCCTAAGGATACATCTGCAGGGGTAAGTTTCATAAGCAGTGGAGCAGTGCTTCAGGTGTCTGTCCTTTCTCTATCTCTCTCCATTCTCTGTCTCTCATCTCTATCAGAAAGAAAGAAAAAGAAAAAGAAAAAAAAAACATTGTAAGTGATAGAACCATGCAGATACTGAATCCCAGAGATAATTCTGGTGGAGAAAGTGTCTATCACCCCATCAGTTCATCCTCATTCCCTCCAGATGGAGTAAGCCATATTCCTACTCATCACAGCAGCAATCAACCAAGTTGAAGACCCCCATGAGGCCCTGGGGGGCCATTGGAGACAGGAGTTCAAGAAAGCACGGTGGCAGAAAAGAAAAAGTGGCTAACTACAGAACCATTAGGAACAACTGGGAAAGTTGTTTTTCCCTCTGAGTAGTGACCACCAAGAGTCACTGTGAACATTCCCATGGATTTAGGTAGAAGAGAGGCTACAGTTTGGAATGGGGGTTGGAAGGTATTAACTTGGAACAGGAACCTGCCTTCCACATACAGTTCATGGAGCTACTTGGCCTGACGCAGAACTTCTGAGTATTGTTCAAGCAGGGTCTATGTTTACTCAGCCCACACAGAGAGCATTGTCCCTACCAGAACTGCCCCTCTAGCTTCTGCGGTACTGGAGAGAAGGTTTTCTGAGGAACTGAGTAGTGGGCTTTGCTCCTCTGAAGACATCTTACAACAGGCCCTGAGGTGGTAGAACTGTACAGCCTGGCACACATCACCCAGAACCTCTCCTGGGGGTAGTTCACTCTGCTCCAGGCTCATGGCTGTTGATAGGCATATGTTGGACACAGGGACTGTTGGGCCCAGGCTGGGGATGGCTCTCTGACTTATGCTGGGGTTGTAATCTTCCTGAACAAGTCTATCTCTAAGATATACTACAGGCCTTTCCTAGAGTAAAAATTTTTTATTTACTTTATTTTTTCTTTTTTATTGGGGGGATTAATGGTTTACAGTCAACAATAAAATAGAGCAAAAACTAAAATACAGAAGTTTGTACATGCATAACATTTCTCGGTTTTCCACATAACAATTCAACCCCTTCTAGGTCCTCTGACATCATGTTGCAGGACATGATACACCAAACCCAGTCCAAGTCTTGCTCTGTGTTTTATTTTTCTACTTTAAAAAAAATTATTTATTTCCTTTTTGTTGCCCTTGTTTTTATTGTTGTTGTAGTTATTATTGTTGCTGATGCTGTCGATGTTGGATAGGGCAGAGAGAAATAGAGAGAGGAAGGGAAGACAGAGAGGGGGAGAGAAAGATAGAAACTCGCAGACCTGCTTCATTCTTCTTCATGTTTCAACTCAATTTTTTCAACACCATTTGTTTAAGAGTCTCTTGAGCAAGCATGTTTTTATTAGTGATTTGATATTATGAGATAACAGGGGTATAATTCCGTACCATTCCTAACACCAGAGTTCTCGTTCCATATTATTTCCACTGGTAACTGCAGTAATTCTTCTACGGTCACAAATGTAGGCTGACTATTATTTCGATGATTATCTGTCAATATTTGCCCAGTTTTATACTATTATCCTGCCTTCTCTTTCTTCCTAAGTCATACCTACACCTATTACTACTTCTGAATGTCCTTATTGCCTCTTTTTTATCAGGTCCTGATGGAACTAGAGTTCAGAGCTCTCTGGTCATCTTCCCCTAATATTTCTTCCCCTTTGAGACTATGGACCAAAGTTCTTTATGGATTGCAGAATGTGGGAGGTCTGGTTTCTGTTATTGCTTCTCTATTCGACATGGACATTAGCAAGTCAATCCATACCCCCATTCTGTTTCTATCTTTCAAGGTGGGGTAGGGCTCTGTCAATGTGAGGTTCCAGTACATGTTGGTGAGGTTGTCTGTCCAGAAAAATCAGGATGGACTCTCGATAACATCTACAACTTGGTGGCTGAAAGGCAGTAAGATATATAGCAGGGAAAAGTATTGAATAAACAGGAACAAAAAAAAAATAGGAATAAAGCAGATAATATTAGGGATACTGGGGTGGAAAAAATCTAGGAATTCTATTTTGGGTATGTTCCTAGGGGTCCATGACTTTGGTAATTTTTGCTTTTCCTTGATAGCCCATAAGCAGATAAGCTGGAAGTATTGTCTGTGAAGATGGTGTCAGAGATGAGAATAGAACTTGAAAGGTAGATTAGGGCAGAGAGTAGCTCCCAAACTTGAAAAAAGCAAATAAATACATTCTACTGTTTACCAGGTCTATCTGACCCAGGGCCTATATATATACTCACATTTAGCACAGGAGCCTGTGTAACCTCTTAGTTCCTGTCAGTTTGAGCTTGCAGTCCATGGTCACAGATTGGAACATTCTAGGCTGCAATCATTTCAGGAATAGTCTTCCTCATGTGGCAGAGTAGATTGACCCAACCTCCCTTCAGAGAGAGGAGCAGTCCCTACAATTGCTACTTTATAGTGAGGGTAAGGTCCTAGAGAAGTCCACAAGAGTTCTAGTGATTAAGTTCCTGATGGAAGTGACCAGTGAAGGTGGAGAGAGGGCTCTATTAGAAGTCTAAGCTCATCATATCTATGTAGTAATCCAAAGATTCCCTTAATAGGGCCAAAGATGAAGGAGTGGATGGTAGTGACCAAAAAGACCATCATTAAATGAGCCAGTCTTTTGCCCTTATCCAGCTTTAGCATCTTTTAAGGCAATTGTCTTGAGATAGACTATCTCAAAGGATAAGTTTGGTTTCAAAACCGCTATAATCTTCGCACGACGCCAAACTTTGGGCATAGACTCAGATTCCAAGATGTGGGACAGGAATGAAGCGAGCCACTTCTTTGCCACGGGACCCAGGTTAAGAATGAGTTCTAGGGTGATGTTATCATAGCCAGCACCTGTTCCCGGTTTAACCCTCTTCAAAGCGTCTTCCAGTTCAGACAGTGTAAAGGGAGAGAGTTTTGGAGATGGACAAGATAACCGGAAGTGGGATGACCACTCATGGGAAATTTCTCTTTTCCAGACTGGGTCCATCTTAGCACGTCCAACTTGAGTTAGGTGACTGGCCACTGAGTTTGGAGATACAGGAGGATGGGAGACGGGAGGGGGTTGGCTACCGGCAACCAGTCTGTGAAGAAGCTTCCAGGCCTTCCTAACTTGAGTGGGTGAAGTTCAGACTTTCCGTGAGTTGTTGCCAGCGGGCTTGGCATGCTGCATCCAGGGAGGCAATGAGATGGTCAGCCACATCTGGGTCACCCGACTCATCATACTGCTTTAGTAGTTGCTCGCATTCAGCATCAAGACAAGGCGTATAGTTAGCACGTCTCCCACGAGGAATGGCTTGGGAAGCTGATTTGAAGATGGCTTGGCAGAAGCGCCTGTAGGAATCTTCAGAGGGGATAGAGTTAATTGGAATTGCAGGAATAGATTTGTTGGTAAGGTCACTGAACAAACGCCAGTTTGCTTTCCAAAAGTTCCATCTTAGTTTCTCCGAGCATGGAATCAGTGGGAGCTGGAGACCAATGTGGATGATAGCTGGACGGTGATGACTGTGCGGGAAGATCTTGAGAACTTGTCTCGTAGCGGGAAAGGCTTGGCCGTTGACTGTGCTAATTCAGCACAGGTCGGGTGACGAGTCTTTATTCCATCTAGCACTGTGAAAAGAGCCTGGCTATTTGGGATCGTATAATAGGGAGAGGTCATTCGCTGAAGCCCAGTCGGCCAAGATAGAGCCGTCAGCACGAGTGGAGGAATATCCCCAGTCTTGGTGATGACTATTAAAATCTCCAATGTAAACAGCTGGGTGATTCGAGCTAGGCAGGACCTCATTATCCCATGAGGCACTGGGAGGCTTATATATGTTGACGAGCTGAATAGTTCCAATAGTAATGGAGTCGTAGAAGGTCGAAGAGGCCGTGTGGTAAACATCCGCAAGACACGACCCAACACTGGCCGCCAGCTATAGACCAATTTCTCTCCTCTCCGTGTGTTAAAAACTCCTTGAGAGGCTGCTTCTGTCACGTATTTCTCATCTTACAGAGAAATTTCTATCACCCGCCCAAGCTGGTTTCCGCCCAGGAAGATCTACCTGCGAACAAGCCCTGGCCCTCTCAACTTACATTGAAAATGGATTCCAGAAGAATTTAAAGACAGGTGCTGTCTTTGTTGATCTCACAGCAGCCTATGACACGGTCTGGCACCGTGGTCTCCTAGTCAAGATCTCAAGATGCCTACCTCCATGGGTGGCCAACAGTATATCGTTTCTTCTCCAAAACAGAAGATTCTGGGTGCATCTGGGTGACAAGTCTAGCAGATGGAGACCTGTCTCAAGTGGCCTCCCCCAGGGCTCTGTTCTGGCTCCTACGCTATTTAATATTTACATCAATGACCTCCCAGAAACTTCTTCAAGGAAGTTCATCTACGCCGATGACATCTGCTGTGCAACTCAGGCATCCAAGTTCGACATCCTCGAGGAAACACTCACAAAAGACATGTCTCTGATATCTGATTACTGTAAAAAATGGTGACTAATCCCTAGCACTGCAAAAACAGTATCATCTGTTTTCCATCTACACCATGCCTCGGCCTCACGTGAGCTTAATGTGCAGCTTGGCGATACGAGAATCCGGCATGAAGCCCAGCCAGTCTATCTTGGCGTTACTCTTGATCGCACTCTGTCATTTCACAAACATCTCATAAAAACTGCAGCAAAGGTGGGCGCAAGGAATAACATCATTGCAAGACTGGCCAGCTCCTCATGGGGCGCGAGTGCTTCCACACTACGATCATCATCTCTGGCATTATGCTATTCCACTGCAGAATACTGTGCCCCAGTATGGTTCCGTAGCCCCCATGTCCACTTGGTCGATTCCAAATTATATTCCTTCATGAGGATAATTTCTGGAACCATCCGTTCCACCCTGGTTCCATGGCTGCCAGTTCTTAGCAACATCGCCCCACCAGATATTCGTCGGGATGCGGCATCATCTAAGTTCATTTCCCACGTCTACGCTCGACCGGACCTGCCAATATACGCGGATATCTTCGCCCACCCTGTCCAACGCTTGACGTCTCGTCACCCAATCTGGTCCCCTACGCCTACACTGAACTTCTCTGTTCCAGACTCTTGGAAACAGAGTTGGCAGTCAGCTGAGGTAAAGAACAAACACCTCATCGCAGACCCCTGCAAGCATCAACCCGGCTTTGACCTAGCACGTTATGATTGGGCCCTCCTCAATCGCTATCGAACAGGCCATGGCCGGTGCGCCGCTATGTTCCACCGCTGGGGAGCCAGAGATGACCCGAACTGCCCCTGCGGCTACAGACAGACTATGACCCACATAGTAAACGACTGCCACCTCTCCAGATTCAAAGGAGGTCTCGAAACTTTACATCAGGCTCAACCTGATGCTGTTGACTGGCTACGGAAGAAGGGCAAACGCTAGAAGAAGAAGAAGAAGAAGAAGAAGAAGAAGAAGAAGAAGAAGAAGAAGAAGAAGAAGAAGAAAGGATAAGTTGCAGTTTTATTTCCATTATGGAAATTCAAGGAGAGAGATAAAGATGGTATCCCAAATCATTGTTCCAACAGTTTGTAGGAGAGACAAGAATTCTGGCAAGGACACAGATGGATCAGACATAAGGTCATGCATTGAAGTGGTAATTTCTGGTCAGTGGGGAGGCATATTTGGAAGGATAACAAAATGGGCTGGATTTAGCCCAGTAGATGAAATCCTTTGATGTCCTGATGTTTGATGACTTTGGGATGTGAAATCTAAAGTGGAAAGGAATATCATTCCAGAGATTTTGCCAAGCTAAGGGAAGAATTCTCTTACAGCCATTCCGGACCCAGGAATGGAGAGTCTGGGACTCTACTCTGGGTCTCTGTAAAAAGAGAGGGGCCACAGCCTTCCCTCACTTGTAGCTACTTTGTCACTAGGTATGTGTGAGTGAAGAGAACACTATTTAATGGTGCAATTTCTTCAAAATCAAAACCAGGAAAATAATTTTGTGGCCTTACAACTCTTACAACTGATTAGAATATTCTAGAATGACTCCAAGTACCTAAAAATGACTAGAGTTAATGTGAAATGCAACCCTATATTCTAGACATTGTAAAGTGTGATGTTATCTGTATTTTTTTTTTTAAGGTTTTCTTTTTAAAGAGAGGAGAGAGAACCAGAGTACCATACTGTTGTATGTGATTGTGGAGATCAAACATGGGACCTCATAGATGCAAGTCTAATGTGTGTGTGACACTCTCACAGATGTAAAATGGCATTTTTATTGTTGTTTTTGTTTGCTTTTTCTCTGGTAACTAGTGACTTAACACTGCTTCATGTTTGTTGACCATCTGACTATCTTCTTTGGAGAAATGCCTATAAAGTTCTTTCCCTCATTTTTTAAATGTGGCTGCTTGTTTTTTCTCTTGCTTAATTTAATGAGCTCTTTCTATATTTTGCTTGTTAGCCCTTTGATTATGACATGGAAAGATCTCCTGTTCTGGAGGGTGTCTTTCTTTTTTGCAATGATTCCTTTGACTGTCCAGGAGATTTTAAGTTTGATGTTTATTTTTTGCTATTGTTTTTCCTTGCTGTTAAGCTTGAGTCTTCCAAACTGTAACTCTATAATCCTATAATCTTTTATACCTAAATTTTTAAATGAAAAAATAAAAGGTGTGGGACTCTCTGGACTGTGAGAAAACTGTTTATTTCATTTCATAGTTTCTCTGTGTGAAAGAGAAGTTACAGTAGAATGATGTTGTAAACCCATTTGGAAATTAGCTAATATTTCTTCCTACTTCAAATGAAACCTCTATGTGGAAGGAGATTCTGCCTTAACAGCTCTTACTTTAGACCTAAAAAAGTAGTGTGCACCTGTGAATACTTTGATAAAATTTCATCATTCTTTTAAAAAAATAATTTAAATGTAAAGTCTATTTCACATTTGCACTCTACTGTGTGAACTACCTCCCTGTCCCAGTACATAGATGAAAGGTATTCTCTGACAATTTTCAGTCCCCTTCCAACCACCCTTACCACAACAGCAAACAGGGTTTGTATCCCGGTCTTTCAAAAACTTTCCAGGGAACAATTAGGAAATGTGAGAGCAGAAAGTAGCAGATGTATACAAAGTAGCTTCATAAACTGGAGAACACCTTGTAAATAGTTAGCTGTCCTTTGTGTGTGTGGAGTCTTATTAACAATGTTGGATTTCCTCCCCTCTAAGCTTTTTCTTTTTATTTATTTATTTATTTATTTATTTATTTATTTATTTATTTATTCTTTCTCGTTGCCTTTGTTTTATTGTTGTAGATATTATTGTTGTTGTTGATGTCATCGTTGTTGGATAGGACAGAGAGAAATGGAGAGAGGAGGGGAAGACAGAGAGGAGGAGAGAAAGATAGACACCTGCAGACCTACTTCCTTGCCTGTGAAGTGACTCCCCTGCAGGTGGGGAGCTGGGGGCTTCAGCCGGGATCCTTACGCCAGTCCTTGCGCTTTGCACCACATGTGCTTAACCCGCTGCACTACCGCCAGATTCCCATAAGCTTTTTCTAATAGTGAAGCCTTAACTGTATGTATAAGAACCAGTAGTTCAAAGTAAATCCATGCTGGCTCTTCTATGTACTCACAATAGCACAGAGGGGAAGTGGAGTGTGTCTTTTTGACTGTATTTTTATTATGAAAAGTATTATAACATTCTGAGAAAAAAAATGAATGTAGGACTCAGGCTGGGTGGTAGCAAGCTGGGTTAAGTGTACATGATGCAAAACACAAGGACCTGAGTAAGAATCCTGGTTCCAGCCCCCAGGGGGTCGCTTCTGAAGCGGTGAAGCAGGTCTGCAGGTGTCTATCTTTCTTTCTCCCTCTCTGTCTTCCTATCTTCTCCTCTCTCAAATGCTCTCTTTCTTGTCTAACAACAATAGCAATAACAACAATAACAAAATGGAAAAAATGGCCCCCAGGAGTAGTGGATCTGTATGTAGTGTAGGCACCGAGACCCAGCGATAACCCTGAAGAAAAAAAAAAAAAAAAAAGACTCAGTCCCTCAGTCCTGCTCTTTTGAGAACTTCCTAGGAAAGAGAAAGAACGTAAACACCATGCTCTTTTTCTCTTCCTAGTTCCACAAACTTCTTGTAATTTACTTTCTTGCCTAGGCATTTTTAAGATGCTCTATTTTGCTTTTGAAAGAGTGATAAATATGTTGTGGTGGGAAGGCATGAAAGATTAGAGAGCAACTGTTATTAACGACTGGGCCAGGAGAAGATTAATGATTAGCCTGATATTAGCTTCTGTTCACTCTGAGCCCACAGTAAACAACATTCTTCGGGTAGAAGGTGACTGCTATGCATCAGTGCGATGATTTGTTCAGAGAGCCTTGTACTCTACAAGGTTCCATGAAATAGAGTTCTTATAGATTGTCCCTCAGTGTGTAGAAATCACCATATTGCATTCATGGCTTGTGATGAACTTTTGCCCTAATCTCTGAGAAAGAGATTGACAAATAAATTAATGGTAGACATGTGGAAGAGTAATAACGCAGCACATTATTGCTAAAGCTCTGTTAGACAAAATTCTAATTTTGTTAAGTACCTGTTAAAGTAAGGCTGGGGTTATGGACTGCCCTGCCATAATTCATGTGCAGTGGAGAATAATGATCTTTGGTTCATACTTCCAGAAAGACAAAGAATAGAGAAACTTCCAATGGAGGGAATGAAACACAAAACTCTGGCGGTGGGAACTGTATGGGATTATACTTTTGTTATCTTACAATCTTGTTAATTTTTTTAAAATTTTACTTATAAAAAGGAAACACTGATGCATAGCAGTCACCTTCTACCACCTAGCACCCTTAACTTTTCTTGAAACAACTTTTTAATAAAAGATTTCTCCCAAAAAATATATATATATATCAGGCTATTAAAAACTGCTTTGTATTGATTGGGACAGATCATTCCCATTCATTGTTCATTCACTGACACTCTTATTTCAGGAACAGTGTGTGCAGGAGGATGGGTGACATCACAACTACCCTGATCAAATTGAACTCCTTGGTGAAAGGGGTCATAATTGTCCCCTCCATACACACACTGCACCCTGTCTGTGCCACTGAGATGGCATATGTTACAGTGGGCATGTACTTCATTGTTCATCTTCTTCAGCACATACCAGTAAACATCAAGGTTCTTGACAGAGAACTCTTTAAGAATGAGGCTTCATTCTGAATTACCAGTATTTGCACTGTACATAACACTATAGATGTCCTCAAGTATTTTTGAATGGAAGTAAGGAAATTTTATTTCTTTTATCTCATGCTACCAGTAACTGCAGTCAGGAGCCAAGAAATGAAAAAGTTTGCATACTCTTCAAGTTTCCTCTTACCCTCATCCCTGTGAGACAGGCTAGATGTACTGATTTGTCCTGTCACAGAAAATCACAGCAAATGAGAACACCTTTCATTTGCCTTTGGAAGATTATGTTGCTCTTTTTGCTTTCTGGGTTGTCATTCAATCAATCAAGCAGTGGCAGAGAAAATAACGTGCAATTAGGTCACAATGATCAATTTTTTTTTTAGCTCAGAAAATGATAAAATGGAATTGAACTAGTTGATCTCTAGGTATTCTCTATCTTCAGATATCCTCTGTGATCTAGAGTTGTCCTCTGTCATTTGTCATGCTTCATGTACTACCTGCCCTCTTCTCAGTCACCTGGAGGGCTTAAGTAAATGTAAACTACCCTCGAGTGATCGCTGATGATGTTCAATTGCGTCCCAAGAAAACTTAGTGCAGTTTACTCAGCTCAGAGTGAAAGGAAACTAATATCAGGATCTTCATTAGTCTTCCTTTGACTCACTCATTAGTAACAACTGATCTCCAATCCTTCATACCTTCCTAGCACAGCATATTTATTTTAAATAATAGAGAACAGAACTGAGTAAAAAGAAAACAAAAATAAAAAGCAAATATCAAGCAAAGTTTGATTCTAGGACATCCAAAAAATTGATGCTTTTAGCCAGACATCTGGAAGTGGAATTCTTGGAAGTGGAATTCAGGAGAGAGATATTCTGCCATGTAAAATTCTGTTAAAAAGAATTGTAAAAACTGTTAAATTTCCATTTAAACAAGCTCTCCCAGTTTATACTATTAAAACATGTACATCTTCAACTCTTGCTAAGTATGATTACCAGTCTTTTGAATTGTTAAAATCATGTGCATATTTGGAAGATTTACACTTACAGCTAAAGAAATCTATTTCTATGATTACTTGATTATATTGGAAGTTGTACTATCCAATACTTTAGGATACAGACCTCAAGGAATGCAACCTAGTTATAAAAATCAAAAGAAGAAAACTAACTAGTACACACAGGGTTAAAGACTTTACATGTCCTCAAGCAAGAAAGGATCATGTAGACTGTCACAGAATAATTTTTGTTGGAGCCGGGTGGTGGCGCACCTGGTTGAGTGCACATATTAAATGCGCAAGGACCCAGGTTCGAGCCTCTGGTCCCCACCTGCAGGGAGAAAGCTTTGTGAGAAGTGAAGCAGTGCTGCAGGTGTCTCTCTGTCTCTATCACCCCCTTCCCTCTTGATTTCTGGCTGTCTCTATCCAATAAATAAAGATAATAAAATAAATAAATAAATAAATAAAAATAAAAAATAAATAAAGAATAATTTTTGTGGTTGTTCTGGTAAAATACAAAGGATTTCTTTAACTTAATAAGTGTGCTTAATAAGAGCACATTTAATTGGCGTTGAGACAGTTATAGTGCATGTGATGAAGTAAACAGACTGTGTGTCTAATTTTTCATGCTCTAGTTAGAGGCAAACTGAGGTATCCATCCTGTGAAGCTTTAAGGAAGTTGAAGAATAACACTGAGAATTTTTTTTTAAGTAGTATCTTATTATCTTTATTTGCATTTCTCTGATAGTCGATGACTGACATTGAGGTTTTCTTATTTTAACACTGAGAAATTCTACTGCACATCCCTGCTTTCTCCTCTGCCTGAATAGATATTAAATACCTGCTAAATTAAGGTAGAAACTTGTTTCTGGAGATAGTTTTCATTTAGAAGGAGAACAACTTTTTTTTCCCCTTAAGTCTTTGAATCAGGGTGGCATCACCAAATGAATTGAAATGTTTTCCTCTCTTAGTTTCTGAAAGATTTTGTGTAGAAGTTGGATTATTTATTTATCCAATGATTAACACAATTCATCACCTAAGCCTAAAACTTTCTGTCAGAGAATTTTTAATCAAAAACTCTTTTCTTTAACCAATATAAAAAATACATTCCATGTTTCTTCTTGAGGGAACATTTGTAAGTTCAATGAAAAAAATTATATATTTTTACTTATACTAATTTGTTTTTTCAATGTCATATATGCTCTATTAATGGCTAACATATGCCAATTTGTTTTCAAATAGAATACATATGTTCTGTTTTACTTTGCTTCAAATTCTTAAATTTTATCTCTTACTAGTGATTTAACTTTTTTTTTTGCCAAATTGCAAGATTTCAGGAGTATTTTCAGACACAGGCATGGTGCATGTAAGTCACCTCACCCTTCTCCAAAATTCTCTGCCTTCCACAGTAACTAGTTCTTACAAAAGTCCAAGAGAAAGTTTGGTTATCATTTTATTCTAAAGTTTATTTGTTTAAGACATCCCTGTTCCACATACTAGTGAAACCATCCCGTAGTTGCCCTTCACTTCTTTCCTTATTTCACTTAACATAATCACCTCTATTTGCATCCACTTTGTTCTAAATAATATGATCTCACCTTTTCTATTGCAAAGTAGTGTTCCATTGGATGTATATCCCACAACTGCTTTATTCACTCATCTGTTGTGAAGCACTTAGGTTGTTTCCACTTTTTACTACTGTAAATAGTGCAGCTATGAACATAGGAGTACATATACCCTTTCAAATGAGTGTTTCTATGTGGTTTGAATATATGCCAGGATTGGCATTCCAATTGTAGGGAATTTCCATGTTTATTTAAGTATTCTCCAAACTGTTTTCCATAGAAGCTATGCCAGTTTACATTCCCTTGAACCGTATACCAGAATTACTTTTTCTCCACATCCTCACTAACACTTGTTATTTCCTGCTTGTTGATATAGGCCATACTCACAAGTGTGAAGTGGTATCTCATTGTGTTCTTAATTCATATTTCTCTAATGATAAGTGATGTGGAACATTTATTCAGATGTTTGTGAGTCATCCCAATGTTTTTAGACATTGTGTTTGCTCAGATCTTTGCCCATTTTATAGTTGGGTTTTTAATTGTTGAGGTGTTAAACTGTTTGATTTCTTTATAAAATTTCAATATTGCGGGTCGGGTGGTAGTACAGCGGGTTAAGTGTACATGGCGCGGAGTGCAAGGACCAGTATAAGGATCCTGGTGTGAGCCCTTGGCCTCCAACCTGCAGGGGGGTTGCTTCACAAGTGGTGAAGCAGGTCTGCAGGTGTCTATCTTTTTCTCCCCCTCTCTGTCTTCCTCCCCTCTCTCCATTTCTCTCTGTACTGTCCAACAATAATGAGATCAATAACAACAACAATAATAACTCCAACAATAATAAAAACAACAAGGGCAGCAAAAGGGAAAAATAGATAAATAAATATTAAAAATGTTTCAAAAATAAAATAAAATAATTCAATAACAATCTCTATTCAGATGTGTTATTTAAATATCTTTTCCCAGTTGCTTAGCTGCCTTTTATGTTTTGGGTAATTTCTTTCCATGTGTAGAAGCTTTTTAATGTGATCCCATCTGCTTATTTTTTTCCTTAATTTTACAAACCCATGTCGTTGAATCTCTGAGTACATCATTAAAAAAGGTCTTGAAGTATTACCCTTATTTTCTTCTGTGTATTTTGTAGTTCCAGGTCTATTACCTAAGTCTTTAAGTTACTTTGAGTTAATTTTGGTACATGGTATGGTTTAGTTGCATTCTTCTTCATGTGGCTGTTCAGTTTTTCCAATATCATTTTTTTTATCTTTATTTATTTGATAGAGACATCCAGAAATTGAAAGGAAGGGGAAGATAGAGAGAGGAGACAGAGACATCTTCAGCACTGCTTCACCATTTGTGAAGCTTTGCCCTACAGGTGGGGACCTGGGGCTCGAACCCAGCTTCTTGCACACTGTAACATGTGCGCTCAACCAGGTGCGCCACTACCTAGCCCCATCCAATATCGTTTGTTAAAGAGACTTTCTTTTCCCCATTGAATGACTTTGTACCCTTTGTCATATATCAGATTTCCATACGTGTATGGTTTTATTTTTGGGCTTTCTATTCTGTTTCTTTTATTCGATTGTCTTTTTATTGTTGTTGTTGTACAAATACTACACTATTTTAATGACTATGGATTTGTAGTATACATCAAAGTAAGAGGACACAATACCTCCATTTATTTTCTTTTCTCTTAGAAACACTTTAGCTATTTATGATCTTTTTTTAGGTCACAGAAATTATTGGATTATTTGTTCTATTTCCTTGAATAATTTATTTGAAATCTGGTAGGTATTAAATTTAATCTATACATTACTTTAGGTAGAATAGCCATTTTGAACAATACTTATTGTCCCTACCCATGAACAAGGAATATTCCTCCTTTTTTTATTCTGTTGTTGCTCTTATTTCTTTTTTTTTTTTACTTTTTTTAAAAAATATTTATCTGTTGGATAGAGACAGTCAGAAATTGAGAGGGAAAGGGGTGAGAGATAGAGAGACAGAGACAGAGAGACACCTGCAGCCCTGCTTCACCACTTGTGAAGCTTTCCCCCTGCAGGTGGGGACCAGGGGCTCAAACCTGGGTCCTTGTGCACTATAACATGTGCGCTCAACCAGGTGCGCCACCACCTGGCCCCATTGCTCTATTTCTTTTAGTAGTGTCCTTTTGTGTTCATTGTAGATATCTTGTATCACTTTTCTTAGATTTACTCCAATGCATTTTATCTTTTTTGGTGCAATTCTGAATGGAATTATTATTTCATTTGTCTGTTTTCTTACTCTTCATTTGTGTACAGGAATGTCACATAGGTATCATATAATTATATAAACAAGTTATATATATATAACTTACATATATATGTAAATGATAATGTATAGTGATTTTGGTGGAGTCTTTGGGGTTTTCTATATATAGTATCATGTCATCTGCAAATAGTAATAGTTTGACTTCTTTCTTTTCAATTTGGATTCCTTTGTTATCCTTTTCTTAATTAATTGTTCTGGCAATGATTTCCAGGACTATACTGAACAGTATTTTGATAAATTCTAAATGTCTATTTTGCTTCACTACTGGTATTATTTAAAAATCATTCTTTATTGACATCTTTACATATTTATTTGTGAGTAGTTTTAAAGTTTTTAAAGACCTACTTTTGTTTTCTTTCTTTTAATTTTTTATTATTTATTTTTATTTATTTTCCCTTTAGTTGCCTTTGTTGTTTTATTGTTGTTGTTGTTATTATTGTTGTTGATGTCATCATCATTGTTGGATAGGACAGAGAGAAATAAAGAGAGGAAAAGACAGAGTGAGGGAGAGAAAGAGAGACATCTCCAGACCTGCTTCACTGCCTGTGAAGCAACTCCTCTGTAGATGGGGAGTCAGGGCTAGAACTGGGATACTTACACTGTTCCTTGCTCTTTGCACCACATACGCTTAACCTGCTGTGTTACCACCCGACCCCCTAAGTTTTCTTATTTTGGACTATTCCTTACTTTGGTTTATGACTAATTTTTTCATTATTTTTCTCTAGACAATATTGTTATAAATACTCTACTTGCTAATATTTTTTTTTCCACTGTGGTTGATGGGAACTTCAACTCTTCCTAGACCAGTGTGTACATTAGGGATTAGTTTATTTGTTCCTTTCAAGTAATTCTTTTCCAGACCTAGTTTCATTACATGCATGTACTTATCACTATTTAGTTAAAGACTCAAGGAGACCCTTTGAAGATCTTCACAACTCCCTCTCTGTAAAGATCTCCTCTCTCTAGTATGTTGTCTTTTCTTTCACCTTAGCTGGTTGGCTTTTCTAAAATTCAAATTTTTGTCTTTTCAGTTTTGAGATATTGGTGAAATCTTTGGGAGCTCCTCTTTCTGTGACCTGGTATGACATTCATTTAGTATGAATCTGGCATTCAGCAGCGTCCTCTGGATTGGTTATCCATATTTAGAAGCTATTAATATAGGCAGTCAGTGAAGATTTGGGAATAAATAAGAATCCTGGAGAGCAAAGGTGAGAAAGGAAAGAAGTCCTGAGATAGAACCCTAGAAACATCAAAATGTCTTTGGAAAGTACAGTGGTAATAAAAAATAAAAAAAAGGTTTTCAAAGTAAAAACCTAAAGAAATCTAGTCTAGATTTTCTGATACAGTTTCATGCCTACACTTCATCCCAGAGAAAACAGGTAATTAAAAAGGCCTACAGAAATGTGAGCAAATGAATTTTTAAGCTCCCGAGTAATGGCTGTATTCTGAAACTGAATCACAAAGTCTAGACTGTAAATATTTTCAGTGTTGGTATAATTAGATTTACTTCTTGACCGAACAAGTAATTATGTTTTCAAACAACGTGCAGTGAAAAATTCAGATTGCTTGACACTTCATAATAGTATTTCAGATTTTGTTTTTGTCATGAGAAGATGAGCTCATTAGTGAAGTTTAGGTTGTAATCATGTTTTGTGTCCTCCTTAAAACTTTACTTCCCTTGATTCAGTTCAATTAAAATAGTTAAATGTGGTTCCAATTGATTATTGAATTATATGAAATTATCTTGTAGGGTTTTTATGATGGTTAAATCTCTTGGCAATCTGCAGTTTGGTCTCCATTTCTGAGGCCCTAATGCTTGAACAGAGTCACTTTTAATGAAGTAAAAATAAATAAATAAATAAATAGATAAATAAATGAATGAGACTAAACAAAGAATTAAAATGGCTTCATATTATTTTAGCACACTTTTCAAAGAGAATTTTAAAATGCATATAAAAGTGAATTTATCTTCTTTGACAAATTAAATTGAAATAGCAAACCCAATACATTTTAACAGAATTTTATATTGTAGAATTAAATTAATAGAGGTTAATGGATTTTTTGAGCTTACTACATCAAAGGACTTCTGATAATACACAGACTAACTAGAGTTCTTATTTACTATTTTTTACATAAAATTCAGAATAAAATGAGCCAAATTAGTGTAGATTTATCATTTAACACTAATTTCACTAGCTTTCAATAAGTGACTACCCACCAAGTGTCTAGCAGTTTTCATGCTGCTTTTTTTTTATTTTTTTATTTTTTTTTAAGTTTATTTATTTATTCCCTTTTGTTGCCCTTGTTTTTTATTGTTGTAGTTATTATTGTTGTTGTCGTTGTTGGATAGGACAGAGAGAAATGGAGAGAGGAGGGGAAGACAGAGAGGAGGAGAGAAAGACAGACACCTGCAGACCTGCTTCACCGCCTGGGAAGCGACTCCCCTGCAGGTGGGGAGCCGGGGTTTGAACCGGGATCCTTATGCCAGTCCTTGTGCTTTGCGCCACCTGCGCTTAACCCGCTGCGCTACAGCCCGACTCCCCTTCATGCTGCTTTTTTCAGGAACATTTTTGATATAATATTTTATTATATTGTCTTGGATTAGAGTTTGTTCTAGATTAGATTTGTGCAACTATGATATCACATTAGAACTTCTCTAAAAGCTTTCTGTTTGGTTCTTCTTATAATGAAATGGATAAAATAAAACACTTTATATTTTAGTTTTTTCCAATAACTTTATTGCAGAAATTCTAATTTAAAAGTCTACTGTGATCTCAGAGGTTCAGTTTTACATCTGGATGTCAGTGGGCTGGTCAGTGGTTGACCTGGTTGAGTGTACAAGTTATTCTCTAGGACCTGAGTTCAAGCCCCTAGTCCTCACCCATGGGGGGAAGCTTCACAAAAGGTGAAGCAGTGCTGTAAATGTTTCTCTTTATCTCTTCCCTTCGGTCTCCCTCTCTTCTCTCAATTTCTCTCTCTCCTATCACATAAAACAAAGAGAAAAATGGGTATTAGTTCATTTGGTCATCTTCCTTCACCACAACAGTCTGGGCTCTTAACCAACTCCTTTTAAAAGACCACGTTATTGGGGGGTAGGAATGTTTGTTTATAAAGCTATTGTTGTCACAGGACTACAGTTTCATATTGCCCCAAGACATCTCCCCACCACACCTACTTGTCATTAGCTGCCATCATAGGTCATCAAGTCCCCACTCTACTTTCCGCCTTTTCCTGCTTCCCCCTTTTAAAGGCCTTAAGTCTCTTGCAAAGGGCCACATGAGAGTTTCATCCTGTGTTTTCCCTTAGTCTTCCTTGTTTATTTGTTTGCCTTTATTGCTGGGACTCAGTGTTGCAAGACTCCAGTTTCCAGTGAACTTTTTTTTTTTTTGTAGAGGGTTAGAGACAGAAATGGAGGAATGGGAGAAAGAGGGAGAGAGAAACAGAAAGGAGAGACATCTGCACTGCTGCTGCACCACTCATGCAGCTTACCCCTGAAATTGGGACCCAGGGTATAAACCCAGATCCTCATGTATGATGCCTGTAAGTGGCCACCTGCCTCTTTTCTCTGCTTTTTAAGTCCCAGCAATGAGTGATAGATTTGATATTTGTTATTCTTCTTCTGGCTTATATCAGTTTTCATGATTCCCTCCTCTTCTATTCATGTTATTTAAAAAAAATCCTTTCTTAAAACTGAGTAATAGTCTACTGTGAATATGTACTCAAGACTTGCTTAACAATTCATTTCTCATTGCATCCTTGGGTTATTTCTAAATCCTACCCATTACAATTCATGCTTCAGTGAACATAAATATTCAAATGAATATTTCTGTGTCCTTTGAATATAGGTATTTAGGTGAGGGACTGCATGATAATCATATGGTGGTTATATTTTTAATGTTCTGAGTAATCTTTAGACTGTTTTCCACAGCAGTTGGGCCAATTTACATTCTCAAAACAGTGCAAAAGAGTTATTTTCCCCCACCTCACAGACCCTTATTTCTGTCCTTTTGATATATGACATTGTCACTGTCATGATAGATCTTTATTGTCTTGATTTACATTTTGCTGATAATCAGAGAACATTTTTTCAACTGTCTTCTGGCCATCTGACTCTCTTCATTGTGAAGACTATATTCATAACTTGTCTCTATTTTAATATAATTGTTCGTTTATTTTTTGCTGCTGAGCTTTGTGAGATATTTATATATTTTGGTTATTAGCCCTTTATCTGAAGTATATTATGCAAAGATGTACCATTCTGTATAGTATCTTTTGGCTTTAATGATTATTACTTTTGCTGTGTGGAACCTTTTTAGTTTGATGCAAGCTCATTGTTTTATTTTTATTTTTGTTTTCCTTGCTGTTTGGCTCAAGTCTCCAAAGGCATTAGGGTTCTAAAATAAGTTCATAAATGCTGTAAGAATATTGAATATTTCCCTTTGAATGGATCAAGTGTACAGTACATGAACTATAGGGCAACAGAGTTGTTAAGAGAGAGATCAGAACATCACTCTACTTTGGTATATGCAGTGCCAGGTATTAAGAAATAAAATGAATGAATGAGCTCAGTTAGCAACTGAGAATGGAAAAAAGGCAAGATAAATGTACTAGTTATTTGCAGTTTTGTGTAGTTGCTTAATGTGGCCCATGAATCAATCTCTTTTTAGTCCTAGCAGAGATAGAAAAAGCTGTTTTAAACAGATTACCAATCACCAAAATATGGAAACAAACCAATCTATTTTTAATATATTTTTACATTAAAATATTTTTATTAGTGATTTACACAAAACAATTTATGAGATATTCTCAGGTGGTGGTGGGAGAAGAGCAGGATAGCATAATGGTTATGAAAAGACTTTCATTCCTGAGGCTCCAAAGTCCTAGGTCCAATCCCCCACACCACCACAAGCCAGAACTGAACAGTACTCTGGTCTCTCTATATCATTCTCTTTCATTAAAAGGAATATATATATATATATATATTTTTTTTTCCCCTCAGAATTGAAATGTGACTTTCATTTCATTCTCTCTACTTGTATTTGTTCATACAACTCTCCCTTGAGCACTTTCTTTGAATCTGTGCTGGTTGTTTGCAAATAGACTACAATGTAATCCATGTCCTAAAGATACCCCTGATCTACAGCAAAAGAAAAAGGTCTGTCTTTCTCACATTATTTCCAACTTCCTCTTTGAGAAGGTAACAGGAGACAAATAGGCAAGAAGTTTGCACAAGATTCTACTGGAGGGTCCGGGTGGTGCTGCACCAATTTGAGCACAGATGCTACAATGCACATGGACATAGGTTCAATCCCCCAGTCCCCACTTGTAGGGGAAAGCTTCACAAGCAGTAAAGCAGTACTGTAGGCCTCTCTTTTTTTCTCTCTATCTCCCTCTTCCGTCTTGAATTCTGTCTCTATCAAATAAATAAAATAATGTTTAAGAAGATCCTACTAGAAAATGAACCTGAAGTATGATTACAAAGCACTGAAAAGGCAGGTCCAAGTGGTAGTGCACCTGGTTAAGTGCATATCACAGTGTGCAAAGACCCGGATTCAAGCCTTCTGTCTCCATATGCAGGGGAAAAGATTTGCAAGTGGTAAAGCAGTATTGCAGGTGTCTCTCTATCACCCCATTCTCTCTAGATTTCTGGCTGTCTCTATCCAATAAATAAATAAATAAATATAATTTAAAAATAAATAAAATAGAATCACTGAAAGGGCTAGCCACTTGGCTTGTTCACTTGGATACCATGCTGCTTTGTCATGTATGGAAGCCAGATTCAAGTCTCACCCCCACTACATTTATATACATATACATACACATACACATACACTTACACATACACATACACATACACATACACATACACATACACATACATATACACATACAAAGAAGGAGGAGGAGGAGGAGGAAGAAGAGAAGGAAGGATAGGGTATGGTGTATTGCACCAAAGTAAAGGACTGGGAAGGAGAGCAAAGAGGAGGATACAGGGGAGGTTTGGGAGTTCTGGTGCATGGTAAAAGGACTTAAAGTTAGGGATGAGAGTGTTTTGCAAACACTGAAGACAGTATGATGAGAAATTTTGCCCGTGTCAACAACTGTATGGGAAACCATTTATTTACTTATTTATTTTAATTTATTGGGGAATGAATGTTTTACAGTCAACAGTAAATACAATAGTTTGTACATGCATAACATTCCCCAGTTTTCCACATAACAATACAACCCTCATGAGGCCCTCTGCCATCATGTTCCAGGACCTGAACCCTCCCCCATCCCCAGCCTCCCCAGAATCTTTTACTTTGGTGCAATACACCAACTCCAATTGTTCTGCTTAGTGTTTTCCTTCTGATCTTGTTTTTCAAGTTCTGCCTATGAATGAAATCATGCCATATTTATTCTTCTGTTATCTCTCTTAATATGATTCCTTCAAACTCCATCCAAGGTAGGTTGAAGAAAATGAAAATGAAATAATTGTTTTTAAAACAGCTATATATACACAACAACTTGTGTTGTGTGTATAGACCACAACTTGCTCAGCCACACATCTGTTGTTGGACACCTGGGTTGCTTCAAAGTTTTGGATATTATGAATTGTGCTGCTATGAACACAAGTATACTCAGATCTTTTTGGATGGGTATGTTTGGTTCTTGAAGATATACTCCTGAGGAGAGGAATTGCAAGGTTATAGGGTAGGTTCACTTCTAGCCTTCTGAGAGTTCTCCAGACTGCGCTCCACAGGGGTTGGACCAATTGACATTCCCACCAGCAGTGCAGGAGGGTTCCTTTGTCCCCACAACCTCTCTAGCATTTGTTGCTGTTACCTTTTCTGATGTATGACATTCTCACAGGGGTGAAATGGTATCTCATTGTTGTCTTTATTTGCATTTCTCTATCAATGACTTGGAGCATTTTTTCATACATTTGCAGCCCCTTCAAATCTCTTCTATGGTGAATATTCTATTCATATCCTCTACCCATTTTTGGAGGGGATCATTTGTTTTCTTATTTTTGAGTTTGTCAATCTCTTTATATATTTTGATGATTAACATCTTTTCTGATGTATGGCATGTAAAGATCTTCTCGCACTCTGTGGGAGTTCTCTTTGTTTGGGTGGTGGTTTCTTATGCTGTGCAGAAGCTTTTTAATTTGTTGTAGTCCCATTGGATTATTTTTGTTTTAGTCTTCTTGTAATGAGATTCCTATCATTGAAAATGCCTTAAAAATTTAGGTGGAAAAGAATTCTGCCAATATTTTCCTCTAAGTATTCAATAATTTCTAGTCTAATATCCAAGTCCTTGATCCACAGGAACTTACTTTCCTGTTCTAGCCCAAGTGGTAGCAGCATTGGAGACCCACAGTTGTAACTTGGTGAGACTACAGTTCTCCTCCCTTCAGTAGTCTTTTTGTTGATGAAACTCAGACCAGTGGTGGTGTTTCAGCTGGCAGACTGTTGGATTGGTACCAGCTGCTCCTACGTAGGTATAGACTTTTAGCCCCAGGAATCTCTCCTTAAGTCTATGAGCCAGATATGTTTGCACTCACCTGTGGCGTGGTGGGTTCCTTGGTCTTATCTTGTTGCATTCTCAGATGATCCTCTTCACTATCCCTAGTTGAAACAGGAGAGCAAAATGCAGCCGCTACTATTCTTTAGCCATGCCTCTGGAAGTCTGTATGGTAAAGCATTAACTCTCTGCCATGACAAAAAAATTGCAAGAGACTTCTAAAAATAAGAGTTAGCATGACTTCGATGACCTGCATCTTGGCTTGTGTTTTTAAGTGAAAAATTACATCAAGAATGTGAATGTTACTAATGACTGTGTTCAGTGTTTGGAAGGAAATGATATTAGTTACATGACCCACGATGTTCGCTTCTGATTAATCTAGTTATGCAGAATTCAAAGTGACTACACAGGGGCATCTCTGCTGCATATTATCACCTTAAATGTAAGAAAAGATAGGAGAAGCAAAAGGATATAGATTTCTTTTGGTTTCTTTCCCCTTCCTTCCTTCCTTCCTTCCTTCCTTCCTTCCTTCCTTCCTTCCTTCCTTCCTTCCTTCCTAGATCACTGCTCACTTCTGGCTTAGGGTGGTGGTGTGTGTGTGTGTGTGTGGTGGTGGGGGGGGGTTGTTGAACCTGGGACCATGGTAGCCTCAAGCATGAATGTCTGTTTGTGTAACCATTATGCTATCTCCCTGACCTAAAACGATATAGATTTTGAAAGAAAATTGCATAGGGTTTGGAATGTGGAAGCAGAATGGTTTTTAAACATATCTAATTTTGAATTTTAATTTGTGGCAGTGAATCTTATAGTGACTTTTTTCTAAACTACTTTGACTGTACATGAGACTAAACTAATTTATCCATCTCCCTCTAGTACACTAATTATTTAATAGGTTCTAGTTTACTGAGTGGTGGACTTGAAAGTCTTAGACATTTTAACCTTGAGAAAAGGACTGGCAGTGATGAAAATCATGGCTTCTCAAAAAAATTTATGTAGAATTCTGAAAAGCTGTCAAATCTTGCATTTTCTTTTTTGTTTTAGTAATTTATTATTATTTTTATTTATTTATAGGGTAGGGACAGACAGAAATTGAGAGGGAAGTGTTGGATTGAGAGTAGGAGAGAGAGAGACAGAGAGATACCTACAGCACTGCTTCACCACTCTTGAAGCTTTCCTCCTGCAGGTGGGGACCGTGGACTCGAACCTGGGTCCTTGCGCATTGTAATAGGTGTGCTCAACCAGATGCGCCACCACCCGGCCCAAATCTTGCATTTTCTAAGTGGAGGTTCGTTTTCTCTTTTTCTCTTTCAGTCCCAGCAGAAGTGCATTGTGATCTTTGCCCTGGTGTGCTGCTTTGCCATTCTCGTTGCACTGATTTTTTCAGCTGTGGACATCATGGGAGAAGATGAGGATGGACTCTCAGAAAAAAATTGTCAAAATAAATGTCGGTAAGAGGTAACAAGCAAAAATTCTATTTTAGGGGGTGGACAAGTATTTCAAAGAGGGATAGTGGAGAGGAAATTCTCTTAAGTAAATGTAATCACCCAACTTGATCTTAGGTTATGCCTGTCACGTGCTGATGTTTGTATGAGATTTAAATTTAATTTATGATTTGACCATACTTTGTATGGCGTGGTGATAAAGTGACATTTTGTGGCCATCAGCACTTCTGAAAACTACTGAATATGAGGTTTTGGTTTATTCCAAGATGCATTTGGCAAAAATGAATCCCTCAGTGGTCAAAAGGCACTGTGCTCATTATATCAAGTGGAAATAAAGTCATACACATTCTCAGGAGATAAATTAGGAATAATATAAATAAATAAATCCAGTAGAAGACAAGGGAGACCTCAGTATGTTCCAGTGTAGCAGTTTCTTTCTAATCTAGAAGTTACTAAAGATTTGCCATTATATACATTATGTCAACTCAGAGATATCAAATGACATTTCTTTGACTGGCAGGACTCTCAAAAATGCTATTATTTTCATGAATCTTTTCATCCAACTTTTTCCTGAACTGCAATATTTTTCTTTTCAGGTAGATGAAATTACTGAGAGTGGGCAAATACATAAGGGGTCTATTTTTGCATCAATGTTCCTACAAGTTGAAGTGACACCACAACAGTGATTATAGATTAGACCTTCCAATGAATTTAAATTGCAGTTTTCCCTGTGAAAGTATTAGTTACATGTCTCTTTTTTCCTGTCTTAAAATTAACATCACTATGGTAATATGTATGTCATGTTTTAATCTGGAATATTTTACCTGATGACTGACTGTTGATTGTGTCCATGTGTGTGTGTGTGTGTGTGTGTACACACCTGCAAAAGGCAATTGGAAAAATTTTAGTTTTTGCTTTTAACCCATGAGACACTGTAGTCTAGTTATTAGGCAACAGTGTTATATATAGAATAAAGGATACAAGAGAAAAGTCAGTATACATTTTAGACTTACTCCTTTATGTTTTAAAGGATTTCCTATATATACTTATTTCCCATGTTTATTTTGGGGAATGAAAAAAAGTGCATTTGGAATATAATTAAAGCAATAAAACTGTGGAAGGTTGTCAAGACCAGAATATTCATCTAAATCAATATCTTATGTTAATCCTATTACAGGACAAATAAAAAGCTTTGTGAACAAGGGGCTGATGACTCATTTGTGTTCTGTGGGTGACTTTGGTACTCTCTCTAGGTATTTAAATGGTAAACTTTGGCACAAATTTATATAGGTCAAACCATAATAACTTCCTTAAGGCAAAATACCCAGAATATTTTGACACTTATGACCAGGTATTGGTAGTTTTTAATAAGAGAAAGTAGATAATTTAATCTGATTTTTGCTTTCAACTTATAGAACTATGATTTGGGTCTGGGCCTGTCTTTCCTCTCAACCAGTAACTAACTGAGCAGTGTTGGTTACTAATAAGTGATTCAGCACTGCTTGCCCTTCTATCTAGAACCTGTTCTACCAATTATAACTGTTCTCTTGTTTTATTTCCTCTGTGTAGTTGGAATCACTACCATGGTAGCTAGGTGCTACACTTACATGCAGCCACATCTTCAGAAATTGTACCCCCCCTCTAGAGTTCCTCCCATCCGTTCCCTGTTTTCCAAGTTTTATTTCTATTCTACACACTTGGTGATGCAATAGATTTGGCCAAATCCCCAGTGAACTGCTTTCCATTCAATCTGCTCTTCAGTTGACATCAAGAAATCTGGTTATTGGAGATGATGTGGATTTTCTTTCCTATCTCTTTCAAATTCTCCCTTCTCATTTCTCAGTCTTATAAAATGCCTGGTCTTTGGTTTTCCAGGAAGACTAGATTGGAGAGACTTTGCTCTCTCATTCTTGTTTTGTACACATCTAAATACATACTTCTGTTCTCTAACCAATTGCTACTGTGTTTGACTTGAACCTACAGGTCAGGTGTAGGAGTCTAAGTTGTGTCTTCTGCAAACAAAGGCAATTCTTTCTACCCAGAGCCATATATAGATTTAATGCAATCTCCATCAAGGTCCCCCCAATTCTTTTAAAAGAATAGAAAAAAAGCTACAGATGTTTATCTGGAACTAGAAAATACCTAGAATCACTAAAATAATCTTGACATAAAAAAGAACAGAACTAGAGGCATCATGCATCCAGATCTCAGATTATATCTTAAGACCATTGTAGTCAAAACTGCCTGGAGCTGGGACAAAAATCACACAGTGATCAATGAAATAGAATTGAGATCAAAGAAATAAGCCCTCATATCTGTATACATGAAATTTCTGGTAAGAGAGTCCAAAATATTAAATGGAGAAAGGAGAGTCTCTTAAAGAAATGCTGCTGGGAAAACGTGCAGAAGAATGAATCTGAACCACTATATTTCTTCACACAAAAGTAAACTCCAAATGAATCAGTGAGTTGGATGCCAGACCAGAAACTACGAAATAGAGGTAAATATTGGCAGAACTCTCTTCCATCTGAGTTTTATTGGCATTAATAATGATACAAATCCAATGGCAAGGAAGACTAAAATAAAAATAAACCAATCAACTGAACTACTTCAAATTAAAAAGCTTCTGCACAGCAAAAGAAACCACCACTCAAGCAAAGAGACAGTACATTCATCAGACAAAAGGCTAATAACCAAAATATATAAAGAGCTCACCAAACTCATCAACAAAAAAGCCAAATGACTCACATCCAAAAATGGGGAGATAATATAAACATAATATTCAACAAAGATATCCAAAAGACAAACAGACATATGAAAATATGTTCCATGTCATGGATTGTCAGAGAAATGCAAATAAAGATAATGAGACACCACTCACTCCTGTGAGAACATCATACACCAGAAAGGTTAGTAACAACATATGCTAAAGAGGTTGCTGGGGTAAAGGAATCCTCCTGCACTGCTGGTGAGAATGTAAATTGGTCCAACCCCTGTGGAGAGCAGTCTGGAGAGCTCTGAGAAGGCTAGAAATGGATAACCTATGACAAGGCAATTCCTCTCCTGGGGGTATATCCTAAGAAATCAAACACACTAACCACTATGTTCATGGCAACACGTTTTGTAATAGCCGAAACTTGGAAGCAACCTAGGTGTCCAATGACAGATGAGTGACTGAGAAAGTTGTGGTATATATACACAATAGAATACTAAGTAGCTATTCAGAGTAATGAATTCACCTTCTTCACCTCATCTTAAATGAAGCTTAAAGGAATCATAAGTGAGATACACCAGAAAGAGAATGAATATGGGGTGATCCCACTCATGGACAGAAGTTGAGAAAGAAGAACAGAAAGGGAAACAAAGTAGAACCTGAACACAGGCAATTGTTTTTTGTTTGTTTGTTTTACCTTTTTTAAAATTATTTTTTATTTAAGAAAGGATTAATTAACAAAACCATAGGGTAGGAGGGGTACAACTCCACATAATTCCCACCACCCAATCTCCATTTCCCACCCCCTCCCCTGATAGCTTTCCCATTCTCTATCCCTATGGGAGCATGGACCCAGTGTCATTGTGGGTTGCAGAAGGTAGAAGGTCTGGCTTCTGTAATTGCTTCCCCGCTGAACATGGGCGTTGACTGGTCAGTCCATACTCCCAGTCTGCCTCTCTCTTTCCCTAGTAGGGTGGGTCTCTGGGGAAGCAGAGCTCCAGGACACATTAGTGGGGTCTTCAGTCTAGGGAAGCCTGGCCGGCATCCTGATGACATCTGGAACCTGGTGACTGAAAAGAGAGTTAACATGCGAAGCCAAACAAATTGTTGAGCAATCATGGACCCAAAGCTTGGAATAGTGGAGAGGAGTGTTAGGGGGGTACTCACTGCAAACTCTAGTGTACTTCTGCTTTCAGGTATATATTTTGCAGTAGTTTACGGATACGTGTGAACATATGCTCTCTCTCACAGAAACTGGTGTATATCTAGGTTTTTGGACTTTGTAAGAAAGTGAACCACCTGAGATGAAATTAGAGTATACTATGAAAGGAAAGGTCTCACCCGTGTAATGAAGTTGAAGGGTTGTCATTCCACACGTGAAGTCTCAGGACACAGTCTGAAGTGAAGCATGTTGAGGTGGCAATCGTTCTGTTGGTTAGGTTGTGATCGGCAGATGCAATATTATTTGATATGGATTGGGAGAGGCATACGGGAAAGTGGGCCCTATCCAAGGGTTCCAGGACTGGGGGAAGTAGAGGCTCTATAGTGGAGATGTGAGGATCCTGCTGTCTCAGGGTTCAAAAAGACAATGGATAGTTAATGTTATCATCACATTATTTGGTAATTGGGTTAACTTTGAAAAGTCCTTTTGTTAGGGTTTGCTGTACAGTACCCAGTATCTTGTATATAGCTGTGCTATTGGATGCTTCTGATCTACTTGGTCTAGGCTTCTGAGAGAGTCCGCATATCAAATACACAGCCTATATATATTAAAAAGATTCAGTTTGTGTTTTGAAAAACTTTGAGACATACAATTGATTTTCCCCCTCTCATATTAATTAACTAGTGATTTATATGACTACATTTTACTAGGAGTGTACATAAACACCATTCCCACCACCAAAAGACTGTGACCCATCTCTCCCACCCACTCCCACCCCCGACTGGCCCAGGAAGCTGCATGTCTACCCCTCACCACAGGGTTTTTACTTTGGTGCCCTACTTACAATTTGGTCAGGTCCTGCTTTCAGTTTCCCTTTCAGATCTTCTTCCTCAACTTCTGTTGATGCGTGGGATCATCCCATACTCATCTTTATCTTTCTGACTTAGCTCACTTAACATAATTCCTTCTGGCTCTGTCCAAGATGGGTCAGAGAATGTGGGTTCATTGTTCTTGATAGCTGCATAGTATTCCACTGTGTATATATACCACAGCTTTCTCAGCCACTCATCTGTTGTTGGGCACCTGGGTTGCTTCCAGGTTTTAGCTATTATGAATTGTGCTGCTATGAACATAGGAGTACACACCTCTTTTTGGTTGGGTGTTATGGAGTCCTTGGGGTATAACCCCAGGAGAGGAATTACTGGATCATATGGAAGGTCCATGTCTAGCCTTCTGAGAGTTTTCCAGACTGCTCTCCAGAGAGGCTGGACCAATTTACATTCCCACCAGCAATGTAAAAGGGTTCCTCTGTCCCCACAACCTCTCCAGCATTTGTTGCTGCTGTCCTTTTTGATGTATGCCATTCTTACAGGAGTGAGGTAGTTTTTAGTGTTGTCTTAATTTGCATTTCTCTGACAATCAGTGACCTAGAGCAGTTTTTCATATGTTTGTTAGCCTTTTGGATCTCCTCTGTAGTGAACGTTTTGTTCATATCCTCTGCCCAATTTTGGATGGGGTCATTTGCTTTTTTGGTGCTAAGTTTGCTGAGCTCTTTGTATATTTTGGTGACTAGTTTCTTGTCTGATGTATGGCATGTGAAGATCTTCTCCCATTCTGTAAGGGGTCTCTTTGTTTAATAGTTTCTTTGGATGTGCAGAAGCTTTTCAATTTAATGTAGTCCCATTGATTTGTTTCTGCTTTAGTCTTCTTGCAATTGGGTTTGATTCATCGAAGATGTCTTTGAGGTATAGATGGTAAACTGTTTTACCAATGTTTTCCTCTAAGTATTTGATTATTTCTGGTCTGACATCCAGGTCTTTGATCTATTTGGAGTTGATTTTTGTTTCTGGTGAGATAAAGTGGTTCAATTTCATTCTTCTGCATGTTACAACCCAGTTTTCCCAGCAGCATTGATTGAAGAGAGTCTCCTTCTTCCACTTAATCCTTTGGGCCCCTTTATCAAAGATTAGATGTCCATAGATGTGGGGATTTATTTCTGGGCTTTCAATTCAGTTCCACTGGTCTGTGTGCCTATTTTTGTTCCAGTACCATGCTGTTTTGATGATGATGATGGCTTTATAATATAGTTTAAGGCCTGGAAGTGTGATGCCTCCATTTCTGTTTCTTTTCCTCAAGATAGTTTTGGCAATTCTAGGTGTTCTCAGCTTCCAGATAAATGATTGTAGTGTTTGTTCTATTCTCTTAAAGAAGCTTGGTGGAACTTTGATGGGTATTGCATTATATTTGTATATGGCTCTGGGGAGAATATTTATTTTGATGATATTTATTCTTCCAATCCATGAGCATGGGATATCTTTCCATTTCTTGGTATCGGTTTCTATTTCCTTGAGTAGCGATCCATAGTTTTCAGTACACAAGTCTTTCACTTCTTTCGTCAACTCTATTCCTAGGTATTTGATTGATTTTGCTTAAACAGTAAATGGGAGTGATTTCTGGATGTCTTCTTTCAGATTTAGTGTTTGCATAAAGAAACGCCACTGATTTTTGTACCTTGATTTTGTAGCCTGATACCTTACTATATTGCCTAATAACTTCCATTAGTTTCCTGCTGGATTCTTTAGGTTTTTCTATGTATACTATCATATCTTCTGCAAATAGTGAGAGCTTGACTTCTTTCCTTCCAATCTGTATCCCTTTGATTTCTTTCTCTTGCCTGATTGCTATGGCAAGAACTTCCAATACTATGTTGAAGAGTAATGGTGACAGTGGACAGCCCTGTCTAGTCCCCGATCTGAGGGGGAATGCTTTCAGCTTCTGTCCATTGAGTATGATGTTGGCTGTAGGTTTGCTATATATAGACTCCACTATCTTGAGAAATTTCCCATCTAGTCCCATATTTTGTAGAGTTCTGAGCATGAATGGGTGTTGGATTTTGTCAAAGGCTTTCTCTGCATCTATTGAGATAATCATGTGGTTTTTGGCTTTGTTTTTATTGATGTAGTGAATGACATTGATTGACTTACGGTTGTTGAGCCAGCCTTGCATTCCTGGGATGAATCCCACTTGGTCGTGATGAACAATCTTTTTGATATGCTGTTGTATCCGGTTGGCCAAGATCTTGTTTAATATTTTGGCATCTATGTTCATCAGAGATATTGGTCTGTAGTTTTCCTTTTTTGTTCTGTCCCTATCAGCTTTTGGTATCAGGTGATGTTGGCTTCATAGAAGGTGGAAGGGAGTATTCCTGTTTCTTCAATCTTATGGAAAAGCTTAAGAAGTATGGGTACTAACTGTTTCCTGAAAGTTTTGTAGAATTCATTTGTGAAGCCATCTGGTCCAGGACTTTTGTTGTTGGGGAGATTCTTAATAACGGTTTCAATTTCGTTGTCCGTGATTGGTGCATTTAGGTTTTGTAGTTCTTCTTGGTTCAGTTTTTGAAGGGCATATGTTTCTAGGAATTGTTCCATTTCTTCCAGATTCTCTAGCTTGGTGGCATATAGTTCTTCATAGAAGTTTCGCATGATGCTCTGGATTTCTGTGGTGTCAGTTGTGATATCTCCTCCATCGTTTACAATTCTATTAATTTGAGTCTTCTCTCTTTTTTTGTGAGTCTGGTTAGGTGTTTGTCAATTTTGTTTAATGCTTCAAAGAACCAACATTTGGCTTCATTGATCTTTTGTATGGTTCTTTTATTTTCGATGTTCTTTATTTCTGCTTTAATTTTAGTGATTTCTGTCCTTCTTGTTGCTTTAGGGTTCCTTTGTTCCTCTTCCTCTAAGTCCTTGAAGTGTGCAGTAAGGTCGTTCATTTGAGCTTTTTCTTGGTGTTTAATATGTGACTGTATGGCTATAAGTTTCCCTCTCAGTATTGCTTTAGCTGTGTCCCAAATATTTTTATAGGTTGTGTCTTCATTTTCATTTGTTTCCAGGAACATTTGAATTTCCTGATTGAGTGAGTCTCTGACCCAGTGGTTCTTAAGGAGTATGTTGTTTAGTTTCTAAATTCTGTGACTTTTAATAATTGTCTTTTTGTTGATAAATGTTAGTTTTACTCCACTGTGGTCTGAGAAGATACTTGGGATGATTTCAATACTCTTGAATTTATTGATGCTGTGTTTGTGGCCTAACATGTGTTCTATCCTTGAGTATGTGTTATGTGGATTTGAAAAGAAGGTGTATTCCAGTTTTTGGGGTGAAGGACTCTGAAAATGTCCATGAGGTCTAGTCTGTCAATATCTTCATTCAATTCTCTTGTATCTTTGTTGATTCTCTGCTTTGTTGATCTGTCTAAGTGTGAGAGTGGGGTGTTAAAATCTCCCACTATTATTGTATTACTATTGATGTATTTTTGAAATTCTTTCAGTAAATGCTTGACATATTTAGATGGTCCCTCATTGGGTACATAGATGTTAATAATTGTTAAGTCTTCTTGGCTGATTGACACTCTAATAATTAGGTAATGTCCTTGCCTATCTTTTATTACTTTATTTAATTTAAAATTTATCGTGTCTGAGATGAGAATGGCTGTACCTGCCCTTTTTTGTGGTCCGTTAGCCTGTATGATAGTTTTCCATCCTTTCACCTTAAGTCTGTGTTTATCTTCTTGTGGCAGATGGGATTCTTGTAAGCAGCATATGGTGGGTTATGTTTTCTGATCCATCCCTCCACTTTGTGCCTTTTGATGGGTGAGTTTAAGCCATTGACATTTATTGATATTATGGATTTAATGTATTGTAGTGCCATTGTTCAAAAAAGATTTTTGTTTGCTCTGATATATTGCAAGTATTATAGTGATGTTCTTGTTTATAAGAGGTGTTTTAGAACCTCTTTCAGGGCCGGTTTGGTGATGGTTGCCTCCTTTAACTGTTGTTTGTCTAAAAAGGTTTTGATCCCTCCATCTAGTTTGAATGAAAGTCTAGCAGGATATAGTATCCCTGGTTGAAACCCTTTTTCATTCAGGGCTCGATAGATATCTTGCCATTCTCTTCTGGCTTTCAGAGTTTGAGTCAAGTCTGCAGATAATCTTACGGGTTTTCCCCTGTATGTGACTTTTTGTTTCTCTCTTGCAGCCTTTAGGATCCTTTCTTTATCCTTACTCTTTCTCATTGTGACTATAATGTGTTTTGGTGTCTTCGGGTCTGGGTTGATTCTGTTTGGAACTCTCTGGGCCTCTTGAATCTTGATGTCCTTTCTGTTATTCAGGTCTGGGAAGTTTTCTTGTATAATTTCCTCTAGATCGTTTCCTTCCCCTTTCTTTCTTCCTCTGGCATGCCAATTATATGAATGTTACTTCTTTTGAGATTATCCCATATGTCTCTGTTGTTGTTTTCAGTGTCTCTCAATCTCTTTTTAAGCTCTTTCACCTCTTTCTTAGTTTTCTGTAACTCATCCTCTGTCTGACTAATTCTGTTTTCTGCTTCTGTTAGTCTGCTTTCCCTTGCCTCAGCTTCTTTCTTCATTACAGCTATTTCAGCTTTCAGTTCTCTAATTGCCTCAAGATAATCAGTATTTTCCTTGGGGGTCTCAACTGATGTTTCCCTAATACTGCCATTCTGTTCCTCCAATGTTGTTTTCATTTCTGTGATTAATAAGTTTATTATTGCTTGCATACTTTTCTTATCTATGGTTATTCTGGCTGATTTGTAGTTTCTTCTGGGCTCTTTTCTTCATTCATTCGAGTAGCAGTTTTATTTGTTTTTGATCTACCCATTTTTTTTATTTATGTGTTTCTTAATTTTATGCTTTGTTGTTCCTCAGTTGTTGTGTCTTGAGTACAAGCAACACTGTACTAAATACCTTTATGACAATTGCACTCACCAACCTCAGGAATCACAATAGCAACTGAAGCAAGTATTGAAGCAGTTTAATCACTACCAGTTAGCCAAACAATGTCTCCAGTCCGTGGAAAAATAGCAACCAAGTCCACGTGAAGAAGGAAGAGAAAAGAAAGAGATAGCAAGAATAAACAGTTATGCAAAACTACTATCCACTGTATATTCTAGGGGTAACGAGAGGAGAAAGGGAAGTAGAGCAGAGATACACACATAGAGAGTCCACTCTGAGTCAGATTTCTTCCCCAAAATAATTCACAAATTCAGAAAGGCAAAGAAGAAGGAAGGAAGAAGTGTATGACAAGATAAAAAAAGAGAGAGAGAAAAAAGAAAAAAGATAAGAAAAAGAGCTGTAATTAAAGTGCAGTGAAAGGAAAGTTTTTTTAATTACTTTATTTTTAATTTAATTTAATTTTAATTTTTTTTAATTAGCTAGGAGGAGGAAGAAGGGGAGAGTCTATAGAGGAGGTAGGAGTAATGAGACAATTTCCTCTCACAATAGATAAGATGCCCACTATCCTAGCAATGAAAGATACCCTAAGAGTTAATTCTGATCAAACTAAAGGGGGGGGGTGGAAGATATATGCCTTTATATACTATTAATAATAAAATAGAGCAGGGTAAAAAACCCTGTCCCAGATTGCCTCAAGCCTCCTGAGCAGAGGCAGTTGATTGTTAAGAAAAAAAAAAAAACCCTCAGGACTAGACAAGGATATCAGGAATAGACAGTTATGCAAATCTACTATCAATTGTATATTCTACATGTAGCTAGAGGAGGAAGGGAAGTTGAGCAGTGATACACACACAGAGAGTCCACTCTGAGTTAGGTTTCTTCCCCCAAATAATTACCAAACATGTATCAGTGAATTCAGAAAGCTAAAGGATTAAGGAAGAAAGGATGACAAGAATGAGAAAAAAAAAGAGAGAGAGAAAAAAGAAAAAGATAAGAAAAAAAACAGTAATAAAAGAGCGGTGAAAGGAGTTTATTTATTTATTTATTTTTTATTATTTAATTAGCTATGCAGGGGGGAGGGAGAGTTTTTAATTTATTTATTTTTTATTATTTAATTAGCTATGTGGGGGGGGTAGGGAGGGAGGAGAGGGGAGCTGCCTGAGCAGAGGCAGCTGGTTGGCTACTTAGAAAGAAAAAAGGCCAAAGGTTTCAGAAGGGAATAGACTTGGAATGAATGATATCCCCTGGTGGGACAGGAATCTTGGTAAAGAAAGAAGCTCAGTAGGGCAGCCTGCTATGAGCTGGTCCCCAGGGACTGGTTATGGGGGGGGGGTGGAGGGGGTGCACTTTGGGAATAATAATTTAAAAGAAAATTTTTTTCACTTTCTTTTTGCTCTATTTTTTTAACCCAAGTTAAGTTATAATCACCTCCTTGGTGTTACCGCTAGGACCCCTTATTGACTGGCCTACTAAAGGCATAAAATCCTACCGTTTCCCGTCGATGTGGTTAGAGTTCAAGCCACTAGCAGCTTCTCAGTCCGCCATCTTCTAGGAATCCTCTCTCTTGGTGTCTCTTACCTTCTACCTGGATGAAAGAAATAAATGACCACCGGGAGCAGTAGAATCATACGGGCTCCATGCCCTAGCAATAGTCCTGTTGGCAATACATATATAGATACATACATACACACATACACACATACATACATACATACATACATATATACATACATACTTATTTTGTGGACCAAGGAAATAGCACCATAGCAGTGCTTCATGCCTGAAATTATAAGCCCCAGGGTTAATTCTTGTTACCATCATATACTAGAGTTGAGCAGTACTCAGGTAAAAAAAAATACTTTGAGTAAGGACACACACCAGCCATGACTTTAATGTAGACAAACTACCTTAATACTCATAACTTCCATGAAGTACCCTATGATTCCAATTATTTCACTCCCCATCCTTCAGTAAGTACTGATGGATAGTTTAATTTTTTATTTTTATTTCTGCCATCTTAGGAAGACATATTTTCCCCCTGGGGCATTAGCTCTCATTCTTTGGCCAAATAATACACCTTTATTATTATTGTTGTTGTTGTTATTGTTATTATTTTGCTTTCCCTTGGGTTCGTTTATTTAAATTTTACTTCAAAATCTTGATTAGGACAGCAGTGACCTTGTACCTCTGTGTAGTTCCATTTTCCAGTGGCATTTGGTGGAACAATTTATTGCCCTAACATCTTCTCTTGATTACTGTCATTTTAATTCATGAAATTTTAATACATCTGCCACTACCTCTTCACCAATAACAGTATATTCACTTTCTAACTACCAGAATTTTTTCCTACCCTCTTTGTGCCTGGTTAACACACTTCAAAACCAGCCTTCTTTTCATTTTCATTACCATTAATAACTCTGGAGTTAGTTTATTGCACCAAAGTAAAAGACTCTGGTGTGGGTGGGGGAAGAGTTCAGGTCCTGGAACAGGATTGCAGAGGACCTAATGGGGATTATAGTGTATGGAAAACTGAAAATGTTATACATTTACAAACTATATTATATTTACTGTTGACTGTAAAACATTAATCCCCCAATAAAGAAAAAAAATTAAAAAATTGAAACATGTAGCATGACTTCCCTACATGTAAACCAAATAGAACTGGAGGGAAAAATAGACAAATCCACAACCATAGGGAGATATCTTCTTACTTATCTCACTCAATAATTCATAGAACAAGACTAAACAAAAAAAAATCAATAGAGATAACAATTTATGAACAAACAGCGTCTTAAAATTTCAAGCTTGTTTCTGAAATGAACCATGTTGAGCCACAGAGCAAGTTTCAAAGATTAGAAATCAGCAAAGTTCAAAGACTGGAGATCCCCCATCAACTGTTGAAGTGTAGAAAGCCATATTTTAAAAATAATTAGGAGACACCCAGATGTATTGAAATGAAGCAATCCACATCTAAATAACAGACATCAACAAAACAATAATGATAATAAATCTAAAGTCCACTTCCCAAGGCCCCAGGCTGTTCTTTTTTACATTGATTGATTTATTATTATGTTTAATGAGAGAGATACAGAAAGACAGTGTAAGACCAGAGCTCTGGTTTATGGTGGTGCTGGGACTTGAACCTGGGACCTTGGCCTGAGGTGTGAAAGTCATTTGCATAACCATTATGCTCTCTGGAGCCCTCCTAGCCTGTTTTTTTTTTTTTTTAAGATTTTAGTTATTGATTGATGAGAAAAATAGGAGGAGAGAAAGAATCAGACATCACTCTGGTACATGTGCTGCTGAGGCTTGAACTCAGGACCTCACGCTTGAGAGTCAAACATTTTATCCACTGTGCCACCTCCTGGACCACCCTCCTAGCCTGTTTTTAACCAGTTCTGCCCAGCACTTCTAGTTTACCTTTGCTTTCTATTCCATTTAACATGAACCTAACATAGTGAGTGATTATGGTTTTTGAAATCAGAAAAAAATGTGGGTTCAGATTTTAATAAATTCAGATTTTATCTGAACCCTGTAAACATTAGCAAGAAAGCATTAGCTAATGCTAACTGGCAATATTGTCACCTGTTTTGGGAACACCAAAGGACTAAACAGGGAGTTAGAATGAAGTTAAGAAGTTAGTTGTGTTAATGCATTGTGGTCAGAACTACAGTAGAATCGTCAGAAGGGGGGCCAGGTGATAGCACAGTAGGTTAAACGTACATGGTGTGAAGCACGGGGATCTGTGTGAGGATCCCCGTTCGAGCCCTGGCTCCCCACCTGTAGGGAGGTCACTTCGCAAGCAATGAAGCAGTTCTGCAGGTGTCTATCTTTTTCTTTCCTCTCTGTCTTCCCCTCCTCTCTTGATTTCTCAATTTCTCTCTGTCCTGTCCAACAACAGCAATAACAAGAACAATGATAAACAACAAGGGCAACAAAAGGGAAAAAATGGCCTCCAGGAGCAGTGGATTCGTAGTGCAGGCAGGGAGCCCCAGCAATAACCCTGGAGGCAGAAAGAAAGAAGGAAGGAAGGAAGGAAGGAAGGAAGGAAGGAAGGAAGGAAGGAAGGAAGGAAGGAAGGAAGGAAGGGAGAGAAAGAAAAGAAATGGCAAAATGTGGGGAACTGACTTATCATAGTAAAAAAGTAACCTGTCCTTGAACTACACCCACCCCAAGTAGGTTATAAAGACTACTTTAGTTTTGTTTCCCTTAAAAATGATAAACTAGGTGTTTGAAGGAAAATGATTCAGCTAGCAGAGTATAGGGTTTGCATGCCTGAGATCCCACATCCATACCCACTGCTGCTTGTACCAGAGGGAAGCTCTGACTTCTTTCTCTCTCTGATACAAAGCTTTTACTCTCTCTCTTGTATGAGATATGTTTTGAAATCACAAAAAATAAATGAAACTGACAGATTGAAAGAGATAATTTATCTCACGTTTTTTTTTTTTCTTTTGCTGTTGTTTATTTGCGTCACCAGGGTTTTATAGCTGTGGCTCTGTGCCTCCATGATTACCTCCCAGCAACTTTTTCTTTTCTTTTCTTTTGATCTAGGGTGAGCAAAAAGGTGAGATAAAGATGGAGAGATGGGGAGGAGAAAAACAGAGAGAAGGAGAGGCACTTGGAGCACTGCTCCACCACTCATGAAGCTTCTTTCCTGCATACGGAATATAAGGACTTGAACTAGAGTCCCACTCATGATAACATGCACTTCACTAAGTGTGCCATTGCCAAATATACGTGTGTGTTGCCATTTCCAGTCTGTTTTTTATACAGAGATAAATGGTAGACAGATGGATGGATGGATAGATAGATAGATAGACAGACAGACAGACAGACAGGCAGGCAGGCAGACATGCAGACAAATGCACTGACAGTTTCTCTGATGACTTTACACCTTGATCCTGGGTCTCATGCATAGCCAGGCCTGAGTCCTGTAGGGGGATGAGGGTACAACCAACTGGGGCCATTTCCCAGTTGCCTCCCACGGAGTTGTAGACTGACGTCTACAGGGGGGAAATCACAAGAGAGTAAATCATGTTTATTTGGAGAAAGTAAGAGCAGAAAAGGAAAAGAAAGTATAAGCCATGTGTTAAGTTTTGTTTCTGACTGTACCCATTACAAAGTAAGACAAACTGAGGCCAACACAGGACATAGAGGAAGATGGTTTATTTATACAAGCACATAGAATAGCCATTATAACAACTTATACATGTAAAGACACAAGAACTGACACACAAGGACTTCATGAAAGATGAGGAGTCCTCTCCTCCCCAAGCCATAGAGCCAAAAGTGCCCCCATCACCTGGGAGAGAGACCCAGAACCTTCAAACTCAGGTCTTTTTATAATGGTCAGGAACAGGATGGTTACTCTTATCTGGAAGGGCAGAGGGGCAAAGGGGCATTTCTTTTGTGAGTTTTGTAACCTCACTGTTTATAAACAGTTGTCCTTGGGGCATTCAGCTGGAGGGGGTCTTTTAACATTTGAAGATCCAGTTGGCCTTGGGTGCTCAGCAAGATGAAGTTTCCCAATATCTGAGGAGCCAGGTGGCCTGTCTGGCCACCTGAAAAAATGGTGAACTTTTTTATAATGAGAGAGCTCTAAGAAAAGCCTCTGGGTAAACTTGCTTTCTCACACCACGTAGGCATGTAGATCCCTAAGAAAGAGAGAGGAAGGCCCTGAACCCTTTGGTCTTCCAAGCTTTCTAGTCCCTTCAGAGGAAGGATAAGCCCCTTAGGGGATGTGCAGCTGCCTTTGTCTTCAGGTGCTCCATCTGCATTTTATGGCCTTTGCTGTCAGGTAGGTAGAGAGTACCTGGCCCTGATATGCTCCTGGTGCCTGCCCCTGGTCTCTTCTCCTGGCTTCCTGCAGGGTGCAGAGGGAGGGGTGCTGCTTTCCCTAAACTGCCCTCCAATCCATCCTTTCCAGTGAGGAATCTCTCTGAGGCTTAATCTTACTTGACAGCATAACTTAATCATGGGAAGAAGAATAAAACAAGATGGAGGAAAAGAAAAATACTCAAATCAATCTTCACTGATGCATTCTCTAAGTTAACCAGGATCTGTTGGAGAGCATCTTGGCTCTTATTACCTCCTGCAGCTGGCCATAGGGTTAAGTCAGCTCTTTGAAGTGGGAGCCCCTTTGATATAGATGCCTTGGCAGGAAGCTTGATAATAGACACCAACATTACATATAAAAGTTCTCTCTGGGTGTCTGTCCTGTGCACATCTGCTGAGGACACTCATGCTGATGTAGACTAGGAGGGAATGGATTGCACAAGCTCCTGAACATGAGAGTCTATCTCCACTAAGCCCTTCTGCATAGGATTTCATTACTGTTTCTCATGACTTCATCCTTTTCCTGACTCTATTCTCCCCCAAACTCTACCTGGAAATGGTGCTAATGAGCCCGCATGTGCTCAACTTCCAATTACCATTCCTTCCCTTGATTTTTATCTTTTCTTTATGGTGTCATTAGCATAAAGAGTGTTACTTGCTCAGTTGAACCTTTGCTGAAACCTTACTACTTTGTAATTAATTTCCCATATAAGTTTGCAGGCCTTCGCACTCTGACATTTAAAAGCAGATACTTTGCAGTCTGTTCATGGCTTTTTCCCTCTTCAAGTCATCTTTTCTCTGAAAATTAGCCAGGATTTCTTTCTTATTTATTTATTTATTTATTTATTTATTTATTTATTTATATAAGAAAGGAGACAATAACAAAATCGTAGGATAGGAGGAGTACAACTCCACACAATTCCCACCACCCAATCTCCATATCCCATCCCCTCCTCTGATAGCTCCCCATTCTCTATCCCTCTGGGAGTATGGAACCAGGGTCCTTGTGAGTTGCAGAAGGTGGAAGGTCTGGCTTCTGTAATTGCTTCCCCACTGACCATGGGCGTTGACTGGTCGATCCATATTCCCAGTCTGCCTCTCTCTTTCCCTAGTAGGGTGGGTCTCTGGGGAAGCGGAGCTCCAGGACATATTGGTGGGGTCCTCAGTCCAGGGAAGTCTGGTCGGCATCATGCTGGGATCTGGAACCTGGTGGCTGAAAAGAGAGTTACCATACAAATTGTTGAACAATCATGGACCTAAAGGCTGGAATAGTGCAGATGAAGTGTTGTGGGGGGCGGTACTCTCTGCAGATTTTTGTGTACTTCTGCTTTCAGGTATATATTTTTCCCTGGTTTATGGACACATGGGAACATATGCTCTATCTCAGGGGACCTGGTCTGTATCTAGGTTTGGGGACTTTATTGGGGAGTGGAACACCTGGAATGGAATTAGAGAATACTATGAAAGGAAAGGTCTCACCTGAGTGATGAAGCTGAAGGGTTGTCATTCCACACCTGAAGTGTCTGGACACAGTCTGAAGTGAAGCATGCTTGGGTGGCTGTCCTCTAATAGACTTCCACTTCAAATCATACTTCCTCCTCTGTATTTCCAGCATCTTCTTTCTTTCTTTCTTTCTTTCTTTCTTTCTTTCTTTCTTTCTTTCTTTCTTTCTTTTCTTTCTATCTTTCTTATTTTCTTTCTCTCTCTCCCTTTCTTTCTTCCTTTCTTCCTTCTTTCCTTCCCTTCTTCTTTTCTTTTCTATTCATTCATTCATTCATTCATTCATTCATTCATTCATTCATTCTTCTTTTTCCCTTTCCTCTCATGCTGGGCCAACATTTCACAGCTTCCAAGGCAAATTTTTTTCATTCTTTTCCTTTTTATAGAGGGATCATGAGAGGTAGAGGGGGTTATTCCAACCATCTATGGAGATGCTCTGCCCCAATGCTCTGATGTGGTGTCAGAACTAGAAACCAAGGCTTAACTCATGGTAAAGAACATGCGCTACTGGTTGACCTATCTTCCAGCCCCATATGTCTTTCTCTCTTTCTTTTTAAAAATAAATGTCAGTTCTTTTAAAAATATTTTATTTTTTTTTATTTATATACTTCGGATAGAGTCAGAGAGAAATTGAGGAGGTAGGAGGAGGTTGAAAGGGTGACAGAGATACCCGCATTATTTTTGAGATACCTATGATGTATGACCCTGTAAATATTTCAGAAATACAATTTCTCACCTTCTAGCAATGTATTGCCCTTCTCTCCCCCACAAAGTACCAGTAGTCCCCCAGAGTTCACTGAACCCCATCCCATTCTTAACCTCAGTGTATCTTCCTCTAAAAATATCTTACTGATTATTTTTCTGTCTTCTTGCCTTAGTCATTTTCTCCTTTTCATTACTTTGCTGCTTTAAAACTATACAAATAGAAGCATGTTACCCTAGATTATCATAATTTTCTTCATAATTCTATAAAATAACAACTACTTCTAACTTACTTTCTAAAGTGCCTTTAACTGACCTTAGTTATTATGCCCAGAAACAAGATTTTTTGACCTCAGAAAATGACTTTGGCCTATTTCTTTGTCTTTTTGTTCTGAATTTCTGCTTAAGTTCCATCATTTCCCAGTGTGTTCTTAATTGCTGATTCAACTGCTATAAATACAAATCTCCATGTCACTTGACTGCCTGAGGGTGGAAGGCACATTTCCTAGTTCCTACTAGAAAATTAGCTTTTAATGAGTTCTGTGACGTCACTGGATTATGAAGGAAGGTTGGAGCTGCCAGTTTAGAGTGCATGCATCCAGTAGTTTGGCCATTCGTGATTCACTACAACCCCTGGATGAGCACTGATACCATTTTTTGCAATAGTGGCAGTGTGCCATGATGCTCCTTCCAGCCCCCACCCACTACACATCACACCCTCAGGGGCCAGCAGACATGCTGGAATGTAACTACAGGGGGCTATAGATCACCTGTAGAATACTGCTCACTCAACAGTTTATACTCTTCAGCTGTATCTATCTATCCCACATCTTCTGCAGTGGTCCCATGTCAGTCCTTTTAAAAATATTTTATTTTGTTTACTTATCTACTTTGGATAGAGTCAGAGGGAAATTGAGGAGGCAGGGGGAGGTTGAAAGGGTGAGAAAGAGAGATCCCTGCAACACTTCTTCACCACTCTTGGAGCTTCCTTCCTGTAGGCGGGGGTTGGGGACTTGAACCCAGGTCTTTATGCATGTTCGTTCTTTTGGACTATACATCTCCCACTTATTAGAGACACAATTGCACACTTCTAGAAGAGGGATTATATCACATCCCCCTGATAAATGCACAGAGAGCATGTCTGCTCTTCCTCTAAGCCCAACTCCTATAATGATATGAGAATTATTTTCTGGAAATTACCACTGAACAGTGTAACAGTTTACCTTCTAATCATATTGATGGGTGTTTACATCTATTTTATACAACCTCTCCTCCTAGACCTCCTCACTTTTGCTCCTGTTTCTTCTGAATCAGCCCATGTGTGGGTGACAACTGTCCTGGCTTGGCTCTTAGTTTTTATGCTGTGCTAACTATGCACATTACCACTGATTGCCATCTTTGACCTCATTTTTTCCATTTCTAAAATGAGAAAGACAGAGAAAGTGAGAAAAATTGAGTTCATGGTACCATCCTACCATCCACAGAGTTGTTCTTGGTGCTGCCATGTGGTGCCACAGGCTGAGGCGAGGGCCTTGTGTGGATGAGCCACCTCTTATCCCAGGCTTGATTCATTCTTGCGCACAAATCTGCATTTCCATTCTGGCTCATGCTCACTCGGTCAATTACATAAATAGAATATACCAACTGGCTATATACATATAAAATCCCTACTGTTCCTGAACCTAGGAATTCTCTTTCATACCAAGTGGATGCACTTGGATCGAGGGACATAACACCCTGAATGCACCAGATCTTGTCTAAGTGAGTGAACTTGGATCTGTGTGGATTGGGACTTATGCAGTGAATAAGGAGCAGGCTCATTTTGTCACAGGCTACACTTCCACAGATATTTTTTTTCCATATAACTTTCAAATTGCTTCTCTAATGAAAAAGGACTTTTTTTGCTGCGGAGGTGGCTCATTAGGTGGCAAAGAACTTCATTTCTAAGGCCGTAGGCACCATGGATACTAGAGCAATGCTCTGATCTCTTTATGATGTAAATAAGAAATAAAAAATGATCTCTCCATTTCATATTTTCCACAAACTGTGTTTTCTGAATCTTTTTTTTTTCAAATTCACTATTGTCTTAATTGCAGTAAAAAAAACTATTGAAACATCTATATCTTTATTAACCAAGTTGCAGGTGTAGTATAGGACATACCTAATTTGGTTCATCAGTATAGGGACATTACTTTAAGATAATACTGAGAGATGTCCTTATGCTCTGACAATCTTCACCTAGAGTTTTGTACTTTCTTCTCTTAAATCATGACCTTACAGCTGTCTTAGCAGAATCATCTTGTGCCATCCTTATTTTCCTTTAAATGCACAAACTATTAATAGTTCCCACAAGTTGACTAGTGAGAGCTGTTTCTTGTATTTTTTTTCTTTACTGGGGGGGTGGTGGTTACATGGTTTACAGTCAACAGTAAAATACAGTAGTTTGTACATGTGTAACATTTCTCAGTTTTTTGTTTGTTTGTTTGCTTGCTTTTTTAGCTCTGTTCCAAATACCTCTGAGAGGAGCTTTGCTTTTTCTAGCTCCATTTTGAATTTTCTTTCTAAGGGAGTTGGTAGTACCTACTTTCCATTGAATCCTGGAGATTCCTTTCATAAATAATTCTATTCAAAACCAGTTATCAAGTTTTTAAAAGCTATTTTATTGACTGATCATTGATTGGCTGATTGAGTAGACAGAGACAGAGAAATTGAGAGGGAAATGGTAGATAAAGTGGGAGACAGGAAGAGAAACACCTACATCACTGCATCACCACTTGTGAAGCTTGAACCCAGGTTCTTGCAAATTGTAACATGTGTGTTCTAACAAGTGTGTCACTGCCTAATCTCTCAATATCTGTTCTAAGACTCTCATTACATTGTTTTCCAGAGTTCTGATTATAGATGACATCAAAATAAAGCCTCTTTAAATCACTTTTATGAATGAAAATTATCCAACCCTTTCTCTTTTTCTTCTTTCCTTTTATATTATAGATATCACAGCATGTTTCTGCAAATATTGTTCATGCAATCCTGTCATCTAATTATTATTCAGTAAAAGCTAGTTACTATTATATTTATCAAGGTACATGAGTTCATGCAGATGTTTGTATCCTTCTTCTAAATTTAACCTTACTTTAATAAGAATAGAAAATAGGAAAGAGGGAGTCGGGCTGTAGCGCAGCGGGTTAAGCGCAGGTGGCGCAAAGCACAAGGACCGGCATAAGGATCCCGGTTCGAACCCCGGCTCCCCACCTGCAGGGGAGTCGCTTCACAGGTGGTGAAGCAGGTCTGCAGGTGTCTATCTTTCTCTCCCCCTCTCTGTCTTCCCCTCCTCTCTCTGTTTCTCTCTGTCCTATCCAACAATGACGACGACAACAACAATAATAACTACAACAATAAAACAACAAGGGCAACAAAAGGGAATAAATAAATAAAATAAAATATTTTAAAAAAAAAGAAAATAGGAAAGAAATATAATCCTCTTTTTCATCATTTTAAGCTATTTTTTCCTTTATCTACATTAACTTTAGTCTATCATGCTTTATGTTGATAAATCTGTTCTTGCTTTTAGATTATAAAATTGCTCCCAAATTTAGAAGACTTCATTTTTTTTTTTTGCCTTTATGTTATATAGCTGAGTACTTTTCTGGCTGAATGAAAAGAGAGAGAATTTTAAATGTACACCCCACTCCTGGGGGGAAAATAAAGAATTTAAGAGTCTAGAGCACTACAAATTGATTTTTAATGTACTAAGTATACAACAATGATGAAAAATGAAGAGAAAAACTGTTTCTAAAAAAAAAAAAAAGGACTCTATTTCATGTCTTCCTTTGATTGCTCATTGAGGTCCACAGTGCACCTTTGTAGCTCTTTGATGGATAAAACTTTATAGTGCCAGAATCTGTTTCTTTTTTAAAAAAAAAATATTGTCTATTTATTTATTGTATATAGACAGTCAGAAATCAAGAGGGAAAAGGAAGACAGAGAGGGAAACAGACAGACAACTGTAACACTGCTTCACCACACGCAAAACTTTCCCTCTGCAGGTGGGGACCGGGGGTTTGAATCAGGGTCCTTGTGCATTGCAGCATGTGTGCAACTAGGAGCACCACAACCCAGCTCCCTCCAGAATGAATTTCTTTTAGAAATCCTAGGTTCTCAATAAAGAGAAGGGAGCACAATGGTGGAAAAGGGCCTAAATCAGGGGTGAAAATATTTCACTAATAGCTATCACTGTATGTAAATTGTACCTATATCCTAACAGCATCTGACAATCATTAACCCCCCCCAATAAAGTGGAAAAAACTGAATTTAAAAAAGAGAGGAGATAAATACATAGGTTTAACCAGCTAATAATGAATCATGTTATCCTTTTCCTCTTGGCTTTCTCTTGTCTTTCCCCATTTGTGAACTTATCTTACTTTCCTCCTCCCCTAACTTTACTTCTGTGTCTCTATGTAGAAAGTACTTCATTAAGAGGATGTAGCAACCTGATAAGTCTCCTTCAGCTTTCTTTCTGTCTCCAAATGCCTGAGTATTATGAATACCCAAGTGGAGAGAACTTTAGCCACTTGCCAGAGCCCTCAGATTAGACACCTCCCAGGGGGGAAAGAAAATAACGTCAACCAGTCACCATACAATTGATCAGAAGAGGTCAAGTGGGAACACACACGTGACATTCCTAGCTAGGACAGTGTCGAGTGTGTACTCCCTTTCATTACAAGCTTTGAGGAACATTTTTTTTAAAGCTTATGCATTACATAACATTGTTCATATAAATCAACAGGTGGTTATACATTACAAAGACAAAGATCAGAATACATTTCTAAGGGAGAAACATCAGTGTGAGGGTGCTTAAAACTGTCATTGTCTAAAAGTCATTCTGTCAGGTACATTCTTTTGATGTACTCAATAAGATATTGAGTTTATTCCAGTTATCCCAGACACAATCTCCTGACCCTTAGGGAAGCAGTCAATAATTTAGATTTATGGCTGATCACTCTGGGAATCCAACCTCCCTATGCCAGTAGATAGGAGTCTCCAAAATATCTAGACTTTGTCTTAGAGGAGAGTTTTGTAATGGGACGGTGCCTGAAATACAGGTATCATGGTAAGTGAGCCAAAGGGATGTACATTGTAGACAAATAACAGGCAAAACATGTATTTGGTGAGCATGAGGCAAGGTTACAATTCAGTAAGAATTCTAACAACAAGCATCTGGAAATCTGATCAGAAAATTTCTACACCAGAGTATCCTGTATCATTTTGATCAAGAGGAAGTGAGTGTGCTTAGTCTGTGCACGTAATTCTATAGAAATAAGCAAAGACCAACCAAATGAAGGAAAACAAAGGCATTTATTCAGAGTACAAGAGAGCCAGCCACTGGCAATTGTGTTGAAGAGCAGTTCAAAGTCAGCCCAGTGAGTGGGAAAATGGGAGACCCCTGCAGCACTGCTCCACCTCTTGTGAAGCTTACTCACTACAGATAAGGCTCAGGGCATGAGCAAGGCATTTGTACTGGTAAAGTGTGCACTCTTCTCAGTGTGGGGATAGCACATATTGACATTTTAATTTCACCACTAAAATCAAGTAAATTCCCCATTTTCTGAATTGAGAGAGATTTGATTAGTCCAATACCCAGAAAAAAATTGTTTATATTTCTATGGCTGAAATCTTCAAAATACTGTAAAGATTATCTTTCATCTTTAGCATTCAGTGTATAAAGGAAGAAATTTAGAATATAGTGACACTTCCTCAAGGTCTATAATTACTACCTTGGGAAGCGGCAGAAGCTAATTATTTGTTTTAATTTTAATGAAACTTAATGTATGATTAATGCTGTTGACATTTCCTGTTGCCAGGTCTGTTCTCTCCAAAGCGATTATTTGAATATGGTGTATACTTTTCAAAAAGTTCAGCAGGCCCTTATAGACACAGTCATTTATGGTAACTGTTAAAACATGTTGGGACCAGAAAATACAGCTGTGATTTACACACATAATCTGCCTAGGCATTTTTTTTTAAACCAGCTCTGGTTTATGGTGGTGTAGGGAACTGAACTTTGGAGCATCAGGCATGAGAGTCTCTTTGCATAACCATTATGCTATCTACCCCCCTTATTGGAAGATTAATTATTTATTCTCAACAGTAAAATACAGTAGTTTGTACATGTGTAAGATTTCTCAGTTTTTCACATAACAATTCAGCCCCCTCTAGGTCCTCCTCTATCATCATGTTCCAAGACCTAAACCCTGCCCCACCTCACCCCAGAGTCTCTTACTTTGGATATATATATTTGGATATACATATATATTTGGATATATATATTTATATCTATATATAGATATAGATATAAATAGATAGATGTAAATATATATATCCAACATAACATATATATTACCAATATAATATATAGCCAACATAATATATATATATCCAACATAACATATATATTACCAATATAATATATATAGCCAACATTTTATATATATAATATGTATGTATTACCAAAGTAAGATGGAGAGAAACCTAAAGGAGCATAAGAGAAAGAGAGACACTTACAGATATGCTTTACCACTTATGAAGCTACCACTCTGCAGATGGGTAGAGGCTGAAACCCAGTCCCAGTGCACGGTAATGTGTGCACTCATCCAGGGTACCACTAGGTGACCTCCTTGCTTAGAAAGATCATGTAAGGTAAAGAGCTCCTCCTTAACCTGAGGGAAGGGATGTATTGACAGGCAAGTAGGAAGAAAAATAATTATAAAATAATAAAAAAAAATGAATAATGTTGGTGTATTTGCTTGATGGATATTCTTATGTTGCCTATAAACCTTGAATTTACAAACTTTGTAAGCAAAACCTTCGAATAAAGTAATGGCTGTGATTGTAAACTATATATATATATATATATATATATATATATATATTTAAGTATTTTAACAGAAGAGCTTCAAATGTGTTCACTGGGATTCAGCTTCTGAAATTGTAGAACTCTCGAGCTTTGATCAGCTTGCAGATTTAGAATGCAGCACTTATATATGCACAGAAGTTGCATGCCTGATGCCTCAGATTTGATTCTCAGCACTGCTGCAGGTCAAATTTGAGTGGTAGTTTGATGTCTTTCTCTTACACACACTTAAAAGTAAGTAAATAAAGCTTTAAAAAAATTATGGGGGGCAGGTGTTAGGTCTATTTCCAGCTTTCTGAGAATTCTCCATTAAATTCATGCAATTGAAAAACATATATACATATATATATATATATATGACAAAATACACAAATACAGTCTGAGAATAAAACATAATCTCTCTCCCTTTGCATGTATTCTATTTTTTGTGTCTTTTTTCCATGATTTTATTTCATACTATGATATTTAGATCCATGGCTGCATGGCAGTCATTGTAGGATGGAATATAATTCATTTAGTCAGTACTTTGTTGAGTTGAAGGATTTTTTGGCCCTCTGAGGAATTTGTTGTTGTTCACTTCTTTATATTCTAAAGGTAAGGACAGAGAGGCAAGAGACAGCCCTGAAGTTTCCTTCAATGTGATGAGGGCCGGGCTTGAATATAGGCCACATCACGGTAACACGGTACACTGTCCAAATGAGTTACTTAAATAGCCAGAGGGAGGCATTTGTTGTTTCTGTTTTGTTGTTATTGTAACAAGCAATACTATAGTGGATATCCTTGTGTAAACTGATGTAGGCTTATGTGGAGAGAAAAAATTAATTTACAAAGAATGGAATTACTCTGTCATATTCATTTTAATTTTGGATAAATAGTAATAATAGTATTCCAAAGAATATGTCAAGTTGTGACTATTTGTGTTCTTAGGTTTATTTTTTTGCACACACTGTGTATTGTCATTTAATGTATATGTTTGATAATATGATATAGACATAAAAGAGGTATTTTAGCTTTTTGAACAAATGGGATTAAGGTCAAACTCTTTACATATGTTTTCAATCCTAATCTAATAATAGATGATCTTTATTTTTTGACTTGCTTGTTCACGTCATGTTTAGCAGTCAGAAAAAGTAAGTAAGGCTCAGTATAAGACTTAGTACAACACAAAAAATATTCAAGAACAATTAGATAATAGTAACAAAGACAGTAAAAGTAACAAAATAAATAATATCACATATAATTCAAATCTGTTTTTTTTTCAAATCTGTTTTATCAGAGAAATAAGATAAGTTCATTGAGACAGTCTTTTCCCTTGAGTTAGAAATATCAAATTGTAGGAGATATGCTCATTAATGTATTTTGCATTTAAAGAATACTAATGATTAATCATTTGTGTGCAGTGTCAACTTTCACTATCTACACTTCACTTTGACCATTGTGGCATTTTCTATATAAACCAAGTTTGATCTTTAATATAAATAAAGAACTTTACTCTGAGCACCCCCTCCACCCACAGGGTTATCAATGGGTATTGATATCTGCATGACTACCACCATACCTGCCAGCCATTTTTCTCTCATTTTGTGTGTGACTTATTTACTTATTTATTTATTTATTTTGGATAGAGACAGAAGTTGAGAAGGAAAGGAGAGAGAGAGAGAGACATTTCATCATTTGTGAAGCTTCGCCTCTGCAAGTAGGGACCAGGGGCTTGAACCTTGGTCTTTAAGAACTGTAATTTGTATGTTCTGTGATGTGTACCACTCTATGTCTCCTTTTTTTGATGCCTATTGGGAAACAAAGAAAGGGAGAGAGAGAAAGACTTGCCACTGCCCATGAAGCTTCCCATATGAAAGTGTTCTTATGTCATAGCCTGGGGATCAAACCCCAGGTCCTTGTGTATGGTAATGTGTGTGCTTTAATGAGTGAGCTACCTGCCTTCCCCTGTGCTGAGCACTGTTTTGTAAATATCGCAGGCTTGGTTATTTGGTTATCAGGGTGCTAGACAAAAACTGTCATGTATTTAGGACTTGCTTCTCAGTGGTATCCGTTATTACTAACAGTAGAGTCAGCTAAAACATTTTTTGTCTGATCATCACATTAACCTGGTAGTCAGATTTTATCTCATAAAGGGTATTGATTGAAGTAGATCTTTAAATGGTGGTAGACTGTGACCCACTACAAATGGCCATTTTAAGAAACCATCTGATTTTCTAAGTTGTAGCTACATTGCTGTGTACCTATAATATAATAGCTTCAACATAAAGAACCTTGTTATGAGCTCACTGGTTTTTATAATACAGCAGATACCATTTTCCTTATTTTACAGATGAAATGGTTGATGCATAATTATTAAATGATCTACTCATCAGGTAAGAGGGCACCTTAGTTCACATCCAGGTCTGACTGACTCATGTTTACACTCCAGTGAACAAGTCACAACTGCTGTGAGGAAGGCTGCTCACCAAAGTGGGGAGAGCAATGCCATGACATCTGCCTACTCCCTACGTTGTCCAGGGTCCTGTAGCTTCCACAGTATATGTGGGCTTGCTTACCTGTTTCCTCCAGTGCTCATCTTGTTCTCTGTTTTGTCTTTGTCTTATCTATAACATGAACACTTCCAACAAGCATTCAGCTATTGACATGAAAAGCCACCTTCATAGGCTGAGCCTCTTGGAATGAGGTGAAAATATTCAAGTTAAGGTATTATGACAGGAACCAGTAGTTCAGTTGGTAGAGCATATGTCTTTCATGTGTGAGGCCCTGGGTTTGAGCTTTGGAACCACATGGAAGTACCATGAATGGTACTAAAGTTACCCCCATGATGGTGGAGGGACCCTTTGATGTATCCGTTTAGTTAATAAAATTGTTCTGGAGTGGCCACTCTATTGGAATTACACATGAGATAATCCCTTGGTTCATTCTTCTGTATATAAAATAGTTGCTATAAGCTTATAAAAGTAGACTCAGCTCCCAGGATGACTTGTAGATTCTAACCCTCTGTAGTCTCTTACAGAGTTTGTCTTTGTAATGCTGTGTCCCAGGGAAGCACTGAGCTTCTCTCTAAATTCCCCCAACTCAACCATTCTTTCTTACCAGACCCTAAGCTACCGCCCCCCCTTTCCCTGGGAGAAATCTCAGCATAATTACCTTTGGGATCAACACAGGCACAGAAGAAAAAAACATTTCCAGGAATGTATTGATAACTGTTTAGACTTCTAATTGACATAATTCATTTTTGAAAAGTTTCTGAATTTTACAAGATTTGAAAATAAATCTTTACATTGCATTGTTTTAGCCCACAATTCGTCTGATGTTTTGGGTGAAAAGATTATTTTACTGCATTTCGTAGAGACTGTCTCTTTCAGACCAAAGTAGATGCTTTGATTTACTCTAGGCAAAGTTCTTTTTTTAAATTATTATCTTTATTTATTTATTGGACAGAGACAGCCGAAAATCAAGAGGGAAGGGGGAGACAGAGAGGTAGAGTGACAGAGAGAGACACCTGCAACACTGCTTCGCCACTCATGAAGCTTTTCCCTTGCAGGTGGGGCTGGGCAAAGTTCTTTTTGAAATTTATTATTGTTTGTTTTGTATAGCCACCAGGGTTATCACTGGGGCTCAGTGCCTACACAAATCCAGTGCTCCTCATGCCCTTTCTTTTTTCTATTTTTTACAGAGACAGAGAAATTGAGAGGCAAGGGGGAGACAGATAAGGAGAGAGGAAGAGAGAGAGACACTTGCTACACTGATTCACCCCTTGTGAACGTTCTCCCTCTGCAGTTGGGAACCAGGAGGCTTGAGCATGATCCTTGCCCCTGGTCCTCTGTGTGCTATATTGGGTGTGCCACCCACCACCTAGTCCCTTGGTCAAAATTCTAATATGCATAAGATTTAAACCCTCTGCCTACCATGCCTCGATACCCATCCAATATCAACTTCCATGTCATGCTATGGTCAGTTGGAAGGTCTTGATTCCGTGTTTTCCCAGACCTCCATACTTTGGTAGCCGTCATTTGCTCTCTTGAGCACAGCTTTCCATTCTGCCTTCATCTTTCATATTTTGCCTGAGAACATTTGTCCCACTTGAGATTTTCCCTGACCAAATAGGTCCTTGTGAGATAACTATCTAAAGTTAACTACCAAGTCTGGAGCTGCCTTGCATTACATTGCTCATTAACTACTGGTGGACATTAACTATTTGCTTTTCTTTTTTAGCTTCTTTTTTTAATTTTTTATTTATAAAAAGGAAACACTGACAAAAACCATAGGATAAGAGGGGTACGACTCCACACAATTGCCACCACCAGAACTCCATATCCCATCCCCTCCCCTGATAGCTTCCCTACTCTTTATCCTTCTGGATGTATGGACCCAGGGTCATTATGGGGTGCAGAAGGTAGAAGGTCTGGCTTCTGTAATTGCTTGCCTGCTGAACATGGGCTTTGATAGGTCAATCCATATTCCCACCCTGTCTCTCTCTGCCTAGTGTTAACAGACATAGCATAGTATCTGCAGACCAATAGTTATGGGAGCTTATTGTAATTTTTTAAATTTCTTTATTGGAGGATTAATATTTTACATTTGATGGTAAATACAATGATTTGTACATGCATAATATTTCTCAGTTTTCCACATAATATACAACCCCCACTAAGTCCTCTGTCATCCTTTTCCAGGACCTGGACTCCCCCGTTCCCCGACCCACTCTAGAGTCTTTTTACTTTGGTGCAATACACCAACTCTAGTTCAGGTTCTACTTGTGTTTTTCTCTTCTGATCTTGCTTTTCAATTTCTGCCTGAGAGTGGGTACCCCATATTCATCCTTCTGTTTCTGACTTATTTCACTTAACATGAATTTTTCAAGCTTCACCCAAGATGGGCTAAAAATGGTGAAATCACTATTTTTAATAGCTTGCTCAGCCACTCATCTGTTGTTGGACACCTGGTTTGCTTCCAGGTTTTAGCTATTACAAATTGAGCTGCTAAGAACATATGTGTACACAGATCTTTTTGGATGGGTATGTTGGGTTCCTTAGGATATATCCCCAGGAGAGGAATTGCAGGATCATAGGTCAAGTCCATTTCTAGCTTTCTGAGAGTTCTCCAGACTGCTCTCCACAGGGGTTGGACCAATTGACATTCCCACCAGCAGTGCAGGAGTGTTCCTTTGTCCCCACAACCACTCCAGCATTTGTTGCTGCTACCTTTTTTATGTATGATATTCTCACAGGAGTGAAGTGGTATCTCATTGTTGTCTTTATTTGCATGTCTATGCTTTTCTAATAATTCAATGAATCTCCATAGCAGACTTATTTTAGACAATTAGCCTTTGAAGTTGTTGAAATTCTCTTTAGCTATGTGAGCTATCTGTAATGTTGAGCTGATATATCTGATATAAAGTCCTTCCTTTAATTATTACTCTTTAGTCTATGGCCACACCACCCTGAACATGCCTGATGTCAGAAACTGATTATTACTCTTTTTTCTTTTAATAATTAGGAGCTATAGCTGAGAATCTGATCCCTCTGACCTCCGCCTGCCCTAAGGTTTATCTTAACATATTGTAATCACTGTGGAACAAGGCATGCTGGAATTCCCAGATGCATTACACTCAGTACCATGCAGTTCTCTTAATATTCTTAGATAAGTAAGTGTTGAATATGGACTTTACTTTAAGAAAGACTGTAACTATCACATGAAGGTTGTGTGCACTGTGAGTTTGCTATTTATTGTGAAACTAATTGGTTCACCAGAAGATTGATATGATTCAATATTGCATTCCAGGAAAGAAATGCTAGTTATAATTAGTTTGATGAAGAAACTGTTTTTTCCTTGAAGTATAGTATTAAATATGAGTTATAAAATACTCTGTATGCTTATTAAAATTCAAATTCCTGGATTCAGAGTTACAGACTTTCTGTGGATTTGGCTTGGAAGTCCATTTTTAACAAACCTTTTACAACTTAAGAAGCTTAAAGTTTAAGAAGTACTGAATACATGAAGGAAGAGTTACTTGCCAGAAACTCAGGAAAACACTGATTTTAGATTCAGATGAACGTTGAATCTCAGTTTTGTAAATTAGTATCTGTCTCATCTTAGGGAAAAGACTAAGGAAGAAACAACTAATTCTGGGCATTACTTTGCCTCTCTGTGGCTAAGGTTTTACCTTTTATAGATAGTTTTGAAGTGCTTGGCTTAGAAGTTTGTAGTCAATATTGACAGAACATAGTCTATTGATATAACCTGTAGGAATTACTCAAATTATGTGCCCCCAAGATTCTGGGATAGGGCAAGAAGATTTCAAAAACTCCTAGGTAATTTTTGATAGAATACAGTTGAAACCACACAGAATATGCTAGCTTTTCTCCTCACACAGATATTATACTAGTGTAACTCTATTAAAAGCTGTTCACAAGCACTGTGAGTTTCCTAGAACATCATGCTATTCAAGTGCTAATGCAAAAAATACTCTTCCCTACATTTAAAGTTTGAAACAATAGATACAAAAGAAGTCAAATTCGTATTGTCAAAAGATTTTTTTGAGAATTTATTTATTTATCTATTAATGAGAAAGATAGGAGGAGAGAAAAAGAACCAGACATCACTCTGGTACATGTGCTGCCAGGGACTGAACTCAGGACCTCATGCTTGAGAATCCAATGCCCTATCCACTGCACCACCTCCTGGACCACTCAAAAGAATTTTTTATTCACTCATTTATTTACTTTTAAAAATTACTCATCATCAGATGAGCTATGTAGTCTTAAGCTTATAAGATGTAGCATAAAGACCAGCCACTACATGGGATTACTTTGCAAGTAATGGAGTGGTGCTGTTGTGTCTCTCCTTTCTGTCTCTCTGTCTCTGTATGTCTATCTGTCTCATCCTCTGTCTTAAACAGCAACAACAACAATAAAAATGTATGTAGGGAGTGGGGCACAGGTAAGGATCTCCCTCCCATAACCCTAGTGGGGGAAAAAGATGAAAATGTATTTAATAACTATAAGAGGGTATAAGCAAGTGTCAGTTACTAATAGCACAGAACTCAAGCAGAAGGTTTTTAAATCAGAAGAGACAGAGTCTATGTTAGAAACTGTAAATAAATAACAGATTTTCAAGCTGTCATTAGGCTGAGTCAAGTCAAATAACTTATTCACACATAAATAAGGAAGAGCTACCCAGATAGGAATCCAGTACCAAATCTTAGGTCTCTCCACCATTTCCAACAAAAGGAAAAGCCATTTTTTAATTATTTTTTGCAACTCCACTCTCTTTTCTGTAGTTTGCAAATATTTACATCACTTTGACTTGCATAAATCAGTAAAAGTCTTTTCAACAAAAACTTTTAAAGGGACAGTAAATTAGCTCCATTGTATAGTGTGCTGCTTTGCCATGTACACAATCCAGGTTCAGACCTGTCACTGCATTAAAGCAAGCTTTGATGCTGTAGTCTCTAACTCTCCCTCTCTCTCTCCCTATTTCTCTCTCTCTCTGCCTCTCTGTTTCTATAAAATAAAAAGAACGTAACATTTTTTTTTAAAGGATGGAAAAGTTGCTGCATGGAGCAGAGGATTCATCATGCAGGCACCTTAATCCTGGTGGCAATAATTAAAAATAAGAGCTTTATATCTTTAGTTTGGCTTTTTCAACAACTTTCCTAGTTTGGAAAGCTAGGAAATTGATAAATAATGTATGTGTGTATATGTGTTTGTGTTTTCTGTCAATAGATCCCTGTATCACTCATTACTCCAGAGCACAGTGATTACCTCAAGAAATATGAAAGTGGTAGCTAGAATGGAGCTCTGGAGAACCAGAATCCACGTTTGCAAGCTTGAAAGGAATCACATGTATTATTTTTGTTAAAACATCATTCAGTCTACACAGATCTCTCATAGGTCATTACCATTTGACACTAGAGCAAGTTGGCATGTGAAGAAATCAGAACTCAATTAAATCAGTTAAATCAGAACTCAATGATGGTTGAAAAACAACAAACTAAAATGTGTCTTTATTCTTATAGAGGATCTGGAAGACCTTTCCAGATGTTTCTGATGTCTCCTAACTTAATTCACAATAAATGTTACCTCAGCATTGAAAATATAATCTTGAAATTCACTTACTTTGTTTTCAGAAGAGCAGTTTGAACTGTTTCTGCTCAACATGCAAATTAGCTTTTTAACGGAAATGTAGTATTGCCTCTGATCATTGTGATGATATCGCTTTGCTTTTGATTCACCTGATATCACTACTAAATGTATTCCTGGCCATCAGTTTGGCCTGAGAGCCTCTTTCTACTTTTCTTGTTAAGAGAGTGATTTATTTTTATTTTAAAATTCATCTTTATTTATTTATTGGATAATGGTAGCTAAAAATAGAGAGGAAGGGAGAGGTAGAGAAGGAGAGAGACAGAGAAACCTACAGCACTGATTTATAACTCTCAAAACTCTCCTCCCACAGGCAGAGACTGGGGACTAGAACCCAGGTTCTTGCATATTGTAGCATGTGCACTCAACCATGTATACCACCACCTTCCCTTCCTTCTATTTACTTTTAACTGGCTTTCATTTGTCCTATAGTGCTAGTGCAGACTGGTTCTTCAAATGCATGGATGATGAGACAGGGAGAGGGTAAAAACTAAAACCGCTCTTTTCCTTCTCTGTGTCACATTTCACTTTCCATTTATGCATCTGATAAAGACTTGACTGCTTGAGTGCAAAGATCTGACTCTGCAGGGATGTAATGGCTGTCTTTCTTTGTTGAAAATAGAATAATTTCATAGCATCCTGCTCATTGCATTTGCCAGCTTTACTTCTTTTTCCACTAAGTCTTCTGTGACTTTTTTTTTTTTTTTTTTTTTGGTTCTCCTTTGCCTTACATAATCATCCTCTGATCATCTGGGAAGCCTCTGATCCCATTTGCCGAACACACTTAAATATTTTAATGCTAGAAGACTGAAAACCTTGTAGAATGTAATTTTTTTTTCTAATGGTACTCTGGGGATGAATATAAATGTTTTAATGCACTTTCCTGCTGAGTAGGGATTTTATAGACTTGTGTACAGAATTCTGAACAACAGAGGCACTAACCCACCTAGAAGAATGTAAGAAAGGCTATGGCATTGTCAGCAAAAGGGATCAGAGCTGTCTGCGTGCTGCTTTAACTACTGAAATAAACTCTGATGAATGTCAGGGAGGCAAGGTAACTCTTACAAAGTGGAACTTCCTTCCTACATTGTTGAACTAGCCTGGGAATGGGCGTCTGTTATAAAGACATTCTTTGGGATATTACCTTCAGATGGATAAATTGAAAGCTATGGTAATCTGGCCCTACCTTTAGAAATTATAAAAAAAATAAATTAAAGGCAAGGCAATGGATAACTAAATATGAGAGAGACAAGCCACATATGTAACCTTTGTGCTGCCGGGGAATGAAATCAGGACCTTATGTTTGAGAGTCCAGTGCTTTATCCACTGAGCCATCACCCAGACTGTAACCTTTGTATTACCATAAAATAAACCACTCCTAATTTTGTGATGATGCCAGTACTGCCTGTAGCTCACTAAATTGTTTTCTTCCTCCTCCAAAATCTGAGTTTCCTCCTTTATGTTTTTTTTTTTTTAATGCAGTGCTAGGGAATGAAACAAAGAACTCTGCACACATAGGATATGCGATGCTGCTTCCAGACACATTCTTTTCCTTTTCTAAAATTTGTTTTACTTTTTAAATTTTTATTTATAAAATGGAAACATTGACAATACCATAGTATAAGAGGAGTACAGTTCCCACCACCAGAACGCCATATCCCATCCCTTCCCTATAGCTTTCTTATTCTTTAACCTTCTGGGAGTTTGGACCCAAGATCATTATGGGGTGCAGAAGGTAGGAAGTCTGGCTTCTATAGTTGCTTCCTCGCTGAACTGGTGGATTGGCAGGTTGATCCATACTCCCAGCCTGTCTTTCTCTTTCCCTAATGGGTCAGGGGTATGGGGAAGTGGGGCTCTAGGACACATTGGTAGGGTCGTCTGCCCAAGGAAATCAGGTTGGCATGATGGTAGCATCTGGAACCTGGTGGCTGAAAAAGAGTTAACATATAAGCCATACAAATTATTGATAAATCATGAACCTAAAGGCTGGAATATTGCGGATGAAGGTTTGGGGTCTTCATTTTGAAAATACCTAATCGGTCTATTTTAAGTATATTCGAAGGGGCCCATGACTTTATTATTTTTTGTCTGAGTCTGACATCTGATATGCAGGTGGACTCAAGTTATTGCCTGGGGAGATGATGTCATGACTTGAAAGAAGGCTAGAAAGCTGGATCAGGGAAGAGAATAGCTCCCAAATGTGGGGAAAGTGTATAAATATTGTTGACTGTAAACTCCATTGATTTGATCTGGGGCCTATATTCAGCTTAGGAGCCTATGTGACCTCTGCATCCCTGTAGGTCCGAGCTCACATTCTGTGGTCATGAATAGGAACATTACAAATCCAAACACAATTTTTATTCTACATTTTTGAGAGAGAGAGAGAGAGGTCAAAGGAACACGCTAACATTCATGCAGTTCCTTTGGTGCTATCCACAATACTCCTGTGTAGTATTATAGATTTAACCCTGACTTTGCATATAGTAAGACATGCACTTTATGTGATGAGCAACCTACTTGGACATGGTCTGTTTTTATTTTTAATAAATAAAAAAATAAATCATTTCTTTTTAGAACTCAGAATGGTTTTTGTTAATAGAAATAATAATTATTATAGTTTCTTGTAATGTTACCATATTTTTTATTTACTTAAGCATTGTCTTTACTGACTACATAAATGTCAGGAGTGGTTAGGTTAGGAGTGATGTGTCTCTCTCTCTCTCTCTCTCTGTGAGAGAGAGTTTGGATGAGAGAAGGATAAGAAAGAGAGAGAATGCGATTTCTGTTTCATGTGAAAATGAGATTCTATGGAGAAGACAGACAACAAATAGATCACCTGCATAGATCAGACAGATAAATAAAAATTAAGTCTATATGTTTATATAGAAAGAGAAGGATGGAGACAGATCAACTTTACAGTGATAAATGATGTTGAAAGGAGTAAGCAGCAGGATGAGTGTTACCCAGCTTTCACGGGGTAGTTGAACATTGGACAAACATCTGAGGGAGCTGTATCAGAGGGCTGAGATTTCTAGGTGGAAAGAGAGAGTGGGGACTTGTCCGGCACATTTAAGGAGTAAGAATAGAATTGTGTAGCTGGAGCAGAGTGAACAAACTTTGAAATCATTGATGCTGAGAATATGTGGCAGAGTACCTGGCACTGTATCACTGTTCCTTTTCTTTTTTTAAATTTTTTTCATTATCTTTATTTATTTATTGGATAGAGACAGCGAGAAATGGAGAGGGAAGGATGGTATAAGAGGAAGAGAGATAAAGAGACATCTGCAACACTGCTTCACCACTTGTGAAGCTTTCCACCTACAGGTGGGGACCAGGGACTCAGACCTGGGTCCTTGCACATTGCATCATGTGTGCTCAACAAGGTGCACCACCACCCAGCCCCTTTATCACTGTTTCTAAGCAAAATGAAATATCCACTCTGCTTGCAGCCAACTTTTTCCCTGATCCCACATGGTGTATGTATAGACACTTTTGACAGATTCAAAATGTTTTGTTAGCCTTTCAACAGATTCAAATGTTTTGTTAGCCTTCCAAGTTCTGGAGGACTTTGCAACATGGCATTTGCCATTAGAATGTCTGTGTTGAGTGACTATAATATTACCATACATTGTCCAAGCAATTTTCTTGCTATTTGAGGAGCAGAACATCTTCTGCATAATAACAGCAGTGAATTTTTATAGTGAATAAAGATTAATGGACAGTGAAAGAATGCTTTAGTCTACTCCATGTATATTCCAGATAATCATTTGAGAATCTCCAATAACAGGGATTTTTTAAATAAAATTTTCATAGCATTCTTATATAGTAGTTTTCAAAGCAGTTGGCATGCTAGAATTATCTAGAAAATAAAAAAATACATATAAATGCTATCCAGTTCCCACACCAAGTCACTTATATCCTAGCTATTTTATTTCATGGTTCTGTTCTTGCAAGGGCAGGTCCATGAAGAGTAGCTCTCTCAACACAATTATATTACAAACAGATCACAGAAAACCTCATATGTGCAAAGCTGAGTTTGCCTGAAAGTCATGAGCATCTTTCTGGAGATAGGTGAAAATGGTGTCTGATGAAGATAAAAATAAGGGTGGTTTAGTGCCTGCTAACCACCATTATTGTTGGTAGAATAGACTTGGCAATAAAAAATAAGGCCCTCCATATTTTAAAGTGAGGCTTCACAGAACATCCCAAGGGGGCCAACATACTGAAATGCTCAGAAAGACTCATCTCTGTGGCAATGCAAAGGAAATCAACTGAAAACTGGCAATTAAGCCCAACAGAGCCAGTCTGGCCAAACTCCTTTCCTTGAAAGAAAGAGAGAGAAAGAAAAATAAAGAGAGGGTGGAGAAGAAGTCTGATAATCTCTGAGTCTAATCACCATCAGAAGGGAATGGATACCTATGCATGATAGGTGAAGGTATTTTTTTTCCCTGTTGGGTGTGCAGAGAGAACTATGCCATGTCATTTGTACAGGCATCTGTAAAAGCTAAAATACAAAATGGAATGAAACTGTCTCGCTGGCAGAATCAAGAGCCATGAAGTTTTTTGTTTGTTTTCCAGTTGCCCTGCTCTCTACCACATCTTATAAACAAAGGATAATACCATCACAATAGCCACAATGTCACCTGCAGACAAACAGCAAAAGCTAACCTAAATGTCCTAATTAATGTACTAAAAGCCATAGACAGCCCATTAAAAAGCAATGGAACTTCTCAAAGAAAATGAGTCTCTAGAAAACTACCAGAGGGTTTCACTCATATGTGAAATATAGATGACTAACCCAAATGAACTCGAAAATAATTAGTGACCGACTGTCTCTCAGATTCTGTGGCAATAATTGTGGCTAATGGTGTGGATACATGAGTTAAATGTGTTTCCTGCAACCATAATGTTATAGGGCTATGTTTCCTGATCTAGCCTGCTGCTCTGAATGTTTTGATAAGTGAGTTCATGTTATTGATATTTAGTGGAATTATGGATTTATGAAATCTCATTGCTGTTATTTTTAAGGTTTTGACTGTCATGCTTTTATGAGCTCCTTTGAACCTTCTTGTAGGGCAGTTTTAGTAGTGATGAATTCCTTCAGCTGTTTCTTGTCTGAGAATTTATCTTTCCATTAAGTCTGAATGAAAGTCTAGCAAGAGGGGCCAGGTGGTGACACACCTGGTTAAGCAAACATGCTGTCATGCATAAGGACCCAGGCTCAGGCCCTTCATCTTCACCTGCAAGGGGGGAAGCTTCAAGAATGTCGAAGCAGTGTTGCAAGTGTCTCACTCTCCTCTCTCAATTTCTCTGTCTCTATCAAAAAAAGAAGAGGAAGAAGAAAAACAGTTTAGCAAGATAAGAGTATAGTTATTGGAACTTTTTTCATTGAGCACTCTGGATATCTTGCCATTCCTCTCTGGCCTCTGAAGTTTCTGTTGGAAATGTGCTAATACACTTGTGAAGTCTTTGTAGGGGATTCATTTTTTTATTATTAGTCTCAAGATTTTTTCTTTATCTTTCTCTTAATTCTTTCCATATGGCCTGCCTATTATACAAAACATAGTCCTCTAGATGCTGTTCTGTGATAGTTCTTTTTTTATTAGGAATTTAATAATAATGACTGACAAGACTGTAGGATAAGAGGGGGTACAATTCCATATAATTCCCACCACCAGAGTTTCATACCCCACCCCTCCATTGGAAAGTTTCCCATTTTTTTATCCCTCTAGGTGTATGGACCAAAGATCTTTATGAGGTACAGAAGGTGGAAGGTCTGGCTTCTGTAATTGCTTCTCCACCACAGCTGGACATTTTCAGGTTGATCCATACCCTCAGCCTATTTCTGTCTTCACCTGATGGGACAAGACTCTGGGAAGGTGAGGTTCCAGGACACATTGCGAGGTCATCTGCCCAGGGAAGTCAGGTTGGTATCATGGTAACATCTGCAACTTGGTGGCTGAAAAGCAGTAAGATATAAAGCAGAACAAATTTTTTAATAATCAGTAACAAAAAGATAAAAATAAAGCAGGTCTTTGTATGGGACAAATCTAGGAAGTCTATTTTAGGTATTTTCCAAGGGGCCAATGACTTTACTAATTTTTGCCTGAGCATGAGAGCTAACTTATAGGTGGGCTTAAAGTATAGTCTGTGAAGATGGTGTCAGAGTTGAGAATAGGACTAGAAAGTTGAATCAGGAGAGAAAGTATGAGGGAAGTATATAAGTACCATTAATTATAATCCCCACTGATCCATCCTAGGGCCCATGTTTATTCATATTTAGCACAGGAGCCTGTGTAACCTCTGCTCCCCGTCAGTCTGAAGTCACAGTCCATGGTCACAGCTAGGAACATCTAGGCTGCACTCATTTCAGGACCTATCCTCCTCAAATACCAGAGTATGTTGACCTAGCCTCCCTTTGGAGAATAGGGCATTCCCTACCATTGTTTTACATTGAGTGCAAAGTCCGATAGATGCCCACAGGGGGGTTTATGATGTATCCTGATGGAGATGTCATTTCATGGTGAATGGCACTTTTTGGAGATCTAAGCCAATCATATTTATGTGGGAATCCAAGGATTCCCTGACTAGAGTCTCAGATGATGGGGTGGCCTGTTGGTGACCAAATGAGCCATCATTACAATGTGACAGTCTCTTGACCTTATTCTGATTTTGTAGTCCTTATTTCCAGTTCATGAGAATGGGATATCTTTCCACTTCTTTGTATCATTTTCTATTTTCTTGAATAGTGACTCATAGTTTTCAGTATACAGGTCTTTGACTTATTTTGTTAGGTTTATTCCTAGCTATTTTATTGATTATGCTATTATTATGATATTTATTATATAGTGAATGAGAGTAATTTCTGGATATCTTATTCTTCTGATTTAGTGTTTGCTAGAGGAATGACACTAATTTTTTTATGTTAAATTTATAGCCTGACACTTTACTATATTGCCTGATAATTTCCAAGAGCTTCCTGCTGGAATCTTTAGGTTTTTCTATGTATACTATTATATCATCTGCAAATAGTGGCCTAGGTGGTGGCACACCCAGTAAAAGACACCTGCAAATAGTGAGAATTTCTTCCCCTCTAATCTGTATCCCTCTAATTCCTTTCTCTTGCCTGATTGCTATGGTGAGAACTTCCAATACTATATTAAAGAGTAATGGTGATAGAGGGCAGCCCTGCCTAGTACTTGATCTGAGGAGGAATGTTTTCAGCTTTCCTCACTGAATATAATGTTGGCTGTAGGTTTACTGTATATGGACTCTACTACCTTGGAATTTTCCATTTATTCCCATTTTTGTAGTGTTTTGATCATGAACAAATGTTGGATTTTTGTCAAATGCTTTCTCTGCATTTATTGAGATAATCATGTGGTATTTTATTTTACTTTTATTGATGCAGTGAATCACAATGACTGGTTTACATATATTGCACCAGCTTTGTATTCCTGGGATAAATCCCGCTTGGTCGTGATATACACTCTTTTTAATACACTGCTGTATCCGGTTGGCTAGGATTTAATCAGCATTTTAGCATCTATGTTCATCAGAGATATTGGTTTGTAGTTTTCTTTTTTGTTGTGTCCCTATCTGCTTTTGGTATCAGGGTGATGTTGGTTTCATAGAAGGTGGGAGGGAGTATTCGTGTGTCTTCACTCTTTTGGAAGAACTTTAAAAGTAGAGGTATTGACTGTTTCCTGAAGGTTTTGTAGAATTTATTTGTAAAGCCATCTGGTCCTTGATTTTTATTGTTGTGAAGATTCTTTTTTATTTTTTTATCTTTATTTATATATTGGATAGAGATAGTCAGAAATGCAGGGGGGGAGAGAGAAAGAGGGCGAGAGAGAGACATCTGCTCCTGCCTCACCACACATGAAGCTTTCCCCCTGAAGGTGGGGATAAGGGGTTCAAACCAGGGTCCTTGGGCACTGTAACATGTGTGTTCAACCAGGTTTGCCACCATCTGACCCCGGGAAGATTCTTTTTTTTTTTTTTAATCTTTTTTTTTTTTTTTTAACCAGAGCACTGCTCAGCTTTAGCTTATGGTGGTGTGGGGGATTGAACCTGGGACTTTGGAGCCTCAGGCATGAGAGTCTGTTTGCATAACCATTATGCTGTCTACCCCCTCCCTGGGAAGATTCTTAATAACTGTTTCTATTTCTTTGTGTGTTATTGGTCTAATTATGTTTTATAGTTCTTCCTGGTTCAGTTTTTCAAGCTTATATGTTTCTAAAAATTCTTCCTGTTTTTCCAGGTTCTCTAGCTTGGTAGCATAGAGTTACTCATAGAAGATTCACATGAGGGACCAGCTGGGGGCGCACCTGGTTGAGTGCCCATGTTACAGTGTTCAAGGACCCAAGTTTGAGCCTCTGGTTTCCACCTGGAGAGGGAAAGCAAGTGGTGAGGTAGGGCTGCTGGTGTCTCTCTTTCTCTCTCCCCTACCCTCTCGATTTCTGGCTGTCTCCATTCAATAAATAAAGATAGTAAAAAAAATTTTTTTAAAAAGAAGCTTCACATGATAGTTTGGATTTCTGTGGTGTCTGTTGTGTTGTGATATCTTCCTTATCATTTATAATTCTATTTATATGAGTCTTCTCCATGTTGTTTTTTTTTTCAGTCTGGCTAAATGTTTGTCAATTTTGTTTACTTTTTCAAAGAACCAACATTTGTCTTCATTGATCTTTTGTATGATTCTCTTGTTTTTTATGTTATTTATTTCTGCATTAATTTTAGTTATTTCAGTGATTTCTGTCCTTCTGGGTTCTAGGGTTCCTTTGTTGCTCTTCTTCTAAGTCTTTAAGTCATGCAGCCAGGCTATTTACATTTTTGTATGTCCCAAAGTATGCTTGCATGACTATGAATTTCCCTCAAGGGTCTCTCCCCCACATAGATCATCTGGTATTCATCTTTCCATTTTTGACTTATCTCACTTACCATGATTTCTTTAAGCTTCATCTAAGGTAAAGCTAAGGCAGCAGGGAGATAACACTTTATACCTCTGAGATTGTCATATATTAGAAAGGACTGTAACAAAAAGTGTTGGAGAGGTTGTGGAGGTGAAAGAACCCTTCTAGACTGATGGTGGGGATGTAAATAGGTCTAACCTCTGTGGCCAGCAGTTTGGAGAATTCTCAGAGTACTAGAAATGGACCTATGTAATGATCCAGTGATTATTCCCTTAGAGGTATAGTGAAAGGAAGCAAGCACTCTGATCCAAAAAGATCTATGTATAGCCATGTTTAGAGCAGTAAAATTTGCATTAGCCCAAACTTGGAAGGAACCCAGATGTCCAACAACAAATTAGTGGTTAAGAAAGCTATGGTGTGTATACATATATATATATATATATATATATATATATATATATATATATATTTATATATATACACTGGAATATAACTCAGCTATTAAGAGTGAAGTTTTTTTAGCTTCTTACCTATGTAAACATCCTTATGACTATTGTTTTGATGTCCTCTTTAGGAGATTTACACAAGTCTGTTGAATTTGGTTGTTTCTTCCAGTGCTGTCTTTGTTCAATAGTGTATGTAATTCTTTCTATCTTTTCATTTATATGATTACATGAGTCCACAGGTTTGTGTTTGAACAAGGATAGTGTTAGAAACTGGGTTGTAAATACCGGGTCACTAGGTTACCATTTATAAGCATTTAGATCTTATTTGTTGCTGGAGCCTCATTCTATGTAGAAAGTGTTGTATGTGCTCTGTATCTGGCAGGTTGGATTCTGGTGCAACTAACAAAGAATTCCCCAACAGAATACTATGGAAACCAACTTCAAATATCAGGTCCCATAGAGTTCCAGCAACCTACTATGGGTTCAGGAAAGCTGTGACTCTTACTTCCCCTCAACTCTTTCACAGAGTCTTAATTATCAGGATCTGTTACTGTTAGATTTTCAATATGGCATCCCCTAATTTTGGTAAGCTCAAAGATACTCAGGAATACTGCAACCATAGTCCTTCTTATGTTTTCCACCTCTTAATATCCAGTTTTTCACTGTTTTGGAGTTGTAGGAATAAAATGGGATGCAAGCATTTTAGTGCAGTCTTTATTATTAGGGTCTTACACCTCATGTGTCTCTCTGCATTGTGGCTAAGTTTTGCTTGGAGGAGCCTGTAATTTTGTGGGAAAGATGATCTTTCTATGTTCTGTTGCCTGGGTACTTGAACTTTCTGTCTCTTACTATGGAAAGGTGTGTGTGTGTGTGTGTGTGTGTGTGTGTGTTTCCATATATTGTTGTGACTCTATTGTAGATGTAGATGGCTCCACCTCTTCTCCCTAAACTATAATTTCTTTACTACATTTAATATCTCACTTTGGTAGGAGTTCCACAGTCCTACTCACAGGAATGCTTTCCTTTCTTCTCCCTAGAACACTTATTCAATAACTGACTTAACAATGCTCACTCACAGATGTGGCAGGTATGATAACAGAAAGGTGTCTGAAAAAATTAGTAAAGTCAGTAAAGCAAACCTCTTCTCCCCCCCCTACTCCCCAAAGAAAAACAGTGGGATTCAAGGAACTGAGTTCCTTTTTTAGTATCTCTCCAGCATCACCATCTGGACAAGAAATTTTTCTAAACTCATCCTGTCTAGGCAATGCCTTTTGTGCCCACACTTACTTAAATGGCACTGAGGTATATTACTTTGTCCTAGATAGTGCCACTGTGATTTTCTTTGGTGTTTTTTTTTTTTTTGTCTTCAGCAAGCAACTTTTCAGAAATATTCCAGTATCTCATCCAAAAACTACACTTTTCATGCTTTAGAAAAATGTGACGGGGAGTCTGGCTATAGTGCAGCGGGTTAAGCGCAGGTGGCGCAAAGCACAAGGACCCGCATAAGGATCCCGGTTCGAACCCCGGCTCCCCACCTGCAGGGGAGTCGCTTCACAGGCAGTGAAGCAGGTCTGCAGGTGTCTATCTTTCTCTTCCCCTCCTCTCTCCGTTTCTCTCTGTCCTATCCAACAACGACGACAACAACAATAATAACTACAACAATAAAACAACAAGGGCAACAAAAGGGAATAAATAAATAAATAAAATATTTTTTTAAAAAAAGAAAAATGTGACAAAAGTCAAATATATATATATATTTTTTTTTCTTTGACCAGGTACTCAGGTCTCCATTCCTGAGAATTTACAATGCTTAGAGAAGTTAAAAACTAGATTTTTAAAAAACTAGATACTAAGTTGTGGGCATTTTTAAAACTACTATCTGACCTAATTATAATGTTATTCCCCCAGAAGAAAATTTAATAGATAAGAGAATGAAAAATAAATAAATCATAAAAATTTCAAACGAAATTCACAGTTTTTTAATGAGGTAGCTAATTGAGATTTATGTTTATCTTTATAGTTATTTGATAAGAATAAATGAAGTGGAAGATAAGATCAACTTTTTTCAATAAAAAAGTATTTTGGTAAGTTCTTTAGTTTAAAGTTTAAATGTTCCCTCAGTGTCTATAAAAGTTGGAAAAAAGTTATTTTACTATGCAGAAATGGATACAAATCATTGGAAGAGCAAAACAAAAGCTGGATGACATTTATCCCAAAAGCACCAGTTCACACAGAGCCTAAGAAACAGTTGGCTACCATTTTTTTTGGTAAGTTTAATTGTGTTAACCACCTATTTTAACATATGAAAAGAACTATCTAGTAGCTGTCTTTTGCCTCCTTTTATTTCACATAGTAAAATCACCTCCAGTTACATCATTCTTATAGGAAGATGATTAGGGAACAGGTTATAGAATTAAGTAATTTAGTAATATTACCTTGGTGGGAAGTGACAAGTAATTCAAGCTCATGTCCATGTGATTTAGAAACTAAACTCTTTGCCCATGGCTGTACTTACAGCCTCATTCATATTAGGCATGTGTTCATTTCCTAATTATAAGAAAGAACTGAGGCTCATTTTTTAAAAGTTATTTCCCCGAGGTAATTGCATCTTCAGAGGCAGAACTTTCTGATTTTAAAATCTACACTTTATGGCAGACTAATTCAATATGAATTTAGCAAAAATAATAAAAAAGTTAAGTGATATATGCAATAAGTTATCAAAGCCAGAGTGAGTTTGGAGATGCAGGTGTCTTCGTGCTTATTGGAGCTATATTATTTCAAAAGGGGGAGCATCAAATCCAAGAGCTACAGGAATATACATACTAGTTAAATTCTGAAGCAGAATCACACTTTTGACCTATAGTTCTCAACCACTCTAGCATAGTACTTGATCCACTATAGGTTCCCATAATATTTGTTGACTCAATAAACATATTTACTGATAAATTAAGAATTAGACAACTATTTGTCCAATACTATTGAATACTTTGTTTCTATCTAGTTACAGAAGAAATTCAAAGTGTCCATTCTTTCAATATACCTTCCTTTTGAGCCATCTGATTTGAGTTAACTGATTAGTTATCTAGTTTTAATGCTTACCTCACAATATTATTTTATCTATTTAAAAAAATAAAAGCATGATAACATAGACTTCTAATTCTAGCTGTTTACAGCTTGACTGTGAACAGAATTAAAGCATGGTCTCTAAAGTTTGTGATAATCCCCAACAGTTGTGTTAAGGTTAACTGCATATTAAAATATATAAATCATCAAGTAGATATTTGATCAAATTATACACTATCTGATAAATAAAATACATAAGTCTTCTGTGCGTTGTTTTGGTTTCATTTAACCTACAGAAATTATGAGACACTTCTATGGAGAAACTTAAGTATTTTCACATTGTAAATTATCAGACTTGGGGCTGGTCAGTGGCACATTTGGTTGAATGCAAAAATTATCATGTACAATGAACTAGGTCCCTACCTGCAAAGGGGAAGCTTCACGAATGCTGCAGGTATCTCTATTTCTCTTTCCCTCTCTATATAACTACCCCTTTTCACTTTGTGTCTCTTATCAAAAAAAAATATATAGAATATTTACAAATAAATAATTAGATTTAAAAATGTGATTCTGCATCTGTTACCATCTAAGCAGAGCTAATAATCACTCTTCCAACTTATAAAAAAAGATTGTCAAAAAACGTATTCGTTAAGCAATCAAAGAGCCATCTGTGGGAGAGAGCCAAGAGTTCTGTCTTTAAATTCATCACTGAATCACTTAGACTAAACATTGCAAACTCCAATCAAGGTGATCTGGATATATTTTCAGCAAAGCAGAGCTATTATGTGATTTGAATTTCAAATAGGGAATTGTGTGGGTTTTGGAGGAAAAAATAAGGGAAGAAATAGAAAGGAAGTCAACTTGAAGTAGAAACGAAAGGAAGAACACAAAGACAAGATCTGATTAGAATGGAAGGAAAATAGTTAACTAGAAAATAGTTACCTATTTAACTATTAATAGTTAATAGTTAAATAGGTAACTAGAGATCCTGGGAAATTTTCTTGTATTATTTCCTCTAGGATGTTTGCTTCCCCTTCCTCTCTTTCTTCCTCTGGCAGGCCAATTATACGAATGTTACTTCTTTTGAGATCATCCCATATGTCTCTGTTGTTGTTTTCAGTGTCTCTCAATCTCTTTTTAAGCTCTTTCACCTCTTTCTTAGTTTTCTCTAACTCATCCTCTGTCTGACTAATTCTGTTTTCTGCTTCTGTTAGTCTGCTTTCCCTTGCCTCAGCTTCTTTCTTCATTACAGCTATTTCAGCTTTCAGTTCTCTAATTGTCTCAAGATAATCAGTATTTTCCTTGGGGGTCTCAACTGTTGTTTCCCTAATACTGCCATTTCTTTCCTCCAATGTTGTTTTCATTTCTTTGCCGACGATGCTATCAGAGCACTCGCTGTTAGCGACTTCTCAGGCCGTCGCCATATTACCTCTCGTAACTAGAGATCCTAATGGCAAATCAGTTCTTGTAATAGGTGAGGGTCTCTTAGATGAGAGACACTTCTGAAAATTAATCATCTCTGCTTTTTCATGATGCCATGTATTGATAATGTCTCTGTCTGCCATGTACATGAAACAGGTTCAAGACCAGTCTATGTCATGCTGGGAAAAGCTCTATGATTTCTTTCTCTTACTCCTTCTTTAAGTCTCTTTCTGTGTATCTGAAAAAATCAGCCTGGAGTGGTAAAGCTCTGGTAGTAACAACACAGACAGACTTCCATGTAGCTTGTCACCAATAAAGATATATATATGCTGGGAGATTAAAGATTCTTTGATTTGCTCACTTTGAGTATGGTAAATGAATTTTTGTATTGGAAGGCATTCAAAATTCAGTGTCCTTAGTATGGCCCCATATGTCCTTAAACAAATAAAAGTGGAATTACCTTATGATTCAGCAACACCACTCTTAGGTATTTATCCAAAGGATACTGAAACACTAATTCAAAGGGACATATACTCCCCTGTGTTCAGAGCTGCATAAATCATAATAGACAAAGTGTGGAAATAGCCTAAATAACTATCATCGAATAGGGAGATATATTTCGTAGATGCTATTGTGTCCTTTGAGAGAAAAATGAATAAAACTAGAGGCGATTTTGCTTAGCAAAGTAAATAAAGAGATGAAAGGCAACTACTAGATGCTTTCATTCATATGTGGAAACTAGAGAACTGATACACATGAACTTGAAAAAAACAGAAACAAGCAAACTGTAAGACTTGTGAGAACTATGGTGGTAATTTTTGGAAGGTCAGGGCGTGGGGATATTGAACTGATAAATCCACAGATGGTCTTATTGAGGATCCTTTCATTTTGTTCATCAGATTTAGTAGGTTTTGATGGCCTGTCCTGTCTTCAAGCTCACAGATTCTTTCAGTTCTGCTCAGTTCTATAGCTGTATACCTACTGTGATTTTTTTATAAAATGAAAATATTGACAAAACCATAGAACAAGAGGGGTACAATTTCACACAATTTCCACCACCAGAACTCTGTGTCCCATCCTCTCCCTTGATAGGTTCCCTATTCTTTATCCCTCTATGAGTATGGGCCCAAAATCATTATGGGGTGCAGAAGGTGGAAGGTCTGGCTTCTGTAATTGCTTCCCCACTGAACATGGCCATTGGCAGATCAATCCATACTCCCAGCCTCTCTCTTTCTTTCCCTAGTGTGGCAGGGATCTGGGGAGGCAGGGCTCCAGGACACATTGGTGGGGTCATCTGCCCAGGGAAGTCAGGTTGTCATCATAGTACCATCTAGAACCTGGTGGCTGAAAAAGAGTAAAGATATAAAGCCAAACAAATTGTTGACTAATCATGAACCTAAAGGCAAGATTATTGCAGATGAAGATTTGGGGTCTCTGTTTTAGAAAAATCTGGTAGGTCGGTTTTAGGTATATTCCAGATGGCCCATAACTTTACTAGTATTTGCCTGAGTCTGACATCTGAGAGATGGTGTCATGATTGGAAAAAGGACTAGAAAGCTGGATCAGAAAAGAAAGTAGTTCCCAAATACAGGAAAAGTATCTAAATATTGTTAACTGTAAGCCTCATTGATTTTGATCTGGGGCCCATATTCAGACAGGAGCCTGTGTAACCTCTGCATCCCTGTCTGAGCTCGCATTCTGTGGTCACAGCTAGGAACATTCCAGGCTGTGCTAATTTCCAGACCTATCTTCCTCAGGTGGTAGGTACAGTATCCCTTCAGAGAATGGAATGGTTTCTACCATTGTTGATCCACATTGAGGGAAAGGTCCTATAGAGGACCACAAAGGAGCCAATTATGTTGTTCCTGATGGAGATGACTTTTGACAGTGGAGACAGGGATCTGCTAGAGGTATAGGCTCATCATGTCTGTGTGGGAATCCCAGGATTCCCTGACTAGGGTCCCAAGTGATGGGGTGGCCTGGTAGTGACTAAAGAGTCATCGTTAAAGTATACTGGTCTCTTGCCCTTATTCAGCTTTTCTAGTCCTTATTTTGTCTGACAAGGTCAGCTTTGGAGTGACTGAGGGAAGTGTAATATGAGGTAGGTGAGGAGGGTATCTAGATCTAAGTAGAAACTTTTTGGTTAGATACTTTATGATATCTTCTTAGGTTTTTCTAATTGCTTGCTGCTTTTATTGACACACATGCATGCATGCCTGGCTAGCTTCGCGGGTGTTTCTTCCCAGGCACGTGCTCTCTGGGTTGGAGAGAACTCTACCGGAGCCAACCTTGTCTGCTGCTTACTCAGCAATGAGGGAGAGAGAAGAGACCAGGAACTCGTGGCAGAGTGGGAATGCAATGCAATGTCTTTATTGATCAGAGACAACGCTTTTTATATATCTCTTTAACCAGAGGTGGCAAGTGGGAAAAGGAAATGGCTAGGAGAGGGGGTAGAGAAAAGAAAAGAGCGTGAACAAATGTAGAAAGCTTCCATAGTAGCTGTTGCGAAGGTTCTAACCAATGGTATAAACCATTACCTTGCAGGCAGCGTGGGTCTCAGGCAAAACAATGATTATGTAAATAGACCATAGTATCAACAATGGAGCAGGGCGTAATGCCCAACAACTGCAAACTATTGTTCACTTTTACTTTAAGGTACCCAGTATATTCAGGAGGAGTTTGTTTCAATAAGTGAATAGGAAGATCTCATTGTTTTCTTTAGGAAGGTATCCATATTCATGTGACAGGAGCCACATATATTTGCTCACTACTTGTAGAAGAAAAAGTTTAGACAGGTACCAAAATGATATACTGTTTACAGTATGTGTGGTTAGGGAATGTGAGACCAGTTAAATTCTTCCTGCCATGGAGACTATAGTACTTAACAATATCCTGCTACAGTGTCTGATACTGCCTTATGGCACAGTCACATAAGAATGCTGTTGGTTTTGAGTCTCTGCTAAGGGAGACATTTTGTTGAAAAAAAAAATCAGTCCTACAGACAAGTAAGATGTGGCATTTAAATATAGACAGCAAAAGTAGTGTTGAGTGGACTGGGATGCTAATTTGAATCAGTGGACTGATTCAAATTTTAAATAGTGCATTTTTGCTTTTTCTTATGATGAGATGTTCTTTTTGATCTGCTATGGGTAAAATATTTTCCATACTCTTATGAATTAAAAAAAACAATAAATTATTTATTCTTCTTGGACAGAAGCTTGCTCCAAATATCCAAACTGACTAATAATAAAAGCTTTGGGCATTTTCATTTCATCCTTAAGCCTGCCCAGAAATGACTAAAAGGTAATGCAAGAATCATGGAGAGGGGGGGGGGAAAGATAAGTACTTTCTGTGATAAAATTTGATGTCAAGAAACATTCTCTGAAATCTCTAGTTCCTGTAAATGTACAACTTAAGGTTCAATTTGCTGAATGTTGTCTTCCTTCCTAATGGAAATGACAGAGTTTGCTCCTTTTGTTGCTCATGAATTCTGTCACCTTTTCTATTTTTGTTTTAGACCATAATTTTATCCCCTTGCTTCTTTTCATTTTATGCTCTTACTATCTTTCTTTCCATCTCCTCTTCAAATGCCTAAGTAGCAAATGATGGAGAAGGCTCTTGGTATGGTCAAACTTGAGAATGGGGATAAGGATTACACAAAAGGAAATATGAATTAATCTTTTGTTTCTAACATGGATGATTAGTCTATTACTATTTACCTACTGAATAAAGATTTGATTTGTGTTAAAAAAAATTCAAGTGCTTATAAGCTGATTCCAGTAGTAACAGTTTCAAAATATTTTTTTTTCAAAATTTTTTTTTTCTGGACAAGGGAGATAGCATAATGGTTCTGCAAAGAAATTCTCATGCCTAAGGCTCTAAAGCCTCACGTTCAATTCCTTATACCATTATAAACCAGAGAATTGCTCTGGTTAAAAAAAAAATCTCATTGGATACATCATCAATTGGAAATATACTATAATTAATTGTGGTATCATTATATCAGCAAATTATATCTGGTATGTGTGTGTTAATATTTGTGTACACATACAACACAGATATAATATTTTAATGAATTTAAATAGCTTCTGAATAAGTGTATAATTTACAATCTTTGTTATAAAAGGAACATTAAACAGTGTCTCTGGTACCCTCATCTTTTATAGATGAGTAAAACTGTTTTCAAAAAAAAAAAAAAGACTTTAGTAGAAACTAAACTCTCATTTAGAACTAAGTTCCAGAGATTTCCAGTTCAGCTTTTACAAAAACCCTAATGTATCCTATGTAGCTTCTAATTATATCTTATGAATCTTTAAACCTTCAAGATTAGAGAATTTCAAGACTGAAGTTTTTCATAGACTAGTTGTAATGAGAGCAAATATAAATTAGAAGATGATTGGAAGTGAATCAGAAGCCCAAATTTATAGCTTCTAGCATGCCACTTAAATTAAAAAGTTAATTATAATGTGAATATGAATGAAAGGTTTATTGCTCATTATTTAAAATATTTACATATTTATAAGAACATGATAGAAAGTACTTTGCTGTTCATTTTTCTTGTGTCTGTTATACTTAATAATGCTATCATACTTTATAATAGAATTCATAAATTTTAAAATGTATCAAAATCCATCAAGAGTTCAAATAGAAAAATTAAACCCCTTGGAGCATTGAACATTCTTTTAAAGGCTTGATAACAGTTGTTAAAGAAATTGGAAGCCAGATGTGGATAATTAATGTGTTTATTTCAGGATTAAAATTTATCAACATGTTAATGGAATATAGACAATTATTGGGGGAGGTAATAAATATGTGTTATTATCTAGCAAATGGAAAAAGGAAAAGTCATGCTCTTCAGTGGTTGTTAGTCTTAGTTTTCACACTGATGTAACTTACACAGTTACAGACACACATGATTGACAGATATCCAAGGAGATAGCATGTTGAGGGTGGGTGAATTTTGATGTCAGATAGATTAGATTAGAAATCTCCAGAACTTGGGCTGGGGAGCTAGCATAATTATTATGCAAGGAACTGTCTTGCCTGAGGCTTGAGGTCCTAGGTTCAGTTTCCAGCACCACCATAAGCCAAACCTGAGCAGTGCTCTGATTTGCCTGCCTGTCTGTCTCATTATTTCTGTCAATAAATAAGTAAAATAAGAATAGGTATGTCCAAATTTATGACTTTGGATCTTCTTGCATTCTGTTTCCTCAAACATCATTAACTTCACCTGAAACACTTAAATACTAATTATATGTCACAACATAGTGACTATGACAATATCTTAAAACTATTTATCACAGGAACAAACAAGGTGCCTTGCCTGTACTATCATTATCACGCTGGATATTTTTCACTACACAGATGGATTAGAAAAACAAAGCCATCCGTCCTGTGTTTACTTTAGTATTTACACAGAATACTTCACTTGTGATACTCTGGTCACCAAATATGGGAGTTTTCTCCACACTGAGCTGAGTCTCTTACATATAACACATTTTTAGCACTACTAAACTAAGGATAGCTTCAGACTCCATAGATAAAGACCATAATCCCATCAACTTCCTCCACCTTAGGTGTCAGTCACAAATAGCAGGTTCCTAAGTCACTTACAACTTCTGTCTGATTTATTTAGAGGTCACCACTGTCTCCTCTCCTTGGAATTGGTTATTTGCTGGAGCACTTTAGAGAACTCAGAACATAGTGACTTGGCCAGTTTGTTAAAGGATATAGCAGAGGATAGAGGTGGGCAGCCAGGTAAGGTAAGGTCTGGGGCTGGGGGCTCCCAGCATTTGTGTTTTGTCCTTGTTGAATTGAGATATTCCACCTTCCCACAGTAAATGTGTTGGCCCACTTGGAAATACTCCAAAATCTGTATTTTGGGATTTTAAGCATGAGGGATCCAAAAATCCATTTTCATATTTTTCTTAATAATGTGAATGGTGCTGAATATTCCAAGCATGTGATCATAACTCTAGTATCCAGCCACCATCAAGTAAAGTAGTCACCCAGTTGCCCACCCAGATTTGCTTCCTTAGAATAAAAATCACTAGAATCAACTAGTGTATTATAATGGTTTCTGAAGTCCTGTGGCAGGAACCAGGGGTAGAGGAATATATATATGTAATATTTTTTCAAAGTGAGTATATGTGGACTTAAATGCATCCCCCCCCCCCCCCGGGAATAGCTTCTAATGTCATTATTTTGTCATTTAAAAAATTTTTTTTCTTTCTTTCTTTCCTTCTTTCTTCCTTTCTTTCTTCCCTTTTGTTGCCCCTGTTGTTTTATTGTTGTAGCTATTGATGTCATAGTTGTTGGATAGGACAGAGAGAAATGGATAGAGGAGAGGAAGACGGAGATTGGGAGAGAAAAATAGACACCTGCAGACCTGCTTCACCGCCTATGAAGCGACTCCCCTGCAGGTGAGGGAACCGGGGGCTTGAGCCGGGGATCTTTACGCTGATCCTTGCACTTTGCACCACGTGTGCTTAACCCGCTGCATTACTGCCCTACCCCCGAAATCATATTTCAAATTATCACTAACCTACCTGAATGATTGCTAGCAGGAATTCAGTCTTAAAATTGACTGCCTAAGTCCATGCAAAATCCCAGAATCTAATGGATATTTCTCCACTCTGGTTACTAATAGCATCCATGGGTGTTTCTTCATACACCTTCTCTCCTGGAACTGGTAAAGCTGGCTTCTTGGGACCTAAAATCCAGTCTTCCTTGAACATGATAACGTGCACTTAACCTGGTGCGCCATTACCTGGCACCCAGCCTAGTCTTTTAAAATGTGCTGAGAACAATTATATGGATACAGTTGGGCAAAATCATCGAGAATGAAACCTATCATATAATAAGGAAGTAAATGTTCAAAGTAATTTATTGAACACTCCACAGAAAGTAAGAAAGAGTCATCAATATTTGCTGTTTTACTGCCATGATTGTGTAACTGACTGAGGGAGTTTTGACTTGCTGCCCCTGCTGAGCATCACCACTTGAGTCCCAGGATCTACTGCAATCCATTGAGGATGCAACCTGTGTTGTCATTTGCTTTGTTTCTTACAGCCCATCTGTGAGTGATAGCATCCAGCATTCTCCTTCTTTTGGCTTATTTTGTTCAACGTGATTCCGTCTAGTTCTACTCAGGTTGTCACAAAGGACAATATGTCTTTGTTTCTTAAAGCTATGTATGCCATAGCTTCTTTGACTACTCATCTGCTGTTTGGCACTTGGGTTGTTTCCAAATGTTGGCTATTACATATATCACTACTACAAACATAGGTGTGCATAGATCAAAAAAACACAAGGACATGTGTTTTGTTCTGAGCTGAATCCTGGCTCTCAGGATGGACAGAGCAGAGTACTCTGTCTGCCTCCATCTCTGCCCTACCCCCCCCCTAAAAAAAGCTGCAGGATAAAAGCAAAAAGGAGTAAAATTACAAAAAGAAAATAACAACTAGGGCAAGAAGCAAAGACAGAAAGAACCAGAAGTATGTGGGACTCTTACTTTACCATGAGGACCATGTACACAATTTGAATTTTATTAGTTTAAGGGTGTTGTGCTTTCTAAAAAGTATATTTTAAAATTTTTTCTTGAATCCTTTAAAAATGAATCAGTTGACATAAGTTACCACAATCTTTCACCCAGGTCTTAGACTACTGCAGTGGGTCTCCTTCTGTCCCTCTTGTCCCCCTACAACTCTTTCCCACAGAAGCTAATACAAAATGGGTTTACCCCCACTAGCATCTTAACTGAGAAGAAACTTATGCCATATTTGGACTGGGAAGAGACACATTTAGAAAAACTATTTTGAACCTCTGGAAATGGCACATGTTCTACCAGATGATGCTGACCGCCCATGTTGTGCATGGAGTCTAGCAGCCCAAGTTGTCTTTTGTGCTGAGTGGCAGCACTCTTCAGCCAAGTAGACCCCCTGTTGAAAGCTTGTGGTTGAAGATTGTAATTTCTGATTGCTGCCTTCAAATGAGTCACTTACTTGACACTTTCTCTGCTTTTCAAAAACCATTGTGTTCTAGTAGTATCAGCTGTACACAATTTTCCAAACAAAAAGTCACTCTGAAGCATTCTCCCCAGATTTGTTTTATAGCAAGATTTTGAAGAATTATAAAGAATTTACTTCAGGAAGTGAGTGGCGGTGCACCTGGTTGAGCAAACATGTTACTACACTCAAGGACCCAGGTTTAAGGGGTTTATGTTCTCTGTCCCCACCTGTAGGGGGAAACTTCACAACTGATGAAGCAAGACTATAGGTGTCTCTCTTTTTCTCATCCTTTCTATCTCCTCCTTCTCAATATCTCTCTGTCTCTATCCAATCAATCAACTCATATATATATATGAATTTACCCTGTATAGTGTATTAGATTCTTCAGTCATCAGTTAGTAACCATCAGTATGATGCTTGTCAGTCATGTCAATTTGATAGAGCCCATGATGGGTAGAAGAGAACTTGCCAAATTATAAGATTTGTTAATGTGGCTTCAGATTCTGAGAACTATTGAGATTCATGATAAAGCAGGAAGGAAAAGACCAAAAATACACATCTCACTTATAGAAAAACATTTACCACTGGCTCTGAACAGTGGTAGAACAGAGCTTAATTGTTTTGTAATTACTAGGTAAAACCCTGTCTTTTCCTTGGCCCTTACTTTGAAAACAAGTACTGGAAATAATTAATAGTATGTTTTCTGTTACTAAAAATTCTACCATGATTTAAAGAGGCAATGTCAATCCAAAATATGTTTGCATAGGTAACTCATTTTATTTATAGATTTTCTTTTTATATTTCTTTTTAAAAAATGTTGACGGGCCAGGAACTGGTGTAGTGCACCTGGTTAAGCACATGTGCTAGAAGGTACAAAGGCTCAGGTTCAAGCCCCTGGTCCCCACTTGCAGCTTTACAAATGGAGAAGCAGCACTACACGTGTCTCTCTTTCTCCTTCCCCATCTCTTTCTTCCCTCTCAATTTCTTTCTGTGGATATCCAATAACTAAATAAAATATTTTTAAATTGACTGAAGGAAGGAAGGAAGGAAGGAATTAAGAAAAAGACCTTCCCCACCTGCAGGGGGTAAGCTTTGCAAGTGGTGAAGCAGTGTTCTAGGTGTCTCTCTGTCTCTCTCCTTCTCTATCACCCCCTTCTCTTGATTTCTGGCTGTCTATATTCAATAAATAAATAAATAAAGATAATAAAAATATTCAAAAACAAAAGGCCAAGAGGAGCAGCAGATTCATAGTGCAGGCACTGATCCCCAGCAATAAACCTGGTGGCAATTACAAAAATGATAAATCAGATTATGTCCCATGTCTGCCCAACTCATTTCATGTCTTCCTGTTGTAACACAAAGTTGAACACTAACTTCACTTCTTCTTCTTCTAGCGTTTGCCCTTCTTCCATAGCTAGTTAACAGCGTCAGGTTGAGCCTGATGTAAAGTTTCGAGACTAACTTCACTAATCCTGTGTAACAGATTGAGTTCAGTAAAAGCTACCATAAAATACAGCAACTTGGCATTCTGAATATTTTAAACTGAAGGTATATGTAAAAAGACCTTTCTGACTTTCCTATCAATAGACTTCAAAGCCTCCACACCCATGGTCATCAAATTTCTGACAAGGGAGCCCAAACTATTAAATGGAGAAAGGAGAGTCTCATCAACAAATAGTGTTGGGAAAGTGGGGTTGAAACATACAAAAAAATGAAATTGAAACACTATGTTTTACCACACACACACAAAAGTAAACTCCAAATGGGTTAAGGACTTTGGATGTTAGACCAGAAAATATCAAATGCTTAGAGGAAAATATTGGCATAACCTTTTTCTACCTAAATTTTATGGACATATTCAAGGATATAAATCTAATTGCATGGAAGACTAAAACAATAAATAAATCACGGGCAGTACTACTCTGGGTTAAGCTCACATGACGCAAAGCTCAAGAACTGGGTAAGGATCCTGATTCAAGCCCCTGTCTCTCCACTTGCAAGGGAGTCACGTCACAAGTGTTGAAGCAGGTCTGCAAGTGTCTATCTTTCTCTCCCCCTCTCTCTCTTCCCCTCCTCTCTCAATTTCTCTCTGTCTGATCCAACAACAATGGCAGCAATGACAACAATAACAATAATAACAACAACAAGGGCTACAAGAATGGGAAAAAATGGCCTCCAGGAACACTGGATTTATAGTACAGACACTGAGGCCCAGCAATAACCCTGGAAGCAATAAGTAAATTAATTACTACTTAACTAGTTAATTAATTAAATTAAAAATAAACCAATGGGACTGCATAAAATGGAAAAGTTTCTGCACAGCAAAAGACACCATCACACTCCATTACTTGGATGAGACCTTTCCTTTCTCATAGGATTCTCTAATTCCATTTTGGGGGGTTCACTTCCTAATAAAGTCCTAAAACCTAGATAAAGACCAGTTCCCACGAGACAGGCCAAATATACATATGTTATCCATAAATTAGGGCAAAATATATACCTGAAAGCAAAAGTGCACAATAGTCTGCAGTGAGTCAATATAAGAAGCAATCTAGTAGAAAGACCTAAAATGACACCATAAAGTTCTTAATGAAATAGTTTCTACTTAGACATCTCCTTCAGATAATCATTGTAAATATTCATTAATGTATTTATTAAATATGTTTGGCAGAGTTCCTGACACAAAGCCAACACTCTTGACCTCCCCCCAACATACATTATTTAATTGTACTAGTATTAACAATAGTAAAACTGGTATCATTGCCAAGTATCAAAGAGCAATAACTCCCTTGATGTATATTTCCTAACTTTTATGATAGGGAGAAATTGAAAGGGAAAGGGGAGATAGAGTGCAAGAGAAATATCTGCAGCACTACTTCACTAGTCATGAAGTTTCCACCCCACAGGTGAAGATGAGGGGCTTGAACCCAATACCTTTCAGATGGTAATGTTCTACCAAGTGCACCCAGCCCCAACCCATTTTGTTTTCATTCTGCAGTCTTCCTGTGAGAGGACTTAGCTTTATGAGAATAGAACCAGTCATTTTATCAGTGAACGCTCCACTTCATTGCTCATATCTTACATTGGTAAAATATCCAGAGGGAGGTGTATTCAGTTCCCTCTTTTCCTCCTTTTATCTAAATCCTCCACGTGATTCTAACTTCACCAATTTTCTTTCATATCTGAACCAGTACTTAGAAATGTTGAGTTTAGTAAGTGTGTCTTCTTGTCATAGTGGCTTATAGAGTGAGAAAGAGGACACAGGTGGACTGCCACAGATGCATTTCACTCTTCTGATAAGATCTGGACCTCAGTATAAGCGATCTTCCCTCTAGGACAGCAGCCTCTGCTCTTCACCATTACACTGTATTTCTCTCCATAGAGCTAATATGCCTGTAGCACACCTTCTTGGATAAGCCCACCTAGTGTTCTGAAATATACATGAACCCAACCAAACCTATATCCATATCCCAGCCCCATGACATTATTCTCACCGAGTGATACTTGGCCAGCCACTTGGGGGGTTTGCTATCTTCATCTTCCAAACTGAGATCACACCTGTCTCACAGGACTGAGTATTGATGATGATATGTTATATTATCTGTACAAATGTTTTTTTATAGTAATGCAGGAGCCACAGTTATAATACTTCCTTTACCACCATATGTCTCTTCCCTTAAGAAAACTATTGTCATTCTTCACTTGGTACATCTATGGAGCTAGAATTAAAATATGCCTCAGCCTGAACATTTTCAATTAATAGAAACAGAATCAGAACATTTTCAATTTATGGAAACATCTGCTATTTCCAGCTCATGTTCTTTGCAGCTATTGTTTTTAAAAGTTAATGGAAATCAAACATCTGTTGATTAATAATGTAAAAAAAATATGTAGAAGCCTAAGAGTGCCTGTCTAGGCCACCCCATCAGTTGGGGCCCTATTCTGGGAGTCCTGAGATTCCCAAACAGACATGATGGGCCTAGACCTCGAATAAATCCCTCTCTCTATTGTTAACGGTCATCTCTATCAGGAACAACAAAACAGACCCCTTTGTGGGCTCCCATAGGACCTTGCCCTCAACTTGGATCAACAACAGCAGAGAATGTTCCATCTTCCAAAGAGAGACTGGACATGTTTTTTCTTTACTGGAGGGATCAATAATTTTCACTTAACAATAGAATGAAGTAGTTTGTACATGTATAACGTTTCTCAGTTTTCCATATAACTATTCAACCCCCCTCTAGGTCCTCCTCACCGTCATGTTCCAGAACCTGAATCCTTCCCTCCATCCCAGTCTTTTACTTGGTGCAATACACCCAACCCAGTCCAAGTTCTGCTGTGTATTTTCTTATTTTTCAGCTTCACCTAGTCCAGGACTTTTATTCTGAAGGTTTTTGATAAATGTTTCAATTTCATTGGTTGTGATTGGCCTGTTCATACTTTCTAGTTTCTCTTTGTTTAGTTTTGGAAGTTTGTAGGTATCTAGGAACTTGTCCATTTCTTTCAGGTTATTTAGCATGGTGGTATATAGTTGTTCATAGAAGCCTCACACGATACATTGATTTCTGTAGTGTCTGTTGTGATATTTCTTCTTTCACTTTTGGTCGTATCTATTTGAGTCTTCTCCCTCTTTCTCTCTATTTATTTACTTATTGTAAATCTGACTAAGGATCTGTTGATTTTGTTTACTCTTTTGAAGAACCAACATTTAGCTTCCTTGATCTTTTATATGGTTCTCTTATTTGCAATGTTATTTATTTCTGCCCTAATTATGGTTATGTTAGTCCCTGTTGTGCAGAAGGTAAATTTTAATGCAGTCTGTCTGCAACTTTTCTTGCTTGAGAAGTAAGAGTATAGCAAATTCTATAGCTGAATAGAAATAACTTCTTCAAACACTCTAATTAGAGCAGATATCTAAAGAGTGGACAGATGTTGTGTATTAAAGAAAATAAAATGGTAAGTCACAGAAATAAGATAAAGCATCTTGAAGTTTATTTCTTTTTTTGTTTATTTCTTTTAAGTTTTTAAAATTTATTTATTCCCTTTTGTTGCCCTTGTTATTTTATTGTTGTAATTATTATTGTTTGTTGATATTGATGTCATTGTTGGATAGGACAGAGAGAAATGGAGAGGAGAGGGGAAGACAGAGAGGGAGAGAGAAAGATAGACCTGCAGACCTGCTTTACCGCTTGTGAAGTGACTCCCCTGGGTGGGGAGCAGAACTGGTTTCCATACCTGGTCCTTGCGCTTTGCGCCACGTGCGCTTAAACCGCTATGCTACCGCCCATCTCCCGAAGTTTATTTCGCGAAACCTCTTCTAGACATGCACAGACAACAAACTCTGTGTCACAGAGAGAGGCATCTAACATCTGCAGGCTTAATGAAAGTAGAAGAAAAGAAAAACGTAGGGTTTTGGTCCAGAACTTTCTCCAAAATTCATTACCAAAATATGAACGTGTCTCAGAGACTATGGATGATGCCTCTGTTATACATTTTAGTGTAAATTGATAATTTGCCTTAGTGCTTACTAATAATAAAAAACACAGTCTCCATTGACTTTCATGGGATTTCACTTTCCTATTTTAATTGTTCTAGTACTTTCTTCATTATACATTTCACCTGTATAGCTGGTACTGAGTATTGTCTGTATTCAGCTTTGACCTAATTCTCTTCTCTTTGAAAACGTCTCTTGATAATCCTACCTAGCACTTCCAATGCTTATAGAATGGAAAAAAATGGCAAGAATGTTTCTAAAGTTGGGGGTAGGTATATATGATGAGTACTTCTAAATAACCCCCTTTGACTATCTTATAAAAATTTTCAATCCCTTACATGCTCATAAATTAATAAGTAAAAATACAAAATTACAAAGGTAAGCAGTAATATTCTTTAAAAGCTAGATATTAAAACAAATTTGTGATACAGTAGTACTATATGGTCTGTACTACTTAGTCTTAAAATAATAAAATCTATTGATTTTTTTTGTTTGTTGGTTGGTTGGTTGGCTGGTTTATCATTAATGGGAATTCACCACTCTAGGCTGACTTTTTAGGGCAAAAAAAGAGAGACAGAGGAAGAGAAAGGCACCACAGCACCCAAACCTGAGGACTTGGTATCAAACTGAACACATGAACAGATATGGGCTGTATCTGCATTGTGGTGTAAAAATTCTTAATAGTGACAGAATCATATATATCATATCTGTGATTCTACCATCCCTGTGCTTTTCTCTAACCTGTTTTCATAACTGCAGGGATGCTTTTTTAAAAAATTAGAGATAAAGGAAAAATAAAGATCGCATTCATAGATTCCCCCAGAACTCTATACAAGGATTCAGAACTGAAAACACAAGTTCTAAAGATTTTTCAAGGGATCATTTGTCTATCAGAAGTCCTAGTACATTGTATTAAGAAATGGATAGTACATAACTATTTGCAATTATACAACTACTCTATATACCACTTTGTATACATTTGGGTTACCTGGTTTCTTGAATCTTCTTTTGTCTTTCTAAGAATGTTTTATATATTGAAGTAAAATTTGTATCTCTAAGTTCTATTTTTATTTTTTAATTTACTACATTGTCTATCTATTGAGTAGAGACAGAAATAAAGATAGAAGGGGGAGATAAAGATACGGAGAGATAGAGAGGGTGAGAGAGTGATAGTGATAGGAGAGAGAGAGACTTGCAATGTCTCTTCATCACTCTTTGAAGCTTTACCCATTCAGGTAGGGACTGGGGGTTTGAATTTGGGTCCTTGCACATGTATGCTCAACCAGGTATGCCCCAGTTCTTCTTTTTAGCAGCTATATTTTAGTTTTATTTTCTGCAGGATTTTTGTTTGAATTTTTTATAAATATTCATTAAATTTAGGGAAACAAACTGCTGATTATCTGGGATTATTTCTTCATGCCTTGTCTAGTTTCTATTAGCTTAGATTACTGTGCTTTGAATATGGATAAAATTCACTCTTACACATTTATCCAGTGTATGCTTAAACACTAATTAGAAGGGACATATGCACTCCAATGTTCATAGCTGAATTGTTGATGATAAACCAAAGAGCAGAAGCAGCCTAATTGCCTATCATCAGATTACTGGCTAAAAAAGTTATGGGATATATATTCGATGGAATTCTTCTCTGCAATCAAAAAGATGATATTGTGTCCTTTGGGACAAAATGGATAGAACTGAAGGTGATTATGCTTAGCAAAATAAGTAGAGAGATGAAAGACAACTACCAAATGGTTTCACTCATGTAGAATCTAGAGATCTGATTTACATAAACTTGCCAAGAACAGTATTTAAAAAAACCCAAACAAGGGAGTCTGGCAGTAGGGCAGTGGGTTAAGTGCACATAGTGCGAAGCCCAAGGACTGGCATAAGGAATTTGGTTCCAGCCGGCAGCTCCCCACGTGCAGGAGAGTCGCTTCACAGGCAGTGAAGCAAGTCTGCAGGTGTGTCTATCTTTTCCCCCCTCTCTGTCTTCCCCTCCTCTCTCCATTTCTCTCTGTCCTATCTAACAACGACTACAACAATAATAACTATGACAACAATTAAAAAGGGAATATGTGGAAAATAAATATTAAAAATTAAAAACAAAACAGAAGCAAGCAAACTATTTGTAAGACTGGTTAGAATTATATTGGTTATCTTTGGGAGGTGCAAGGGTGAGGCTACAGAAATTTGGTGGTAGGTGTAATGTGGAGCTATACATTTTAATCTTATAATCTTGTAACAAACTAGTAACAATAAAAAATTACTCAAAATTTAAAAATTGGATAAAAGGGAGTTGGGTGGTGGTGCAGCGGGTTAAGCGCAGGTGGTGCAAAGCGCAAGGACTGTCGTAAAGATCCTGGTTCGAGTCCCCGGCTCCCCACGTGCAGGGGAGTCCCTTCACAGGTGATGAAGCAGGTCTGCAGGTGTCTTTTTCTCTCCCTCTCTGTCTTCCCCTCCTTTCTCTCTATTTCTCTCTGTGGTGTCTAACAACGACATCAATGACAACAACAATAATAACTACAATAACAATAAAAATCAACAAGGGCAACAAAAGGGAAAATAAATAAGATAAATATAAAAACATTGGATAAAATTAAAATATATATCTTTGCAGCCCAGGAAAGGTCACAGTAACTAAAGCCTTGAGCTTTCAGACATGACGTCCTGAGTTTGATCTCCAGCATAGTATGTGCTGGTATTGTTTGTTTTCAAAGATAGCTAGATGAAACACATTTCACTAAAAGAAACAGTAGTTTTACTGAATGTTCTCAATTATGTGTTGGAAGCTCTCTAGTTCAAACATGTATTTCTTGAACTCTAATTATGTATCCTGAATGTGGGATACATAGCTATGAATAAAACATTGCCTCTGTTTTGAAAGCACTGTATGTCTCTTCATGAGAATTAGGAGCTGAAGGAAAAGTTAGGTTTCTTAAATTAGAGAAAAATGTGTGCTCATGTGGTCTGGGAGGTGGCTCAGTGGATAAAACACTGAACTCTCAAGCATTAAGGTCCTGAGTTCAAACCCCAGCAGCACATGTATCAAGGTGATATCTGGTTCTTTCTCTCTCCTCCTATCTTTCTCATTAATAAACAAAGTATTTAAAAATTTGCTCATTTGGAGATCTTGTAGGGGGAATGGTGGGGAATTGTACTCTTTTCATCCTATGGTCTTGTCAATATACCATGATTTTATGAATTTCACCCCTCTTACTCTGTGGTTTTGTCAATATTTTCTAATTTTCATTTATTTTTATTTTTTATTATCTTTATTTACTAGATAGCCAGAAATTGAGAGGAAGGGGGAGACACAGAGGGAGAGAGACACCTGCAACACTGCTTCACCACTTGCAAAGCTTTCACCCTGCAGGTGGGGGCTGGTGGCTCAAACCTGGATCCTCGCACATTGTAACATGTGCACTCAACCAGGTGTGCCAACACCCAGCCCTATTTTTAATTTTATAAATAAATTAAATTTAAAAAAGAAAAGAAAGGAGTAGAGGCAGGACTATAGGAAAAAATTGTCAAATATATATAACTAGAGTTAAATAGCTATAGAAATAATAGTCAACCTGTATCTGTAACCTTGGGAGAACTGTTGTAGTTTCCAATGGAAAGAATGGTGACACAAGATTTTGGTTGTGGGAATGGTGTGGAATTATACCCATAATCATAATTATACCCATAATTATAATCTCATAATTATGTAAATCAATAATAAAGTTATAAAAAAAGAATTGGTAATATTTAAAAGCACACACATTTATTAGGTATTCTTGATTATAGTTTAGTTAGGGCTTGATTGAGGCTTTATGTGTTTGTTATATTTTTTGATATTTATTTATTCCCTTTTGTTGCCCTAGTTGTTTTATTGTTGTAGTTATTGTTGTTGTTGTTGATGTCATTGTTGTTGGATAGGACAGAGAGAAATGGTGAGAGGAGGGGAAGACAGAGGGGGAAAGAAAGATAGACACCTGCAGACCTGCTTCACTGCCTGTGAAGCAACTCCCCTGCAGGTGGGGAGCCAGGATCTCAAACCGGGATCCTTACGCTGGTCCTTGTGCTTTGTGCCGCCTGCGCTTAACCCGCTGCACTACCACCTGACTCCTAGTATTTGTTATATTTTATACAGTTGTTATTTTTCAACCTGTTGTTTTCGCCAGGCTGGCTTCACGGGCGGGTAACAGATGACCCGGGACTCATGGCTGGGTTGTACGCAGTATCTCTTTATTCATGCAGGACGCAGCGCAATCTATACCAAGCTAAGCTAAACTAACTACTACAAACAATCTTGTCTTTATAAATATACTAGCCCAGTAGGGTGGGAACAGGATGCGACACAGAGAGGGTGGAAAGAAAAGTGACTGGTGAAAATCAGGGTATGACAAAGAGAGGGGGCAGAGCAGGCAAGAATTCTACCACTGAACCACCAATGCCCTGGAGGGAGGGTGGTGCTTGTTAACAGAGGTTATGTAAATAGAATACAGTGTTATGTAAATAGAATGCAGGGGAGATTAAACCAAATGAAACAGAAGGGGTTTTTAAAAGCAGAATTAGAAGCATACCAACATCAACCTTAATAAAGCTTGCAACAGCAGTTTACTATAACTTTCTCCTCAGTATCACTTTATTCCTTAGGTTAGAAAGCTAAGCAATAATATTAGGTATTTAGTATTGATATTACTTAGTATTTAAGTATTAGGTATTAGGTATTGAACTTTAGTATATTCAACATTGCACTAGAAACCAGAGGTATGTAAAAATGTAGTAGGTCACAAAAGTATCTTATATAATAGTTTCACTGAAGGGGGAAATGAATATATTTTGAGAAGAAGATTGTGTAGGAAGCTGTGGATATTTTCTCAACATTAGTTGAGTCTAGGCATTAGTGCCATATACCATGATTTTATGAAATACAAGAGCTAATTGTAAAAAACAAAACAAAAAAAAAGCATGAACTTTCAGAATACAGAAATAAAGGAAAATGTAGGAAGTCCTTGGTGGAAAATGTACACTATGAGGAGTGTATACATTCAGAAGGAATAAAGTGTATTTTTCAGATGTCTCTGTATACACGTATAAAATATATGGGACTTCAAATTTGACTGTATTTTTGTTTGTTTTTCATAATCTTTTCTAAGAATTGCCCTGGTGGAAAATATTCCTGAAGGCCTTAACTATTCAGAAAATGCACCATTTCACCTATCACTTTTCCAAGGCTGGATGAATTTACTCAATATGGCCAAAAAGTCTGTTGACATAGTATCCTCCCATTGGGATCTCAACCACAGTCATCCATCAGCATGTCAGGTAAGTTGCATCCCCAATGTGTGTGATGACTTTTACTCACTTGGTATTCCTGTCCTCCATTCTATGAGCTCAAGGTCTATAGTCTACTTCATCTGTAGCACATGTCTATCATAACATGTATGCTCATGCAGCATTAATCATCATTAATCATGTCACCTAGCTCATACTAGAATGTTAGCATTCAAAGGCAAAATTATGTTTCATCTTTCTATACATATTTGATATAGCATTGCTGCATGGGACAACTTTGGGATGATACATACACTATAATTCTTATAGATGTACACCCCAGAATTCTGCTTTATACAACTTGCAAGAGATCTTTTTGTCTTTTTATAGTATTTACATTGATAATTCCATAACTTCTTGCTGAAGGATATATTTGGTTAATCAATATCATTATTTGCCCTTAGGACCCAATGACAACTTTTCTGATAGTGGAGCCAACCTTCTCAACATAGTTGTACATTTTTTATTCTTTCTGTTATGCTAATAGGAAGAGAAATGTTCTAAATACAAGAAAAAACCTTTAGAATACTGACTAAGTGATTTAAATTATTTCTGAGTGTAATTTCCTAGAGATTCTGGTTATATTTTTATATTCTTGTTATATTTTTATATTCAGAATATATTACACAGAGATAAGAATCATAACCACATCAGGGCTTTGACATTCATAATTCAACTGGATTATCTTTAAATTAGAAGATGGCTAAAAGCAAATAAAAAACTATTTGAAGACTTTAGAAATTGTATTTTGAAATTTTCTGTCTCAACTGTTTAAGTAGGCACTTCAAGTACTTATTGTTATATGTGCCATCCTGATATTTAGTCATCTAACAATCAGCAATAGCTTATTTATGTATGACTTTGGCAGAAATAACTCACTTTCTATCCTCATAGCTTTAACTGAGGTGACTTACCTAAGACTTTAGGCTCCAAAATGACTCTTCTCTCATATCCAATCACCTCAGGTGTCTTTGGTCATTCTGTAAAGTAGCCAGAAACTCTCTACAGGGTAGTTGAAGCTTAAAAGAATAAAAGCAGAAACTGTTGAGTTATCTAAGGTCTATATTCTGAAATCAAAAAATGTTATTTCTATTCTTTTCTGTTGGTCAAAATAAGTTGAAAATCCAAGATTGGAGAATGAACACGCATATTGAAATTAATAGAATTAGTGGCAGCCATCTTTGGTAATTAGTGTCACAGACCATGTCCCATCCAAATACAAAATGCATTCCTTATCTTTCAGTGCTGTTGTCTACTGACACCAAAGGCTTCAAGTCAAGGATTGCTTTATTTGTATCAGGTCTGGATCTACATATTCCATATGTTGACTATTAATTTTAAAACCTATGAACTAAGTCCTATGCCCCTAACAGACTTCCAGCATAAAATGATGAAGCAGAAATAAGATGGTTGCAAAAGACACTCTGTGCAAAATGGGGGGGTGGTGTGTGTGAAGAATGTGTATCAGGCTGGAGTCCATAGCAGTTTTAAAGTTACATCTAGGGGGTGTTTAATGTACTGCACAAAGTAAAGGACTCTTGTTGGGATCTCAGGGAGGTTCCTTCAGGTCCTGGTGTATGATAGTGGAGGAAGACCTAGGCTGGGGGTGGGAGTGCTTTGCAGAAAACTGAGTAGTTTTACTCATGTACAAAAAACTGTTTTTACTGTAAACTATTAATCCCCCCAATAAAAATAAAATATAGTAAAATTCAGTCCAGGATGTAGCACATTCCCAAACTATAGGAAGAAGGAATATTTCTTTCTTTTTTTTTTCATTACATTTTTTTTCTTTTATTTAAGAAAGGACTAATTAACAAAACCATAGGGTAGGAGGGGTACAACTCCACACAATTCCCACCACCCAATCTCCATATCCCACCCCCTCCCCTGATAGCTTTCCCATTCTCCATCCCTCTGGGAGCATGGACCCAGGGTCATTGTGGGTTGCAGAAGGTGGAAGGTCTGGCTTCTGTAATTGCTTCCCCGCTGAACATGGGCGTTGACTGGTCGGTCCATACTCCCAGTCTGCCTCTCTCTTTCCCTAGTAGGGTGGGTCTCTGGGGAAGCGGAGCTCCAGGACACATTGGTGGGGTCTTCAATCCAGGGAAGCCTGGCCAGCATCCTGATGGCATCTGGAACCTGGTGACTGAAAAGAGAGTTAACATACGAAGCCAAACAAGAAGGAATATTTCTAATCAAACATCTTGTTCTCCTTTCAGAGTGCTTTCCTAACCCAGTGTTTTCAGAAACTTTTTCTTTACCCTCTGTCTTTTTGTTGTTGTTATTTTCTTTTCCATAAGAATTTCTATAGCTCCCTGTTTGTCAGAAACTTTTTATTGAAGTAATAATTGTCCACACTACTGTACAGGTTTAAAGTATATAGTTTATCAGCTCGGCAACTGTATATGGAACACTATACCCACCACCAAACATCAGACTTACGTTCTTAAAAAAAATGTGTGTGTGTGTGTGTGTGTGTGTGTGTGTGTGTGTGTGTGTGTGTGTGTGTGTATTAAATAAAGAATCAGAGCACTGTATTGGCATGGACAATGTTAAGGATCAAACCCAGACCTCCGTGTTTGCAAGTACAAATCTCTTGCTGCTATACTACCACTTCCTGGGTAACAAGATTCATTTTTCTAGGTGACTTCCTATGTGAAATTTGAAGCTTTAGCTTCCTTTTCCATTTTTTTTTTTCCTCTTGCTGTTAGGACTTCACTGGGACTTCATGCCTGAACAATTATACTACTCCTAGTGAGCTTTTTTTTTTTTTTTTTTTTTTTGCAGTTAGAGGGTAAAAGACAGATGGGGATGGGGGAAGAGACAGGGAAGGAGGAGAGATGACACAAAGTTGCCTTATCACTTGTGAATCTTCCCTTTTGCATGGTGCGTCCATGTAATCACTGGGACTTCAAACTCAGATCCTAGAGTTATTCTGGGGAAGCCAAATCTCTCTTCCTTCCTTTTTCCTTCTAAATTTTGTCTTTTTATTCCAAAATGGTACAACCATCCTCCAAATGTAAATACATTCTGTCTTTCCAACTGTGATCTACTCTACCCAACTACACTCACAAATAGTTTTTGGTGAGTCTCTACCTTGGAGTTGGATTGTTCGGGGTCTTTTTGCCTAAGAGGGTATGTGAGACATCCAACATTTTTCAGAGGTCTCAGCAAGGGGTCTCCCACCCATCACAGTAACATTCCAGCTTACACCATCACTTAGATTCAGAAACTGCCACATGCATTCAACTTTTGCTGTCATCCTCAGGCTTTACCTGTTTCTAAGCTTTAGACAAGTTGGACACTGACATTTTGAGGCAGTTCTCAGGATTGCTATTCTTTGTTATGTCTATGGGTTTAAAGTTTGTATTTTTTAATAACAACTTTGATGTGTTTTTATCTTATTTGGAGGTGTCTGTTCTACTCTGAAATTTCTCATATTTATTCACAAGCCGGTGTGTGTGTGTGCGCATGCGTGTGTGTGTGTGTGTGTGTGTGTATGAAGATAAAAGTCCATTTGGGAACTTTGAAATCATGCATATTTGAGGTTCATATTATGAAAACAAAAGAAATAAGAAATAGAGGATCTACCTGAGTCCTGCTTGAATCAGAATCTCCATTTCAACAAGACCCCCCCCCCCAAGCAAATCACATACTCAAAAACATTTGAAAAGTACTGAGATAAATCATTCTGATATCGTGCTTGACAAGCCTGGCAAAAGATCCTACATGTTCAAATGATCTGGTAGGAAATGGATCATTGAAGAATGACAGAACCTTTCTGTGCCATGATTATTAACATTATAGAATAGTCAACTTCTTACATACCGCTCACAGGGCTGTGGTGAAACAGATGAATTGGGGTTTCAAGTTTGTTTTGTATAACAGTGCTTAGCTCAGTGTTTGACATATATTAGATGCTCAGTAAATATTTGATGAATAGTTGTCATATGGACTATGTCGAAGCTAGACAAATCCAGGTGCAAATTCAAGTGGTAAGGACACACTTTAATCAACAATATACCTAGAGAAGAGAGCACAAGCTGAACTATACTCAATTTTGAATTGTGCTGAGATGATGTCTTTCTGTTTTTTATTAGTGAGTTAACAGAGTTTTACAAAATCGTAAGATTTCAGGGGTATAATTTCACATACATACATGGGAAGTGTAAGTCACCGCACTCTCCATAAAAGTTTTGTGTATCTTCTACCCAACCACCACAGTTGTCACAAAGTTCACAAGGACAGTTCGGTTGTGATTATTTCTGCAAGTTTATTTGGATAAAGTTATGGGATATATGTTCAACAAAACACTACTCTGCAATAATAATATATGAGATTCTGTCATTTGGAACAAAACGGCAGAACTAAAAGTAGGTATACTAAGTGAAAATAAGTAAAGAAGTGAAGGACAACCATGAGATGATTTTGCTCATGTGTGGAACAAAGATGATTAAAACAAATGAATGGACGTTTAAAGAGAAGAACAAGGAGTCAGCAAGAATTGTTGTCTTTATTTGCATTTCTCTGACAAACAGTAACTTGGAGCATTTTTTCTTATGTCTTTTGGATCTCTTCTTTGGTGAATTTTCTTTCTTATCCTCACCCCATTTTTGAGTGTGGTAATCTCTTTTTGTTTGTTTTTGTTGCTGAATTTGGTGAACTCTTTATAAGTTTTGGTTATTAGCCTTTTGTCTAATATATGGCATATAAAGATCTTCTCACTAGAGATTCCAGGACTGGGGGTAATTTGGGCTTTATAGAGGAAGCAGGAGGTTCCTGCTGTCTTAGGATTTAAGAAGGCAAAAGATAGTTATTGCTATAATCAAATTATTTGGCAATTGGGTTGAATTTGAAAATTCCATTACTAGGATTTGCTGTATCATATATGACCTCACCATAATTTATGTCCTTTGATGTTGTTTATTTATGTCTATTTGTTGTTTGTGATTGTTTTCTAACCTTACCTCCTCATGGTCAGAAAAGATACTTTTTATGATTTCAATATTCACATATTTATTAAGGCTGCCTTTGTATTCCAGCACATGGTTGATCCTTGAGAATGTTCCATGTGCATTTGAAATGAATGTATATTCTTTTCTGGGGTGAGGTAGGAGATGAGAGTTTCTGAATGTATCTGTTAAACATCACCTCATCTATGTAAACCCTCTTTTTTCTTGTTGATTTTTTTTGTCCTGAAGATCTGTCTCTTGCTGTGAGTGATATGTTGAGGTCTCCAACTAATACTGTGCTGCCTGCAGGTCCTGCCTTTCAGCCTGCTTGAATAAAGCCATAAAGTTGTACTTAGGAAACTATGGTATGTTTTCCTGGGAACTCATAGTTGAAAAATAAAAACAGAAGGGAAAACACAAAGAAGAATTTGGACTGGAGTTGGTGTATTACACCAAAATAAAAAACTCTAGGGTGGGCAGAGGATTTAGGTACTGGAACATGATGGCACAGGAGGACCTAGAAGGGTTTCAATTATTATATGAAAAACAGAAATGTTACAGATGTACAACTACTGTACTTTACTATTGACTATAAATCATTAATCCTCCCAGTAAAGAAAAAATAAAAAGTAAAGATAATAAAAAAAAAAGTAGGGGATGATGTCACTCATGGACTGAAGTTGAAAAATGAGAACATAAAGGGGAAACACAAAGTAGAACTTGGACTGGGTTTGGTGTATTACACCCCCAGTAAAAAAAAAAAACAAAAAACAGCATTACTCAAACATTTTAAGCTGGAGGGAGGAGGGCTGGCAGAGTGGAAGAAATCATTTGTAGAGACTGCAGTTTTATAGGCCAATGATTAAGTGTATAAGGGAAAAGTCAACTCGGGGAATGTTGGTTAGAGCTAGATCGAGGAGAGTGTATTTGCTAATTGCATGATTTTCAAGTGTATGAAGGTGAATACTACAGATGTATATAGAAGATTAAACCCTGAGAATTTATTAAATACCTTTGTAACAACTCACAACATTTTTTAAATTTTTACTTTTTAAGAATTTGTTGTTAATATTTTTCATTGCTACTCAGGTTATTGGTGTCTACATGATAACCCTCAGCTTCCCATGGTCTGTTTTTCTTTTTTCTTTTCTTTATTTATTTTCTTTCATTCTTTCCTTCTTTCTTTCCTTCTTCCTCTTTCTTTACATCTTTATTTTGTATAAAGATAAATTAAAGGAGAGGAAAGAGGGATATAGAAAGGAATAAAGAAAGAAACACCTACAGCACTACTTTATTGCTTGTGTGCTTCACCCCTGCAGGTGGGATCCAAGGGCTAGAACCTGGGTCTCTGGACATGGTAACATGTGCTCTACCAGATGTGCCACCACCCAGCCCCTCACATTCTTTGTAACTGACAGTGAATCTGGCTGTGGTTTGACTCACACAATAAACCCTTAGGAGAAAACCTCAATTTGAACAAATGTCTTTGAGGAGAGTCATATCATTCCTACAAAATAGTAGCCTCCTCACTGCCTCTAATTCACCTAACAAGTTCTTTTGCAGTTTAGAGCCAGCTACTTTTCTGGAGAGTACAGATAGTTTAGTTTCACTTTGCCTCTTCACAAAAAGATATGGTGAGGAATGGTGAATATGGGAGGTGCAGTGTTGATAGCAGCATGAGAAGGGTTTATTCTTCACTGTGATCATGTATGTTTTATTCCTCTGGTCAAGTCAAGTGACCAGGTTTTCTCTGGTGGCCAAGTTACTGTTGCAATAGGTTCCCCTTGACAGAATGCTAAGTGTGGACTGTGGTCTTTGAAGAGAGAACAAGTATGAAGAAGAGAGAATGCTTGGTAGTTTGCTGTCTCTCCCATGTATCCATCCCTTTGTACTGAAACCCATAGCGATAAGGTTAAGTGACTGATGTTCTGCCAGCTAAGCTAAAATACCACTCATAGTTCCTTCTGAATCTTAAAGCAGTACTAGTTTGGTGGATATATGGCCCTTCAGTCTTTTCTTTCCTTCTTCCTTCCTTTCTCTCTTTCTCTTGTCTTAATTGTTCAGCAATCTGGTGAAAAGAGCAAGGATTTTTGTTCATTGAGTGGTACACGGCATACAAAATTATATGCAATGTTATATATACACATTATGTTAGGTTCAGGTGTGCAATGTAAAGATTCTATTTTGTGTATTCTTACGTAGCTTGTAATCATGATATATCACCATACATAACTACATTATTTTTTCTTATGATGGGAACTTTTAAAGCTAATCCCTTAGCACTGATTAGGTTTAGGTATTTTAAGATCTCCTTTCATGTCAGCTTTAAATATCAATGCTGAATTATTAAAAATAAGTAGCTGTTTGTGAATCTGGAAAGACAGAGAATTAGCAATCTGAAGAATCAAGAGCTGCAAAGGTCTCTGTCCAGAGAACCAAGACAATGTCCCAAAAGCTTGATTCAGTACTAGCTAAAATAGTAGCCAGCACTCAAATGGAAAAGCTGCTTTATTTCTTAGGAGGTCGGGTCTGTCTTTGAGACAGTAGCTGAGTTAGCAGAGTAGAGATGCCTTTAAATTCTGAAATTAGGTATCCCCCTATCTTACACCTCCCCCTCCCCCACAAAGGATAAAGACAAGATGGCTTTCTGGGATATGAAGGTAGTAAAGTGTTCCCATAATCATCTACCAATTCTACTATTGAAGGATCTGCAGGGAACAGGAAAAGGGCACGAGGCAAGATAAAGGCATTGTATGAAGATATCTGACTCTCTTTCTGTCCCCCAGTCCAATCATTTTGCTCCTGATTGTTTGAGAGGATCTAATAGCTTGAGGGTTGAAGGCTGGACTACCAAGGTCAGGCTGTGAACATATTTCATACAGGACTTTGGGAAAGCAGCACAGAAATAAGTGTCATCATATATGACCCCTGTAAACTGAATTCTTCACTGTCAGCAAGTCCTGGGCCAAAGTATGGGAAGAAGTTCTGGAAAGATGGTGTACTTGGTCATGGACTAGGCTGGAGTAATACAAAGCTCTCAGATCTGGACAGAGAGACATTGAGTGAGTGAATGAGTGAGTGAGTGAGTGAGTGAGTGAGTGAGTGAGTGAGTGAGTGGAACTCTAGGAGAGTAACTGGAGGAAACAGAGACAGGGTAGAAAGAAACATATATTCAGGGAGCAAGAAGCAAAGTAGGGAGGTGGTTTAGGAACTAGAGTATATGACAGACAAGGATAGAATAGTTTTCTAAAGGGGGCTGGGGAAGGAGGCAGGAATCCAAGGCATCAGTGTTCCTTGACTTCCCACCTGTCTGCAGCCACCACAGCACTGGAAATGATGGATCCTTCCCATTTTTCTGGAGTTTCAAGGTCCAGCAGCTAGTTCTATAACTGACAAGATGACTTTCCATAGAATGGATTGCCGTTTGGCAGGTAAGATCCAGTCCCGGCTCTGTACCCACATGGCCATGAGCAGTTTTTCCTATCCAAATCCCTGCTGATCCTTCAGCCTATCACAAATCCAGACACCAGACACTACTTTGTCCCCAAAGTACCAGAGCCCAGAAGTGGCAGAAAAGGGATTAAGTCCCGTTAAGATGACTGGGCTTCAAGGACACTAAGTCTCCTCAATTATTAATAAGAATTTCTTTAAGTTCCTTTTTATTATATTTTTATTTACTTATTGGATAGAGACAGAGATAAATTGAGAGGGGAGGGAAAGAGACAGAGCGATATCTGCAGCCCTGCTTCACCACTTGGTGATCCCTGCAGGTGGGCACCAGGGGCATAAACCTGGGTCCTTGCATACTGTAATGTCTGCACTTAACCAGACGTGCCACCACCTGGCCCCTAATAAATAAGAATTTTAACCATAATAATTGAGAATCACCACTGTTTCCATTAATATAAAGTAGACTATATTGAGGATTACCTCTGAGCTGTATAATATGCCCAGAACAAAATCCTTGAATGAACTGTTACATGTACGTTAAGAGGCACATATAGGGACATGAATTATCCAAGTTCTTACAGGTATGAGAACTATAACTGGACTTTGAACCTAACTTGGAAAGGGAGTTCCTCTGTTTTATTTTATTTTGCTGAGGGGTTTAATGGTTTACAGTACAGTTGATGGCACATCAATGCGACCCCTCATCTCCTTGTGATAGGTATCTAGGTGTCTAGGATACACTCATTCAGGGAAGTTACCCTGAACCCTCTTGAGGCCTACTGTCTCTGTTTTTGAGAAATCCTATTGACTTAGTCATAAGAAATCTCTAATGGCATGGAGTAACTCATCAGCCAGGAAAGCATGGTTATGATGCACTACTGAATCATCCCAATTCTCAGTGTCTTCCACAGTGAATATTTATTTATCTCCCATGTTCACAGCAGGTTAACTGTGACTTTGCTCCATACCATCCTCCTGGCACAACTGTAAATAACAGATTAGTATCCACTAGGAACATTGACAGTTGGAAAGCCAGCTTTATCTCAGAAATTTAGGGCTCTAGTGGCATTAAATCATGTATCGTGACAAATATAGTTATGAATTCAAAATCCAATATGCAAGGGACACCTTTAGCTTAAATACAAATATCCCTATGAACTATGATACCATGCATTGCCTCATGACATAGTAAGAAGGACAATAGTCGCTAAGTTATGGAGGCTAGGAATGGGTCTAAAAGAATAGGGTTGTTTTCGCAGGCAAGTAGGTACAACAGCTCTGAAGGGTAAAGTGGGTATGATAACTCTCCCCACTACCTATCTCACTATGTTATAAATGCACACAAACCCATTTCATGCTTTTACAAATATCACATAACCACAAAACTACAAGCCATAAGAAACATCAGACATATGCACACTTACCAATTATGCTGTCTTCCCAATCCCACTATGACAATCTTTTCATACTGTGAAGAGACTATCCAATCCTCAATTTCCTTTTCTATGAAATTAATGTAATATGACTGTTTAATATGATTGCTTTGTGAATTTGATTAGATAGGATATGTAGGACAGCAAATAATGGGACACATAAGACAGTTACTACTTTCATTTTTATTTATCTTTATCTGACCAGGAGATTTACTTTTGAATCAGTGGGCTGTGTATATAATCTTATAGCAGGAATTACATTCAGTTGTCTGTCCAAATCTCTATTTATACCGAAACAGATTACAGTAATTCTGATAAGAATATTAAGTAAAGAGATTCTTCAGGGTTTACATGAGAAAGGAGAAAGAGAAGTGTGCAACCATTGTGTAATACCTAACACACATCTGCAAATGAAACATGAGAAAGCACCCACAGTGAGTCTTCAGATGTCAACCACCTCCTAGAAACTCCTAATCTGTTCCCCTTGTTTTTAGAATGAGGTGCAAGTGTATACACACACACACACACATTCTTATCTGGTAAAGGTGAAAGGAGATCCCTGAAAACCTACACCCTCACCTAAAGATAGAAGACTGGGAGGGTGAAGGTAGTCTCCCACAGCTGGCTAGTGATAGAAATAGAAGGCATCTTTAGGATTCTTGCTACATTTGGATAAATTCGTTCCTCTTGACTAATATATATGCTTACATATGGGTGATGTGGGGATTCCATTGGGAATCTAGGATAGAGAATGACTTTTTAAAACCATCCCAGTCACCATATATGAGGAATCAAGTTCAAGACTCCAGTCTACATCTGTAGGAGGGAAGATTCAGGGAAATGACAAAAGCTTCAAGTAATTCTCTTCCTTCTCTTTCTCCCTATCTCTCATCCTATCTTTCTCTATCTCTATTTAAAAAAAAAAGGAAATAAAGAAAAAGGTTAAAAAAAAAAAAGGTTACCCAGAATACCCAAATTTATTGTACATGGTAGAAAAACAAATCCCAGTCTAATTAACATTGTTTGGTTCTTGGAGAGTTCAAGACAGAGTCCAATTTGTTCATTCCCCCACCCAGTCTATTAACCTACTTTTACTAGTTCCAATATAATTCTGCTTATTCTACCGGTAGTGATATGAAGGCTAGAAACTATATGTGAAAATTCCACATATTACTGGACTCTAGGGTCTTTGTCATATATATTCTTCTGTCTTTATTGCCAACCACATGGCTCCAAATAGAAAAAAAATGTAATGGTTGTCTTTAGATTTGAAATACTTTTCTTCTGTAGGATAAATACTAATCCAGTAAACCCTATAGAGTATCAACATGAAATTAGCATCAAATTATGGATGGACTATCCACTACTTTCAAAATAACATCTTTCCCCCCGAAAAAAAATTCAAAAAGTAGCTCTTCTCCCTGGTCAACTAAGAATAACAAAGAAGATCACCTGAGAACAGAGCAATAAATGACTCTGAATACTTTGGGAATTCACCAAGCCACGGGTGAGTGCAAAAATGTATGGGTCATGGACAGAGAGAGGCCTAAGGATAGATTCCTGGGACTGAAAGCCCATATCTACTCCCAAGAAGCTGGTGACAGTTCGGCAGTTTGCCAGTTGAGGTACCATCTCTGGTCTGAGTTTTATCAATATATAAACTGCTGACTGGAAGAGAGGATCCCCTAAGGCTCACCAAATGAAACTGTGAGTCTCCATTGCTACTACTATCCTTTGGAGGCTGGAGCAGCAGGCAGGAGGCCCTGTGCTGACCTTGCAGGCAGAGACCTGATCAGGCAACTCAGGAGCAGACATACACTCCCAGTGGTCTGGAAGTGGGACTGTATAGTGGCAGCCTTTCCACATTGTTGTGTTAGTGAATTTGGAGACACATTGAATAATTCCCTCAGATCCCATGGAGTACAAACAGGATTTGTTTAGAAACTCACAGGGCCAAGCACTGCTGCCCAACTTAGTTCTGGCTGCTGTTGGGGAAGCCAAATTGGGCCTAGGACTTTGGGCCCTTGGGGCATGGGAGTCTCTTTGCATTGTCATTTTCCTTCTCTCCCCCACCCTGTTTTATCTCTAGATTAGGAGTGGGCAATTAAGTTAAAAAATCTACTTATAGTTAAAAAGCCCACAGCCTCCCATAGCCTACAGGAAATATAAAGAACAAAAGAGGGTTTAACAGCCACCCTGCTTCACCTCAAGTACTGAGACAACTTTGAAACAACTGTTAATTTCCACAACTGTGAACTCTTTAAGTAACTTACTTAGACATTAGTCAATCCAGGCAAGTGTGATTAGTGGATTGAATAGTACTGCTAGAGGGAACTCATAGCAGACCATATACAATGATTAAACCAAGAAGAAACATTGAAGAAATGGGACAAATGGCCAGATAAAGCCATCCCAAAGGTAGAAGCACATAAGAATGAGCACAAGGTCCAAAGACTAATTGCAGCATTAGTCACAGGAGTGAGGAAAGAGTTTGAAAGTAGTAGAATCAGAAATGGGGAAACAGCAAATGAGACTCCAAAAGAAAACACTGACAATCTGGAAGTAGTTAGAGAGCTGAAAGCTGAAATAGCTGAGCTAAGAGCACAACTAGCTGAATAAGTTAATACAGTATTAGAACAAGGTAGCAAAATAATTGAGCTACAGAAACAACAGAGGGGAGAGAGAAGAGAATAAGTGAGGCAGAAAATAGAATTAGAAAAATTGAGAAAAATTAAATAAAACTAAGAAATATGTAAGAGATCTCAAAAAAAGATCACGAAGGCACATCAAATTTAGATTGGAAAGGAATGAGGATAAATAAAGGATCCTGAAGGCTGCAAGAGAAAAACAAAGAGTCACCTACAGAGGAAAACCCTACAGAGGATGAGCAGCAGATTTCTCCACACAAACACTAAAGGCCAGAAGAGAATAGCAAAATAAATATTGAGTGTTCAGTGAAAAAGGCTTTCAACCAAGACTATATCTTGCTAGATTGTCATTCAGACTAGCTGGAGGCATAAAAACTTTCTCAGACAAGCAACAACTGAGGGAATCAACTATCACCAAGCCTGCCCTGAAAGAAGTTCTGAAAGGTCGCCTATAAACAGTCACTTAATCATAAACGTATCATATATCAAAACACTCTCAATTTTTAGAATAATGGCATTAAAATATCTTTAGTCTATCAATAAAGGTTAATGGCTTGAATTCACCTATTAAAAGGCATAGAGTAGGAAGATGGATCAGGAAACACAACCCAACCGTATGTTGTCTGAAGGAATCCCAGACTCAAAGTGAAACAATGGAAAACTACCATATGATCCAATGAACCACAAAAAAGGGACAGGAAGAGCTATTCCCAATCTGACACAATAGACCTTAAAATAAATAAAATTTTGAAAGATAGGGATTGACATTACTTAATGCTCAGAGTATCAGTCAATCAAGAGGTCTTAATGATTATTAACATTTATACACCCAATGAGAAATCATCTAAATACATCAAACATCTACTGAAAGGGCTATAGTGATATATTAACAGCAACACAGTAATAATAGAAGATTTCATCACCTCTTGGATGTTAGACAAGAAACTATCAAATACTTAGAGGAAAATATTTGCAGAATTCTTTTACATATAAACTTTAAAGGCATCTTCAATGAAACAAATCCAACTACAAAAAAAAAAAAAAAGAATTTGAACAGCACACACAAAGCACAACTTAAGACTGGAGCTGGTGTATTGCACCAAAGTAAAGGACTCGGGGATGGGGGAGGGTTCAGGTCCTGGAACATGATGGCAGAGTAGGACCTAGTGGGGGTTGTATTGTTATGTGAAAATGTTATGCATGTACAAACTATTGTATTTTACTGTTGACTGTAAAACATTAATCCTCCAATAAAGAAATTTTTTTTAAAAAATCAACTTTTCCATATTCTACAAAATCCAGACTCAGTAGATGCTTATAAATTATCACTCTTTTCTAAAATGTGGCAACAAAAATGTTTTTATTGTGCTTTAATTAAACAAACAGGTACTGTTGCCCTATGCTTTTCCCTGGGATACAAAATCAAATAGTCAGTGACAACTCCCTCCCCTTCTCCATGGAACTGAAGTCTAGTGGTAGAGAAAGATAAACTGAGGACAGGGATACAGCATTTAGAGCAACAGTGAAAGGAGCTGTCAGCCAGCAGGCCTGTGAAGACTTCTCTCCACTGCTAGGCAGAACTGTCTGGCTGTTGTGACTTCTCATGCTGCCTCAACCCTGTTCTTTGTGCTAAATTCCTGCCTCTTCTCCATGCTCTCATTTTTCCATCTGTTCAGTAATCCTAATTATGTTCTTGCTTGCTTTCCAGTATGTTTCCTAGGGAAATCATCATTTCAATATTAATTTCTTTTTTTTTTTTAGTGTACACTCTTTTTTATTTTTATTTTTTTATTTATTATTTATTTATTTCCTTTGTTGCCCTTGTTGTTTTATTGTTGTAGTTATTATTGTTGTTGTCATTGTTGCATAGGACAGAGAGAAATGGAGAGAGGAGGGGAAGACAGAGAGTAGGAGAGAAAGATAGACACCTGCAGACCTGCTTCACCGCCTGTGAAGCGACTCCCCTGCAGGTCGGGAGCCGGGGCTCGAACCGGGATCCTTAATGCCTGTCCTTGTGCTTTGCGCCACCTGCGCTTAACCCGCTGCGCTACAGCCCGACTCCCGCAATATTAATTTCTGAGAGTTATCCTTAGCAAGAGTTTAACCTTAGATTTTAAAATCCAGGGGTTTTTTTTTTTTTTTTTTTGGACATGACTGAAACATGACCCAAAAGACATTATACTCAAACATTTGGAGTAAATCATAACTTTTCTTTAAAGTGGTAGTCTCTTAGTTTCTCGATTTTTCTCTAAGACCTCATGCCTGCACTTCTAAATCCTCAGCTTCAAATTTATGAATTAAGTATTTGTTAATTTTTTTGAAGTTAGAGATGGTAGAGAGGAGAGAGAGAGAGAGAGAAAACACAGAACCGAAATTTCTTTTGATGCAGTGGCAGTGAGGCTCAACCCTAGTTTGTATTCACAATAAAACAGTACACTACCCAAGTGAACTATTTCACTAGACCTATTTTTTAGTACTTTATTTTATAATATGTTGGATTTTCTTTCTCTTTATAATAATAATAACAGTGTCTTATAAAGATTTGTAGACTACAGATAAATGAAAGAACAAAATCATTCACATGACCATCAATAGAAAGTTTTAGTTTGATCTTTTATGCATAATTGCATAAGTATTATATAATGAAACTTATATTCAGTTTGAACTTTACATTGTACCATAAATATCTTTCCATGTTACTAAAAACACTAGTAGACATTGTTTCAAATTGACTGCATATTATACAATGAAGTAGAATCACTAAGAAAAATCTATATAACAATTTCTTTGTTATTAACCATTTAAGCTGTTTTGCTCTCCTTGTTTTTTTTTTTCTTTTTCTAAATGAATCTGGTACACTAACTGTATTTATAGAAAATTATCTTTTGCTCACATGTTCAGGATCAATTCTCAAGAGTGAAATTAGAGGACAAATTAATCGGTGCTATTCTATGGAATGTTCAGGAAGCACATAAGCACCCTCATGGTTATTTCCTGAGGTAGAAGCTAGGATCTGTGGAGACTGAATATTTGAAGGAGAGCCACCTCTGTTCTGTGTGGGACCCTCTGCCCAATTCACAAGTGATTGTGAAGGAACTGAAGTGTTTGGCACTCCTAGTGTTCCCTCCCCCTTTGGAACAGAGGAAAGCTGACTCTGAAGCTCTTTCAGACATTACTAGATGATCCTGCAAAGACTGCCTAGTCGGCCTGCCCTTTTTAGCCAGAATGGATGCTGGAGCAGTCCCAACGCTATGTTCTAGTTACTATAGGAATCCAGCGGCCAAGGTCTCTGTTACAAATATACTGTCCCTGATAGTATGTATGCCCTTGTTATTTCCTGGTACATTGTTGATTTGATGAGATTATTCATCACTTTGCATCTGCCCCAGACAGGAAAAATGATGTTCATACCTCATGGGGTACATGATTTTGATAACTATCATTAAGCAAGTCCTGTTGAGAATAATTAAATTTCTAATGGTATAGAATAGACTGTCATTAGTGCGTGGACTGCCAGCCTGCACATCTAAATAACAGATGGTCTGTGCTTATACTAATCACTTAATATTTGTTGCCTATTGCCAAAAAGTGACTGTTCTCAACTGTGGAGCTGGGCCTGTAGCACTACTAGAGCTCCTAAAACTTAGGATCGATACATGACCTTGGGAGACCTGTGAGCCACTATGGTGACCACCATCTTCTGGCTTTGAATGAATAACTCCAAATGAGTAAAAGGAATTTCATGGGTATATGCATTATCTTTCATGTCATAAATTAAAAAAAAAAAAATCAAGGTAGGTTTTTGTCTCTAAAAGACATGTGAGCATAAAATAAATCCAAAACTCATTTTCTCATAAGTATATCATCAAATGCTTTATATACTTAACCCTTTATCCTTTTTGGATTGAAACCATACATATATATGTATACATAAGCAAGCAGGTATAAAATCTGCCCAAGATATACTCTTTCACATTTTCCGAGCTTATATAATTATAAACACACATACATACGTTTCAAAATTGATTTCTGGGTGTGGATTTCTGAATGGAAGATATTATATGTCAGAATGCCTCTTCTTAGATTGTTAACAAGAACAGATATTGACACACTTTTTCAGTTTGAGTAAAAAAATAGTTCATTTTCTTGTTTTGCTTTACTCTTTTCTTGACAACACAAAGCCTCAGTGTCTTTCAGACATGCAAACTTGCTTTACTTCTGCATGCTTAGTATCAGACTCTGTCCACATTTCCATTAGGCTATTGGCCTTTCCTGACCTAGGATTTTTTTTTTAAGGGTTAAAGAGGAGAATAAAAGTAAATCTTTAAAAGTAAAGATGTTTGGGGTGGGGGAGAGAGCATAATGGTTATGCAAACAGAATCTCATGCCTGAGGCTCCTAAGTCCCAGGTTCAATCCCCCAAGCCACCATAAGCCAGAGCTGAGCAGTGCTCTGGTGTTTCTCTGTGTGTGTGTGTCTCTCTCTCTGCATCGCTCTCAAAAAATAAATAAAATTAATTAAAAAAAAAAAAGTAAAGATGTTTGGATTAGATCAGAAGAATCTTTAAACAGAATGCTGTAATTTTTTTTTAACAACTAGCAGAGATGGCTTTCTTGTGTCTCTCTAATCATTCAAGAGAAAGAATAACAAGTGACTAATTGTCTTTCATAGTGAGTTGTGAGTAGAAATTCTTTTGAAGTCAGGCTGCTGAGTCATGCTACTTACTCATTACCTAGAAATCTGATTGTGGTAACTCCAGACAATATAGAATTTGCTGATTGATGGGCCCCTTAGGGTATAAATCAAGATAGAGGTGACTTGAATAAGACTAACTGGGTGGCCTGAACAAGCCTAAGTGAATAGTCGGATCTTGTGGAACATGGTAGATCAGTGTAGACTTCTCTGATGTAGTGACTAGAGTCAAAGGCTTTGCATCCACTGGCAGCAAGTTCCTGGATTCGCTCAGAAACAAGGTCCTACTATCTCTGCAGGCATTTATGATGACTCTGGAAAATAATCAGAGATGACTGTCTTTTTATATATAAAAATATTTATATATTTATCATAAATATTTATATATTTATTATATTTATCTATCAACTATTTATAGCTGATAGACAGAAATACAAGACCTACTGCCACATAAACTTTGACTGTCTCCAGATAGTATGGCATTTAAAGAATAGCAATAAATATGGATGGAGAACTATTGGAGAGGTTCCCATTTCTTTCTCTGAAAATTCCAGAAGCATGGATGGCAAATTAAGCCTTGGGACTTGAAATGGAGAGAATCAATCTGCAATGTTGGTACTTCAAGGGAAGTAAAGTCAATTCTTCAATCTCTGGAGTGGAGTAAACGTGGAGGAGGATGAGGGTGAGATGCCCTTTGATACTGTGTGTTTTACTGAAATATTCATGAAGAAGCTACCCTACACTGCCCCACTGCCCCACTGCCCAGACTTCATCCTATCTGAGAGCCCTTAGATTGGGTTTTAATTTTTTAATTTAACTTTTTTTTTTAATTTTTAAATTGCCACCAGGGTTATTGCTGAGGCTTGGAGCCTCCACAATGAATCTACCTTTCCTGGCAACCAGTTTTTTCTTTTTATTATTACTGTTTTTTCTTCTTTTTAGTTAATAGAACAGCAGACACTGAAAGATAAGGGGGAGATCGAGTAGGAGAAAAAAAAGAAAGACTATACAACATTACTTTACTTATGAAGCCTCACTAACTCAGCAGGTGGGACTGGAGACTTAAACCTGGGTCCTTCTGCATGATACCATGAACACTCAACCAGGTGTGCCATCACCTGGCCCCAGTTGGGTTTTCTACCAACCTGGTATGAGGAAAGAAATGCTTCAAGTTTTTTATAGTGGAAAAAAGACAGTTGAATTTATTCAGTCTTACTTCCCACTTTCAGTGACTCAGAGTTCGACAGGGCTGTTTTTCCTTTTATTACCTTTAATATTGGGGGAGTGGCAGGTGGTAGTACAACTGGTTGAGTGCATACATGACAGTGTACAAGGACCCAGGTTCAGGCCCTTGGTCCCCACCTGCAGGGGGAAGGCTTTACAAGTGGTGCAGCAGAGCTGCAGGTTTCTCTCTGTCTCTCTCCTTCTCTGTCTACCTCTTCCTCTCAATTTCTGGCTGTCTGTGTTCAATAAATAAATAAAGATAATACAAAAATTTTAAAAAGAAAACAACTCCTTGGTTATTTTAATATTTTTGTAAATATAGTTATTAACCCCTTGTTCTTTATTTGCATAGCAAATAATTATTCCACTTTTTACTACTTTTACGAATCTTATGGTACCTTTTGTTACTTTTAACATTTATAACTCTGTCTTATCTATTTTCATTGTTTTCCTGGTTTCCAACTCGTACATTGGTTTCCTGTGACCTCTGTAACAAAAAAAATCACCACAGACACTGGTTAAAATGACAAAAATTTATTCTTTAACAGCTATAGTTTGACTGGGCTTCAACCAAGGAATTATCAGAGTGGTTTTCCCTGCAGAGACTCTAATGCAGCTTGCTGCTTTGCAGAGACTGCAAATCTCTTTGCTCCATCTTCACATTGCCTCCTTCTCAGGGTGTGGCAGATTGCTTTCTACTTCCCTCATTACAAGCACATTTACAGTTATGTTCAGGACCCACTCATCATCAAGGATAATCTCTCTCTCTCTCTCTCTCTTTCTCTCTCTCTCTCTCTCTCTCTGCTGAGTAATGGTTTACAGCATATTTTTTTCACCTCTTTCAGCTCCCACAGTCATAGCTATAGGTTGATTGTTTTGTTCACATCTGTCAAATCTCTATATTCCACATATGAGTGAAACCATTCTGTAGTTGTCTTTCACCTCCTTACTTACGTCATTAAGCATAATCTTCTCCAATTCCTTCCACTTTATCCCAAGGACATAATGTCATCTATTTTTTTATTGCTGAATAATACTCTGTTGAGTATATGTCTCATAACTTTTTATTGGGGAATTAATGGTTTATAGTCAAAAATAAATTACAATAGTTTGTACATGTGTAACATTTCTTAGTTTTCCATATAACAAACTCAACTCCCCTCAAGGTCCTTCTCTGCCATCATGTACCAAACTTGAACCCTCCTCCCTACCCCAGTCTTTTACTAACTTTGGTGCAATACACCAACTTCAGTCCAAATTCAGCTTTGTGTTTTCCATTATGTTCTTATTTTTCAACTTCTGTCTGTGAGTGATATTATACCATATTCATCCATCTCTTTCTGACTTATCTCACTTAACATGATTCCTTCAAGCTCCATCCAAGATATGTTGAAGAAGGTGAATTCACCAGTCTCATAACTTTTCTATCCAGTCATTTAATCTTCCTGTCTTAAGATCTTTAATATGATCATATTTGCAAAGATTCCATTATCAAATAAAGTAAAACTTGAAGGTTGTGGAGGTTAGAACTTGACATTTTAGGGGGCCATTAATCAGCCCATTGTAACTTCTTTAGTAACTTTTCTCAACTTCAAGACTGTATGTGTACTTGTCCAGAGTTTCCTGAAAGTATTAATATGTTATTATTGCACCTAAGAAAATGATTTTCTTTGTGCTGTATTAAAAATATTTTGCTTATTATTTTTCTTTTATATATTTGTATTTATAAAATGGAAACACTGACAGGATCATAGGATAATAGGAGTACAACTCCACACAATTCCTACCACCAAGGTTCTGTATACCATCCCCTTTATTGGAATCTTTCCTATTCTTTATCCTTTTAGGTGTATGAACCCAGGAACATTATGGGGTGTAGAATTGTAATTGCTTCCCCGCTGAACATGTGCATTGACAAGTTGATCCATAACTTCAGCCTGTCTCTTTCTTTCCCTATGGGGCAGAGCTCTGGGGAAGCAGGGCCCCAGAACACATTGGTAGAACACGTCTGCCTAGGGAAGTCCCTTCTATTTGTGTCAGCTAAACCACAGTTCAAATACAATAACATCCTTGTTGTTAATGAAAATCATTTGTATACCATTCCTGAATTCTTTGTTAAATTTTCATCTATTTATCAACTTCCATGCCTCTAGTCATACTAGTATAGCTATCGTGACATTATGGCATATTGCTTTTTTATAATTTATAGTTTATAGATTCATCCCAGAAAGCAGTTATTATTTTATAATTGTTTTGCTATGAGGTGTTTTCCTCTTTTAATTTTTATTATCTTTATTTATTTATTAGAGAAAAAGCCAAAAATTGAGAGTGGAGGGAGTGTTAGGGAGGGAGAACACCTGTACCACTGCTTCACCACTCATGAAGCTTTATCATTGCAGGTGGGGATTGGGGGCTCAAACCTGGCGCACTGTAACATGTGCACTCAACCAGGTGCACCATCACCAGGCCCATGAGGTGTTTTTATAACTTTCTGGAAAATATATAAGTTCTCTTTTCTATTCTGGTATAATCTAAGAGTGAGGGTTTTTACTGAAGTAATATTGTATTATATAATTATGTAAATGTTTCATATGCATTCCATTCAAATCAGTGTCTGTATATGCTACACTGAGTTCACAAGTAAAAATTCAGTTATCTTCTTACAACTGGCCTGTTTTTAACTCATTTCTCTACCTATCTCCCCCTTTCTTTTGGGGGACCACTGATTGGTATTATATTCTAAAAATACCTTTTATTTGTTTGTTTGTATGGTTTCATTTACTTCATCCATTTATTTTCTTCATACATTCCAGGTGAGTGAGATTTACGTATTTCTTTTTATTTCTCAATCTGGCATCACTAAACATAAAGCTCCCTAATGCAGGTAAGAGGCATTTTTACTTTTACAGCTGAGTAGTATTCCACTATATATATATATATATAACATAGCTTCTTTATCCAGTGGAAAAATGGATGGTCCATACTCCCAGAGAGATAGAGAATGGGAAAGCTATCAGGGGAGGGAGTGGGATATGGCGATTAGGTGGTGGGAATTGTGTGGAGTTGTACCCCTCCTATCCTGTGGTTTTGTTAAAGTCTCCTTTCTTAAATAAATAAATAAAAACAAAAAAAATGGATGGTACAAAGGTTGTTTCCAGCTCTCAGCCATGTAAATACTGAAATAGGCATGAGATGGCATATATCTCTCTGAATTAATGGTTTTGTATTGTGAGGGGTAAATAGTTCTATGAAGTTGAGTGATTCTTCAGGGTTTACTTTAGAAAGGAGAAAGAAATGTGTAGCCATTGTGTAGCACCTAGCACACATCTGCATGTGAAACATGAGAAAGCACCCCCAGTGAGTCCATTTCAGGTGCCAACCACCTCCTAGAAACTTCTAATCTGCTCCCCTTGTTTTTAGAGTGAGGCTTTCTTGAGTTCTGGGTATTCAGGATTCCTGGTCTAGAGCAGTTTCACATTAAACTCTTTCAGAGATTTCTGCTCCTGGCAGAATCCAAGAAACGTGTGTTCTCTCTCTCTCTCTCTCTCTCTCTCTCTCTCTCCCTCTAAAAAATGAAAGGTCTCTGAAAACCTATACCCTTACCTGCAGACAAAATTTGGAGGGTGAAGACAGTTACCCACAGCTAGCAGGTTATAGGAATAAAAATGTCTTTAGTACTCTTGCTGCATCTCTCTTTTTGTTGGGTCCTTCTAAATTTGTTGACATTTGACTTTATAAGATTACTAGTGTCATCGTCCTTTCAGGTAAAGCAAATTAAAGATGGAAAGAATAGTATTAGATGGCTAACTACTCACGTTCTAGGCCACTAGAGACTGTCCCTATGTTCTGTAGCTCCCATTCCCACATCCAAGCCTTAGGAGGAGGCTTTCACTGTCCCTACCTACCAGGTGGAGAACAAGGAGCACTGGGACACTCATGTTGCTTTGAAACTGGTTCCACAAATACTTGGCTTCCCCTGAATCCAACTCTGCAGATAATCATGTGTGTCTCCCAGCCCCCAGTCCCAGCACTATTGGTTTAGGAGAAATGACTTCACTAGAATTGAGATTAGAAGATGAGAGAGAAATTTTTGCCTCAGAACACTTTTTTCTCCTTCAACTTTAATACTATATATATATATATATATATATATATATATATATATATAACTAAAACAACAACAACAACAACCATATGCCCTTTAGCACAGAACTTTGCTTTATAAAGTTTCTGTGCCCTTATATAAAATGAGGAGATTAATGAATATTAATGTATCTGTCTGCCAGTTCTAGCACAGTCAATTTATACACAATGTGATTATTCTAAGGGTTCTTCATAGGACCTCAGATAGTGAAGGTAGATATCTAAATGATTTTCTCACTGTATTCTTGTAATCCTAGTGACTCTCTAGAGGAGGAGAAAGGATATGCTTAGCCAACATTTTATTTCTTATTTATTTGGTTAGTGAATTAATAATTATTTACAAGATCACATGATTACAAGGGTATAGTTTCATACTACCCACCGCCGCAATTCAGGGTCCTTTTACCCCCATCCCCAGCTCTCCCCACTTCCAAAAATAATGACCAAAGTTTTCATAAAGTCTTAGCTACAGTTTAACATTCTTTTTTAAATGAGTTCATGTGTTTCAGCTCTTTATATTGTAAACATAAGTAAAATCATGTAGTAGTTGTCCTTCAGAAAAATGCAGGTCATTTGGTAACATAAACTATAGCAACAAGAGTATTCGAACACAAACACTAAATTAAAGAACCTCAAGATATTATATGTGATAAGGTGAATGAGGAATAATTTACATAGGAGGTAGGGGTAGTGGCTCACCTGGTTGAATGCACATAGTACAATGTACAAGGATCCAGATTTGAGTCCCCAGTCCCCACCTGCAGGGGGAAGCTTCACCAGTGGTGAAGAAGGGCTGCAGGTGTCTCCCTCCCCATCTCCCTCTTCCCTCTGAGATTTCTGGCTGTCTCTATCCAACAAAGAAAGATTAAAATAAAAGAATTTTTTTAATTTACATTATAAGAAAGATAAAGAAGTACCAGAGAGAGCTGGGGAGATAGCATAATGATTATGCAAAAGGCTTTCATGCCTGAAGCCTCAAAGTCATGGGTTCAATCCCTAGCACCACCATAAGCCAGAGCTGAGCAATGCTCTGGCAACATAAATAAGTAAATAAATAAATAGGTACCAGAGAGAAAAGTGACATAATTTAACAAGACATAGAGAACTGTATGTGTTTAAATGTGTTATAAGTAAAAGTATTATACATATAATTTATATAAGTATATTATATATAAACAATCTAAAAGAGTTTTTCTTAAACTGTTCTTATCTCCCCATTCTTTTCTTGACCATCTTCTATCTATTTCTTTCTCCCCTTTCATACTTTAAAGCTGTCAGATACTTTTATGACTGTGTTTCTGGGTCTGTTTTACTGTGTATCATCTTGTTGAGATTTAAATGTTTCTTGCTTCTTTCTCTATAGAACTCATTTCAGTAACTCTTGCAAACACGTCTGATAATGGTAAACTCCGTTAACTTTTGTATGTCCAGAACTGTTTGGATTGCTCCTTCATGACTGAATGATAGTCATGCAGGGTAAAGTTTGCATGGCTGGCATTTTAAAACCTTGAATATACCACTTCACTCTCTCCTGGCACCCATGATTCCTGCAGAAAAATGGGTTGGAAGTCTAATTATACTGCCTCTATAGGTCACTTCTTTTTCCTGGCAGCTTGTAATTTTTTTTCTTTGTCCTTGACAGTTTCTTTGTCCTTGATAGCTTCACAGTGATGTGTCTCAGTTTAGGTTTATCTGGGTTTACAAATTTGGGAATTCTCTTTGCTTCCAGAACATCTGGAACATTTGAAAAATGTCTTGCCATTTTAAAATGGTTTCTGTTCCTTTCTCTCTTCTTCCCTGTAATTCTGATATTTGTTTTTCTGATAAAGTCTTCAGTATCTTGAATAGTTGCTTCAATTTTCCTAGGTTTTTTTTTTTTTTTCTCCTTCTACTTTGAAGTCAAAGAGTATGGACACTTTGTCTTCTATATCTGATGTTCTCTGTTCTACCTGAGTAATTCTGACTGGAATACATTCAAAATGTCCTTCATACCCTGCAAGTCTATTGTCAAGTTCTCCATTTTCCTGTCAAATGGATTTTTAAAGCCATGGACTTCTTTCTTAATTCATTTCCCCATATTGATTGAGAGCTTCATATTTCTTCAAGTTTCCTGAGAATGTATCCCCCCCCATTTTATTCAATAGGATAGATGTCGGGCTTTTGTGGTGAGCCTATCTTGGGTATAGATTCTCTGATTTTCTGTTGGCCACCAGAAACAGGTAACAGTGAGAATATGACCCGAGGCAGCAGGGGTAAGCAAACTGGGACACTTCTCCGTGACTCATGACAAGAGATGAGACCAAAGAACATCCAGGAGACTGTGTCAATGGACAGCCTGTTTATTGAGCAGCAAAGCAGAGATTTTATAGGTTGGAGTAGGGGGAAGAACAGGGTTACTATGGCCTAGCCTTGTGAGGCTATGTGTAAGCTTGATAGAGCTTAGGGAAAACTCCCCCATCCTTGGATGGAGGTCTGGTAGAGACACCCCCTTGTTAGTCTCTCTCAACCGAGATGAGCAAAGGGGAAAAACAGTCTCTCAGACTTAGTTCTTCCCTTTCAGACTCTCAAGCCCACAGAAACCTCACTGCCTATCCCCATTAACTGCAGGCCACATGACTGCCTCCCTTAAGGTTCATTCAAAGTTCACATAATCACCCAGAGTTCACACAATCACCTCACTTTTGATCACTAGAGAAAGCATACTCTGTCAAACACCTCTCTGACATCAGTCAGTGAAACTCCAAACTCTATTTCGTTATAGCTCTGATAACTACCATGCTCTGTTTATCTTCTCTCTATCTCACTTTACTGGTTTAACCCCTATGTTTCTCTCAAATACCTTTGGATAATTAAGTTGCTTGCATCATGGAGAATAATTGTCTTAACCTTTATGTATCTCATCAATTCTTGTCATACCAGCCCCCTAATTTCTGACGTATTTGAAAAATGTTCTTTGTCTGAAACCCTATTTAAATCCAAGCCCACCCCCAAATAAACGAGAGTGTCTCAAATCTCCCCGGTGTCTCTTGTCTCTATTTCACGTCATCTCTTGAACAAGTGAGAGAGAACCGGTCGTTTACCTTCCTGGCTGAGAGCCAACTCACGTGAGCTCTGGCATAGCCTTATAAGGCTAGGAATGTTGAGGGATACTTTACATGGTCAAGACAGCCGAGAGTTGATGAGGGTCTTTCTAGTAACATTGGGTAAGTGGTCAAGCTGGTTTGGGGAATGAGGAAGCAAAACCCACCAGCTAGCACAGAGAAGGGGAGGTGGGCTCCTGCCCAAGAGAGACTCATATGGGGGCTGGGACCCATTCAGCAGATTCCCTCTTGATCAACCCATAAAGGCAAAAATCCCCTGGGGAGACTGACCAAAGGCCTTTACCTCCGAGGCATGGGGGTGGGGGAGCCTGGATGGACCGCACCATGCTCAACCTTGGCTTATGAAAGGCACCGCAGATAGAGAGAAATTGAGGGAGGGATATAGAGAAGGAAAGAGAAATAGACACCTGCAGACCTGCTTCACCACTTGTGAAGTTTCCCTGCTGCTGGAAATGTATTCCTTAAACGCTTTCTCTGAGAACTTTCCTGGATTTACATCATTAAGATTCTGTGTTTCCTCTTGGTTTTGCTGAACCAATATTTTCCTCAACTGTTTTGGTTTTTCTTGTTGCCCAAAGGTAGTGCTGGGTTCTTCTTTGTCTGTGAGTTGTGGAGGGAGGAAAGGAGCTTTGAAGTGATTCGTATTATGGCACCTGATGTCCCTTAAAGAGAAACCTATTCTTGGAGGATCGGGAATAAATACTCAGACCTCCTTTTCACAGACTGATTTTGGAAAGTAGGAACTCTGCTGGGAGATCAGAGTCACTTTTCTTGATTGTAGGGCAATCTGATCCTGATCACTAAGGTCTCTGTGGCAGCTGGGACACCTTAGAGTTTGATAAGCTTCCTTGATGCCACAAGGGTACTGTCTTCCATGCCACAATTCCTCTGAACAATTCCCTGGAATTGTCTTGGAGTCTGGATTCTGCAGTTCTAAATGGTCATCCAGAGCTCCTTTTAAGCCACGGGAACCCTGTAAATCTGCTGCATGTACTTGAAGTGATTGTAAATATGATGCCCACCAGTAATGTGTTGCCTTGTTACTACTTGAGTCCTTCCCTCTCTCCTCTTCTGCTCCTGCTATCCCCATGCCATCACCAACCTTCAGACAGTAGTGTTCCTTTCTTCACAACAAATCTCGGCTGTTCTCTGATAAAATCTTTCGAGTTACTTTATTGTAAAACTTGTTTTCTGGTAGAGAGCCAATTTCCTGTGACTAGGACACCATAACTCTGCCCTTAGAAGACCTAGACCATATTTTCATTCACTCATCTAGGTCTCTGATTTAGAGCTCAACTGCTAAAACAGATTTGAAAGCCATCATCATATTCTCCATAATCCTCAGAATTTATCTTATAGAACAAGACTTTCTCCTGATTTTTCTCTGCAATACTGGATTTGTTTCCCCTTCATATTATATTTTAGTTTTTTTATCTTCCCCACCAGTTGTTTTTGGTCAACAGGAACAGATGGCATTTCTAACCCCTACACCCTTGGTATAGAACTCCTGCATTAAGCAGCCTCTTCACAGTCACAAGGGGGCTGAGTTGGGTCTCTAGAAGTGGAGTAAACTCCTTCTCCAGGACTGAACTGTCCATCAAAGAGGGTTTCGCAGCTATAAAAAAAAATTGCTTAAACTAGGTCAGCATGCCTGAGCCACTGACTCTCTTCAGGATGATTTCAGTTTGAAATAATGGCTCATGCTTTTTACCAGAAAAGACAGGATTTTTTTTTAATTACTAGTGTTTGAAAGCCAAGATGCTTTTGTTATTCCTTTACATAGGCATAATGATTGAATTCAACCCAGAAAGCAGTGGGCTTATTGTAGATTTCTGAATATAAAGGGTGTTTCATATCTTTGGGTGTCACTACCTTTTGAATGTGTTAGCAGAAATGTGTACCATGGGAGGTATGGCATTATAAATAAGGGATATGTAATACAGGTTCTACTTCAGGTTCAAATGCTGAAGCTATGCCAAAGACCAAGGACACTACAGTTAGTACTGTAAAAAATCAAGAATCTGAGGCCTGGTGGTGATGTACCTGGTGGAGCACACATCACCATACAAAAGCACCCAGGTTCAAGCCCCTGGTTTTTACCTGCAGAGGGAAGCTTTAGGAGTGGTGAAGTCAGGCTGAATGTTTCTTTCTTTCTCTCTGCTTCTATATCTCCCCCTCCTCTTTCAATTTCTCTCTGTCCTATCAAGTTAAAAAAAATAATAAAGAGGGAAAATGTCACTCATTTCAGTAGTAGTGGATTCAACATGCAGGCATCAAGCTCCACAGATAACCCTGCTGGCAATAAAAAAATAAATAAAATAAAAACAAGTTCAAAATCCTAGATATCAGTGTACATGTAAAACTAAAAAACTTTATTTAATGGTAATTTTACAGTATCTATGGGTTTTAGAGATTTTATTTTCACTCATATTTGAGAGTTCTTGTCTGTATTCACGAAAACAACAGTAGGACTAAACATAAGACATGATAGGTTAGAGCATCTTCTATGTTTCATTTGTACTAAATGGACTCTGTTAGCCGAGAGCAAAAAATGAAATGTATTTGTTTAAAAACACTGTCCCACAATCTGTGGGACCTCAAAAAACACATAAGCCCTTTGTATGAAAGAGACAAATACAAACATCTTTTGTGAGTTTGTGATGACCTTGCGGCTGAACTGCAGATATCTGGGCCATGCAGACATCATCAAGCTCCCAAGGGTATGTGAAATGAGTGTAGTACACAACTGGGATGAAAGCCAAAACTGACAGTGAAGGTGGTGCTTGGCAAGAATGCTATGGCAGAACCACAGAGCCCCACCACCTGGCTCTTCCTTCACATCCTGGAATTGGAGACTCTCCCTATCTAAAACCCCCTTCTCCATGGTAAAATTGAAATTTGGAAGGAACAACTTGGTACCTAACTTTTTTTTATATAATTTTTATTTATAAAAAGGAAATACTGACAAAAACCATAGGATAAGAGGATAACAAACTCCATACAATTCCCACCATCAGAACTCTGTATCTCATCCTCTCCCCTGATAGCTTTCCTATTCTTTATCCCTCTGGAAGCATGGACCCAGGATCATTATGGAGTGCAGAAGGTGAAAGGTCTGGCTTCTGTAATTGTTTCCCTGATGAATGTAGCTGTCAGCAGTTCGATCCATACTCCCAGCCTGTCTCTCTTGTTCCTTAGTGGGATGGGGCTCCGGGAAGTGGGGCTCCAGAACACATTGGTGGGGTCGTCTGCCTAGAGAAGTCTGGTTGGCTTCATGTTAGTATCTGGAACCTGGTGGCTGAAAGAGGAGTTAACATATAAAGCCAAACAAATAGTTGACTAATCATGAACCTAAAGGCTGGAATAGTTCATATGAAGAGTTGGGGGGGTCTCCATTTTGTAGATAGTTAGTAGTCATATTTTAGTTAAATTCCAAAGAGCCCATGACTATACTATTTTTTTTTTCCTGGGCATAACATCTGATATACAGGTAGATCCAATTTACTATTTGTAAAGATGATGTCATGGCTGGAAAAGGACCAGAAAGCTGGATCAGGGAAGAGAGTAGCTCCCAAATATGGGAAAGGTATATGAATATTGTTGACTGTAAACCTCATCTATTTGATCTGATCTGGGGCTTATATTCAGCGTAGCAGCCTATGTGACCTCTGCATCCCTGTAGATCTGATCTCACATTCTGTGGTTATGAGTAGGAATGTTCCAAGCTGCCCAATTTTAGGGCAATCTGTCTTCCTCAGGTGGAACATAGAGTATGTTGTCCAGTCTCCCTTCAGAGGATGAAGGGAGACTGGACAACATACTGTTGTATGTTGTTGTATGTTGTTGTATCAACAACTCTACTGTTGTTGATCCACATTGAGGACAAGGTCCTATGGGGGCCTACAAAGGGGTCTATTGTGTTGTTACTGATAGAGATGACCAGTAACAACGGAGAGAGGGATCTATTCCAGGTTTAGGCCCATCATGTCTGTTTGGGAATCTTAGTAATCCCTGACTATGGCCCTAGCTGATGGGGTAGCCTGATAGTGACTAAAGAGACATTGTTAACGTATTTCAGTCTCTTGCCCTTATTTATCGGTACCTGGAACTTTTTACAGACCCTTCTATGTGTTTCCCTGCATCTTTACATTTCTTATTCCACTCACCTGAGTACAGTGGTGAAGTCAGGCTGAATGTTTCTCTCTGTCTCTCTGCTTCTATATCTCCCCCTCCTCTTTCAATTGTTCTCTGGCCTATCAAATTAAAAAAAACAATAAAATAAAGAGGGAAAATGTCATTCAGTAGCAGTGGATTCAACATGCAGGCACCAAGCTCCAGAGATAAGCCTGCTGGCAATAATAATAATGATAATAATAATAATAATACACAAGTTAAGAATCCTAGATGCCTGGAACTTTTTACAGACCCTTCTATGTGTTTCCCTGTATCGTTATATTTCTTCTTCCACTCACCTGAGTAGGGGAGAGGATGTTCTGTTTTGTTGGGGCAGGATGAGTATGAACCCAAAGATTACTTAGAGAAACAAGTTATATGTTAGACTGAGGCCTGAACATGTCTCCACTAAACAAATAGCCCTAAAGTGGGGAGGAATGAACAATGAAGCACCCCCTTCAGGGCCAGAACCTTTTTATGGCAAGTTTTTTTTTTATTAGTGATTTAGTAGATTTATAAAATTACAAAGTAACAAGTACAACTCCACACCATTCTCATCCCCAATCTTCCACTTTAAGCTACAGCAGTTCTCTTAAAATTATAGATATGGATTAACTATTGTTTGTACAATTATCTGTCTATATTTGTATATATTTGCCCCCCCACACACACTTTTAGGGTCCCATCTTCTCTTTGTTTCCAAGTCACACATATACTTATTACTACATCCAAATGTCTATATATTTTTTCCCTCTTCTTCCTCTGGATCCTGATGAAGTTAGAGTTCAGACCCTGCTGGTCATCTTCCCCCCTGTCATTTCTCGCCCACTGGGAATATAGACCAAAATTCTTTTTGAGATGCAGAAGGTGGGAGTTCTGGATTCTGTCATTTCTTCTCTACTGTACTTGGATGTTGGCAGGTTGATCCATACCCCCAGCCTCTTTCTATCTTTCTCTAGTGGGGTAGGGTTCTGGAGAGGTAAGGTTCCCAGACACATTGGTGAGGTCATATGCCCAGGGAAGTCAGGATGGAATCATGATAACATCTGCAACAAAAATATTATCTAAGAAGATGGTGTCAGAGTAGAGAAAAGGGCTAGAAAGTTAGATTAGGCCAGAAAGTAGCTCCCAATTTTGAAAAAAAAAAATCTATAAATTAACTGTTTACTCCTTCCACCTGACCCAGGGCCCATATATGTTTATATTTGGCACAGAAGCCTGTGTAACCTCTGAGTCTCTTTTGGTCTGAGCTTGCAGTTCATGATCACAGTTGGGGACATTCCAGGCTGCACTTATTTCACCATCAGTCTTCCTCAAGTGTCAGGGCAGGATGACCCAGCCTCCCTTTGGAGACTGGGGCAGTCCTTACCATTGCTCCTTTATGGTGAGGGCAAGGTCCTAGGAAGGCCCACATGAGAGCTTATGATGATGTTCCTGACAGAAGTGACCAATTATAGTGAAGAGAGGGATTCATTATTAGAGGTCTAGTTATAGAAAGTTTTACATACATTAGAATTCCAGGTTATTGTGGGATACAGAACGTGGAAGGTCTGACTTCTGTAATTGCTTCCCCGCTGAACATGGGCATTGACTGGTCGATCCTCACTCCCAGCCTGCCTCTCTTTTTCCCTAGTGGCGCGGGTTCTGGGGATAAAGAATAGGAAAGCTATTAGAGGAGGGGATGGGATACAGAGATCTGGTGGTGGGAATTGTGTGGAGTTGTACCCCTCTTATCCTATGGTTTCGTTAATGTTTCCTTTTTTGAATAAATAATTTTTTTAAAAAAAGAAACTGGCAAAAAAAATCCAGGTTATAAGGAGTTGGTTCAGCAGACAGCAAGACAAACAATGGTAGGAGAATAAGTAGATTTAGGATACATGAACTGGAATAAGATCTCCAAACATCTTAAATCTAAATCTAGCATAGGAATAGCACTGTCTCTCAGTAAGTTATTGATTCTCCACATTTATGTCTGTTGTCAACCTAACCAGGGGCTTTTGTGTCCTGGGTGCTTTTGCCACCAATACCCATCCATGTTTGAAGAGCTCACAGATAACTCTACTGGGTACAAGAGTCCTCCAGGTGTTGGGTGAGGTATTAAGTATACATGAAGTCTGAAATCACCAGATACTTAGTTGGAATGTGCTGCTACAGTGTTCCCTTCACAGGGAAGAGTTCCAGGAGAAGACATAGTGCCAGTGGGCAAGTAACCATGTTTATTGAGAAGGTAGTGAATAAAAGTGAAATGACAGGGTAAACAGAGGTTTGTTTTTTTTTCTTTTAAGGACAATACACTTTAAACTTTATTAAAATTTAACAGTAAGTGAGTATACACTTAAAGCTTCCTAGAGATGATACATTCCTGGGTGATATGTGGGCAGCTGAGACTTGCTCGACTTTACAATGTTCTTGAAATGTAAATGAGCCCTTCATGATGACTGGAATGTGGGCAGACTCAAGACAGAACTTCAGACTGGGCGTTTAATAGGGCCTTTCCTGCCACTCCCAATTATAGCAGAGCTCTTTTTTAAAAAATCAGTCAATTAGTTAATTAATTAATTTGCATGTCTAAGGTCATATGTTGGTCATTTCCTTTCTCCTTGTATCCTTGCTTCCCTTCCTGTCACACAAAATATTTAAAAATGAACGAAGTTCCAGGAATCAATGCAGTGCATCCACCTTTCCTTCATCTCATTTCTCAGTCACCAGATCCCTTCTATATAGTTGTTATCAACAGTCCATTCATATCAAATAAGATAAAACTTCACTGCATCAGGGGCATTAAGAACAAAGCTTTATTTCCTTCCTGGCCTCCAAAGGCATTTGAAATTGTGAAGAAATGGCAAAAAATCTGGGGGGGGGGGGATCAATAATAGAAGACCACTTTTCTCTTATGATAAAGAGGAAGAGGCCAAGAAAACACACAAGAGAAAATTAGCAGTGTAATATAACAACCCACTTGAGTTAATGTAATGACTGTGAACCTACCACATTTCTTGTAGTCCAGAGATTAAAATCTACTACAAAAATTATATACTTGTGAGCATTTTATATGCTCACAACCAATACATAGGCAGAGCATGAGTTGAATTCAGTTAAACAAGTTTAAAACAGGGAGGTAATTCACTGTTAAGTAGCTGATTCCACTCATAATAGATAACACTTAAGGATATTTGCTTCATTTTACTTGGAAGAAGCAGGGGATTCATGAGATTAAGGAACTGTTTATAAATTGAAAAGCAACTGGAACCGAGGTCTTTCTGAACCTAAAGACAGCTGTTTAATATTCACTGCTCCATCCTCATGTGTAAATAACTCCAGAGTTCATGAAAAAGTTGAAATTATTATCACAATAATTATCTAATTGTACAGTACTCAAAAACATAATGTAATTTGTGTCTGTGCCAGTACTCTTTACATAAGCATTTTTAAAAAGACTCTTCCATGAATACCAATTGAAATGCTAGCCTTTTAAAATTAGAAAGAATATATTTAATTTTAATATGCTTCTTTCATCTATTTAAAGTGGTAATTTCTTGGTTTTCTGACTTTGTCTCTGAATATTTTTCCTAGGGTCAACGTCTTTTTGAAAAATTGCTTCAACTAACTTCACAAAACATTGAAATCAAGCTAGTGAGTGATGTAACAGCTGATTCAAAGGTATTAGAAGCCTTGAAATTAAAGGGTAAGACCAAGGTTGATATGCTACTCTACCACTGGGTATTCTGTTAAGACACTTTTAATTGTACTTAAAATAATACCTTTATAATCAACACATTTCCCTTAGTGTACTTGTCATTTCTCCTTTGGAAAATATCCTGATGAAAATCTTTAAATGAGAGAACTAATTAATCAGTACTACTGGGATTGTTAAGTAACATCATTGCATATTGGTGTTTACAAATGATAAACTGACCATAAATAATAATTAGGATGAAGAATCTTCTTTCTCTCTGAACATTTTAATTATGTGATGGGGAGGAGACCCTCTCTCATCAGAGCAAACACAGGACTTCTATTTTCCTCTTGCCTAACAAATGAAAATCCCCCTCAGGTTCCATATTCTTTAGAACAGTATGGTCAGGGCCTGGTGATAGCTCACCCAGGAAAATGTGCACTACTCCATGAGCCAGGACCCAGTTTCAAATACTAGTGCCCACCTGCAGAAGGGAAGCTTCACAGGAATGGAGCAGTGATAGAAGAATCTTTCTTTCTCCATTTGTCTCTCTTCATCTTTATTTCTCTCTGCTACCCTCCATTTAAAAAAAAAAAAAAAAAAAAGTCGCCACCAGGTATGGTGGAACCATGCAGGCACCTAGTTCAAACAATAACCCTGGTGGCAAAACAAAGTAATAAAATCGAAGTAAATAGTATAGTCAGCTGTAGAAATTTATGACACACTGCCTGATTTATGATTTTTTAGATAATTCTGCATAACATGGTGCATGCAGCCTCATGAAGACTAAAAATAATTCCCAAATGTGTTGCCTCTTCATTTTGCTGTACGGTCACTAGCTTCACTCACTTCCAAATAGTTCCTTTTGATTTAAAAAATGTTACAGGGGGCCCAGTGGTGGCACACCTGGTTAAGGGCGCACATTACCAAGCACAAGGACCTGGGTTCTAGTCCTTACTCCCCACCTGCAGTCATAATCAGTGAAGCAGGTCTTTGGGTTTGCCTTTCTCTTTTGTCCTCTATTTCCCCAACTTCTCTGAATTTCTCTGTTTCTTACCTGATAAAAAATTAGAAAGAAGAAAATTAAAAAAAAAAAACAGGAAAACATGATTACTGGGAGCAGTGTGTTCATCATGCTAGTAGCAAGCTCCAGCGATAACCCTGGTAGAAATTAAAAAAAAAAAATTGAAAAATGTTGAATTTACTATCAAGTTGGAAGCCTTTGTAAGGAACTAGACCATGTGAGCTAATGATACTGTTCCCAGGAAAGGTGAAGCTTTAACCTCATTGAGTGAAATAGTTTTACCTGATACCATCATAGCTTCCATTTGTGCTGTTTCAACATTCACGGCATTTTTACTTGTCATCATCTTCACATTTTTAATTTTTTTTTTATTTTATTTATTTATTCCCTTTTGTTGCCCTTGTTGTTTTATTGTTGTAGTTATTGTTGTTGTCGTCGTTGTTGGATAGGACAGAGAGAAACGGAGAGAGGAGGGGAAGACAGAGAGGGGGAGAGAAAGATAGACACCTGCAGACCTGCTTCACCGCCTGTGAAGCGACTCCCCTGCAGGTGGGGAGCCGGGGTTCGAGCCGGGATCCTTATGCCAGTCCTTGTGCTTTGCGCCACCTGCGCTTAACCCGCTGCGCTACAGCCCGACTCCCTTCTTCACATTTTTAAATGAAAGAACCTTCTAAAAAAAATGAAACAGACTATGAAGCAAGTAAGTAAGCCCACAAAACATATCCTGCAGGGGGGAAAAATAATTTTTAAGTAACAAAACCTATTGGAAGATGTAAAATTATAGATGATGTAAGCCTGGCCAGGCATATATACTTACCATCATATATTTTTTTCATTACATAGGAAATAAAAGAAAACTTAATGAGATAATTCTAGGTCTGAAAATCTTCAATATGATGATGTGATATGCTGTTTTAGTACAGTATGTTATATATATGAAAAGTAGCAAACACTTAGGTCAGTGGCTTGATAGATATAGCCATGTGGAATAGAAATAAGATTACTTTTTCTGTGAAGATTGGATTCCTAAGAATCCAATATCTGAGAATGTGTTATCTGACACAGTTTTAGGAATGGATAGCTTCTGGCTGACAATAGGTACTTGTATTTGCATGGATAACTTTTCTCATTTCCTATTACATATCCATTGGGTTAGATTATCCTGAACACTAAGGAAGCAGATGAGTTAGGAAGAGAAACATGAGCCTAAGAGTTCTATTATTTCTGGACTAAATATCCACTAATCTGTCACTTGCCATAGTTCAGGCTTAGTCTTATAAATACAACAAAAAGTTGAAAACTAGATGCTACTAGGGAATGTGACATTATTTCTTGTGCTGCCAAGTAATAAGTCAACTACCTTAGACAGGAAATAGCTATTAACTAGGTTATGGATAAAGGCTTTATTTGTATTCCTATTGTGAATCATGAACTAAAAGTATTGCTTCTCAAAAAAAGGAAGTGCTTGAATTTCTGGTAGTGACCAAGGAGTCATTATTAAAGTATGCCAGTCTCTTGCCTTTATCCAGCTTTTGTAATCCTTGCTTTCTCTGACAAGGTTAACTTTGAAGTGATTGAGTGGAGTGAAATAGGAAGTAGATGAGGCAGGTGTCTAGATCTAAGCAGAAAATTCACAAGCATTATGTATGTGTATGTTGCTACAACTAAAATCTTGTTAATGTATAACAGAAGTTCTTACCAAAAGAAAATAAATTCTTTTCCTTTATATAATCAGACGGCAATAACCATACCCGATTTTTATTTTATTCTTTTGTATTTAAATTTTTATTATTTTTATTTATTGGATAGAGACAGCTAGAAATCTAGAGGGAAGGGGTCATAGAGAGGGAAAGACACAGAGAGACACATGCAAGACTACTTCACTACTTGCAAAGCTTTCCCTTTGCAGGAGAGGACCTGAATCTCAAAATCAGGTCCTTATGCTTTGTAACATATGCACTCAACCAAGAATGCCACCACCTGGCCCCCCTTCTGTTCTTTTTTTAAAGATAAAATAGAGACAGAGATAGAGATAGAGAGATAGGGAGATAGATTAGATTGACCACATTTGACCACTAAAGTATCCTTCAGTGCAGAAGAGGCCAGGTTCAAATCACTGTTGGAAGTCATGACATATTTTTCTATGTTCTTCTATAAAAAAAATGTGTCATAACTTCTGACAACCCAATAACATTATACATCTTTTTTTGCCCCCAGGGTTATTGCTAGGGCTTGGTACCAGCAGTTCGAATCCACTGCTCCTGGTAGCCACTTTTTCCATTTTATTGGGTAAGACAGAAAGAAATTGATAGGGGAAGGGAAGAAAGAGTGGGAGAGAGAGAGAGAGACACTTGTAGATAGCTTCTGATACTTGTGAAGCATCCCCTCCCCTGCAGGTAGGGACCCCGGAGCTCTAATCCAGATCCTTGTGCGGTCCTTATGCTTTGTACTATGTGCATGTAACTGGGTATGTCACCACCTGGCCCCCAACATTATACATCTTTAAAATAGTTTTACTTTCAGTCTGTTATCTTCTTTTGGTAGAGATCTATTAAATAGTAGCATCATACTTTAGAAATATTTCTTCACTTAAAAATATTTTAATCACTGATCATTTGTGAGAACATTGTCCTACCATTTACGATATTTTGTGTGCCTCTTTAAAAACATGAAAGTGCCATCTCTCACCACCTTTACTCTTCTTTCTTTCATTTTATTTTCCTGCACCAGAGCACTGCTTGACTATGGCTTGTGGTGACATGGGGATTGAACCTGGGACTTCAGAGCCTCAGGCATAAAAAAATCTATTGCATAGGCCACTGTTCTATATCCTTGGTCCTGTCTTTCTCATTTTTATGTGGTACTGATGATGTAACCTGAGGCTCAGACATACTAGGCCTGTTCTACCACTGTGCCAATTCTCTGACCTAGTGAACTCTATGGGTTTGGACAAATATGGATGACACTGCTTTATCATTATTGTATCATACAGAGCATTTTCAATGCTCAGAAGATTCTATACAAGATACCCTTTCATTTATACACACATTACGATAATACTTTTAAGTCTTGTACTTCATAGAAACCAACACAATAAAGTTAAAATTTAGAGGAATTATTTTATGTGTCTTTCAAAAGCATAGAAACTCAGTATGCCCTCTATAAATATGGGCCCTAATAGTCAACAAAAAAAACTAAATATAAAATAATGTAGTCAGAATATAAAACTTCCATTAAAAAAGCAGATTTTATCTCCGTTATTGAACTATAACACATTAATAAAAGCTAATAAATTAAAACTAATAAAATATTAGAATTAGTGACCTAAAGATAAAGCTTGTGCTTCTCTTTCTTTATGTACTTGCAAACATCAGGATCTGAAATCTCTTTAATTCAGTCTCTTTGAGTTCTTACAGGTTCTTATTGTGAACTAAGTATCTGAAATGTGGTTGTGATTTCCTAAATACAGCATGTTCTTATTAGGTCTCTGCTGTGTGTGTGTGTGTGTGTGTGTGTGTGTGTGTGTGTGTGTGTGTGTGTGTGTGTGTTGTTGTTGTTGTTGTTGTTGCTGTTTTTTGCCACCACGGTTATACCTGCACACTGCTCCCAATGGCATTTTTGTTTTAATTCTTTACATTTTTGTTTTTAATTCTTTGATAGGACAAATAGAAATTGAGAGAGGTGAGGAGATAAAGAGGGAGAGAGAGAGGCACATGCAGCACTTGTTTCACCCCTCATGAGGCTACTAGGGAGCAGAGGCATGAACCTGGGTCCTTGCATGTTGTAACATACGCACTTAACTGGGTGTGCCACCACTGGACACCCCATGTCTAAGTTTTAAAACCTACTTTTCCTTTTGCCTGAAATACCCTCCATTGCCTTGTCAACTTGATGGGTTCTTTTTCACCATTTTGTGGGGCAAGGGAAAGAGTTTACAGTAAGGTTGTTAACACATGGATACAATTTCTCACTTCTCTGTGGTAGGTATCTGCAGAAGTCTCACCCGCCAACTTGCACCAGAAGTCTCACCCGCCAACTTGCACCCTCTCCCTGTCCTACTTCCCCAGAATCCTTTGCTTTAGTGAAATACTCCATACACAAAATCCAAGTTTCACTTTGTGTTTTCCCTTTCTGCTATTGCTTCTTTAATTTTTTTTCTTTTCTTTATTATTATTAATTATTTTTTGCCACCAGGCTTATTGCTGAGACTTGATTGCATGAAAAATCCAACATTCCTGGAGGCCATTTCAATCCCAGTTTTTCAATTTACTTAGTAAGGCAGAGAGAAACAGAAGGGTGGGGAAATAAAGAGGGGGAGAGAAAGAGAGACACTTGCAGCTGTTTCACCCACCTATGAAGCTTCCCACCCCCAGGTGGGGAGCAGGGGCTTGAACCAGTATCTCTTTACACTCTTCTGTCTCTTTAAATTTTTAGTAGTTAATTTATTATTTTGGATAGAGACTGAGAGAAATTGGCAGTGAAGGGGAAATAGAAATGGAAAGAGAATGAGACATCTGTAGCACTATTTCATCACTTGTGAAACTTTCCTGCTGGGCTTGAACCCTGGCACTTGTGTGTGCTCCACTAGGTACACCTCCACCTGGTCCTTGTCCTTGCATTTTAAGTTTCACCTATATATGATATCATCCAGTATTTGCCCTTCTTGTTCTAGTTTATCTCACTTAACATGATTCCTTCAAGTTCCATCCAAGGTGAGACAAAGGAGACTACTTCATTTTTAGCAGCTAAGTAATTTTCCATTGTATGCACACACCACAACTTACTCCCTTTATTTCTTTTCCTTTTTCCTTTTTTTTTTTTTTTTTTTGCAACCAATGGCTTTATTTACTTATTTATATTGAGGGAATTAATGGTTAACAGTAAATACTGTTGTTGGTACATGTATAAAATTTTCTCAGGTTTCTGTAAAGATATTTCATGCCTTGCTTAGGTCCTCCTCCACCATGATGTTCCAGGATCTGAAAGCCCACCCCACTCCCCACCTCTGAATCCTTCACTTTGGTGCAATACACTAGACCATGTCCAATTTTACTTAGTGTTTTCCCTTTCTGTTCTAATTTCTCAATTTCTGTCTATGAGTGAGATCATCCCATATTCATCTTTCTCTTTCTGGCTTTTCTCACTTAAGATGATTCTATCAAGCTCCATCCAACTTCAAGTAAGGAAATTGAATTTACCATTATTAATAGCTGATATATATATATTAACTCTCTTAGCCACTCATCTGTTGTTGGACATCTAGGTTGCTTCCAGTTTGGGCTTTTATAGATTGTGCTGCTTGAACATAGATATACAGACATCAAATTGGAAGCTTCTGCACAGAAAAAAAAAAAAAACCTACTCAAACAAAAACACCCTTCACCGAATGGGAGAGTATCTTTACATGCCATATATCAGGCAAAAGGCTAGTAACCAAAATACATAGAATTCACCAAACTCAGCAACAAAAAACATTTTTGGGCCCCATCCAAAAATAGGGAGAGGATAATCACCATAGAAGAGTTCCAAAATGCCAACAGAAATATGAAAAAATGGTACAAGTCACTGATTGTTAAAGAAGTGCAAATAAAGACAACAATGAGATATCACTTCACTTGTGTCAGAATATCATACATCAGAAAGGACAGTAACAACAAATGCTGGGGAGGTTGTGGGGACAAAGGAACCCTCCTGCATTGCTGATGGAATGTAATTTAGTCCAAACCCTGTGGGAAGCAGTCTGGAGAATTCTCAGAAGACTAGAAATGAACCTACCCTACAACCTCGCAATTCTGGAACCTCCTGGGGTTATAGCCTAAGGAATCAAACATGCCTACCCAAACTATATATATCACAACTTGCTTAGCCACTAATCTGTCCTTGAGTATCTGGATTGCTTTCAAGTTTGGACGATTAAAAATTGTGCTGCTTTGAACATAGATGTACACAGATTACAGATTACGTCAGGTGGGTGTATTTGTTTCCTATTAATAAATCCCCAGAAGAAAACTTGCTGGGTAATAGAATAGACCATTTGTAGTGTTCTGAGATATCTCCAAGCTATTTTTCACAGATCTTTAACCAATTTTACATTCATGCTAGCAGTGTGGATGGATCCTTTTCTCCCACGTCCTCACCCACATTTGTTTCTATCCTTTCTAGTGCATGCCATTCTCACACGTCTAAAGTGCCATCTCATTGTTGTTTTTACTTGCATTTCTCTAATAATGAATTTGAGAGTTTTTTCATATATATGTTAAAAGGGCATTCTTTTTCCCAAATAACTTAACATCTTAATATTTTCCACTATACACTCATTTTATTTATTCATAACCATTCTTGGTACAGTAGATATACGGCAGCAAGTTGAGCTGTAATGATTGGAAATGGATTAAAATATGAACTTTCCTCATGGTTCAGAGAGTTCAATGTCTGGAACATTAAGTCTGATTTAAGTGAAAATAGACTGGTAGGGAAATTCTTAATTATCTGGGTGGTGGTGAACCTGGTTGGGCACACTTATTACAGCCCTGGCCCCTGCCTGCATGAGGGAAGCTTCACAAGTGGTGAAACGGTACTGCAGTTCTCTCCATATCTCTCATTCTCTCTGTCTCTGTCTCTCTCCTTTTCTCTTTTCCCTCTTGTAATCTATCTTCCCCTTAATCTCAGACTCTTAACTGCTTATATTCCATAAATAAGTAAGTAAATTCTTAGGAAACATGGAATTTTCTTTTTGTATAATTTCTGGGGCTTCACCACACTGAGTCAAAATTTTTGGATGGAAAGAATGTAATAGAAGGACAGAGGGAAAGCTATCATAACTTCCTCCAGTGTAGGAGGGGCCTGGATCATATCTAAGTAGCATGCATGACAAAATAATCATACTGTCCTGGTGAGCCATCTTATTGACTGTAGATCTGAATTTTTCTAAATCAGTCTTTGTGTCTGAATCACTGCTGCTATGTTTATGCAAAAATTATCACCTCTGTAACACTAAGAAATAAATTCTTAGGGGTGTACACATAATCATGCTCAAGCTCCCTGATGCTCATCTGCAGGTCTGGAGTGGTAAATCCTGGACAACGGTCCCAAAAAGGAAAATATAACAGTCAGATTCTCCATTACTGTCTCTGTTTTCTTTTTTTAAATATTTATTTATTTTCCCTTTTGTTGTCCTTGTTGTTTTATTGTTGTAATTACTGTTGTTCTTGATGTCATCGTTGTTGGATAGCACAGAGAAATGGAGAGAGGAGGGGAAGACAAAGAGGGAGAGAGAAAGATAGTCACCTGCAGACCTGCTTCACTGCTTGTGAAGCGACTCCCCTGAAGGTGGGGAGCTGGGGACTCAAACCGGGATCCTTGAGCCAGTCCTTGGGCTTCGCACCACATGCGCTATCACCTGACTCCCCTACTGTCTCTGTCTCTGTTTTCTAGAAGACTTCCACTCTACTTGTTTTTGAAGCTTATCAAGTCTATGGAGAACTATGCAAATTAACCAGGCCATATACACTTTCCTCAAAGAGTCTTTAAATTTTTACTAACTGAATATTGAGAAACTGCAAGATCTTTGTCAGGCCACCAAGAGTAACGATCAAGACCATAAAGGGGCAATCCTGTCACAACTGCCAACTACTTACAGCAATCATAGATGTGTCCCATTGCCACAATGCTAAAATGTGAAAACTGTATGCTTTAGAACCTCTGATACATTCAACAAGGGTTACTTTAAAATTCAGCAATAGGGTCAGTGATCTAGCTCACTGGTTAGGTTAGTGCTTCATCATGTTCACAGTGGTCCAGCTTTAAGACCTACAGTCATATGAGTAATCTTATGCCATTGGAGCCATTGGAGCTTATGCCATTGTGCTTTGGGGTCCTCCCTCTCTGTGTAACTATCATCTATCAATCTATCTATCTATCTATCTATCTATCTATCTATCTATAACCTATCTATCTATAGTATCTATCTATCTGTCATCTATCTATCTGAACAAATGAAAAAGCAATCCAGCATTGTGAACTCACACATATGTAAAGCCCCATATCTGCAAATAATAATAAAATACTATTTAACAATGACTTAGAAAATTCAACTTAGAAACCCAGCTCTAATAACTCTTAAATTAAATGGAAAACAGCCATTTCTGACAGCATGCTGAAGGAGACATATTGTCAGGCAAACCTCTTATAACGAAGCTTCTTTGTGGTGCAGTGCTTATACTCAGTGAATAGAAATTATGATGATTCAGGCTTTGCTTGCTTTTAAGAAGCATAGGGATGTCTTCAGTAGAACTCTTGATGACTGGTGCATTCAGCGGTAGGAAATATTCCTATCAAAGAAAAGAAATAAAGAAACAGATCAAAGAAAAACCCTGCTTTATTACCTAAAATGGGAAAGAGACTATTCATGTCAGTTTTTATATGAAAGGGCTGAAGCAAACAATGTAATGACATCAGAAGCCTGAAATACACAGGAGAAGAAACAATTTTCAAGGGTATACAAAGAAGATGGGAGACATTATATCCCTAGTAATGCAGCATGGTAGAATGCAACCTGAATGAAAAGACATAGTTATAAAAGCTTAGTTGTACAAAGGAGAAAATTATAAAATCCTCAGTGGTAAAAGTACAAATCTAAGAAAAAAACTAGGGTGAATATTTCTACAACATCATCCTCTAAGAAAGAATGACTATATGAATTAATTTAACTCTAGGTTAAATTGTCACTAGATGCTATTGGTATTTCTATTGTCCTCGTTGCTGGTGATAAGCCTAGTTATATAACCACAGAATTTTTACTAAAGCTGCAGTGAGAGACTCCATAATGAACCTTCACAAAACGTACAAACAAATTATTGGATAGACAGTGAGTATTTAATTGGTTTTTACTTGTGGCTAGGTTATTTTCAAGGCAGAATACTTGAAATAAAACTAAGTCTCTTTCCATCTTTTGAACAACTCTTTTTAAATAAAACATCAGCTACATTCTACTTCTGCATGATTGTAAAAGAAAGTGTTTTAGAACAAGAAATGAAAATTAGCAATTACACATACTAAATACATAACTTTCAGGTTACCCTTCAAAAATGTTCAAATTTGGTGATCATCAAGGTTATTGTTTGCTTATTTTGCTGTAACTACTCTAATAAAACTCAACATATTGCTTTTTTAATCTTTTTAATATAATTCTGAGTATATTTATTTTACCATTTGTTGCCCTTTTTGCTTTATTGTTATAGTTATTATTGTTGTTGTTATTGATGTCTTCATTGCTGGATAGGACAGAGAGAAATGGAGAGAGGAGGGGAAGACAGAGAAGGAGAGAGAGGATGATGACTTGGACAAAACACCTGATGTGAGCTCCAAAAAGAAGCCACTTACAACCTTTGATTCTCTGTAGAGGGTAGGATACCTGGCGTGTCCGTGAAAGGATGAATGGGGGGCGGTCAGGGTGACACCAAAAAAGAGTCCTATAACTCACTGTTGGGCTTGCACATAGAGGCCAAAAGGACAAAGAAAGGAAAAATCTTTGGCTTGACTATTTCTGAACTCACCTTACTCCTTCACCCCATAACCAACCCCCATGAGCTGGCCAGCTGCTCCTAGCAGACTTCTTGTGGAGCTATTTTCTTTACCAAGATTCCTGGCTCAGCAGGGGGTCATTCCAAGCCTTTTTCTCTTCCTTTTCCTTTCCTATTTCTTTTTGAGGGGGGCTGGAGCTCTACTTGAGTGACAGAATACCTGACCAATCAGGGCCTCAGCCCTGCCCAGGGAAAAACTAGCAGGAGGTTTTGTTTTTTTGTTTGTTTGATACTTCTTATAATTGGATATTTGGATGTCTTTGCATGGTTTAGGAAAGGGACAAGCTGCCTGCAGCCAATCTGGAGTGGTCCAAGCTGTAGACTAACTGGGGAATTTTTTTTACTCTATTTTATTTTATTATTACTTTTATTATATACACGTGTCCCTTTTCCCTCCTCTTCAGGTTGACCAAAATTAATTGTTGTTGACTTTTTCCATTGATAGGTGACTGGCCTATCCATTGTGGGAGGAACTTGTTTCTCTCACCCTCTTCTCTCCACCCTTCTTTTTTTCCTCCTCCTAGCTAATTAAAAAAAAAAAAAATCTCCTTTCACTGCTCTTTTCTTCTTCTTCTTCTTCTTCTTCTTCTTCTTCTTCTTCTTCTTCTTCTTCTTCTCCTTCTCCTTCTCCTTCTCCTTCTCCTTCTCCTCCTCCTCCTCCTCCTCCTCCTCCTCCTCCTCCTTCTCCTCCTCCTCCTCCTCCTCCTCTTCCTCCTTCTTCTTCTTTTTCTCCTTCTTCTTTTGGTTTCTGAATTATTGACACTCATTTGTGAATTATTTTGTGGGCAAAATCTGACTTGGAGTGGAGTGTGTGTGTGTGTGTGTGTGTGTGTGTGTGTAACTCTCTTTTCTCCTTTCTTTTCTCCTCTTGCTATCCTTAGAATTTATGGTGGACACTAGATTTGCATAATTGTCTATTCTTGCTTTGCCTCTTTTCCTTTCATTTCTTTTTCTTTTCTTTTTTTTTCTTTTTCCCCTTGGACTGGAGGTGTTATCTGGCTAACTGGTATTGGTTGAACTGCATCAGTCCTTGCTTCAGTTGCTATTGTTGTAACTTATGAGGTTGATGACTGCATTTGTGAAAAGACTTTAGTATAGTTTGGCTTGTACTCAAAACACAACAACTGAAGAACGACAGAACAGAATAATAAAAACCACATCAATAAAAAAAAGAAAAGGTTAAATCAAGAGCAAATTAAACTGCTACCACAATGAATCAGAACAGAATCCCAGAAGATACTCCAAATCAGTCAGAAGTAACCACAGATAAGAAAAGTATGCAAGCAATAATAAACCTAATAATCATAGAAATAAAGATGATCATTCTTCTTCTAGCGTTTGCCCTTCTTCCATAGCCAGTCAACAGCGTCAGGTTGAAAGCTGTCAGGAGCTGCTTGTTGCTGGCTTTGAAAGTGACTGGGATCCATGTGGATTCAGTCGGCTAGGAAGGATCGTCAGTTTCCCCAATGAATGGGTACTCACAGGATGCACCACGAGAAGGTCGATCCAATGCATCCCAAGATGATCATGAAACATAGGGAAACAAAAGATGAGACCCTCAAGGAAAATAGTAGCTTCCTTAAGGTAATTAGAGAACTGAAAGCTGAAATAGCTGAGCTAAAAGGCAAATTAGTAGAACAAGCTAATGCTATAACTGAATTGAAGAAGGAAGCTGAGGGAAGGGAAAGCAGATTAACAGAAGCAGAAAACAGAATTAGCCAGACAGAAGATTAGCTAGAGAAAACTAAGAAAGAGGTAAAAGAGCTCAAAAAGAGATTGAGAGACACTGAAAACAACAACAGAGACATATGGAATGATCTCAAAAGAAGTAACATTCATATAATTGGCCCTACTGGAAGAAGAAAGAGAGAAAGGGGAAGTAAACATCCTAGAGGAAATAATAGAAGAGAGGGGAAAAGAAAGATAGATACCTGCAGACCTGCTTCACCGCCTGTGAGGCGACTCCCCTGTAGGTGGGGAGCCAGGGGCTCAAACCAGGATCCTTACTCCCAGTCCTTGTTGCACTTTTCACTACATGAGCTTAACCCACTATACTACTGCCCAACCCCCAACATATTGCTTTCAAAATAAAGTATCTTTTGTCAAGGTTGCAATCCAGATTCAAATGTGGATACAACTGCAGTGGAGGAAACTTTCATGATGTAGTATGTCTCCATCCTCTCTGTCTCCCTATGGCTGTTTCACACTGTCTGAAAAAAAATTTGAGCCATAATGGTTAAAGCCCAGTGGTGAGAGAGAATATATTATAATTATCATGATCATCACCCAGAATTTTATGCTTGGTAAGGTGTATACTCTACTGGGCAAACTATCTGTCCTTTTATCTTTAGAAGTTACTATTATCTGAATTCTCCATATGTATGTTGTTGAATTGATTTTTTTTCCTTTGCTAAATTTTTGGATGCTCTATGACTATTTCTCTAGTCCTCGAAAAGCTAAAAAGAGATATTCTCTGGCACGCAAATAGTAAACAGAAGTAGGTACTGTGTCATACAGTAGCTTTAATTTTTTGTAAACAATCCATGATGGTTTCTACAGAGGCCACACCAATTTGTTTTGCTCCAAAAAAAAAAAAAAAACACCCAAAAACTGGCAATAAGTGCTTATGACTAGATAAACAAGAGTCAGGAGACCCAAGTGGGCTGAGTGATTTTGCAAAGGGACAATGCAAACTGGTAGGTATTACTACAGTAAGGTGGCATGTTTTTTATTGTGGAAGTATTGACAAAGATATATGAGTAATTTTCCTACAGTAAATTTTATGTTATTCTGGCTTTCATTTTAAGACATGAGAGGTTGCCATTGGTAAGGAACCTGAACATTTCATAGTCTTTTGTTGTTCGGATGACTGTTCCAGAAATGTTTGGGGGTATGGAATCTTTTAGGCAGGAGAAGAGGTTAGACTGCCTTCTATCAATTCTGATCTGGTAATGGTTCAGATCAAAGTTGAGGTATACTAACTACGGATCAGGCATGCATTCTATCAGACTTTGCTTTCATTTCATACCTTCTCAAAGTAAATGTCACTTGGACTCATGCTTAAGTGCATGAAGGCTGGTGCTTTTGTTCAATTCATAGCCGTCAAAATGCATCACAATGAATTCTGTCTTTTTCCATTCCTTAGAGAATACAAAATATGTAGTATTTTGTAAAATTTTTTAAGATATATTGCATTTTAATAGTAATAATAACCAGCATAGTAATTAGAATAGGAGTACATACATTGGTGTCTTACTTTCTGAATTGTCTAAAATTCTAGACTTGTCTTTACTGAATAGGTAATGCAATCTGAGGCAACTAACTTGCCTTCTGGAACTGAAGTATCTTTTTCAGTACATTGAAAGCTGCCAGGCTAGCTTCACAGGCGGGAGAAAGAGACGACCAGGGACTCATGGCTGAGTGGTACGCAGTTCAGTCTTTATTCATGTGGAACACAGCACAATCTAAGCTATCTCTAATCACAATCTTGTCATATATTCTGAGGCAGAAGAGTCAGGTCCGAAGAGGATGTACGTAGGATAGGGAGTGGGGAGAAGGAAAAAGTGTGCAAAACAGTGAGGATTAAACCAATGCCCTGGAGGCAGGGCGGTGCTTAGTTAACAGTAGTTATGTAAATGGAATACAGTGTTAAGCAGGGGTGATTAAACCAATGAAACAGAAGGGGTCTTAGAAGCAGAATTTAGAAGCATACCAACAGAAAGCCATTAGAATTAAATTAGATAATGTGGTACATGCATGTGACGTAGGATCACAGCTCAAAATAAACTACTGATAAGTGACTGCTATGATAGCCACAACCCCTTACCCAAGTGTGCTTCTACTGTCAATGCTTTGGCCCAGACTGGATTCAATCTGCCCCTAAATAGCACATAACCTGCCCTGGAATTTCCTAATTACAGAAAAGTCCTGGTTCTAATCATGCATTACAAACCATCTTTGAGAGTACAGCTGATTAATTTGTCTTTGCAGTTGTGCTGGCTTTAGTTTGTGATAGGAATTTTCCAGCTGACAACACCACCACTGCCACTCCGTTTGTGTTTCTGTCTCCATTCTGAGATCCATCCAGGTGAAGCTGCAATACTTTGTGTTTAAATTTTTCAGAGGGATCCATCCAACACATTTAACAGAATCATATCAATTATCCACTTTCTCAAAAATATAGAACCTGTTTTAAAGACTTATTTTTATCTCTAATACATAAGTACCTTGACAGGAATGACATGTTAAGGGAAATTAAGTGCATATTCAGATTTGTGACATTATAGAAGGGGAATTTAACAATTTAGTCTCGTGATTTCTTTTTAAAAATTATTTTATTTTATTTATTCCCTTTTGTTCCCCTTGTTGTTTTTTATTGTTGTAGTTATTATTGTTGTTATTGATGTGGTCGTTGTTGAATAGGACAGAGAGAAATGGAGAAAGGAGGGGAAGACAGAGAGGGGGAAAGACAGACAGACACCTGCAGACCTGCTTCACCACCTGTGAAGTGATTCCCCTTCAGGTAGGGATCTGGGGGCTCAAACCGGGATCCTTAGACCAATCCTTGCGCTTTGCACCACGTGCGCTTAGCCCACTGTGCTATAGCCAACTCCCAAGTCTAGTGATTTCTTTATCCTTTTCTGTTCTGAAGTACTAGAATTCAAAGAGAATATCCTCTAGTAGGTGAAGAAGGATGCCAGTATAAATATAAAGAAGCAACTATATAAAAATATCTCTGGGGCTGGAGATGTGACTCAGTGGTAGAGCACATGACTTTCATGTGTAAAGTCCTAGGTTTTAATCCCTGGCATAAAATATAACACCAAAAAATGTATCTGGCTGGGGCTCCATGGATGATTAAGAAGAAATTTTCTCCCTCTCCTTTTCTCTTTCTCACAAAAATGTAAAATAAAAGTTGGACCCTGAAAGTGATTCACTCAGTGGTAGAGCACATACATAGGACCCTATATCCAGTTCCTTACACCACATTAAAGACAGATTTTTTTTTCCTGAAAACCTCACAATTTCCTGTCTGGGAATGTTAGTGCAGTTCTATGAGACCTTCACATCTGTGTTCTAAAGGTAACCAAGAGGCAGTTTTCCTCTTTGTTCTGCTAGTCAGACTTTGACCTGTTTTCATACTGTTTCAAAGGTCACACCAGAATAGCCATTGCATGCATTGGTAGATGACATCTACTTCTGTGAATTTGTGTCGACGTTTTTTTATTTATTATTTTAATATATTTATTATCAGATAGAAACAGAGAGAAATTGAGTGGGCAGGGGGAGGTGGAGAGAGAAAAGAAACAGAGAGATGCCTGAAGCCCTGCTTCACCACTTGTGAGTGAAGCTTTCCTCCTCCAGGTGGAGACCAGGGACTTGAAACCAAAACAGGTCCTTGTGCATTGTAATGTAAGTGTTTAGCCAGGTGTGCCAATTCCTGGCCCCTATTTTTATTATCTTTTATTTATTCATTGGATTGAGACAGTCAGAAATTGAGAGGAAGGGGTATATAGAGAGGGAAAGAAAGAGAGACATCTGCAGCCCTGCTTCACCACTCGTGAAACTTTAAACCCTCTGTAGGTTGGGGCCAGAGGCTTGAAGCTGGGTCCTTGCACTGTAACATGTGTGCTCAACCAGGTGAGCCACCACCTGCCCCCCTTTGAATTTGTGTCAGTTTTCTGTTTTTTTCTAGCATACTGCTGCTCATCATGAACCCTCATAATTTTCTGTTTCTGTGGCTTGTTTTCTCCCCTCCTATATTCTATCCTAGTGTGGTGTGTGTGTGTGTGTTGACAGTGTTCCTCCTAAACCTTCTTGATTCCTTGATAATTTTAGAAGATCTGTCTTCTCTCATTCTCAAGAAATTATTGCGAATATTGACAACCACCCTCAAACCTTCTAACCAGATCTTTCCCTCAAGATATCATCTCTTTATCTCTTTCTCTCTCTCGTAGTTGTTACAATGCAATGTTATTCTTTTATCATTTTATTGGTGACTAATGATTTACAGTACAGTTGTTGACATGTGGATACAATTTATAATGTCTTTTAATATTGATTTAATAGTCACCAACATGTCCATTGGATAAGTGGGGTACAATTCCCACTACCAAAATCGGCATCCCATTCCCTCAATTGGAAGCTTTCCTATTCTTTATGCCTCTGGGAGAATGGACCCAGGATCATTATGAGGTGCAGGAGGTGAAAGGTCTGCATTCTGCAATTACTTCTCCGCTAGACATGGGCAATCTATACTCCCAGCCTGTTTCTGTCTTTCACTAGTGGGACAGGGCTCTGGAGAGATGGGGTTCCAGGACACACTGGTGAAGTAGTTGTCTGCCCAGGGAATTTACATTGGCATCATGGTAGCATCTGCAAATATGTAGCTGAAAAGCATTAAGATATAAAGCAGAATGTAGGGGTATTCAACTTAAAAAGAACATTTTAGACCTTCCATGAATTTTCTGTAACTTTGAAGTCTCTCTATAACTCTTTTCCTTGAAATTGTGTACTTTCTTGATTTTTATTACTATACTTGGCCATCTTTTATCTATTTCTCCTCAGTCTTTTTCTCATTTTAAATACTCTATTTAGTCTATCCTTTTCTTAAATTTTAACCACCTATACTTTCTGTCCCACTTCCCTCATTTCATTTTTTCTTATGTTGATTGCTTATGCTTCAGTGACTTCATTCGTCAATAGGTACTGATGCACAACTTATGTTTTGAGTCCTCAGAAATCCAGCAACAAACTAAACATGCCTATACATTCTTGAAATACTTCCATATTAGTATATATAAAATTAAAACCAATTCAACACACTTGTGCTGGCATTGTTCTTAGGTAGTGGTCTGACAGTCCCTCTAATGTCCTCCAAAAGAAACTTAGTTATCCTGGATTTCTTGTTTGTTCTAACATCTACAGTCAAATCATTCTTTAACTCCTATAGAGACTTAGTCCTAATATCTCTGACAGCAGTCTCCATTCCCCTACCTATGACTGCCACCTTAATTGGGGCCTTTACCACTTCCCTATTAAATAGTTGATAATGATCTTATAGCAAATCATGTTTCTTTTTTAAAAATTTATTTATTGGGGAATTAATCTTTTACATTCCACAGTAAATACAATAGTTTGTACATTCATAACCTTTCTCAGTTTTCCATAGAACAATACAACCCCCACTAGGTCCTCTGTCATCCTTTTTGGACCTGTATTCTCCCCTACTCCCACCCCAGAGTCTTTTACTTTGGTGCCAATTCCAGTTCAGGTTCCATTTGTGTTTTCTCTTCTGATCTTGTTTTTCAACTTCTGCTTGAGAGTGGGATTATCCTATATTCATCCTTCTGTTTCTGACTTATTTCACTTAACATGAATTTTTCAGGGTCCATGCAGGATTGGCTGAAAACGGTGAAGTCACCATTTTTTATAGCTGAATAGTATTCCATTATGTATATATACCACAACTTGCTTAGCCACTCATCTGTTGTTGGACACCTGCATTGCTTCCAGGTTTTTGTTATTATAAATTGTACTGCCAAGAACATATGTGTACACAGATCTTTTATCTTTATGGATGGGTGTGTTGGGTTCTTTAGGATATATCCCCAGGAGAGGAATTGCAGGATCAGAGAGTAGGTCCATTTCTAGCCTTCTGAGAGTTCTCCAGACTCTTCTCCATAGAGGCTGGACCAATTTACATTCCCACCAGCAGTGTAGGAGGGTTCTTTTGACCCTACACCCTCTCCAGCATTTGCTGCTGTTACTTTTTCTGATGTATGACATACTCACAGGAGTGAAGTGGTATCTCATTGTTGTCTTGATTTGCATTTCTCTGACAATCAGAGACTTGGAGCATTTTTTCATGTGTTTCTTGGAATTTGGATCTCTTCTGTGGTGAATATTCTGTCCATGCCCTCTCTCCATTTTTGGATGGGGTTATTTGTTTTCTTGTTATTGAGTTTGGCAAGCTCTTTATTTATTTTGGTTATTAGCCTCTTGTCTGATGTATGGCATGTAAAGATATTCTCCCATTATGTGAGGGGTCTGTTGGTTTGAGTAATGGTTTCTTTTGCTGGGCAGAAGCTTTTTAATTTGAGGTAGTCCCATAGGTTTATGATTGCCTTAGTCTTCTTTGTAGTTGGAATCGTTTCATTGAAGATGTCTTTGAAATTTATGTGGAAAAGAGTTCTGCCAATATTTTCCTCTAAGTGTCTGATAGTTTCTAGTCTAACACCCAAGTCCTTGATCCACTTGTAATTTACTTTTGTATTTGGTGAAATATACTGGTCATTTCATTCTTTTACATGTTTCAACCCATTTTTTCCAACACCATTTGTTTACAAGACTCTGCATTCCCCATTTAATAGTCTGGACACCTTTATCAAAGATTAGATGTCCATAGGTGTGGGGGCTTACTTCTGGGCTCTCAATTCCATTTCACTTGTCAGTGTGTCTATTCCTGTTCCAGGACCAAGCAGTTTTGATGACAATGGCCCTATAATACAATTTGAGATCTGGGAGTGTGATGCCTCCAATTCTGTTCTTTCTTAATCTATTTTATTACCCTGTTCTGATACTGTTTTAGCTTGTTCAGCTAGTTGTGTTCTTAGCTCAGCTATTTAAGCTTTCAGCTCTCTAATAATCTTGAAATAATTATTGTTTTCTTCCAGAGTCTTATTTGTTGTTTCTGCATTTCTGATGACAATTCTTTCAAACTCTTTACTCACTCCTGTGATTAATTCCTTAACTAGTGTTTGAATTTTGACCTCATTTTGTGCTTCAACCTCTGGGATGCATTGGATCGACCTTCCCGTGGTGCATATCGTGAGTACCCATTCATTGGGGAAACTGATGATCCTTCCTAGCTGACTGAATCCACATGGATCCCAGTCACTTTCAAAGCCAGCAACAAGCAGCTCCTGACAGCTTTCAAGCTGTTGGTCCTGCTCTTCGAGTCCTCCAACTTAATGTTGAGGGGCTATCCTTTGCTAAACACGTTCTTTCTCTTCTGGGGGCTTTTAGCTGTACTCTTGTCCTGATTCATTTCTCAACTATTTCTTCTTGTTGGTTTAACCATTTCATATAATATGTTATGAGGTCCCTTTCTCAGTACCCCTCAAATTACTGCTCACTCTTGCCTGGATTGACTTGTGTTATCTAAATAAGGTAATTAAAGGGTTCACAGTTGTGGACATTGACAGTTGTTTCAATAGTATTTTTATACAGTGGTTTAAAAGCCTCGTTTGTTCTTTTTCTTCCCTGTAGGCTATGGGAGCCTGAAGACTTTTAAACTATAAATAGGCTTCTTAGCTTAATCACTGACTCCTGACTAAGAGATAAAGCAGGGTAGGGAAGAGATAATCCAGTGGCTATGCAAAGAGACCTCACAGCCTCACCACTAGGCCACCGAATTATACATTTTCTCTTGAGTTTCCTGGTTATTTCCCTCTGTCTCCTGGTGTCAGCACACGGCCTCCCCCCACCCACCCTCCTGCTCCAGATTCTGAGGGCAATAGCAATGGAGATGCACAGTTGCATTTGGTGAGTCTTAGGGAAGTCCTCTCCTCCCTTCAGCAGTCTTTTTGTTGGTGAAACAGACTGGAGATAGTGTCTCAACTGGTAAACTGCCACACTGTTACCAGCAACTTAACTTAGGCTCCTCTCTGTCCATGAGCCACACGTGTTTGCACTCACTGGTGATTTGGTGGGTTCCTGAAGTCGTTCTAGTCTTGCCTTGTTGCCATCTGAGGTGGTCTCCCTTGGCATTCCTATTTGACCTGGAAGAGGAGAGGAGAAAAACACAGCTGCTGTTGCGACATAGGCCCGCCCCCAGACATAGTCTCATGTTTCTTTTTCAATACAGAATTGTTCAAAAATAAATGGTGGCATTATTAAACTATAACTGGTCAGCAGTACTCTCCCCAAAAGAGCCAGGGGGAAGACTTAGATAAAGGTATGGGAGGAAAATGATTTGATTATTTTTATTTCACTGAGGACAAGACATGTGCCTAGCACAGTAAATAGTACAAAACTATTTGCTGAATAAATGATCCAAGCTTTGGGCTTTTAAGCCTTGCACTGAGCAGCTTTCAGATTCTCCAGATTTAATCTTGATTGTTATAAAATTGGATATTCTGGGGGCCTGGTGGTAGCACAGAGGGTTAAGTGCACATGGTACAACACACGACAGGCTCAAGAATCCGGGTTCTAGCCCCAGGTCCCCACCTATAGGAGGGTCACTTCACAAATGGTGAAGCAGGTCTGTCTGCAAGTGTCTATCTTTCTTTCCTCCTCTCTATCTTCCCCTCCTCTCTCAATTTCTCTCTGTCCTATCCAACAACAATGACAGCAATAAGAACAACAATAAACAACAAGGGCAAAAAAGGGAAAAAAAAATAGCCTCAAGGAGCAGTAGATTGGTAATGCAGGCACTGAGCCCCAGCAGTAACCCTGGAGGCCAAAAAAAAAAAAAAAAAGAATATTCTATTTATCTTTGGAAGAGACGAGACAACATGGCATGTTGTTAAATTTAAAATTAGAAGATTTAGAAAAGCTGAATAATTTAGTCTGACATGAATGATAAATACCGGGAGGGTGGTGAGAAGATTGCATTCTCTGAACTAATTAAACTGTACTTTAAAAGGTGGTGGTGATGGGGATTTCCCTGTATTTAAAAGTTAAGAAGACTCTCAGTGTTGTGTTAAAATTGGAGACTGGATGAATAAACAATGAGAAATGCATACGATGGACTGAGTACTAATCATTCTCCATAAATCATGATGAAGAAAATTAGTCATTGAAATGGGAGAGACATTCAAATGATGTTGCTCTGTAAGAAAGAAGCACTCTACAAAAACTTAAACTCTTGAATTTTAATTTTATATTATGAGAAAAATTGGCTCAAATATCAATATAGAGATTACCTTTAAGTAATGGAATTATGTGTGAAAGAGAGAAAGAGAGAGAAGAGAAAGAGATTTTTTTTCCCCAAGTTGAAGATACAGACTAAAAGCTTAGAATCTGGAGTGAAATATATCTCTGACTTTGCTATGTGGGTCACTTCTGTGATCTATTTAACTCCTTGAATTCTCTCTGGATATCTATGACAAATTAATAATAGTAGCTACTGTATTGTACTGTATTGTACTGTATTGAATGTTCTAAACATTATGAGTTAATACATATAAAGTATAGATATCCTCGCTTAACACTATGGATATATTCTTGGGAACTGGAACTTCAAGAAAAACTGGGAGGCCAAGCAGTAGCACCCTGGTTAAGTGCACATATTATAGTGCACAAGGACCCAGATTCAAGCCACTGGTCTCGACCTACAGGAGGAAACTTCACCAGTGGTGAAGCAGGGCTGGAAGTGTCTCTCTCCTTCTCTATCTCCTCCTCTTCTCTCAATTTCTCTCTGTCTCTATTCAATAGTAAATAATTTATAAGAAGAAAAATTAGTGAAAAGGAATTCCTGAAACAGTGAAGATTTTTTTCTTTGTATACCTTATAAAAACAAAAACAAATATGTTGGTATCTTCTAATTCTGCTTTTAAAAACCCCTTCTGTTTCATTTGGTTTAAATCCCCCCTGCTTAACACTATTCTATTTACATAACCACTTCATTCTATTTACATAACCTCTGTTAACAAGCACCACCTTCCCTCCAGGGCATTGGTGGTTTAGTGGTAGAATTCTCACCTGCTCCACCCCCTCTCCTTGTCACACCCTGATCCTCTCCTTGTCACACTCTGATTTTCATCAGTCACTTTTCTCTCCACCCTCTCTATGTCACATCCTGTTTCTACCCTACTTGGCAAGTATATATAAAGACAACATTGTGAGTTTTAGGGAACTTTAGTTTAGCTTAGCTCAGCTTAGATTGTGCTGTGTCCTGCATGAATAAAGAGATACTGCCTACAGCTCAACCATGAGTCCCTGGTCGTCTGTTACCCTCCTGTGAAGCCAGCCCGGTGAAAACAACACAAACAAAAGCCTTTTTTTTATTTTAATTTTTTATTTGTTTTCTTTTTTATTTTTATTTATGTATTTTCCCTTTTTGTTGCCCTTGTTGTTTTAGTTATTATTGTTGTCGTTGTCGCTAGACAGGACAGAGAGAAATGGAGAGAGGAGGGAAAGACAGAGAGGGGGAGAGAATGATAGACACCTGCAGACTTCCTTCACCACTTATGAAGTGACTCCCCTGCAGGTGAGGAGCTGGGGGCTCGAACCGGGATCCTTATGCTGGTCCTTGTGTTTTGCGCCACGTTTGCTTAACCCACTGCACAACTCCCAAACAAAAACCTTATACAGAAAAAATGCTGTACCTAACACAGTGCCTGGCAAAAAAAAATAGTTTGTTGTTGTTGATGATATTGTTGTTGTTGTTATTAGGATGATGGTTAAAGTACAGTTGTTGGCACATGGGTACAAATTCTTATCTTCATGACAAGTCTCTGCAAAACATTCCCAAGGATCAACCTAGGTACTTTCCCTCCATTGTGCACCAAGACCCCAATACCCCTGCCCTCCCCACCATTTCTTCTCCATCCCACCTCCAGAAATTTTTGCTGTGGTGAAACACACCACACCACACAAAGTCCAATTTACACCGTCTTGTTCTTCCTTTCTTCACTATCTCTTTTTTAAGGTCCACTTATAAATGAAATCATCTGGTATTTGTCTTTCTCCTTTTGATTTATCTCACTTAACATGATTCTTCAAGTCAGGTACTTTTAATCATTTTATTTTTTTAATCAACATACTTAGTGAGAGGGTAAATGCTGACAAAAAAACATAGGGAAGTAGGGAGGTATGGGGTGGGAGGATTACTTCCTTCAGTAAATGTTACCTTCACATACCAGCCCTGGGGGTCCACAGTGTTAAGCCCTAAGGAACGCATGTACTACTCAGCAAACCTCTACTTGGGGTGTGTAAACTAAAAAATTATTCCCACATCTCCAACCCCCATTTTCACAGAAATATCCCTTCATTCATATCCTAAAGGACTTCTAATCTGAGCATGTCAGTCATTGTATCAGATGAGAATGAGTTAAAACTCTCAGTGCCAATCTTTCTTGTAGTTTTAAGGAGGTGCCCAAAGACTGGATTTAACTCATCTGGTTGATGAGAATTGATCTGTTTCCACAGGAAGTCAGATTTAAGCTTTCTCCAAGCAACCTACGCCACTGTGTTCCCACACAGTGCTGGGAAAGCTGCCCTTGATTTGAGGCTGACAATGAATCTAATTATTCACAAAGCAAAACTGATGAGAAGGGAAATGTAAGCCTGTGAAAATGAGGAGTCTATGGTTCTGTGTTCCCTTAAGCAATTTTCCTCTAACAGTGCTTAAGTAAAGATTGTTCATGTTTCTGATTTGGGGAAAGCAGTCTAGAAATAGTTTTTGTAGCACCTTTAATCTGGTTTTGTTTTTCCTTAAATGTAAATCATGCTTTTCTTTCTATGTGAATCCTTTTTAAAAGACTTTTTTTTCTTTCTTTTATTACCCAAGTCAGTACTATAGCAGTTCAAGTTTAGAAAATAGAAGAGCCTTGTGTACTACTGGAAAAACAACAGGATGATGGTTTACTTGAAGTATTTTTTAAGGCGTTTGGAATAATCTATAATGACAAAACATTTATCAGCTGACAGAGTTCTAACTGATTAGTTGATGATTGTAAAATGGGTACTATCTTGTAAGTGTGAAAAGGTGTGAAAAAGTTCACCAGACTATACTTTAAACGTTTTATTTAATTATTAATGAATTAGGCAGTGTCTTCTGTAACAGAGAGGAACTTTGAAAAGCTGCACAAAATTAAAAGCTTCTATATGCATGTAGATTAAGGATTTTTCTAGCAAAAAGGAGATTGTTTCAGGTGCAGTTACCTCCTCTAGGAGAGGGAAGATATCTAGCAAGTGAAGTATATCATTAGTAAATACCAGGCAATTCCAGATTGATTATATGTTATATTCCAAAAAAAACTAAAACTGCAGTTGGATATTTTAAAAACTTGGATTGGTGACTTCAAACTTAACATTAATGACAATGGTTTGGGGCCTTGTTTTCTTTTTTTCCCTTTATTGGGGGATAAGGTTTTACATTCGACAGTATACAATAGTTTGTACATGCATAACATTTCTCAGTTTTCCACATAACAATACAACCCCCACTAGGTCCTCAGTCATCCTTTTCCAGGACTTGAATTCTCCTCCCTACCCAACCCCGAGTCTTTTACTTTGGTTCAATACACCACTTGCTTTCTTTTTTATTATTTATTTATTCTATTAGTGATTTACAAAATTACAAGATAACAATGGTACAGCTCCACACCACTCCCACTACCAAAGTTCTGTATCCCTGTTCCCTCCATTGGAAGCTACAGCAGTCCTCCCAAGATTGCATGTATGGGTTAACTATTATTTCTACAACTACCTGTCTATACTGGTATATACTATACACATTTTTTTTCTAAGGGTCCCATCTTCTCTTCCTTTCCAAAGTCCTGGTGGAGTTGGAGTTCAGAGCCCTCTGGTTATCTTCCCTCTGTCATTTCTCCCCCACTGGAAGTATGGACCGAAAATTTTGGGAGTGCAGAAGGTGTGAGTCCAGGGTTCTATAACTGCTTCTCCATTGGACTTCAGCATTGGCAGGATGATCCATAACTTCAGCCTGTTTCTTCCTTTCCCTAGTGGGTAGGGCTCTAGAGACGTGAGGTTACAGGAAACAATGGTGAGATCATTTGCCCAGGGAAGTCAGGATGGAATTTGGAACTTGGTGGCTGAAAGGGAATAAGATGTAAAGTAAGACAAAATGATTAATGAACAGGAACCAAACCATAGGAACAGAGTAGACGAGAACAGGGATTTTAGGGTGGAAAAAAGTGTGAGAGTCTATTTTAGGTATGTTTCTAGGGGCTTATGACTATCGTAGCTTTTGCATAAGTTTGATAGCTAACGTGGAGTTGGACAAAAATATTGTCTGACAAGATGGTATCAGAGTTGAGAAAAGGGCTAGAGAGTTGGATTAGGGCAGAGAGTAGCTCCAAATCTTGAAGAAAGTCTGTGAATAATGTTAACTATTTATTTCATCCACCTGACCCAGGGAGAATTTATATATTTATATTTACATAGTTTATATTCGTATTTATGTAGCACAGAAGCCTGTGTAACCTCTGAGTCCCTGTTGGTCTCAGCTCTCAGTTTATGGTCACAACTGGGAACATTGCAGGCTGTGCTCATTTCAGAACCAGCTTTCTCCAATGACAGGATTGGATGACCCAGCCTCCCTTTGGAGAGGGGGCAGCTCTTACTATTGCTCCTTTTAGTGAGGGCAAAGCAAGGCCCTGAATAGGGCCTTGTTTTCTGAACAAGGAACTAGTCTTGCTATTTGTGATTGGTTTTCCTTAAGTTTTGATTTCTTATCTTTTGAGGTTTCTATCTTAAGGTGTTTGCTTATACATTACAGTCACCTTAGTCTAATGGTTCCCTATTTAACAGAATTTCTCTGAAATTCATCAAATTCTCACTGCTTAGTCCTTGCCTTAATCATTGTCAGTGACCAGCCATCACTTTTGTTCTGTCACAGATTCCTTAGAGCCACTGAAGATATGTTAGATAATTTTATGTTTTCCTGGAACTTGGGGGTGTGCATTTTTAAGAATGCATGAGGTAAAATACATAGCACATTAGACCCATTGTTTCATGCACAATGCTTAGGGCAAAGCAAAGCTTTCAAAAACAAGTTAATTGGGGTCCAGGTGGTAGGCAGCAGGTTAAGCACACATGGTGTGAAGCCCAAGAACCAGGGTAAGGATCCTGGTTCAGCCCCCAGTTCCCCACCTGCAAGGGAATTCCTTTGCTTCACAAGCAGTAAAGCAGGTCTGCAAGTTTCTTTCTCTCCTCTTCTCTGTCTTCTCCTTTCTTGATTTCTCTCTGCCCTATCCAACAACAACAACAACAATGGCAACAATAACAGTGACAACAACAACAAGGGCAATAACAAGGGCAGCAAAATGGGAAAATGGCCTCCAGGAGCAGTGGATTCATAGTACAGAAACTGAGCTCCAGTAATAACCCTGGAGGCAATAAATAAATAAAAATAAATAAAACAAGTTAATTAAAATTTGATTTAAATATAGTTAACTAAATAAATGTGCAGGCTACATACAGACTTGGTTTAAATATTAGAACTCAAATATTAGCTTAGTTAAAATAAGGTTAACTAAGTTTCTGAGCTGTAGTTGGATTTCCAATTTTGTATGCCACTTATTCTATTTTGGAAACTTAGCTAAAACTTTATATATTTCAACTGGCTGTTACTGAGATCATACCTGAGAAAAGACATCTTTTTCCCAAGCTACTCTTGGCTCAGCACTTTTTTTTTTTACTATCTTTATTTATTAGTTGGACAGTCAGCCAGAAATTGAGAGGGAAAAGGGAGACAGAGAGTGAGAGAGACAGAGAGACACCTGCTTCACTGTGTCACCACTTGTGAAGCTTTCCCCCTGTAGGTGGGGACCAGGGACTTGAACCTGGGTCAGCTCAACGCTTTGTATGCATTCCACAGACTGTGGTTGTACATTTATTAAGGATAATTGAGGTCATAACCACTGAAATCTCAGAAGAATTGTGAGGTATAATGAATTTTCAGTAGCACAGTCTCCAAATGGAAGTGACTCCTTGCTAATACCTTATTGCCTAATAATTTATGGAAATCTTATACTGGATTTGCTTATCCCCTTAATTCTCTTTGATCCCATGATCCTACAAGCTACATATATGTATTTGCATTCATTTAAAGCCAACACTTGGCTGGTTAAATATCTGTTTTAAGTATCTGAAGTGCCCAGTGAGCTTTTCCCTCTTATGAACTCTAATCAGTATCTAATCTGTGTTACATAGTCCATGACTAAGCAGACAGTATTTTGTTTTGTTTTCTAATTGTTCTCAACTGTGTCTCCTATATCACCCAGGAACAGACCTTTATGGATCACTTGAATCTTCTCTCCAGGATTATGTCACCCAACCAAAGTTGGGGGGGGGGGTAAAAATAAAGTGTATTCTTAACTTCCTTTGTTGTCATAAAGATGAACTTTATGACAATTTTCTCTATCTCAAGACATTCCCCATACAGTTATAAAGAACACAGCATGCATAACACATCAGGTAATAAGGTGTATATATTTCATTCCAAATGGAATGTATTCACTCTGAATTTTTTTTTATTTAAGAAAGGAGACATTAACAAAATATTAGGATGGGGGGGTACAACTCCACACAATTCCCGCCACCCAATCTCTATATCCTGTCCCCTCCCCACTAGCTTTCCCATTCTCTATCCCTCTGGGAGCATGGACCCAGGGGTCATTGTGGGTTGCAGAAGGTGGAAGGTCTGGCTTCTGTAATTGCTTTCCCACTGAACATAGGCATTGACTGGTTGATCCATACTCCCAGTCTGCCTCTCTCTTTCCCTAGTAGGGTGGGTCTCTGGGGAAGCGGAGCTCCAGGACTCATTGGTGGGGTCTTCAGTCCAGGGAAGCCTGGCCGGCATCCTGATGGCATCTGGAACCTGGTGGCTGAAAAGAGAGTTAACATACAAAGCCAAACAAATTGTTGAAGAATCATGGACCCAAAGGATGGAATAGTGGAGAAAAGTGTTGGGGGGTACTCACTGCAAACTCTAGTGTACTACTGCTTACTTCCCCCAGTCCTGGGACCCTAGGGTAGGGCCCACTTTCCCGTATGCTTCTCCCAATTCTTATCAAATAATATTGCATCTGCTGATTGCAACCTAATCAATGCAAGGAGTGCCACCCCAGCATGCTTCACTTCAGACTGTGTCCAGAGACTTCAGGTGTGGAATGACAACCCTTCAGCTTCATCACTCGGGTGAGACCTTTCCTTTCATAGTATTCTCTAATTCCATCCCAGGTGTTTCACTTCTTAACAAAGTCCCAGAACCTAGATATAGACCAGGTTCCAGGAGACAGAGCATATGTCCACATGTATCCATAAAACAGGGCAAATATATACCTGAAAGCAGTAGTACACTAGAGTTCACTCTGAATTTGTTGTGAGTTTTGTAAAATAATCCTTCAAAATTGGCACTTAGTCATATAAGTTACAATATTATCAGAGATTAGAAATCACAACTGTAATTTTTTAATCACGGTTTTGATGAGTCTGCATAATAGTTTTATAATTCAAGAATTACATGGGGGAGCACACATATTATATAGTGCATAAAAACTGGGGCTCAAACCAATGGTCCCCACCTACAGGAGGGAAGCTTAATGAGCGATGAAGTGTTGCCTCTCTTCTTCCTTTCTCTCAATTTCTTTCTGTCTCTATCAAAAATAAAAGAGAAAAGAAAAAGTGGCCACCAGGAGCAGTGGATTTGTCATGCAGACTCTCAGCTCCTATGATAACCCTGGTGGTAAATAAGTAAGTGGGTAAATACGTGGGAAGTTATTAGACATGACATTATACTGCTAAGATTTAAAATAAAGACTGAATTTTTAACAGGATAGTATTAGGATATGCTAAATAATTCTTTTTTATTTAATATTTACTAATTTATTAATTATAACAGAAACAAGAACATTTTCACAGAGGTTACTTTATAGAAAAACTGAATCATTCTTTTGGTTAATGAGCCTGAGAAAGAAGAGAAAGAAGCCCCAAGAAATCTGACTTTATATTTTGTGGGCAGTAGAGAGCCCTCTATTTGTAGAAGATCATGATTTAACAGAAGTTGACCTCAGGAGGAGTCCCTTAAACTCTATACTCTCATCATTCCTTCCACAGTGATCTGAACTAGAAGACTCTGGGTTGATTTAATTTAATAGAATTCCCTATTGTGTGCATAGAACTACTAAGGCATAATTTATTGACTTGGAATTCCAGACACAAGTGGATTTTAACTTTCCTGGAATAATGAATATCTTTTCCTGTATTGTGCATTTTTTTGCTCTCTGCAGGCGCTCAAAGCTCTTCCTAGAGTCTACGTCTAGTAGTCATGACTGCTATTACTTTACAGTCCATCTCATTTTATTTATACATCTTTTTAGGAGAATTTGAGTATAGTATAGATTCTGCATCTTATTTACTCATTTATTTACTTACTTTATTGCCACCAGGGTTATTGTTGGGTTTGGGTGTCTGCTTGATGACAGACACAGTTCCCAGTGACCATGTAGGGAAGGTGAGCATGAGAAGCCACTTAGTGGGACTGTTGGGTTACCTCAGATAAAGGTGACTTAGGCTAGTGAAGGCAGAAAGAAATGTATTCAAATATATTTTGTAGATAGAACTTTCAGATCCTGATTCTGCATTGATCATATAGATAAAATTGAGAAAAAGAGAAATCATAGGTGGCTTTCATAGTTTTACTCCAAACATCTAGTTGAAAGGTGTTATCTACAAAGATGAAAAAGATCACAAGAGAAATAATCTCAGAATTTGAAGGAAATTATGGACATTGTAAACTCTGGTGCTTATTACCTCTACAAGTAGAGAAATTGGTTTAGATCTGGTCTCTACTATGAATCTAAAGCTCAAAGTACAGTCAACCTTCACCAGTACAGAACTGGAATTCAGGGTGACATACCTACATAAGATGCTCACTGGAGTCAGTATCTAACTAGAAAGAGGCTTGATGGTGGCACAAGAGCTGCAAATTCACCAAGAGACACCGTGTGTTAGGTGTGTGTCTGGTGCCATACACCACTAAACTCCTCGCATTCACAAATGCTGCCCATCATGCAGCATTTGCCATAGCAGGAGAGAGCTCCCTGCTGCCTGTCCCTCCAACATCTCTATAAGGAAAATTCACTATGCAGAAGACACACTTAAGGAAATTAGTTTCATATCTCTCCGCAGGTATTGAAGGATAGATTTGGAGCAGAGGGACAATACAATGATGCCAAGCCCAGGAAACTGTATGTTTTTACCTGCCAGTTACAAAAATGATTTTTTATTCATTCTATCAAATCTCCTTTTTTTTTCTAAAATTTGAATCAAATCAGCTTGATCATGCCTAATTCCTCCAGAATAAATGACAGAGAATAATATCCTAGGTTTGTTTTTTGTTTGTTTGTTTTTTCAGGTTCATCATGACTCATCCACTCAGTTGTCATCTTTATTTTTATTTCAGTCATTTAAAAAAAAAAAAAAGAAGTCAGAGTTACAGAAGTAAGTTTGGAAGAATTCCACTGAAGTATGCCTTGTTCCATGATTAACAGGAGGCAGGATCGTCTTACCCTTTGCTTGTGTGGTGATGTGTCTTGCTAGGTTCTTCAAAGGCTCGTCAAATAATCAAACACAAGGCAGATTGACAAGAGAAGAAGGGAAATTTGTGATAATGTGTCCTTCCTGTACACGTGAGAGATACAGGAATTCTGAGTAACTCACGATGTGACCCTAGAAATAAATGGCTTTACTAATGCAGAGTACTTTGGAAAGACAAAAAAAAAAAAGATTAAGCCTTGTAGATTTTAGTTCTGCCACAGACCAAATTCAACAGAAAACTCTTTATCTCAAAGGCATTCATTCTGTCTACAGAATCCTGCCTAAGAAATTGACCTTTTACCAAAGATCTATTTTGGGGAATGATAGATTTCTGTTCTTCTATACTTGTCTGTGGGGAAATTTCCCATTTTCAGCATTCTGGATTTTTTTTGTTCTTATTTTAAACATCAAAGTTATCCACTTGATGTTTCACTATATTATATTAATATACAGAATTCTTCCTTGTCAGTTCCAACCCAGAAGAAATTTAACAACAGTGACTGCATTTGTCTAATGAAAGTTTGAAAATGGAGAAATCCAGGGCTGGGAAGTGGTACATCCAGTTTATGCTCAAGGACCAGGGTTCAAGCCCCCACTACCCATCTGCAGGGGGATGCTTCACGAGCAGTGAAGCAGGTCTGCAGGTCTCTTCCCCTCTCTATCTCCGCCCCTCCTCTCTCTCTGTCTTACTGAATAAAATAGACAAAAAGAAAGAAAAAAAAGGCTGCAGGGAGTGCTGGATTTGTAGTACGGTTACACGCCTCAGCAATAACCCTGTAGGAACAATTAGAATGTATGTTTTATTAGCCAAGCTCTTGAGCAATGGTAAACCCATATTTTTATGAGGTGGTGATTTTTCTTTTCTTCCTTTAGGTATTGTATTTCTGTTGAACTCATTATTTTGTGCTTCACCCTTTGGGGGGCTTTTAGCTGGACTGTTGTCCTGGTTCGTTTCTCCAATATTTCTTTTTGTTGGTTTACCCATTTTATATATTATGTTATGAGTTCCCTCTCTTAGTACTTTTCAAATTACTGATTACTATTTTCTGGATTGACTTGTGTCTAAGTAAGGTAATTAAAGGGTTCACAGTGGTAGAAGTTAACAGTTGTTTCAATAGTATTTTAATCCCTGAGTTGGGGCTCAGTGATTTAAAAGCCTCTTTTTTTTTCTTCTCTGTAGGGTATGGGAGCCTGAGGGCTTCTAAACTATAAGTAGGATTCTTAGCTTAATCACTGACTCCTGACCAAGAGATAAGGCAGGGTGTGGCAGAGATAGTCCAGTGGTTATGCAAAGAGACTTTCACAGCCCCACAGCTATGCCACCGTGGTATAGGTCTTCTCCTGAGTTTCCTGGTTAGATCTCTGTCCCCCAGTGTCCCTCCCTGCCGCTGCTCCAGATTTTGAGGGCAGTAGCAATGGAGACTCAGAGTTGCACTTGGTGAGTCTCAGGGGAGTCCTCTCCTCCCTTCAGCTGTCCCCTTGTTGGTGGAACAGACTGGAGGTGGTGTCTCAGCTGATAAACCGCCGGACTGTTACCAGCCACTTAGTCTCTCCCTAGGCTCCTCTCTGTCACCAGCCACAGGTGTTTGCACTTACCAGTGATTTGGTGGGTTCCTGAGGTCATTCTAGTCCCGTCTTGTTTCAGTCCCAGGTGGTCTCCTTTGGTATTCCTAGTTGATCCAAGAGAGGAGAGGAGAGAAACAGATCTGCTGCTGCTCGTAGCCCCGCCCAATATTGTATTTCTGTAATAGAAGCTTGTGCAAACTTTATTCAGAAACTCTATTTCATGGTAGGACAAAATCATTCTTTTAGTGTAGACCTCCTTTTGAATGTTTTAATAGTATTTAAAATTCACTGGCCTCTAAGTGCAATGTTTATTGGCATTTTTTTAATTAGTAATCTTATGTGAGGAACTGGGAAATATTATCATAGGCTCATCAAGGAGGAGAAGGTGTAGGGGCAGGGAGTGGGGATAGACTATAGAAAATATTATCATAGCCACTGTCATTGAATACAAGACTAGCTATAGTGAAAGTTTCATGGCAACTTGATAAAGAAATTATTTCTGGGGCAAGTGGTGGCACATCTTGTTGAACGCACATGTTACAATGCACAAGGAGCCAGGTTTGAGCCCCTGGTCCTCACGTGCCAGGGGAAAACTTTTTGAGTGAAGTTGTGCAGCAAGTGTCCCTCTGTCCCTTTTCCTATCTCCCCCTCCCTTCTCAATTTCTGACACACTCTATCCAACAAATAAATAAAGATAATAAAAAATTAAGAATGGAGTTATTTCTTATCTCAGTTGAAACAAAAGAAAGTGTGTTTTTTAAATTTCTTTTGGAAGAGGAGAAAAAATGTTGAACTATTGGTTTTCATAGGCAGGAACAACTGAAATGTTGGAACTTATGTTTAAGATATATTATTAAAACACTTGGAACCAAGGTTTAAGTTTCTGTAAATTTATATACCACCTACTATTTCCTTTACATTATTTGGCTTTTGCTTACTTGGAGTTTGCACTGGAAGCCCCATTGAGCTTCCTGCATTCAGAGGAAAAAGTCCTGAAATAATAGGTTCCAGAATAAACATTTATTTATTTAGTCATTTTTTTCCTGTTGATTAAATCCCTGAAACGTTCCTGACACCATGGGATTTGCTAGGATTAAATAAAGGAACAAACCTCAGTTCCTCAAGAAATTAGTATGTTTCTTTTTCTCATTTTTCTTTATGTTTTGTTTAGGGAGTGTATCAGATGGGAACCTTATTAGTACTAAATCTGCTTTTCATCAAATTTCTGTCAGGTGTCACTAGTTGCAGGAGTCATGCCTTTATTGAGTGTCAGGATAATTCATCCTATGGTAAGATGTTGAGGTGGCACGGAGATCCTGCATTTGCAGTAAAATCTTAAATCTCACCTAACTTTGTAGCTGTGCATATTCAGGCAAGGCATTTCTTTTCCCCAGAATTCACTCTACTCTGCTTGTTTTACCAATCTCAAGGTACTCACAGACATTGTCAAAGGAGAATTATTCCTGGTAGGAAGATTCTTTGTGCTCTTTGTGAGCAAATTGAACTGTCATGAATAGGGACTAGAGTTTGTGCCCCCAACAGACTACTACTACAGGAGATTATCTTTTATTTATTTATTTATTTATTTATTTTAAAGGAGACATTAACAAAACAATAGGATAAGAGGGGCACAACTCCTCACACTTCCCACCACCAGATCTTCGTATCCCCTCCCCTCCCCTGATAGCTTTCCTATTCTTTATCCCTCTGGGACTATGGACCCAAGGTCATTGTGGGATGCAGAAGGTGGAAGGACTGACTTCTATAATTGCTTCCCCGCTAAACATGGGCATTGACTGGTTGATCCATACTCCCAACATGCCTCTCTCTTTCCCTAATGAGGAAGAGCTCTGGGGAATCAGAGCTCCAGGACACATTGGTGGGGTCGTCTGTCTAGGGAAGTCTGGTCGGCATCATGCTAGCATCTGGAACCTGGTGGCTGAAAAGAGAGTTAACAATGGGTCCGGGTGGTAGCGCACCTGGTTAAGCACACACATTACAGTGTGCAAGGACTTGACTTTGAGCCCCTGGTCCTCACCTGCAGGGGGAAAGCTTTGCAAGTGGTGAAGCAGGGCTGCACGGGTCTCTCTGTCTCTCTCCCTCTCTATCACCCCATTCCCTCTCGATTTCTGGCTGTCTCTATCCAATAAATAAATAAAGATAACAAAAATTTTTTAAAAAAAGAAAAGAGAGATAACATACAAAACCAAACAAATTGTTGAACAATCATGGGCCTAAAGGCTGGAATAGTGCAGATTAAGTGTTGGGGGGTCCTCCATTTTGCAAATAGCTAGTAAGCATATTTTAGTTATATTTCAAAGGGCCTGTAGCTATACTAGTTTTTTTTTTTTTCCTCTGAGCCTGAAATCTGGTATGCAGGTGGATCCAAGTTATTGTCTGAGGAGGTGGTGTCATGGCTGGAAAATGGACAGAAAGCTGGATCATGGAAGAGAGTAGCTTCCTAATATGGAGAAGGAGTATAAATATTGTTGACTGTAAACCGTATCGATTTGATTTGGTTTGGGGCCCATATTCAGCTTAGGAGCCTATGTGACCTCTGCATCCCTGTAGATCTGAGCTCACATTCTGTGTTCATGAGTAGGAACATTCCAAGCTGCCCCAACATCGACCATCTTCCTCAGGTGTAGCAAAGAGTATGTTGAACATTCTCTATCATTGTTGATCCAAGTTGAGGACAAGGTCCTATGGGGTTTTTGAGATGTTTGTGATATAAACTGAGGACTTTGGAAACCAAGGAGATTGGAAATAACCCATTTGTTTTCCACTTTTATATCTAGATAAACACTATACCACTTAATCTCACTGTCTAAAGGAAGTGGTTTTTGTTGTTGTTGTTCTTTGCCCTACCCACACACATTCCTAATTATAAATGCAAACTTATTTTTTTTTAATCTTACAACAGAATATGACTTCAGACAGCATCGAGAAATCTAGATCTTTACTATGAGGTACTTGGAACTGGCTACTAGGGGTTGTTACACCTGCATTCTTTTGCCAGCAAAATTAAGAGGTAGTACTTCAAATAAGTGAGAGGTTTTCCTATACTTTTATTTCCCTGTTTATTAACATTCATATATACTGATTCCCCTTTCTTCTCTACTACTCTAACCTTACCTTCCAGTTGGGGAGATGGCAGTTTCAAATTGGGCTTTCTCCTAGGAAGACACAATCCTCAACTTGGAAACTTTTCCTCTGTGGAATAACTCAAGAATTTTGGCTTCCTGTGTGTGGAGCAAAGAACCAGGTTTCATTCACTAACAATATCATGCTGATAAATGAGCTAAGTATCTGTAAATTTATCACTATTGGTAACATTTTTAAAATAAATACACATTTATTTATTTAAATAAGAGTGAAAAATAAAGAGACCAGAACACTGCTCGTCTCTAGCTTATGGTAGTGCTATTGCAAGGGACTTTGAAGCCTCAGGACATAGGAGTCCTTTTGCATAAGATGTGTAAAAATAAATAAATAAATAAATAAATAAATACAGAACAGAGAAATTAAGAGAGGAGGAGACACACACACAAGAGACAGAGACAGAAAGAGACAGAGAGAGAGAGAGAGAGAGACTTATAGAAGTGCTTTACCTCTTGTGAAGCTTCCCCCCTGGAAATGGAAAGAGTGACTTGAATCTAGGTCTTTGTATATGGTAATGTGTGCTCTCAACCAGACAAGCCACTGCTTGGCACGCCCTCTCTGTGACACATAACTTTGAGTATAATGTGAGCAATTGTCAAAAGCATAGCGTTTGTTTTTAAGCTTAATATTTTCTTACATCACCCATCTCTATAAATAACTTACCTGGTGGACCACAGTCCAACAATAATTAAATCACAGTGTTTTTCCTGGAAATACAATATTCTAATTGTGTAAGAGGGGAGGGAAGAAGTAATTCTTAGAAACTATCTCTGGGAGTCCTAACATGTACATTAAAATTAACGAATCAGAGGCAACCTGTAAAAAATTCCATAACACAGTTTTCATAATATTTGAATTAGGTATGTTGAGTGTGTGTGTGAGACAGAGAGAAAGAGAGGGAGGGAAGGAGAGAGGCTTTTTCCTCATTTGGAACATGTAATTGATTATTTTAAAATTTTTATGAATATTACCTATGGAATGATTTGAAGGCAGAGATAAATCATGACAGGCACTATTTACCTCTGGGCGTTCCCTTAGCTATCAAGCTAATGAATTCCAATATGTTGTTGATAAAATTGATTAAACTGTACTTTATTTCTAAGCTCCAAAGAACAGGCACATTATGACTTTTTCTATTGCTTATATGAATTAATTTATTTAATAAAGAGTGCTTGATTGGTAGATCTATTTCTGCTGCAAACTTTGCTTTCAAGAAACACCTGAAAGTCTTGCCAGAAATCTCTAAATGTTAATAACATTTCCCTTTTGTATACATTTGAGACTTATAAGTAATCTCTTCAAAAGTTAATTATAAATTCATTGTTATGATGTTGTTAGGATTACAAACATGTGATAAGATCTGTTTTATAGGCAAGACATTGATTAACACTAAAGTAAGGATAATGGTTATATCAGAGGGAAGCTTACAAGAATTCTAGATCAAACACACAGTTCTAATGCTGTGAAGACACTGTAGTGGAGTGAAGACGCTGTAGTGGAGTGAAGACACTGTAATGGAGTGAAGACACTGTAGTGGAGTGAAGATGCTGTAGTGGAGTGAAGACGCTGTAGTGGAGTGAAGACGCTGTAGTGGAGTGAAGACGCTGTAATGGAGTGAAGACGCTGTAGTGGAGTGAAGACACTATAGTGGAGTGAAGACGCTGTAGTGGAGTGAAGATGCTGTAGTGGAGTGAAGACGTTGTAGTGGAGTGAAGATGCTGTAGTGGAGTGAAGATGCTGTAGTGGAGTGAAGACGCTGTAGTGGAGTGAAGAGACTATAGTGGAGTGAAGACACTGTAGTGGAGTGAAGACACTGTAGTGGAGTGAAGACGCTATAGTGGAGTGAAGACACTATAGTGGAGTAAAGAGACTGTAGTGGAGTGAAGACACTGTAGTGGAGTGAAGATGTTGTAGTGGAGGTAAGACACTGTAGTGGAGTGAAGACACTGTAGTGGAGTGAAGATGCTGTAGTGGAGAATTATCCTGTGCACTGCAGAATGCTTAGCTGCATCCCTGAAACCTGCCCATTGGGTGCTTTTAGGATTTTTCTCCCCACTTATAACAACCAAAAATATCTATGACTATTACTGCATGGTCCCCGAATAAATGGAAACAAATCCCGGGTTAATAGTTATAAGTTAATAAGATTAACTAGTTGATCCTAGTTATGGGTTAGTAGGATTAACTGTTAACTGGTTAATAGGATTTAATGGTATTTTAGTATAACTGGTAAGCCATTATTGATCATGCTTTTGTTTATCTGTGTTGGGTGGGGAATTTATCCTTTTCACAAATAGCTTAGAAGTATGATCTGAGCAAATATTAAAGTGTATTTAAAATATATATATAAAGTGTTTTAATAAAACTAGATAGGCTGGGGGCCAGGCGGTAGCCAGCAGGTTAAGCGCACATGGCTCAAAGCACAAGAACCAGCTCAAGGATCTCAGTTTGAGCCCCCAGCTCCTCACCTGCAAGGTGGTTGCCTCACAGGCAGTGAAACAGGTCTGTAGGTGTCTGTCTTTCTCTCCCCTCTCTGTCTTCCCCTCCTCTCTTGACTTCTTTCTGTCCTATCCAACACCAACAACTGCAATAACAATGATAAACAACAAAGGCAACAAAAAGGAAAAAAATAGCCTCCAGTAGCAGTGGATTCCTGGTGTAGGTACCAACCCCCAAGGGTAACACTGGAGGCAAAAAAAAAAAAAAAAGCTAGATAGGCTTTAGTTTTCAGAAAGGTAGAAAATCCATAGATGCCACTCTAACTATTGAACTTCATTATGTAATTATGTCATATATTATCTTGAACGTAGACGTGTCATCATAAAATTTATTAAAACTGCTGATAAAATTTGTTTGATGTTTCATCATGATGATTCATGGAAAGTACTGAATTTTATTGTCTACTTTTGTACCATAATGTACTAACATATTTCATTTTTGTCATTATGATAAAGTATTTTGACAGAATGTTTATTTTAAATCTTCAAAATCTGAAACATTTAATTATGTAATTTTTACAACTGTCTATTGCTAAAAACTGCATGAGTTTTCAGGCTAAAACTTATTATGATTATTATTTTTTAATCAGAGCTCTGCTCAGCTCTGGCTTATGTTGGTGTGGGGGATTGAACCTGGGACTTCCAGAGCCTCAGGCACAGGACTCTCTGCATAGCCATTATGTTATCTACCCTTGCACCAGAACTGAATTTTTAAAGATTTATTTTGTTGATTTCATACGGGATAAAGATCATCAGAGAGAGAGGAAGGGGGGTGGGGAAGGACATGAGGGAAGCCAGAATATACTTCAGTACTTGTGCAGAGATTGATCCTCAAGCATGCACATACTGAGGTCTACCAATCAAGCAATCTCAGTCGCTATAACTGAGTATTTAAATACTAAGCATTATACATATAAAGGTTGTGGGAGATAGAGAGGGATACAGAGAAACCTAATTCCGTTGATCATGGACCATTGGTTTAGGTCCTAATAAAGCATCAAATATAATGAAAAAGCATAGAGGATTTCCCAAACTAATAAATCAAGAAAAGAATAAAAGGAGCCATTTGGGTGGTGCACCTGGTTGTATGCATGTGATACAGTGAGCATTCACATGTCATTTCACAATCATCTCATAAAAACTGCAGCAAAGGTGGGCGTGAGGAATAACATCATTGTAAGACTGGCCAGCTCCTCATGGGGCGTGAGCGCTTCCACACTACGATCATCATCTCTGGCATTATGCTATTCCACTGCAGAATACTGTGCCCCAGTATGGTTCCGTAGCCCCCATGTCCACTTGGTCGATTCCAAATTATATTCCTCCATGAGGATAATTTCTGGAACCATCCGTTCCACCCCGGTTCCATGGCTGCCAGTTCTTAGCAACATCGCCCTACCAGATATTCGTCGGGATGCGGCATCATCTAAGTTCATTTCCCACGTCTACGCTCTACCGGACCTGCCAATATACGCGGATATCTTCGCCCACCCTGTTCAACACTTGACGTCTCGTCACCCAATCTGGTCCCCTACGCCTACACTGAACTTCTCTGTTCCAGACTCTTGGAAACAGAGTTGGCAGTCAGCTGAGATAAAGAACAAACACCTCATCACAGACCCCTGCAAGCGTCAACCTGGCTTTGACCTAGCACGTTATGATTGGGCCCTCCTCAATCGCTATCGAACAGGCCATGGCTGGTGCGCCGCTATGTTCCATCGCTGGGGAGCCAGAGATGACCCGAACTGCCCCTGCGGCTACAGACAGACTATGACCCACATAGTCAACGACTGCCACCTCTCCAGATTCAAAGGAGGTCTCGAAACTTTACATCAGGCTCAACCTGACGCTGTTGACTGGCTACAGAAGAAGGGCAAATGCTAGAAGAAGAAGACAGTGAGCAAGGACCTGGCTTCAAGTCCCCAATTCCCACCTTCAGAAAGCACGCTTCGTAAGTGGTGAAGCAGTGCTACAACTGTCTCTCTGTCTGCATCCCTCTCGTCCTCTTCTCTCTTGATTTTTCTCTTTTTCTATCCAATAAATAAATATAAGATGTTAAAAGAAAGAAAATGCAGAACTATGTAAATTGCCTTTTTAAATATTTTAAAGAACAATTCCTAAAGATGTTCACTGAAATGAGAGCTGGAGAAGAGAACTTTTAGAATCTTTGCGAGAGTATGAGAAATATTGTAATGGAAACTAGATAGCTAAAGAATACAGTAGTTGAGGTAAAAATATAGTAGAGGTCTAGAACCACAGTAAAAAGAAAAAGGCCAAAGTTCAAACCACTGAGTTCAAAAATAGAGTATAGAAAAATCATATGTAGAGACCAGGTGGTGGTGCACCTGGTTGAGCACACATATAACAATGCACAAAGACCTGGGTCTGAACCCCCAGACTCCACTGCAGGGGGAAAGCTTTTAGAATAGTGAAACAGTGCTGCATATGTCTCTCTTTGTCTCTTTATCTCCCCCTACCCTCTCAACTTCTAGCTGTGCCTATCCAGTAAATAATGGTAGTTTTTTAAAAAAAATTATTATTAATATTTTATTTATAAAAAGGAAACATTAACAAAACCATAGGATTAGAGGAGTATAACTTCACACAATTCCTACCACCAGACCTCCGTATCCCACCCCCTCCCCTGACAGCTCTCCTATTTTTTAACCCTCTGGGAGTATGGACCCAAGATCATTGTGGGATGCAGAAAGTTGAAGGTCTGGCTTCTGTAATTGCTTCCCCATGGGCGTTAACAGGCCGATCCATACTCCCAGCCTGTCTCTCTCTTTCCCTAGTGGGGAAGGGATCTGGGGAAGCGGAACTCTAAGGCACATTGGTGGGGTTGTGTGTCCAGGGAAGTCTGGTCGCATCCTGCTAGCATCTGGGAACCTGGCTGAAGAGAGAGTTAACATATAATGTCAAACAAATTGTTGAATAATCATGGACCTAAAGGCTGGAATAGTGCAGATGAAGAGTTGGGGGGTCCTCCATTTTGTTGATAGCTAGTAGGCATATTTTAGTTATATTCCAATGGGCCTGTAGCTATACTAGTGTTTTATGTGTTTTTTGTTTGTTTGTTTGTTTTGCCTGTGCCTAAAATCTGATATGCAGGTGAATTCAAGTTATTGTCTGGGGAGATGATGTAATGGCTGGAAAAGGACCAGAAAGCTGGATCAGGGAAGAGAATAGCTCCCTAATATGGGAAAGGGGTATAAATATTGTTGACTATAAACCCCACCGATTTGATCTACATCCCTCTAGATCTGAGCTCACATTCTTTGGTCATGAATAGGAACATTCCATGCTGCCCCAGAATCGACCCATCTTCCTCAGGTGTAGCATAGATTATGTTGTCCATCCTCCCTTCGGAGGATGGAACATTCTCTACCATTGTTGATCCAAGTAGAGGGAAAGGTACTATGGGGGCCCACAAAGGGGTCTATTTTATTGTTCTTGATAGAGATGACTGGTAACAATGCAGAGAGGGATTTATTCGAGTTCTAGGCCCATCAAGTCTGTTTCGAATCTCAGGATTCCCCAATTAGGGCCCCAGCTGGTGGAATAGCCTGACAGAACTGAAGTAGGTGAGGAGGGTATCTAAGTCTAAGTAGACACTATTTTATTATGAACTTGATACTGGCTCACTACAGACTATTGTGTATTTTTGCTTTCAGGTATATATTTTGCCCTAATTTATGGATACATGTGAACATATGATCTATCTAACAGGACCTGGTCTATATCTAGGTTTTGGAATTTTGTTAGGAAGTGAACCTCCTGGAATGGAATTAGAAAATACCATGAAAGGAAAGGTCTCACTTAAGTGATGAGGGTGAAGGGTTGGCATTCCATGTCTGATGTCTCTGTATACAGTCTGAGGTGAAGCATGCTGATATGTTACTTGTTGCATTGATTATGATGGATTTGGCAGATGCAATATCATTTGGCATGACTTGAGAGAAGCATGCAGGGAAGTGAGCCCAGGGGTTCCAGTATTGGGAGAAACATAAGCTCTATAGAGGAAGCTGGAGATTCCTGTTGTCTTAGGGTTTAGGAAGACAATAGATAGTTATTTCTGTAATCACATTGTTTGGCAATAAGGTTAACTTTGAAAAATCCCTTTGTTAGGATTTGCTGTATCATACACACCATCATTGAATGACACTGATCGAATGTCTCAAACTTTTTAAAGTGCAGACTGAAACATCTGCCATGCAGGTGAGAAGCAGGGGCTCTTTTCCATTCAGCAAACTCTCATGCCTTTAGCCCAACTGTCAACTTGTTTAACTGATACTAAAAACAGTTATTAGTAGTTAAAAACAATATTTTAACATGCCAGAAACAAGAAAAAAAAAGGCCATGTATATGTTTCCATAATTGCTTTATAATATTCACTCATTATAGGAAATATTATGAGTATACCATGCCACTTTTTTCTAGTCTTTAGGGTTTCTGTTGAGAAATCAGCTGGTAGTCTTATGAAAGGGATATAATCTTACAGGTGACTCTTTGCTTTTATCTTTCTGCTTCCAGGATTCTTTTTTTCCCCCACCTTTGATCTTTGCCTTTTTAATTATAATTCTACCTGGCTTGTATCTGCTTAGGTTTACTGTGTTAAAACTATTGAGTTTTCTGGATCTGTGTGCCTGTCTTCTTCATTTGGGAGACATTTCTTTATTACCATTTGCTTAAATAAAAATAAGGTGTCTTGTGGGTGGGTGGGTTGGTAGAATACAGGTCCATGAAGGATGATGAATGGCATAGTGGGGGTTGTATTGTTAAATGGGAATCTGGGGAATGTTATGCATGTACAAACTATTATATTTACTGTTGAATGTAAAACATTAATTCCCCAATAAAGAAATAAATTATTAAAAAAAACAAAAACAAAAACAAAATTGGCAGCCTAGGAAGTCATAAACCATAAAGAGAAACTGTAACAGCCTATGGGAAGGAAGATTTGCACTTACACAAATAGTAAAAGTGATTAGCAGAGAGAATAACAATCATATTCCAAAGTTCTTGCAGAGCTAAAGTAAAGGTAGAATTTGTGCATAGGAATGAAGGTAGAAGAAAATGAACACAATCAAGAAGAACCTTAATTTTACCCTTAAAATTTAAGAGACACTAAATCAGATTGCTTAATAAAGTTCTCCAATGAAAAATAAAAAAAATAATCCCTGTCTCCCCACCACTCCCAACTTCTCTTTGTCCTATCAAATAAAATTGAAAGAAAAAAGTAGTCACCAGAAGCAGTGGATTTGTAGTGCCGGCACTAAGCCCCAGCAATAACCCTCGAAGTAATAAAAAAATTAAAAAATAATAAGGGCACCAAGTAGTAGCACACTGGGTTAAGCACACATAGCATGAAGTGCAAGTACCAGTGCAAAGATCCGGGTTGAAGCCCCTGGCTCCCCACCTATGGGGGGAGTCCCTTCACAAGAGGTGAAGCAGGCCTGCAGTTGTCTATTTTTCTCTCCCCCTTTCTGTCTTCCCCTCCTCTCTCAATTTGTCTCTTTTCTATCCAACAACAATAGAAGCAGCAACAACAATGGAAGAAAAGATGGCTGCCAAGAGCAGTGGATCTATAGTGCAGGGACAGCCCCAGCGATAACCCTGGAGACAAAAAATTAATTAATTACTTAAGAAGTTATATAGATCTTTGCAGACAGACAACAATTGAAGGAATTCAGAACCACTAAACTAGTTCTTCAAAAAGCATTAACAAAATAATTTCCATAAGAACATGTCAAGTGATCTCACTCATCTGCAATATGTAAGAAAACAATGCAATGGACAAAGTCAAATGAAAATATACCCTTAGAGTCGAACCCAAGAACTCAGGTTACCAGTGGAAGGAGGGGAGGTGGGTTGAAATGGTGAAGGTGAAATAGACTTTTTTTTGTATCTTTTTTTTAAATTTTTTATTTAAGAAAGGATTAATGAACAAAAACATAAGGTAGGAGGGGTACAACTCCACACAATTCCCACCACCCAATCCCCATAACCCACCCCCTCCCATGATAGCTTTCCCATTCTCTAGCCCTCTGGGAGCATGGACCCAGGGTCGTTGAGGGTTGCAGAAGGTAGAAGGTCTGGCTTCTGTAATTGCTTCCCCGCTGAACATGGGCGTTGACTGGTTGGTTCATACTCCCAGTCTGCCTCTCTCTTTCCCTAGTAAGGTGTGTCTCTAGTAAGGGGAAGCTGAGCTCCAGGACATATTGGTGGGGTCTTCAATCCAGGGAAGCCTGGCCAGCATCCTGGTGGCATCTGGAACCTGGTGATTGAAAAGAGAGTTAACATACCAAGCCAAACAATTTGTTGAGCAATCATGGATCCCAAGCTTGGAATAGTGGAGAGGAAGTGTTAGGGAGGTACTCACTGCAAACTCTAGTGTACTTCTGCTTTCAGGTATATATTTTGCAGTAGTTTATGGATACGTGTGCACATAAGCTCTCTCTCACAGAAACTGGTGTATATCTAGGTTATGGGAATTTGTTAGAAAGTGAACTACCTGAGATGAAATTAGAGTGTACTATAAAAGGAAAGGTCTCACCCGAGTAAAGAAGCTGAAGGGTTGTCATTCCACACGTGAAGTCTCTGGACACAGTCTGAGGTGAAGCATGTTGAGGTAGCAATCGTTGCTTTGGTTAGGTTGTGATCGGCGGATGCAATATTATTTGGTTTGGATTGGGAGATGCATACGGGAAGGTGGGCCCTATCCAAGGGTTTCAGGACTGTGGGAAGTAGGGGCTCTATAGTGAAGATGTGAGGTTCCTGCTGTAATTTGATCAGGTCCTGCTTATAGTTTCCCTTTCAGATCTTCTTAGTCAGCTTCTGTTGATGAGTGGGATCATCCCATACTCATCTTTATCTTTCTGACTTAGTTCACTTAACATAATTCCTTCTAGCTCTGTCCAAGATGGGTCAGAGAAGGTGGGTTCATTGTTCTTCATAGCTGCATAGTATTCCATTGTGTATATATACCACAGCTTTCTCAGCCACTCATCTGTTGTTGGGCACCTGGGTTGCTTCCAGGTTTTAGCTATTATGAATTGTGCTGCTATGAACATAGGAGTACACACCTCTTTTTGGTTGGGTGTTATGGAGTCCTTGGGATATAACCCCAGGAGAGGAATTACTGGGTCATATGGAAGCTCCATGTCTAGCCTTGTGAGAGTTTTCCAGACTGCTCTCCAGAGAGGCTGGACCAATTTACATTCCCACCAGCAATGTAAAAGGGTTCCTCTGTCCCCACATCCTCTCCAGCATTTGTTGCTGCTGTCCTTTTTGATGTATGCCATTCTTACAGGAGTGAGGTGGTATCTTAGTGTTGTCTTAATTTGCATTTCTCTGACGATCAGTGACCTAGAGCAGTTTTTCATATGTTTGTTAGCCTTTTGGATCTCCTCTGTGGTGAATGTTTTGTTCATTTCCTCTGCCCATTTTTGGATGGGGTCATTTGCTTTTTTGTGGCTAAGTTTGCTGAGCTCTTTATATATTTTGGTGATTAGTTTCTTGTCTGATGTCTGGCATGTGAAGATCTTCTCCCATTCTGTGAGGGGTCTCTCTGTTTGTTTAATAGTTTCTTTGGATGTGCAGAAGCTTTTCAATTTGATGTAGTCCCATTGGTTTGTTTCTGCTTTGGTCTTCCTTGCAATTGGGTTTGATTCATCAAAGATGTCCTTGAGGTGTATGTGGGAAAGTGTTTTACCAATGTTTTCCTCTAAGTATTTGATTTTTTCTGGTCTGACATCTAGGTCTTTGATCCATTTGGAGTTGATTTTTGTTTCTGGTGAGATAAAGTGGTTCAATTTCATTCTTCTGCATGTTTCAACCCAGTTTTCCCAGCACCATTTATTGAAGAGAGCCTCCTTTTTCCATTTAATCCTTTGGGCCCCCTTATCAAAGATTAGATGCCCATAGGTGTTGGGATTTACTTCTGGGCTTTCAATTCTGTTCCACTGGTCTGTGTGCCTATTTTTGTTCCAGTACCATGCTGTTTTGATGATGATGGCTTTATAATATAGTTTAAGGTCTGGGAGTGTGATGCCTCCATTTCTGTTTCTTTTCCTTAAGATGGTTTTGGCAATTCTAGGTGTTTTCAGGTTCCAGATAAATGATTGTAGTGTTTGTTCTATTCTCTTAAAGAAGCTTGGTGGAACTTTGATGGGTATTGCATTAAATTTTTATATGGCTCTGGGGAGAATATTCATTTTGATGGTATTTATTCTTCCAATCCATGAGCATGGGATATCTTTCCATTTCTTGGTATCAGTTTCTATCTCCTTGAGTAGCGACTCATAGTTTTCAGTATACAAGTCTTTCACTTCTTTGGTCAACTTTATTCCTAGGTATTTGATTGATTTTCCTGAAACAGTAAATGGGAGTGATTTCTGGATGTCTTCTTCTTCAGATTTAGTGTTTGCATAAAGAAATGCCACTGATTTTTGTACATTGATTTTGTAGCCTGATACCTTGCTATATTGCCTAATAACTTCCAGTAATTTTCTACTGGATTCTTTAGGTCTTTCTATGTATACTATCATATCATCTGCAAATAGTGAGAGCTTGACTTCTTCCCTTCCAATCTGTATCCCTTTGATTTCTTTCTCTTGCCTGATTGCTATGGCAAGAACTTCCAATACTATGTTGAAGAGTAATGGTGACAGTGGACAGCCCTTTCTAGTCCCCGATCTGAGGGGGAATGCTTTCAGCTTCTCTCCATTGAGTATGATGTTGGCTGTAGGTTTGCTATATATAGACTCCACTATCTTGAGGAATTTCCCATCTATTCCCATTTTTTGTAGAGTTTTGAGCATGAATGGGTGTTGGATTTTGTCAAAAGCTTTCTCTGCATCTATTGAGATAATCATGTGGTTTTGGGCTTTGCTTTTATTGATGTGGTGAATGACATTGATTGACTTACGAATGTTGAACCAGCCTTGCATTCCTGGGATGAATCCCACTTGGTCATGATGAACAATCTTTTTGATGTGTTGCTGTATCCGGTTGGCCAAGATCTTGTTTAATATTTTGGCATCTATGTTCATCAGAGATATTGGTCTGTAGTTTTCCTTTTTTGTTCTGTCCCTATCAGCTTTTGGTATCAGGGTGATGTTGGCTTCATAAAAGGTGGAAGGGAGTATTCCTGTTTCTTCAATCTTATGGAATAGCTTAAGAAGTATGGGTATTAACTGTTTCCTGAAAGTTTTGTAGAATTCGTTTGTGAAGCCATCTGGTCCAGGACTTTTGTTGTTGGGGAGATTCTTAATAACGGTTTCAATTTCTTTGTCTGTGATTGGTGCATTTAGATTTTGTAGTTCTTCTTGGTTCAGTTTTGGAAGTGCATAGGTTTCTAGGAATTGTTCCATTTCTTCCAGATTCTCTAGCTTGGTGGCATATAGTTCTTTATAGAAGTTTCGCAGGATTCTCTGGATTGCTGTGGTGTCAGTTGTGATATCTCCTGCATCGTTTACAATTCTATTAATTTGAGTCTTCTCTCTTTTTTGTTTGGTGAGTCTGGCTAGGGGTTTGTCAATTTTGTTTAATCTTTCGAAGAACCAACATTTGGCTTCATTGATCTTTTGTATGGTTCTTTTATTTTCGATGTTGTTTATTTCTGCTCTAACTTTAGTGATTTCTGTCCTTCTGGTTGCTTTAGGGTTCCTTTGTTCCTCTTCCTCTAAGTCCTTGAGGTGTGCAGTAAGGTCGTTCATTTGGGCTTCTTCTTGGTGTTTAATATGTGATTGTATGGCTATAAGTTTCCCTCTCAGTACTGCTTTCGCTGTGTCCCAAATATTTTGATAGGTTGTGTCTTCATTTTCATTAGTTTCCAGGAACATTTGAATTTCCTGTTTGAGTGAGTCTCTGACCCAGTGGTTCTTAAGGAGCATGTTGTTTAGTTTCCAAATTCTATGTCTTTTAATAATTTTCCGTTTGTTGTTAAATGTTAGTTTTACTCCACTGTGGTCTGAGAAGATACTTGGGATGATTTCAATGCTCTTGAATTTATTGATGCTGTCTTTGTGGCCTAACATGTGGTCTATCCTTGAGTATGTGTTATGTGGATTTAAAAAGAAGGTGTATTCCAGTTTTTTGGGGTGGAGGAGTCTGAAAATGTCCAAGAGGTCTAGTCTGTCAATCTCTTCATTCAATTCTCTTGTATCTTTATTGGTTCTCTGCTTTGTTGATCTGTCTAAGTGTGAGAAGTATTGAAGTCTCCCACTATTATTGTATTACTATTGATGTATTTTTGAAATTATTTCAGTAGATGCTTAATGTATTTAGATGGTCCCTAGTTTGGTGCATAGATGTTAATAATTGTTAAGTCTTCTTGGCTGATTGATCCTCTAATCATTATGTAATGTCCTTGCCTATATTTTATTACTTTATTTAATTTAAAATCTATCGTGTCTGAGATGAAAATGGCTGTTTCTGCCCTTTTTTGTGGACCGTTAGCCTGTATGATAGATTTCCATCCTTTCACTTTAAGTCTGTGTTTATCTTGTTGTGACAGGAAATAGACTTTTGTGGAAAGATATCAGTTCCCTGGGAGTGGGGCATAGAATGGTAGCACACAGTCTTGTAAACCATACCTATTTCAATAAAAGCAAACTATGAATTGTTTTTTAAAAGCCAGAGACAAAGTACCTGTTAATATTCGTGAATTTACATCAAAATGTGAATATAGGGTTGTTTTTAGTGACAATAAGCAAAATCACATAGTCATATCCTTAAAATCAGGAACAGGTGAAAATATGGTTCCCACAGATTGCATTGTATAAAGTAATGGTGTGCTACCATCCAAAACTGCATCACAAATGAACACTGGTGAAGTATCCTCAAATTGGACTATCAAAGCAGAAACAGTTCTATAGGTGTGACAATTATTAATTCCATCAAATGTGAAGTGGGCCTCATCTGCTATATGCAAGGTCAGTGTTACAAAATCTTCCTAGAGGAAGGCTACAAGGAATTCACAAGAAAATGAGGCAATTATTTGTAAATGTAGACAGATAGTTGTAGAGGTGATGGCTGGCCTTTGTGCTGGTTTGCAGTGGGGCAACTGAAGACCTAGAACACTGGTGGTGGGAATGAAATAGATTTATAATACCCCTGTTGGCATGTAATTTTGAAAGTCAATATTAAATCACTAATAAAATTTAAAAACTAATTGTTGTTCTATTGTAGGATATTTATTTATTTATAAAAGAGAGAGAGAACCAGAGCATCACTGTGACACGTGCAATGCTAGGGGATATCTCAGGACCTTGTGCTTAATACTCTAGTGCTTTATCCATTGTGTCACTTCCTAGACTATAGGATCATATTATTGATTGATTGATTGATTACCAGAATACTTCATAACTCTGGCTTACATGGAATTAAATTTGGGACTTTAGAGCCTCAGGCATAAAGGCTTTTGCATAAATATAGTTATGGAAATAATAGTCAACTCATATCTGTGATCTGGTAGAACTAATTCAGTTTCCAGTGGAGATAATGGGGACACAGAACTCTGGTGGTGGGAATGGTGTGGAACTGTACCCCTCTCGTCTCATAATTTTGTAAATCAATATTAAACCATTAATAAAATGCGAATTCAAAAATCTTTACATAACCACTTTGCATAACGTATGCTATCTCCCCACAGAATACTATTTTTAAATAATGTTTTAATTGACAGATAATTTTAGTTAACATTTTCATTTTCTGTATGAAGTTTCAATGGTGGATTTTCCATTAAAATTCAGTATGCACAAAATGGAATCCAGTGTAATTTGATTAACACCATAAGAATAACTTAGTGATTTGATGATAATTGACAAGATTGTGGAATAAGAGGGGTACAGTTACATACAGTTCCCACCACCAGAGTTCTATATCCTCTTAGAAGTTTCCCTATTCTTGGGAGTCAGGCGGTAGTGCAGTGGTTAAGCGCATGTGGCACAAAGTGCAAGGAGCAGTTCGATCCCAGTAAGGATCCTAGTTCGAGCCCCTGGCTCCCCACTTGCAAGGGAGTCTGTCTTTCTCTCCCCCCTCTGTCTTTCTCCTCCATTTTCTCTCTGTCCTATGCAACAACAACAACAGCAATAACTACAACAAAAAAACAAGGGCAACGAAAGGGAATAAATAAATATTTTTTTAAAATTTTTAAAAAGAAGTTTTCCTATTCTTTATCCCTCTGGGAGTTGAAGGTGGAAGGTCTGGCTTCTGTAATTTATTCTCAACTGGATATGGGCATTGGTCCATACCCCAGCCTATTTCTTTCTTTTCATTGTGGGGTAGAACTCTGTGGAGGTGGGGTTCTAGAATATATTAGTGAAGTTGTCTGCCTAGGAAAGTCAGGTTGGTGTCATGGAAACATCTTCAACTTTGTGGTTGAAAAACATTACGATATAAAGCAGAACAAGTTGCTTAATAATCACAAACCTAAAGCTATGAGTATAACAGGTGAAATTTGACATCTTCATTATGGAATAAGCTAGGAAATTCAAGGGACCCATGACTACTAATTTTTGCCTGAGCCCAACAATTAGCATGAAGTTGGGCTAAGAGAATCATTTGGGAAGATGGTGTCAGAATTGTGAATAGTACTAGAAAACTGGATCGGGGCAGAGGGAAGCTCTGAAATACAGAGCAAGTATATAAGTACTTTTGACTGTATACCCCATCGGTCTGACCTATGACCCATATCTGTTCATATTTAACATAGGAGCCTGTATAACGTCTGCATCCCTGTCAGTCTGAGCTCACATCCCATGGTCACAGCTAGGAACATTCTAGGCTGCACTCATTTCAGGACCAGTCTTCCTCAAATACCAAATTAAAAAAAAAAAAAGAAAGAAAGAAGAAAAAAAATAAAAATAAAAAGTTTTGGTCATATACACAATGGAATACTACTACTCAGCTGTTAAAAAGAATGAAATCATCTTGCCTCATCTTGTATGGAGTTAGAAGGAATCATGTTACATGTGATAATCCAAAGTCAGGACAAATACTGGACAATCTTACTCATAATTGGAACTTAAGAAACAAGGGAAGCACAAAATATCACTTGGAGTGGGTTTGTTGTATCACACCAAAGCAAAAGACTCTGGGTAAGGTGGGTGAGGGTGGTGGCTTATGGGACTGTGGAGTCCTGTTGTATGGTATAGTAAAGGGACTTAGATTGAGTGTGACTGTGATTTGTAAGAAGATAAGAAATTATATTTGTATGTCAGCAACTTTACAATCCATTAATCTAATGATAATTTTTTTAAAAGTGTAATCCTGTCATTAACCATATGAATAACAGAGAAACAAAGCAACCAAACAAACAAAACAAGCCCTTGAATTCTGAGTGAGAACAGAATGGTAGTTACCAAAGGGGAAGAGGGCTGTGAGCAGGGTGTTATAGGTAAAATAGTAAGTCATATGGTGGTGCATGGAAACTGTACTTTTGATGATGATCACAGTATATCAATAATTTGAAGTGTTTTTTATTTTTTATTTTTCATGTGTTACTTGCAATAGGTTTAAAACATGATGGTCATCCATGTCATTTCATCTTGATTTGTGCACCCATTCATCACCAGGTCAGGACTCTTGTATTTTTTTAAATATTTAATTGTCACATAGATTCTGACCATAGAGTCACCAAAATGCATCCTCTTCATTAATGTTGACTATTTGGAGAAAAAAAAATAGTAGTTCACTATATACACATAAACCTGTTCTTTTAAAGAAAGGGGTCAAGCTGGGGAGTTAGCATAGTGGCTATGCAAAACAAAATAAGACAAACAACACAAAATTAATAATTTCATGCCTGAGACACAAAAGCACTACTATAAGCTGGAACCTAGTGGTGCTCTGCAAAGAAGTGAAAAGGAAAGAAAAGAAAAGAAGAAAGAAAAGAAAAAAAAGAAAAGAGAAAATGAAAAGAAGG